>NC_048893.1:40367077-41091309 GCF_011077185.1 Oxyura jamaicensis | reverse complement strand
GGAGGGGGGAGGGTGAGCGAACGGCTGTGTGGTGTTTAGCTGCCAGCCGGGTTAAACCACAACAATGGCAAATACTGACCATAAAGAAAAAGGTAAGGATCACAACAAATTTTAATGGTATTTCTGAATGAAGTATTTCTGTAAGGTCACACAAGTGTGGAAAGGTCATGAGTCATTCCTTTGGCCTTCCAAATCACCTGAACCCTAGAGATATGATGGAGCACTGTGTCAGATGCAGATGGCCAGTGGTGCTGCGGAGGACATACCTACTGAGATCTTACACCATCTCCTCTCCTTGCCCAGAGCCATCACCCCCTCTAAGCAATGGCATCCACTATTTGGGCAAAGCATTCTGCCTGCTGGCACCAGCCTTTCAAATGAGGAATTTGGGATGGTGGGAGGGGTTACCACAGCAAGGGACTCCAACGGGACATTGGGGCCAATTAGTGAGAAAGTGAGAATGGAGCAGCCACAGAACTCAAATGCAGAACAGCACACCAGAGGGAAGGTTATATGCAATGTTCATCCTTCAGTGACCCTTCTGCTGCTCAGTCATTTCCCCTTTTCTATTGTCAAAGTTAGTCACTCAGAAAAAAGAATCATGATGTGTCAAGGAAGAGAAAATTTTCCTCTCCCTCAAGCTGTGAAACATCTTAGCTGAGCAATACTTAAATGTCAACACAAATGTGTTCTGGTGTACAGAAAAAGGTATTATTATTAGAAATCACAGCTGCTATTGCATTTCATAGTCAGGTGGATTATGTTGTCTAGAAATAGTTTTAGAGAACAGTGCTTTGAAGTGCCAGCTACATACTGTAACCAATTTCATCTGCTCTGTATGGAACCAGAATGTACTAAGGTCTGAATTTCTTACCTGAATACCGACTTTTCAAAAGTTCAGATGCATTGTGATTACAGGTTATGGTCTGAATTCAATTAAGTCAGCTTAATTTTTACCTAGGAGGCAATAATAATTTCCAAACTCAACCCAACTTCTGGACTACAGAGGTTTATCACAATGGTGGGGCTATTTGTATTGGGAAAAAAAATAAAAAATAAAAAATAAAAAAATGTTTTTTGTTCTTGTTGTTATTTTGTTTCCATATTTAGAAAATAATATAGGCAAAATGACCTGCATATACCCACTGTTGTAAGAGGGAGACAAAGGTCCAACTAAGTACTCTTTGAGAGCCTGGTTCTTAAACGACCACCAACAGCATTCCTCTGGAGAAACTGTTTTACTTTTTTTTTTTTTTTTTAAGGCAAATCTGTAGAGAAAATTTTTGTGCATTGTATTTTTTTGTATTTTTTGTGTATTGTATTTTGTGCAGTGTATTTTTGTGCAAGTATGAATTGCCTATCCTATTAAAGCAATAGAGTAAGGCTTGCCTTCTTCAACTATTGCCAGTATTCCCTGCTCCTCTTCTATTTCCCTTTCCCTTTTGTGTACTTTTAAAAATCAGCAAGGTGCTCCATACCTTTGGGTTCTGTGGTTTATGCTTTTGTTTGCTAGATCAGATTCTCTGATTAGCCTGAAACAAGAGGATAGAACTTGTCAATGTTAATGGTCCTAGCATTGCCTCTTAATAAGTCTAAGCATTTGCTGTTTTGCTAATCCATCTGGCTAGACCATATAATAAAAGTTCAACTGCATTTTGCATCTTAAGAACCAGCTATCTAAAACTATTCTCTTTGCATTTGAACAAGAAGCATAATGGAGTTAATCTGTTTAATAATACTACAGTTTCTATATAATACTGCAAAAAACTACATCAAAATTAAGTATTCCCGAACTATTACAGACAATTCCATGAGTTATTGAAAAGTTTCCACTTTAGTGCACAATGAATCAGACCCTATACATCCAGTATGTTGAAACTAAATTACTAATGTTTGATCAATGACCACATTTACAGTTCTCTAGTCTTGCTGATCATTTGTAACATCACAAACAACTCCCCATGACTTGCAAAATAATCATACCTGGCATTTAATTTCTTTTTTTTTTCTCCCTCTTTAAGCAGTATTATTAATTATAAACGGATCTTCTCTTCCTTCTGATGTTTGTTCTTAGAAGAAATGGGTTTGTTTCTTCTTAGAAGAAATGGGTTCTTCATCTGGTATCCAGTTTTGCTGGTGTCCAGTTGACTAAACATTTAAAAATATAAGCTTATTTTTTTCACTGGTAATACAGAGCTGGTGACACCCACATTACACCCATCTAATGCCTTTTTTTAAAAAAAAAAAAAAAAAAAATTAGACAGTCATTGCTAGATGCTTATAGCTTTGGGAGACTGAACAAGGGGACCAGAATAAACTATGCTTCATTTCCTACCCAAGCAGACGTGGGTGGAGGGTTGGGGGGTGGAGGCAGGCAGAAATGACAAGCTTTTAAGTTGAAACACTGATTTTGAAAAATTAAGCCGAGGAATATATATATCTATATCTATATCTATATCTATATATATATATATATGTGCTAGCATTCTCACCTTCCTATTCCATGTCCCCTGCCCTATTTCCAGTACAATTCTTTTGTTTGAAACAGGAAAGGAGTCAAAGGCACTGACCAATAAAAATATATGCAAACTTGGTCAGGCTGAGGCTATTAAAAATGGCTAGCTGTGGCTGCTCCTAAATATGACCTGTTATTCTTGCAATAGAAAGCTTGCACCAAACCAATGACAGCATCAACTTCACATCCATTTCCTCCAATTCTTCATTGCACATTACTGGTACCATACAGAGCAAGATATACACATATACATATACAACCTTAGTTTAGCCTCTTGTGGTTCTTCAATTATATATAAAGTTTCCAGTCCTCTGCCTCAGCTGGGCAATGAGATGGGCAATAAACAGTGCCAAGGGCTGCAAGAAGACTGAAGACAGTCTTTGATCAGAGAAACTGATCAAGAAACTTTTTTTCCCTCTATTCCTGTATAATAGTGGGGAAAAAAACAAAACAAACCAAAAAAAAAAAAAAAAAAAAAAAAAACAAACATACATGTAAAGATAATGGAAATAAAGTTGCCTGGGCAACATTATAATCAGCACTGACTAGGTTTTAGTGCTTGGCTTTACAGCTTTAACATTAATTTTCTCTGCGTAATTTTATCCCATATATGCATGCTAAATTGTGAGAAGAACCACCTGAGATCAACATAAGCTTCTCCATTCTGCAAAATGATACCTACATTATCCACCACAAATAAAGTACAGCTCTTCTTTTACTAAGTATAGAGACTAGCTGTTTGAATATAAGTGAAAATAAAGCAGTATGCTGCTCCATACTTTCCCCTTCTTCTAAAAGAATAAAATTTTAATTGCAAGGAAAAAAACCACCTTCATTATAATAAAAGATATTGAGCCTAGTTTCCAGATATATTGCATAATCAGATTTTCATGGTTCTTGTCAACATTTAGCTACATAAATGAAGAATAAATTATACATCTCCTGTTTTAAAAAATAGTTATGGAAAAATGGAGATTGCTATGTTAAAGCAAAAGGCTATAAAACAAGGTACTGCAAAAACTGTCTCCCCTTTCACTGTGCATCTCAAACCTTAATTTAGCACACATCACAAGATGTAATTTTGCCAGCCAAGGCTATATCAAATCGAAATTCTTTAAAGTCATCAGTAGAGTAATTATCATTTAATATTACCATAGTATATAATTCCTGTTGCAGGTAAGACTTCATCCATAATGCACATCAAATTAAGTTTTTATATGAGAAAATTGAAGAGTATTACTTAAAATATTAATTGTGCTCTAGCTCCAAATTGAAACCAAACTTTTTCCCATCCTATTATATGGGGGAAGAAGACTTACTTATGTATTAGATCTGTTCAAGTAATTGGACTCTTCCTTGTAACAGCAATTTCCTTGCCAAACCTAGTAATCACAGCTCCCACTCCTGTTGTTGCAAATCATTTTTTAAAGTTTGGTATATTTTGCATAATGTCTGACTATTTTTCAGTAGTTTATTTCTTCTCAGAAACAATTCATTTGAAGTTTGATCCATTTCTCATAGAAATCAGGGGAGAGATTCCAGGGGAGAGATTCAAAATATTTGTAAGAATAATTGTATTGGTCCTTAAAGTCTTAGAAGTGACTGGCTGGTCCATTATTTCTGTGCATTTAAATATTTTTAGATATTTCTTCCTCTGAAGTAAGGCAACAGGAGGGTTATGGCCTCTTGCACCCAATCTGAGATGAATACTAGTTTCAACTAGAACTACATGACCTTAAGAAAAGGAAAGATGATTACAGTAACTATAGGGTCAGGTTAGCTTGATTTACCTTTTCTTCAAGAATTACCAAGCAAGGAAATGTCACCTGGAGAGATGCAACCATTTACCATGCTAAGAATGTGCAGATGCTAAAAAGTAATTAAATTATTGTGTGTGTAACTGATAATCTATTAAACTTCAAAGCCAGGTTTTTAGTACTACTCAGCAAGTATAATAAGGAAGCATCAGAGATCCAAACAAAAGATGCCAAGCATTGTCTGCCTTTCCTGAGCAGTGCTGAAACTTCAGCAGTGAAAAAATCACAGGAACACAGTGTTTCAGTGAAAAGTGAATACAGCATTGAAAATTGCACCATTTTTCTTCACAACTTAGGCTGTTACTTGCCCCAGTTATTTGTCCTCAAAAACTATTTGCTTAGAAATAACACTGAAAAACACGTGTGTCTAAGCATCTGTTTGGGATTTCATGCAGTAGTCCAGAAGCAGGTTTTGCACAGAAATTGTTCTCTTATGCAATCTTACAGTAACTTCTGCTATTATGACTTTTAAAGGCCCTAACACACTAACGCACAATAGTGAATCATTGTCTATTCAGGGGAGAATCAGCTGTCAAATAGTTGTGACTTCTCCTGTGAGAAACAGACCTACCTCCCCAAGGAGTCAGCTGCTAGCCACACGGGAGACTTCTGAGCAAGATAACTTCTCCACCTTGCTCCCCTCTGATTCTAGTTTTTGTTCCAGCTAAAGATATCAGACTTGTGATCTTATCTCTTGCTCTGATTTAACCTATGGATCCATTATCACGGACTCGTGATCTTGATAACATAAGTATTTTTCTCTTTGTCTCTGGCTCCCTGGCTTCTCTTCCTGACCCTGGTGGTGCATTTGGCAAGGGGATACTGGCTCTCCTACCAAGATGCCTTCCAGCCTGCCCAGCAGCAGCAGCTCAAACTAGGGAGATGACAGAAGCACAGCTTCTTTTCTGAGTCCTCTCTTATGTTTAAAGCAGAACAGTAAGGCTACCTCTGACCTATTGCTTCCAAAATATTCCTTTCAACATTTTTCTAAACAGTCTTTGTCTTTATTCCCACATACTTCCCCTTCTCATCCATCTCTTCAGTAGGCCTAGAGAAATCTGTCCTTGAGCTGTATGCTGTTTTAAGTAGACAGGAGTAACAGAGGCCACCACTGATGAGACAACTATTTGTTTTACTATTAATTTCTCTCACATGCTTTTAGGACAGGTATTTTTCATTTAAAGGTTCAAAATTCAAACAGTAAGAGTTCCACAAATTCTGAGTAGTTAAAATATTATGACTTCAGGATGTGCAAGGCTGACACCATCACCCACAGTCGGTGATGACATGGAGCCAGGACAAAATGTGTCAGAAGCCAGAGAACATGATATCACTCTCACCTCTTCACCACTAAGACACAAATCTTCAGCTTTTTGCTAGCTGAGGTATATTCACTATCTAAATAATGCTCAATAAAGCATTTTCAAATGAAAAAAAAAGGTAAATCAAAGTCTTGAACTGCTTGAGTGATCTCATACAGAAAATCATGTCAATCACTGCAGCAAAGGAGATTGAAAGATACCCTTAGTTCATATTCACAGTAATTAATTATGTATCATTAAAATTTTACTAAGAAAAATTATAGATGATGTTTTAGAAGGAACCAAGTGGGAGACTTCACTGTTGGGAAACAGGGACATTTTAATAACAATTAATTTGCATAGTTAATTCCTGTTATTGATAAAATTTAATGACACAAAATCTATCTACTTTTGGGTCTCACGAACAGTTTAAATTAATCCTTGTTCACTGACCGTATTCATACTGTTAAAAGATAAAAAAGATGTGTTTTCATTTTAACTAATAAGACACTTGCAAATAGTACTTGCATAACCACAAATGTTTTAAAAACAAGGAGTGAGACACTGTTAAAGAAGGTGCTTTTGATAACAGATATTATAAACAGTTTTATGTGATCTGATTCTTCCTGGACAGATTTTATTTGAGTCTAAAGAGAAAATAATCCATAGCTCAGTATAAATGGAGTATGCTTCTTTGTAAGGAAAGGGGGCTAGCATGCTAGATAGTGACAGTTTTCAAGCTTTACCTACTAACCATCCCTAAAGCTCTCGTTAGTTTGATCATTATCATGAAGAATTACCTGACACTTCCACTGATGACTAATTTTGCCACCCCACTGTTAGTTGATCAATTCTTTCTTGCTGCACATATGCTGTGCACATAGCTTCCAAAACGTCTGGCAAAATACTCAGTATTTTTTCTTTCACTTGTGCTCATAAAGCATGTTATGTCACTGTCTTGCTTGGTTTCCTTCCACGTTTTAATCTTTTCACTCTGGTATAGATTTCTGTGCAAGGTACCTGAGACAAGGTTTACAATCTCGTAAGTGTTTTGCAGGACATATAACACTGCAGTCACAGAGGCCCCCAGTAAGGTGTGCAGTGCTCTCTGATGTACCCTGGGGTACACGAAGCATGTCCCAGAACCCCACCTGCCGCTCCGGTGGGATATGGAGTTCTCATAAGTCTTGTGTAGTACCTGTCAGCCCCACAGAGAAATCTCACATAATCTAAGACATCTCAGAAGGAAGAAAATGCCTCTGTGTGGGCAGATGATTCAAGTCCAACATTTCTAATTGAGCAACAAGAAAAATGTAAGGTGACAACAGAAAAATGTCACAATAATTCACATTCAAGCTACCAAACAAAAGGTCCCATTGGGACAACAATAACCAAGCTTGAGTTCTTCCTAATCCTTAGAATTACTGCTGAAATATTCTTAGCCAGACCTTCTCATTCTCATTTGTCCTCCATCATTTGACTGGACAGCTGTGAGTATTCATCCATTTCCCATGTACTGGTAACTTAAGAGTCAACATCCTGCACTGTAATACAATGTTGGCACAGTCTAAGTAGAGCCTGGCTCTTCATGGAGAACAGAAGTCACTAGCTGTACTAATATCATAGTACTCAACCTTAGGACATTTCCATTTTTTATGGTATACTTAATAGAGACATATAATGCATTTCTATTCTTTTCCATCCATTACCCTTTCAAAATAGTATCTTGACTAATCTACTGAGTTCTTTAAATTCTCTACACATACAAATGAAGCAGCCCCACTCTAGTTGGGACTAACCTTCTCTTAAAATTCAAGAAACATAAAATTCAACCAGAAAACTCAGTTCTTTAAACACCCTCTAGCTTGAAGACTAGACAGAACTATTTTTGCAGACATGGCACTTTAGCCTCCAAAACACAATAATTAAAGCAGTGTGGTATTTTAAATTTCTTAAATATAAAACCACCACTCTCTGCTTCTGAATCTTCTTTGTATGAGAAAACTTCTCTTAGAAAGTACATACAGTCAGTATTTTTATTTTCCCAAGGTCCTACAAATGCATGGCTTGGAAACATCTCCACAACTTACATTTTCAGCATCTCCTGTAAACCCTACAGCCCTAATATGACCTGAACTGACAAAGAAACTACTGACTGTGCAGCCTCCTATGGTAAAATTGTGAACAGAAGTGTCTACAACCTTTTCTACTTAATTACAGACATAACAGGAAAGTAACTTGACATTGCCGTTGAAGGAAATTGTGTTACTATGCTACAGTCTGACTACAGAAAACCTGATTTCTTCCTTGCTTGAATTTATGGCTTAAACCAAAGAGATAAAATCACAGAACATATTTCTGAAACACAGGAGTAACCATTAACAATTTAAGTTGCCACCTAGCAAACAAAGGGAAAGGATAACACCTCTTGAATTTCCAGGACTAGCTATGACAATATTTCCCCTTGTGGCCTTGGGCAAGTTACTTAACCTCTCCAGGTGAGAGTCCCTGTCTGTAAAAATGAGGATAATGATATTTACTTACCTCTCTCCGAGGAGATGTGAAAACTAATTAAAATAATTTGTGTAAAGGGCTTTGAACCTGAAAAGCACTACGTAAAGTGCAAAGGAAATAATGTTTATAAAAAGACGGAGGGGAAAAGAAGATTTGAGTTACACTGAAATCTACCAGTTTACAAAAGAAACCTAGTTTTGTATTCTTTTTTATGTTTTTGTGCCCAGTCAAACCTGTGTGTCTGATATTATTTTACTACTATGAAATAAGTACAGTTATAAAAGACAAGAGTATTGATGCATTTTCATACTACTGACCAGCCTGTAGACCCATTTTGTCTAAACTTAGCCAAGTGCATGGTCAGAGAAAGTAACTAAATTTGCCCTTCATATTTTAAGACACATTATATGGATAAATTGCTAATGAAAAGGCTTGGTGACCATAATTGGTTAGGATGTTTTCTTACTCGGTAGTAGTGTGATACTTATTTTGTTCAAGACTTGGACACTACCTACTCACACGGATTTCAGTGAATATAATTGTCTTCAAAGGGATCAGTAAAAGCCATTACTATGTTATTCTACAACTGTGGAATAAACAATGTAACCAAACATCAGGTAATTGGAGAGATGCGTTTGTTTTTATGCACACAACTGCATAGCTGGATCTCAAAAGTGGCTGACCATTTCACTTAGATTGCTTGTAAAGACAGCATGTCTTTTTGGAAACAGCAGTTTACCTACTGAGAGCAATGGAAAAGTAGGTTAAAACATACAATCATCACAACACAGCACCAGAAAACTGTGGGATGACATACTCTTACACAACAATGCTTGGTTTTTAGGTGAGAAAGAATATCTCTTTTTAAAGACACCCAAACACCAAGTCAAATTAATTGATAATCTTTTAGGAAACGACAGTAAAATAAATTAAAGAATGACGTCCCAAAGATAGTAAACACTCATTCTGAGCAAGAATGCCGTTAGAATTAATGCCATGACTACTTCTTAACATCATTTAAGTTTTAGAATGCTATTTAATAATAACTAAATAAACAGATATTTACTCAGTTCAGAAAATAGCACAAAATTCACTAAAAAAAGTTTACAGCATCACAGAAATAAAATAGACACATCATCATCAAATATGTGAATTCTAATGGCTGGTTTTGTTCACTGTTCATTAATGCGATGGCATTGCCAAGTTATTCTCTGTCAGAAAAAAATAGATGCATTGGATTAGGGCAAATTCTGTTTTCAGAGGGTTCATAAGAAAAAGAATAAATATAATACAAAGTTATATAGTTCCTAGCATTATAATAAAGCATTAAAATCAGTAGCCAATATACCACATTTTACTTAGAGCTCCATGCCAGTGCATGGCTTATGATTAAGGGAAAGCAAGAGGAAATTAGGAAAAAAAAAAAAAAAAGGAATAGTTACTTTAACAAAAAGTAAATAAAATGCCCTCTTCATACTTATTGGCCAAGTCAGCCATCTACATCAATGTATTGAAAAAGAGTTTCTTCCCCTCCCTAGCCCCCACGAAGGCTAGCTAGAAGGCATACTTTCACTGAAGCAAGCTGAACAGTGGAAGCAGTCATACCGCAAAGGGAGAGAAAACAGTTGTAGAAGAGACCAAGGTGACTAACTGGGTTTTTGAACAGGAGAAGACAGGTGTTTTGGGGAGGTTTTATCTTCTATTATCAGAAGAAGAACCAACACAACGAACCCACCAAAACAGGAAACTTACTCGTACCCATTCAGGCACTAGTTTAAGAGGTTATTTTGGTGCTGACAGACAATAATAAAGCAGCATGGAGGGGTGGCTGACTGACGTTCACTCGTACATGCCTTGCTCATTTAAAACATGTACAAACCACTGTGCTCTTACATCTCTGATCTATTAACCTAGGCCATACTGATTGTTTATTTACACACACCTGAACACAACCCAGAATATGGAGTTAAATTTTTATTTACATCTGTGTTTTCTTCCATTTTGCTCATGATTAAAAATTACTAATCAGACAGATCAGAACAGTTGATTAATGCACTTCATAATTACAAACAATTCTGCAGATGGCATAATTGTTTTAAAAGGCACTTCTTGATTAGTCTAAATGCATGAAAAGTTTTTGTCTAACAAGGGAAAAACACGACTGTGCGTGTAAACAGCTTAGCAACTCCCTGAGCATCACTATACCAGCTCTGGTATCCTATTGCCAACCAAAGTATTAGCATGCTGAACCATAGTGAAAAATAGCAACAAGAATTTTCTCTAGTTTAATGTTTTTCTAGTCAAATAATCCTGTTATGATTTTCAGAGGGCATACTTCATCATTGGAACAGTTAGGTACTACCTTAGGTTATTGGTGTTGAAATTGGAACAACTGGAACTAATCTAGAATCCTGTGTTGCTTAATCTTTTGTGCTTTAAGTTTTAATTACTTTGCTACTTTATTATACTTTCAAGAAGAAAGTCAGCCTTAGGCAGAAAGATTAGAAAATATGTTTATATCTCATAACACAGTTTAGATAGCGTTGTGGGGTGTGCATATCAATTGTTTTGTTGTAGGGCTTCCTCCCGACCCGCACCTCTTTCCCCCCTCCTCATAAATGAGCTTTGTGATGCATTTGTTATTTCTCCAAATTGATTGATAATCATCCAAACACTAATACCCTGCTGGTTGCTCTGCTTTTGAAGGGATTTCTTTTTTTTTGTTTAAACAAGTTGATAGCCATTTTCAAATACCTACCTAGAAGAACAAACAAGTTGAATCAATATCATCAAAAAGTTATTCTGATCAGTAACTCTTAAAAACAACAACAACAACAAAAAAAAAACATTTCAAATAGTAATTAAAACCAACATAAGATAAATTCTAATGCATGTCAGCAATCTTGGTCAAAAAGAAAACAGTCTGTGAAGAGGCAAATAAAGTAATTCTAAAGAAAAAAACATATTTTTGATAATTTTATACAAAACCTAAGTTAATTTCTATTCTGATCATTTGTATTACTTCAGTAAAACCTAGCAGCAGCAGTGTATAAGTTTTGTATTAGAACTCGCATTCACGTTTTCTAGATTGATATAATGCTTAACAATTAAAATAACTGAGCCTGGAAATCATGTCAAAGAATTCAAATTTGAGTAAGAAAAAAATAATTTAAATTTGAAACAAACAAACAAGCAAACATTCCTTTTCCCTTTTCTCCAGATAAGTCAGTCTTCCATAAAAATGTAATTACAATGTATTTTATTTGGAAATTAGTTTTTGTTAAAACAAAGCTGAAGTGATTATCATCGGGACCTTCCCAATAAACTATTCTTAGAAAATAATTTAAAAAGCCCATGTTCATAAAGTCTCACAATTGCACCTTCTTCTTACCAGCCACATTACAATCTGAGAAATTACTTGGTCATAATGACTGTGTCATTATGACAAATCTTTATCCTTCCTTTCATGGGCAGGATATGCAACACGTTTCAAACATATCTGAGAAGTGATATGCCTCAAAATGACTTCAAGATGGAGTTAAACTATCTCAAGTGTTACAAACAAAACTTTCCTCTTGGCATGTGAGGGCTTCTGTTGTTATTTTATAAATATTTTATATGTCTATATAAACAGATTATATATACACAAAACAAAACCATATGTATTTATTTTTCTTCCCTACAAAGAAAGGTAAGGTTTCTGCAGTATGGGTTGCACTCCGCATGAGTGACAGATTTACTGAGTGGAATGAAGGTGTGCATTTGTGTTCAGACAGAAGTTCTAAATAAGCTGAAATAAGGATATGGATAAAAGTATTATCTTATAAATCCAAACATCCATCAGCAAGTTAGTAGCCCAAATTTCAATATGCATCGTTAACTGAAATAAAGTTGTCAGAGGATGCTTGGATAAAGGTGGATGTGATGGAAATAAATGAACTTAAAATAAATAGAACAGTCTCAAATGTAGTTCAAAAGCTCACTGTAACAGTATCAAATGAGGATTTATGAACTAATAAACTATAACCGTTCTTTTTTTCTTCAGGGCTGCACCGTAAACCTGAGTCACAGAAATTACAGTCTTAGATATTGTACTGATAATGTCTTTTCAAGGTATTTTATATTTCAAAAAGTAGCCAGACTATTTCAGTAGCCTTCCCATTAAAGTGGGTATCAGGGTTAAAGTGAATACTGTTACCTTGAGACAGGTAACTGCTGTCTGAAGAGTATGGTCTCATTTTCCTCTTCTCAGCACTTTGATATAACAATGTTTGGCATCTATGTCAGGGCTAAGTCTTTCACTATTTGTATGGCAATTGTAGTATGAAATTCTGTAGGATTTCTGTCATTTGAAGAGAGGCTGGCTTTTGAGGAAACTTGTTTTTCTTTAACAATAAAGGCCCCTTGTCTTTTTATTAAAAGCCCCAAGAAGTTTTCAATGGAGCTACACACCTGAGCCACTACAGTGCTGATAAGTACAAACATATGCTTGGACAGCACTGTGCATAAAATGTTATAGTTGCCACGAGCAAAGCCACTATTAGACCAACTCATTAAAAACATTGGCCTATTAAGATTTTAATTACTGTTCCTTGAGCTAAAAATCTGCCATCTGAAACCATATAGTGCCCATAAATTAGCTTTCAGACAAGTTTTACATGTTATAATAACTAATAATTGATACCAGGTATAACATCCCTCTGCACCTTCAATGGAACCTTGCAGCCACACCTCTCAGGACTTCACAGAAAGAGAAGGCATCATTATGTTTTGGCTTGGTCCCCATCTTCCTTGTGACAGAAAACAGAAGCATTGATGGTAATTAAATGTTTCTAGTTACCATCTTCTCCTACAAACTGTTTCAGCTCAGTGTGAGTGGAACAAAATGTTTTAACGAGCAGCATTAACAACATCATTATTAACAATGCTTTAACAAACCCATTTTACTGATGAAAAGACAGAAATTACATAATGAAATGAAGACAGGAAGAAAAAAAAAGGATACAAAAGAATTATAGTGTTTCCAAATCCCATGTATAATTCTCAAGTTTTATAATGTACGGTCTGTCAGCCTGGTAGTGCTGACAAAGTGAATAAAAGGAATAACAGGCTATAGACAAAGAATGGAGGTTGTAGTTTCAATAATTTCTGCATGCTAACCTATTCTTAAAAATTTATCTTTAATTTTAAAACATCGATGAAGTAAAAACGAAATCACTAAGCTCAAGGCATAAATCCCTGAAATAGAGTTTATGCAGAGTTTAGATGACAACTCTTCTGCTGGCTTTGCACAGAAATAACTTCACCCCCAAGGTGATGATGAATCTGCTTTGCGTGGGGGCACCCACCAGCAGTTCGGTTTTGCCTGATGATGAGGGCTCCCTCCCGAGCTGCAGTCCTTTTACCTCTGCATGAAAAACTGATTCTTGGGCAAGTGCAACCCAAGCTTCAATTTGGATTTACAGAGCCTGTTTCCTCCCTTGTCTAAGGTGTGGAACTTCAATAATGCTAATATCTTCTGTTTATCAAAAAGAAAAAAAAAAAAAAAAGGAAGGATCCTAAGTTTTAAATTGATCACTGCCACTAGTGTATTGTTCTCATCTGTTTTCTGAGATTTGCTGTCCAAACAGAGCAAGATAAACATTCACCATCTTCCATTAAAGAACAACTCTCAATGCAAGCACTCAGTCAAATGGTCTAAGAGATAAAAGGCACCATAATAACAGCAAAACACCGACAGCTATATGTACAAAGCAAAACCAGAAGCAGTTTTCAATCATGTCTCATGCCCTGGGCCACATTACATCATATATTTTCTTTTCAGTTTTACAAATGCTGTGTTTTTTTCCAAGTTTCCACATTTCCTCCCCAGAGAGAGAAGAAGAAACATTCAGCATCAAAATACTTGAGGGAGATGGAGGAAATCTTTAAAAAAAACAAATGACAAAAACAAACAATCAGAAAAACCACCATGCTCACTCAATGCACATTGCTGCTTTCCCCTCTTTCAGACTCTTTGAGTCTAAATTAGTACCTAAAGCTTTAGTAAATCATGAAAACGGGGTAACAAAGAAATAAGCAAGACTGTGGAATACCTCAAATGGCTCTTAGGGCTTTTCCTAGAACCAGTATTCATTTTGCTATTTTCCTTTTAGTTTTGTCAGAAACATGTTATCAGACCCAATGCTTTAACTGCCAGGCAAACAATACCTCTGCCAGGACTTTTGATAGGTAACACTATCCAAGTTTATTTTAGGAAGGACAAGCTGCTTGCCTAGAGGAAACAGGATAGAGCTTAGAATAATAAATTGCTGAGTGACAGTATCTTAAGCCACAAATATCTTCATTGGGTCTACCAGGTTTGAAAATTTTCAAGACTATCTACAAAAAAATAACTTCAGCAAAACTTTGGTAGTTTTCATTCGGTACGTTGCACAACTTTTTAAAAGATTTTCTTAAATACTGAGACATCTCATTTTAGCTTCACTATGGAGATTAGACAGTTAGCTGAACATGCAGGAAAACTTCTTCCACAATTCGTTAGCCTTTGGCTTCAGAGGAAGAACAGAACCTGAAGATGTAAACTACATCCCCAATTTCACCAGACAAGACTTACTCAACGTTGGCAAAGCTGTCTGTTGTACTATCAAAGAGGAAACAAACAATGTATTCTAAGATTAGTCGTCTGTTAAAACAGGGATTGCATGCTCTGATAGGTAATTGCAAGGTTTATGTCACTGTATTAAATGCTTCAACACTGAGATGAAACTAGGTGGAACACATAGCGAATCCCTTTGAAATAGGGCTCATGTGGATTCTGTTCCCAACACAGCAAGGAATTAAGCAGATAGTCTTCAAAGGCCACTTAAGGTATGGATAAATAAGAAAATCGATTTTGGTTGCCTCGTTTTAGAGCAGAACTAGATACACCAGTGGATCTGCCTTGCAAAGCAGTTACGATCTTGTAACACAGATGGAGTGAAGAGATCACACCTTGAATTTGTCACATTGTACTTACACGATACATGTATTTGTCAGGCACTCAGATGTAATACCAAGCTTACAGATTTATTTATAAATGAAGAGCATTATTTCTGTATCATAAAGAATAACCCACCATTTTGAGATATCTGTAATAAGAGTAAATTACAGTTTTCTCCAGGTGAAGCAATACTAAATAGGACGATTCAGTTCAGTAGCTTCAAAGCAATGACTGTAAAAAAAAGTCCACAGGTTAAACTTAAAATTAATTTCTAAATTCCCATGTCCAAAGAAAAAAACAGTTTTACAGTGTAATCTAGGATTACTCATTCCCATATACCACCTCTCATGTCCACCTTCTGTCCTATTTGCTTCTCAGTTATTTTGTTCATTCTCTATTAGAAGTCCCAGAGAGGTGGGGTAGTCCTAGAATTTCAACTGCAAAGGAAGTCCTGATCATACTGGTAAGGATCATACGCAGCACAAACAAAACGTTAAGAATGTGTTGACTGCTTAACTGTAAGGCTCTGATGCAAAAGAGTATTTTAGAAACACAACTCCCATTGATTTTAAGCCTTTCCACTAACGATTATTCATGAGACAAATTTCAAGTTCAACTAAAACATGGACACAGCAGAGCTTCTGATAAGGTCTCTAAAAGTTGATATTCCTAGCACTACAATAAACATTTGACATTTGCAAAAAAAAAAAAAAAATTTTTTAAAAAGAATGGCCAATACCAATTTCTTTTGAAATGCAGACTAGAAATTGAATAGTTGACAGAAAGCTATTTATTTATTCATCCCGCTTCTCCTCTTGTGTGCAGTCTGAAGCCAAGAATACCAGTTCTCAGGTAATATGTACTGAAGCAAAAGAAAGACCAGTGAACAGAAGTGACTTCAACCATTTACTGTGTGTGAGCACACTTAATAAGGACCTCTGAAATCAGTAATCTTAAAGTGCTATGTGACAGAGTACAGACAAGAAGATCTTCATATTGTCCTGAGTATTTCTGAACAGGTATTTGGGTTTACAAGGAACTGCATCAAGGCATAAAATCTTGGCTCCCCTGAAATCAGCTTTTTGTATAAGGTAATGGTGAGTTGCATAGTGACCTACATTAATGCCCAGATCAATAAAGTAGTCAGGATAAATTACAGCATGGAACAATAGACTCGTTTCACTTCTGTGCATGAATAGTAGAAAAGTAGAAAAACAGTCAGGATTCTTCACAGATGCAACAATGCAGGGGGAGACTTTTGGGGATGCCAAAATAGCAAAGTGTGATATTCTCAGTGTAATGTGGGGTACTGATACATTTTTCACTCCTTAAGATAAATGCCAAATCAACCCTTTTAACAGACAGGATTAGCAATAAAAGTTCAAACATACTCTATTAGAAATGGTTAGATGCAGATTTACAAGGAAAACAATTGCCTTCCTCCCCTTCCCAACCACATAGCAAGAAAAATCTTTTAGAACATATTTATCAGTCCTGATTGCTTTTAGCCGCTCCATTCGTCTAGAAAGTTACTACCAAATGTACAGCACCATAGCAACACCTGAATGAAGGCTTGCGGCTTCCTGGTCTTCTTCCTGCCCTTGGCCATGCAATCGTGCCTCTTCCTCTGCACTGGCACTCACACTCAGATGAGCAGGTTATGAGCAAGTCCAGTGATCTGAGCCAGGCAAAATAATTACTCGTTTTTCCTTCCCTGTTGGCTCATTTCCTTGAACCGACTTACCATCTGGTCATACAAGAGTAAGAAATGGCATAAGAGGGGCCTGTACCACAAAGTCAAAGGAAAAGGGAAGGTTTGAGGGCAGTCTAAGCCAGGCTGCTGTAGTTTGGCACTCCTCTACTCCTGTTGTGATGTGCAGAATGACTCCTAGGTATAACATCACAAAGAAAATGTAGGAACTATTCAGTGTAATACATATGGGGAAATTAATCCTGCCACTGGACAAATATATATCAATCCTAGCATATTTGAAAGGAGTCACTTCTTAAATATACTTTTTATACATTTGGCATGATGTCTATTAACAATCAAACCAAATGACCTCTCCCTATAATGGTTATATACAGTTGAGTAATCTCATATCCAAGGAAGAGCATTCAGTATTAATATCTGGATTTTCAGTGGATAAGATAGTGAATTCCTACAAATTTGGAATGTTTGGTAAAGCATTTCCAACAACACCAATTCAGAATTAAGCTATGAAAAATTGGTTTTAAATATGTCCAGTTATTTTAAATTCTCATCCATAAAACAGTAAGTACATTCTTCTGAATATTTCAAAAAAACTTCTAGAAAACAAGAGAATTTACTAGTACTAATATTATAAAGTCTCCATAAATTAGAAGTCATATGTAGAACTAGAATTCATGCTGTTTTTTAGCAGACTGGTAGAATGAATTTCCATCGCTCTACTGCTGTTCTTGTGTTCACTGCTCAGTCTTATTTGCTGTCAGTTTTCTTGAGGAAGGAGTTAACCCAAACTCTAATTGTGAGCTTTCTTTAGCTAGAGAAAGATAAAGCAGGATTTAAAGACCATTTTCAACTAGCTCCATAATACACTAAAAGGTCACTTGCTTCAACTAATTCTGACTTTAAGTTCATCGGCTATTTTAAAGATTCTGATCTTCAAACTACTTTTATTTAAAGGAGAGAGAAAATAAACCTCAATTTTAAAACAAATCCCAGTAAATGCCCTATATATTTCTAATTTATCATATTCTTCAATTAACTAATGGTAGTAGTTCTGGTTACCTAAAAGTATTTAAACATATTTTATTTTTTATATTATTTAAGTTATATCTCTCTTAATCAACATATAGAGAGGTGGATCATTCATGTGGATCATACCTTTTAGAGTGTTTTATTAATCTGCAAGCATGAATTAACGTTTCTTGGAGGGAATTCATTATTGAAAGAATTACCTTTTTTTCTGTTGGTTATACCGCACGTCTTTCAAGGTCAACAAATTTATTTTCTCAATTATGTATGTTACCTACTTAAATTTTTATTGTTTGAGTTGTGGAACAGAGAGGGAAAGTGAAATGAAGATTGCATCATTTTGGGACCCCGATGTTCTTATTTATACAGTTTCATATTCTAGAAAAGAGTCTGACTGCAATGTCTCGTTTCAATTACATGTATTTATAGATAATTCATTATAGATAAGTATACACAGTTCATTATAGATAAGTATACACAGGTATCAAAATCTTATATAATACTATTACAGCTACACAGAGAATTCACATTCTTAACAGTATGTAAATGCATCTAGCCAAGTATTTCTGACCTACTTTGTTGGGTATATTTTTACATATATAATTGGGTCATGTTCCACTAATATTATGCTTTCCTCTTCAACTCATTTTTATTCATTTATTTTATCACATTTGAACAGCTTCTGCTAATCCTATTCTCTGTCATATTTGGATTAGAGCAGTGCAGAACTTTAACATCATTTTAGCTGACAGATAGGATTTCTGGCAACCCTAAAGATGTGGGCGAAAAAGGCTGCAGAGTGAAATGGTTTTCTTCATGCACACCTATTAGTTACAGTACCAGGCTGCACTGAAAGACCTGCAAACAAAGCTTGAGATTCAAAAATATTCTAAGAAAATGCTTCAGTTTTTTTTATGATTAATATTTGCAATCCAACTATTAAATAATTCACAAAGGGTGCTTACTTTCTGACTGCTAGGTGGGTCAACACACCTGGAAGCAATAGCTATTTACACAACACAGATGAAAATGTTGAAGATGCGTGCTAGGATTTATAAATCGTTTTCATGGTAACAGCATTTTTGCAAGCATCTCTGTTCTACAGTTCACTCCTTAAGAAACTACCTTCCTAGATCTCTCTCTGTAAATCTTTTATTTTCATAGTATTTTGAAGGTAAAAGTAATTAAGTAGTAGGCAAATTGTATCTTCAAATCAACGACACAATGAGGTCAGTAAGAGTTGTATGTCCACCTCTGCAGGATATACCAGGTTGAATGTTTCCTGCATACTCCACATTTGACCATATAATTTGCCTATATTTATCACAAACCTTTCTCTCCCAGACCTATATTAAAATAACACTAAGGTTGGTAAGATGAGCACTCTAAAGTTAAGAAAAGCCAGAACTGAGATGGCTCATGCAAAGTTAATTCAGCCCCCTAGTGCAATACAGTCTTTAATTTTTATTTATTTATTTATTTATTTATTTTAAGGCTCTGCTATCTTTCTCCACAGGATCCTACTTCATTTAGTGCACAGGATGCTCTGGGGATTAATTTAGTTATATAGCAAAGGAGACTGTCGGTAGAATTCATTTGCTGCAGTAATGGGAAACCGTGTAGTAAACAAAGCAAACGAGTGCCTCCATCCCTTCCTTTCCATCACTCACTCCCAGATCCATTCTGCATTTCCTTCCTATTTCCCTGACTCACATCCGCTTCCTCCAAGTTGCAGTGCCTTTGACCAGGCATTTCACCCCTTCCCTGCAACCTCTCCTCTCCCAGAACAGCACCTGTCACAAGATTGGTGCTGCCACCTAAACATGAACAATGGGGACAGGCTCCCTTCATGCACCATCTGGGCAGCTGAAGGGAAAACACAGGCTCAGGAGAAAAAAAGTCACACAGTTTCCATACTCAGGGCTTAGTCAAGATGAACAGTTCTGACAAACAACATCAAATCCTGGGATATCTAATATATAAACACTGGCTATTAACTATTTTGGGGGAAGGTAGTTTCAGAGAAGTGGCTGATACCCCAGAGGGCTGTGCTGCCATTCAGAGGGACGCGCTGAGAGAAACCTCATGAAATTCAACAAAGGAAAGCACAGGGTCCTGCACCTAGGGAGGAATAACCCCAAGCACCAGTACAGGCTGGGGGGTGACCTGCTAGCATGCAGCCTTGAAGAGATGGACCTGGTACTCCTGGTGGACAGCAGGATGACCGTAAGCCAGCAATGTGCCTTGTGGCCAAGAAGGCCAACAGTATCCTGGGCTGCATTCAGAAGAGTGTTGCCAGCAGGTCAAGGGAGGTGATCCTTCCCTTCTACTCAGCCCTGGTGAGGCCACACCTGGAGTATTGTATCCAGTTCTGGGCTCCCCGGTACAACAGGGACACGGAGCTACTGGAGTGAGTCCAGGGGAGGGCTGTGAAGATGATGAGAGGACTGGAGCACCTGTCATACAAAGACAGGCTGCGAGAGCTGGGCCTGTTTAGCCTAGAAAAGAGAAGACTGAGGGGACACCTCAACAGTGTGTATAAATATCTGAGGAGAGGGTGTCAAGAGGATGGAGCCAGTCTCTTTTCAGTTGTGCCCAGAGACAGGATAAGAGACAATGAGTACAAACTGAAGGACAGAGGGTTCTGGCTGAATATGAGGGGGCACCTCTTTACTGTGAGGGTGACAGAGCTCTGGCACAGGTTGCCCAGAGAAGCTGTGGAGTCTCCTTCTCTGGAGATATTCAAAACCTGTCTGGATGTCAACCTACACAATGTGCTCTAGGTGACCCTGCTTGGCAGGGGCATTGGACTAGATGATCTTCAGCGGTCCCTTCCAATCTCGGCCATTCCGTGATTCTGTAGTTCCCAGACTCTGAGCATGTTCTCCTCCTTTGACTTTAAGTGCTTCACCATAGAGTTCATGGAGAAAACTAACTGAATTCTAACTTGCTTGGCATATTTATTAGAAATACTTCATATGTATTAATATAATTACTGTAGTGTTAGTAAAATTATTTATATTATAACTATTTAAACTTTTATTCAGACTTCTGAATCCATAAATACTAAGAAGTAGCTAGAGGCCAATGTCAGTTCTATACATGACTCCACCAAGATAACTGAGTACAGCTTTTATTTAAATAATTGCCAATAGTGGTATCTTAAGCTTTTACAAGCTTTTTTTCAATTTGGTCATACCATGTCAAGAAAAAGAAATAGGGTAGCTGCTATGTTTTAAATATGCCTGGATACAACACCGCATTTGCAAGGGTGTAGGTGGCAGCCAGAGAAGCATGAAGTCATTACTGCACATTAGAATCACAAACAGATCAATATGCAATTGGGGGAGTGAACAGCATATACAGTGACTCCTATTAATTGAACTCAGTTTAGCTGGAACTCTTGTCTGATGTATTTCGGTAATAAACCTTAGAGTTGTATTCAGCTGTAGTGGGCTGGAATAGCAGCTGGGTAGCCTGAAAAATCAATTTGTTATTGTTTCCTTGCACTCAGATTTAGGACTAGCAGCAGAATGTATTATACCTCCATTCCTGCATTTCTAAAAAGTCCTATTCTACATACATTTCTCAAGTTCAAAATAAAGTGCAATAATTATAATACTTAGCTGGGGCCTTTTTCCCTTGAAACCCTTAAACTCCATGAATCATGACTGTCTGACTTTTCATCACGTAATAGAGTTTCTAGTGTTCAAATCCAAGAACAGATAAACATTTGAAGTGACTTTTAAAACAAAGTTTTCTGCCAGTTTTGTATTTGCAGTCTAATTCATGAGTTCTGAATACCTACAATAAACAATTCTTCAAGCAGGTAAGGCAATCAAGAAAATTATCTCAGTTTTCTCCATGATGATCAACACATGCTCTTACATACACAGCTAACTTCTGGAAACAGCAAGGAATACATCATTAATAATCAAGGACAAAGGGAACAAATCAGTGCCATGAACACATGTATACTTCTATCCTTATTATAAGAGAATGTTATAAACTTTCTAGAATTTTTATCCATCAAAATCCCAGTAAAAGTGTAAATGCTGCTTTGGTTGGTTAGCTGAGACTGTTCTTCCTGCAGATAAAAAGACACAAGAAATGTAAAAGTTTCAGATCTCTTTACAATTATTCCCAGGTCACAAAACTAGCCCATAATTTAAGGCTCTACCAGGATCTTTCATAATGGAAAGACAAGTATATATGCAGGGAAAAAAAAAGAAAAACTGTTTCAGTATTACCTTCATCACTACACCTATGTTTCTACATATTAATGCTCATAGCATCGTCGCTTTTACATTACTGCTGATGGGCACCCTCCAGGAACTCTGTGCTCCTGGTTATCATACTACAGGTCCATTTCCTCACTCATCATGTATAAAGTACACCTGTTGTCTCCCATTATCCAGACCCACATGTTCCCACTGTTCTAAACTGCTCCAGTAATGGTTGAAATGCCACTCTGGAATACCTGCACTCTAAATTTGTGCTTCTCAGGTTTGTGGGCCCCTTATTTATCTGTTTACATGCAATACTGGTTTTAGTCAACTTGAAAACAAGATCCTTTTTATGCAACGCTGCCAACCAATATATTTAATTTGTTTTACACTTCTTTATTCCTCCCTCTTAGTGTTTCAGCTTTGTCTCCAATTACCATTTTTAGCTTCTGTTTCTACTATTTGACCAATATTTTCTCATTACCTTAAAACAACGTAGAGAATAAGCTGGAAAAAGCTGGAAAACTACATTTGCCTTGTTAGACACTGGGGACCATTTAATGATACACATCATTTCAGATCTTTTCAACTATCTTTCTTGAAAGATTGATTCATATGCCTCACTTAAGCAGTCCCCCAAAACAAATGAAAATTGACAGACTCCTCTTTTGATCAAATGCATACCAGCCACATACAAATTTCTAAATACCTGAAATACCAACACACTAACTCTATTCCCTATATTCATCTACTTTTGTAAAATTTTCATGGAAAGAAATTCCACAGAGTGAATTCATGATAGTGAGCAAGAAACTGAGGTAAGAAGTTGTAATCATGCTTATGTTAAACATAATCCTTTAGAAACTGATAGTCATACGCTAAAATATATTCACCTAGTATAGAATGACATTGGTCATGTTAGAATACAGGCTTACCAATCTAAACAATTTTTCAACTTGTATCATACACAAGTCTCAGGCACATTAAAGACACTTACTTCTAGTGTGCGGTCTAGAGAGATTCATTATATGGCTTAAGTAGCTCATAAAACCAAGTCAGCCAAGCTACATATATCAAATATCTCAAATTATGAGTAACGCGACAAGAAACAACATATGTCACCAGAGCTACTGACTGCAAAATTATAATGATGATCCACAGTTTTAACCACTTTTTTGCATACTATTTCATCAACTTACGTTGTCTAAAGCTTCCAAACTTCATTAAAGTAAATGCAGACCTGTAATGAATGCACTTATTTCTGAAGAGAAGGCAGGGAGTATGTTTGAACTCAACCCTTCCTCATTCACACTGCAGTTTTGAAAGTTCATCTTAAATCCCAGTTCAATTTACTTCAGCCTTCCTCAATAAGGTTTGGAGAGCTCTCTCTTTTGGTCTATATGCTGGAACTACGAAGTCTTATGACTACTTACTTTCTGCTGAGATTTATTCTTCCGTAAGAGTATACCAGTATACCAACAGATCCTTTTTGCTTGCTTGCTATTCTAGACTAATTTCTTCTGGGCTGTTAGTAAAAATAGCCTGAAGTTCACAAAGAACTACTAATTCTGCGTATGACCACTTTTTCATCTCTTTTTACATCATTTTACATTGAGAATTAGCACTCCAGCTTTTAGAAAACCTATTCTATATAAAATTAAGATTCCTATGTGAACTTTGTAAAATTCCATACTGGTCAACAAGCATCAGTGGGAAGATAACTGTGAGTCTCAGCATCACAATGTTTAAGATTCTTTGAGGATACAGGACTAAATAATTCAGACACAAGGATGAACAAACAAAGTCAGTCTTCAACTGTCCAAACATTTTACTATTTGTTAGCTTAAAAATCAATATTCTTATTAGCCACCACTCAGGTGTGATTACGGACCAGGTTCCCTTAGTGGCAGGTTTAAAAACAAAAAAAACAACACACACTTCCCTCCCTGTTTTCTTTAATGCTTTCTTTGACTATTATAAGGTATTCATTTATAGCTGTTCATTATCTTTTGCAAGCAAACACTTAAATCTTTTGGAACTGCCTTCTGAAGTGTGATTGCTACCACTAGGAACACGACCTAAGGACTTCTGTCTTTAGGGAATGCATAGGAAAGAAAGTTCTTGCAAGATTATGACAGAATTCCAAGGAATAACTCTGTATCTGAGATTTTTCCTCCCCTCTCCCAAAGATCAACCAGAGATATCAGAAACGCTTGTTAACATGGACTAGAGCTTGGAAATTGTGAGAAATAGCAAGTGACAAATTTATGTGTTCTTGGATATCTGGTGCTTGATATTGATAATACAACCATCAGTTTGCATGCTTTGTAGTTGCTCCTTAATCAGGTCATTTTATTGTACTTTATTAAAAGAACATCTTATTTACTTAGAAATTAACAGCTCTAAAACATTAGTTATGCTAGCCTTTTCATCCTAAATTAACTGATGGACAGCTAATACAGGTATTTTGAACAAAGAAGTTATAGATCTTCACGATGTCCTTAAGGATGCTAAATATTTTTATTCACACACTCATTGCATATTTACAGACATTTCCACACTCATCTTGAGGTCTCTTTTCTCTTTTCCACAGAAATTTTGTGATCAAAAGCTCGGTTCTGATGAACCGGAGAGGTGATTTGCATGCACAGTACCTAAATGTTACCCATGACTTCAAGGATATTCTGGAAATATATTGGTTAAGTGACAGTTACTTGGTGTCTCTCAATACTCTCCTGCAAATAGGGAGTAACAGAATACAAGGAAAGGCATGGGCCCCTAGGAATAGCAAAGACTTGCCCAGGACCAGAAAAAAAAAGCCAGGCTAAAATCATTATTATTGTCAGACTTGTAGAGTTGTGTGATGCCAACATCTACCATTTGTGGATGCACAGTCATGCGTGCACATTCAACTCACCTAAGTAACAATACTTATGTGAATGTGGGATTCACAATAACATACAAGCAGTCAGAAGAAGAGAAAGCACGAGCAAGAGATTTCTGCTGAGACTGTATACTACATATTTAGAATTCTCTTTTCTTCTGTTTTGGTGTAGCAGTAGGTATCTTTTATCCAAGATCTGAAGAAAACAGTGCTTCATGTCTGGTCTCTCTGGATCCCATTAAATGACCATGTAAACAGTAGAGTACTGAAAGGTACTCAACAGAAACCTATTAGTAACATTTCATGTCAGATGCAGTTTGTGTTCTGTTTGTTCCTTTAGGAGATGTAGAAATGCAATCAGGTTTGCAGAACCAAAACACCGTGTAAGAATCAGTACCTGAATACCAGCTGGAGCATCTATCAGGTTCAAGTATCAATAAAGATGAAATTACATGGACATAAGCAATACACACCATCCTGATTCACAAAATATTATGGGCGCGTTTTTCATCTTTATTCAGTAGTATTCTGTGATACTAAGTAGAAACTTATTTAGTCCCGTTTTTAGATCACTATCCATAAATAAGTCTTTCCAAGCTACAACTGGACAAATACATATAAGCACACACTAAAGTTTGGAAGGTTGGTCAGAATAGAAAAAATAGATACTAGAGCTGTCATACTACTGCTATTACTGATTAAAACTAATTTTAATTGTTCTTATTCAATACTCAAAGACACCTTTAGTATCATGTGTTAAGACTGCATTCACAAAATCCCTAAAAGTGGCAAAAAAATGAGTCCAAGTACTGTTTACAATTAAAAATTCCTATATGCAAATTAGGATTTCCTTAATTTCTCTACATATTTATAATTTCAGTACAACTCACCACAAAACCTTTTATTAAAGCTACCTTCAAATAACACTTCTTTCCAAAGAAGTTATTACCACCTATTTGTTTCAGAGATAGAAGATAAAGAAAATTCTTGAAAAATAAACTTACATTCTATTCAACTTTTTTTCTTTTTCCTTAAATACTGAGCATTAGTGAATCTTTCTGAGGCAGACATTGCATCCTCCTAGACCCAACAATAGCTACTATGGCTCCCACTTCAGGAAGTGGAGGAAGAGCTCCAGTGTCCAAGTATGACTCATCACCCTAAAACAGCTATCTAAAATGGGGACAATGAAGTATCCTGTCTTTGTCTGTTAATGAAGAAAAGTCACCATTGGCAGCTTAAACTAGACAACTATCTTAAAGATGGTTGTCAGGTGACAGTGAGGGTGTACTAAAGTTTTTATTAATTGTTTCATATGCATCTACTCAGTGGATATTGAGAAGGTGATGGGCGTGGTACCAGCCTGAAAGAGCCTCCTAAAAGTCACTACACTGGTTCAGCAGTCTATGTCCTATTGATCACATATTACACAGTACAGCTATGCTTATTTCCAAGACCTTACATGGGATGAATTGCACCCTGAAGATCCCTGGCACAGGAGACAGGCCTGTAACACAAAATCAGGCTTTCCATCCAGCAACTTTTCCTCTAGTCACACAAACATATCCGAAGTTCACCTTATAGTTTCCCTAACATATAAATAAAATTTGGCTTTGGGTCAAGTGCGCATATAGCCTGATTTTAGCAGGATGAATGCCCAGCACATGCTGAAAACAAGGCACTTCTTAATGTGCTTCAAGCTGGGCATTGCTGATATAACCGGTCATTTACAAACCCAGACCTGCATAAACAGTGATAATTTAGCTATTCAGTTTTGCCATTCACCCAAGAAACTTGGGGAGATATCTTTTATCAAGTACTACCTCCCATATATATCTAAGATGAACAAATTGTTATGCATTTATGATCCTGACACTGTTACATTCTTATCATAAACTTTTCAGCATCTAGGGTAGCAAGTATCAAGCTGTTTATCACAGTAGCATCCGTCTTGGATAATTCTTTCTCTGGCAAAAAGAGCTCTTTAGCAACAAAATAATCCTAGGAGCACATTGACCACATCTTGGGTTTGGGCATATGTCCCAAGTATATCTATTTCGAAAGCAATGAAGCACAACCTGGAATTGAAAGGAATAATATGTCACTATCCTCTACAGTGGAAAGGGACTGCTGTGCAGTTTTTTCTTCTATTCTTTGTTTGGAAAAATAACCTTTGAACCCTTTACCTGTAATGTGATTACTGCTATTTTGAGCATAAGAAAAAATATTTTCTTCCCCCTACAAAAAAAAAAAAGGGGCAAACAAAAACTCCATAATCTACTGAAAACTGAAGCAGTATTGAGAAGATCTAATGTAAAAAATTGGAAGTACTATTTGTTTCAGGTGTCTATATTCTTCTGAATTTCTTGCAGCTTGAGCCTGCTTCTGAAAAGAAAAAACAAACACAGTTGTGCATTTCTATGAATGTTAGTGAAATCAGCTGAGAAGGTCAAAATACATAGAAAAAATGCAGTGGAAAAAAAGTGTCTTGACATTCTTACAGTATGAACCACTTATACTTTTAACACAGTTTTGTTCAGTTGTCCACGGAAAGTATTAAGATATTCTACTCCACAGTAAGTATAGAAGTCTTAAATCCCAATTACTTGTGTAATTGGCAGTTTAAATGAACTCTAGCTCATACAATGCTGCACTTCAGAAGTATGGGACAAGAGGAATTTAGAGGGTTGTATTTGGCTTTATAACACACAGAATTGAGAAATGACTTCTCATTTTGACAAAGATTGGTATGTCTAAAGTATTCAATGTCACCAAGTGATTTGAGTAATGACTGATTTTCTGCTGTCTAACAGAAAATAAAACCATTTAAGCAACATAAGTTTTAAAGTGCTTTATTCTACTAGAATTCAGTGGGGGGGGGTGGGGGGGGGGGTGTTCTGAAGAAAAGGTCACATGATCTAAGCACTTCAGAGAATGCTAACAGTAATGTTTTCCACATGGAACTTTTACTTCCTTTACAGCTGCTTGATGTGATAGCCATCTAAACTTACTCACTTAAACTTGAAGACAGCTATACTACAGCAAAGGTTAAAAAAAGAAAAAAACACTTGGATTTTCAAGTGAAAGTTTCAAAATTAACTTCAGAGAAAAAAAAAAAAAGAAAAAAATCATGAGTCTTGAGCCAAAAATCTCACTGCAATAATGAACTGGTAACTAAACCTAAGTTTTCAGAAGAACCCGTATTTGCTAATAAACCATAACAAAAAGTACAAGGGCTCAATAGAATTGCTTAGACTAAAGCAGCAAGCATCTATTCAAGTGTAATATGAGCTTAAAAGAGTTTGTTTGGAAAACAATACAAAATAATGCCCTTTCCATAATCTATTTGAAATACTTCATCAAATTCTCAATCCCTGGTATACTTTTTACAAGCAGACATATCAAAAACATGTTGTCTGAAGAGATTCCCAGCTCAGATATGCCATGTTTTTCTTATGAAAATAATTACATATGGTGAAAGGTTTTCGCTGCTAAGAGATCCTGGAAAATAAGTCTACACACTATAGCCATGTGATAGCAGTATCTCATGCTTCCATTTCAAAAAGCTTTTTCTTTTTTTTTTTTGAAAAAAAAAAAAAGACACTCACTAGTACAGTTTATTTTAACTTCAAAGGGATTTCCAGAGGCTCAGAGAGTGACAAGCACAATGCACAGTACAGGATCAGTGCATTACCACATGGACTTCAGTGTTTGCCCATCAGCCACCACTGTGCTTTCCAGGAGAGCAGAACAGCACCACTCAGAAATTCAGACTTTAATCACCAAAGGACTGCTGATTAAACCCCCTGAATCACTGTGATAAGCCACCCTGGTCAATAGGGTGATACCTAATCACCTTGCCTATTATATTAACAATAGTTATTTTTTGACTACGTAAATAGCAGATCTTTAGCCTTTCCAGTACGCTACATGCTATGTGTCTGTTTGTCTTCTAATCAGAGCTCATCACCCTATCTGTGATAATTTTTATTCCTCTCCCACTCAGTTTTTAAAACAGTATGAGAGAAAAAAGACAAGGTATAACTGAAGATGTGGGGAAGTGTCCAGTCAATTCAAACCCTAACAATGCCATAGGTAAAAGCAATCCAAGAACAACATTTGGGTTTTCAAAGAAAATAATAATAATAATAATAATAATAATAATAATAATCCTTCCTCCCACAGAAGGATGATGCTGCAGTGGCTGTGGGGTGGGAAATGAAAGCACCAGAGCTGATAGCCGCAGAAGAGGCACTCGGTGCAGCAGCCTCAGGCTCTGCTTGAGGAGATGCATGCTGCTGCACAAACTGTCCAATGCACATCCCAGTCCTCACACATATAGCCACCATCTGGAAACAAGCAGCTCAGTCATGAAAGAGTAAAGATAACGAGGAAAAATTGAGCTCCCTGATCAAAAAAAAAAAGGAGATACTTGCTTATCTCCTTATTACTCCTGTTTTAAGCCTCAGTGAAGATGCAATTTTTATCTCCCTTTACAATCCTTTTAATGACTACATTTAGAGCATCATCATTTGAAAACCAAGTCAACAACGTGAGGCAAGGGCTAGTACATTGTTAATCTGATTCTGTGACCTAGTAAGAGGCATCACAGACAGAGCAGGCACATAGTCCAGCAAATTTCACTGGAGATCACTGTGAGGCTGGTGCGACCCTTGGCATGGTGGATGACATGCAACTAAGTTGAAGGCCACAAAGTCTCTCTCTGAACAATACTCAAGAGAAACAGCAGTTAGAGGAGGGAAATTAGACGTTAAATTCTGTACGTTATCTGAGATCAGATTTTGGCCTTCCCCCAGAACAGTCAGCTGGCAATTAGCTACCCTAATAACATGCTACTTAGCTAGGCCAACGTCATGGCAACTCCAGCAAGTGCCTAGACCCTGGCATACCTGCAACAGCTACTAAGAGCTGGCCCAGATGCTCCCCAGCTTCAGGAGTCTACCTATAATGAGCCTGATCACATTACTTTCAAGGTAGCCTAACTCCAGGTTGCACTGCATGTTCCAAGTGCTTTTCACAGACCCAGGGGAAAGAGATGGACATTTTTGGTGAGCCTTGCTGCAATCCCAGGGTATTCCTCCATCTCAGGCTCCACTCCTGCTCCCAGCCCAGGGAGACACCAGTGCCTGCTCTCAGGAGGCACTGGGAAAGACAGCTGGAAAAAATACTGCAGAACAAAATATACTAATGGAAGACTGAACTGGGAACTTATTACAGCCAGTCCTTAGGTGAAGGATTAGAAACTGCTAATAGGTTAAAACATACATACCTTTTTAACATGAAGTGATATAAAAACAAAGATTATTGCCCTCATTAAAAGGTGCTTTTTTTCCCCTACTCACTACCCTAGGTTTCTAACAAATTTTCCTCTGCTACTGACAACTTCTGCATTATTTATACAATGGTCAAAGTATAATTGTCTCCTTTCACGTGGGTGAATATCAACGTGTAGGGGGGAAAGTAGGGCAGGGAGAAAATGCAGATTAATAATATCCATATTTGTAAAGAAAACAGTTCTAGTCTGACAGCATCACAAATTTTAGATCTACTGTTCTGTTACTCATATATAGTTGTTGTCTAGCTTATAAAGGTTCATTTAGCTATGAAAACATCATATTTAGTTGCTAACTCAAAGGAGGATAGAAATGAACAAGAAATTCTGGTGACCGAAGATATCAGCAAGGCAACCATTTTGCTGTGATATAATTTTTTGGAGTATTGTATTTTTCTTTCTAGACCATTCCAATTTAATGCTTTAGACATTATGTGAAAATACAGTTCTTACTATAAACTGTACTGTGAAAGTAATAGCCATTTTTGAATTCTCTAGAGGAAAAGATTGTATAAGCTTAAAATATACATCCTATTTTATTCCCTGCATTGCCAATGTCTGTTTTATCTTAATATAGTACAGTTTTTCCTGTTCTGTTTTTTTTCCTTATAGCACTTTATTGAAACAAATACTTTACACCCTGAAGCTTTAACATCACAGTATATTCCCATGCAAAGAGATGTGATGCCATGATTTTAAGGGGGTCATATATTACGAGGATCATCTGATTAGATTTCTATGTACAAGTTACAGAAGTCTATTTGCACAGATTCTGCACTACAGCTCAGAAAAATTAATTTCAGTCGAAAACCATGACAAACCACAGCCTTAAAGTACATAACGGTAAACAGGTGGGAAGGCAAACAAGAAGGAACCAAGCTAACCCCCAAAAGCACTGCATCTGATTCAGATGCAAAACTTAATGCAGCTCTGAGAAGGGGGGGGGGGGGGGGCAAACCCACACCGTAGCAATGTCTGAACTGCTGCTTTTCTTCTCTCCCGAGAGCTTTTCTGATCAGAGGAGAGACAATACAAGTCTCCCCTTACTTTGCCAAGTTTGATTATTTACATCACTCCCATTTGTACAGATCTGCACACTTCAAGCAAGATCCAAAGCCTAGCAAAGGAGGTAACACTCTTTGATGGTTTTAACATGCAGGTCTCAGGAAACACAATCTTGCAATTGTTACAATGCATAGGAATGTAAGGAGTCTCCTTTCACGCAGTCCCAATTATCAGAGCAGACTGGTCAAGACCAACTTTAGCTCCGATAACTATTAGTAGAATATTCTCCCCCCGCCCCCCAACACAGCAGACCTTTATGGTGTCACTGACAAGATGTCTATCTTCCTATGGTCCCCACAGGAAAGTTTTAATGACTATTAAAAATGCTACTTGTGGATATAAAGCCTGTTCTTTCCTGACATCTCTGCAGATTCTGAAGACTGATCTGCTATTATATATAGCAAAACACGCAAGTTTAGCTCTGAATATTCTTTTTAAACCTAGAGTCTTGCATAAAACTACTGATTTTTGGTTTTGATTCTCACAAATCACATACTAGACTGAGCAAAATAAAGAAATTGAACCAGATTTTAATTTACTTTCATATATACCCCCCTTTTGGGTCCAATTACTTATTTTTATTTGCAACTGTTGAATGCAATTTTTGGTATTCAATATGTCTTACTAGTTTTAAATGATCTAACTCTCTTCACAGAAAAGATGCTACTGCAATTAGTGCTATTAATTTAAATTCATAAAACCTGGGTTCAGTTTTCAGCCTTGCCCTATGCTACTCAGTAAGGCCGTAGACACAATTTAGGATTTAAATGGCCCATGTTAGGCATCTAAAAATTAGCTGATTAAGTCTCATCTAGTGATCTCAGACTCTTTTTACAGTCACTGGGAAGGAACAGATACCTCCAGAGCAGTCTATCTCACAGCCCAACTTAGGTCAAATGAATCACCTTCTGAAGGTATTTAAAGTTAAATGAGATGAATCCTATCCTTAATCTCCCTCTGCCATTGATCCCCATCTGTCAAATGGGATTTATGTTTCACCACATCAATACAACTCATATGAAGCCTACCTCGTGCTACTTAGTTGCTTTGTTTATATTACATAGCAGCCAATTTATCTGTTGCACACAGACTTGTATTTATTCAGGAAAAGCTAACCCAAAGATCTCTACTTGAACTCTTGGTAACAGTTTGGCTCTATCTTTAAGACAGACAAGGTAAAGTCTTGTCTTTCAATTTGTTTCACCCATTTACAATATCACATATCAGACTGTGAAGAGTTTCTCCTCCTGTACCAACTCCTGATTGAAAGGGGAGTCAGAAGACTCCAACAATTACACCAATCTCCAGAGAGAGGAACTGGCTGTTGTACCGGGGAAGCTGATGTAGCAGAACTCTGCTAATTCCCCTATCACAGAAACCTTTAGAAATTGTTTTCTGGCATGAAGTAGCTAGCCTCTTAAGTATTACTGGAGTTGGAACTAGTTTATCTGCTTTAAGCCAGATAAATTCCCTCCTGGCCACACAAAGCTAAAATCCAGCCCCTTTGTACCATCCCTCCTGCAAGTAATTCAAATCTCAGTTGTGAACATGGCATTATGCATAAAAACAGCTTTCTTTATGAGCAAGCCAAACAGTTTACCCCAGTTTTCAGCTGGGAAGTGGCAAATCACATTACTGGGGAACTCTCTCCCCTTCCCCCATTTAAAATTAATAGATGCATAAGTTATATCAGGACGAAAGAGGTTGTAAAGAATAACTCAGTCTGGTCTCAAATTGGAACTGTAAACTGAGTGTCCAAGTCCCCCAGCACAAACAGAACAGCCTCAATGACCAGCAAAACATAAATTATATCTAACAGAATGCTTAACAGACCTGTTCACTTTTTCATGTATGAAATTTCTGTGACACAAAATTAAAATCTCCTTTCAAGGAGATGGTCAATACGTTTACAGCAATGAATTGTTTATTGATCTCTAGGTGCCTTAAATAATGTCACTTTTTCAACATTTGGGCTAATTATTATTTGTTTTGCACAACAGGCCACATCCTCAGTCAAAGCTCGGGATTCTATTATGTTAGACACAGTATAAACACATTACAAGGTATGTCAGGCCCTGTTCTAAAGAGACTGCAAAGCAAACACTGCTTCTCACACACGGAACAACACTTGATGAAACAGCTGTCACTGGTTATGACCCATATTTTGAATTCAGTGTTAACTGCTCGCCTCTCTACATCCTCCATCAGCCCTTGCTCTTTCTCTTTGTTCCATAAAAAAGCCTGCCTACTATACAGTAAAATGTTTGCCAGAAAAACTAAAGTGCCACTTTTGATATTTCCTACGTGTTGACGCAAGCAAGTAGCCTGCGAAACCAGAATAGGTTTAAAAGCCTAAATAGCTATTTTAAGTGATGGTGACAGTAAGTGACTTTTTATGCAACCTTCCAACTCATATGTAAGTGTTTTGAAAAAAAAAAAGTATATATATACACAAGTTTCTGAGACGTAATTCAACTCATCTAATGAAAGGAAATATGATTTACTGAGAAATGCATTAACAAGAATACCGGTCTAAGCCAGCCAGAATTGGATGTACAACATTAAGGCAAATCCAATGGAAAAAGCAATGTGGCCTGAAGCCGTTGCTTGCTTTGTGGCAGGAAACAAAATTTCAGTGTGTCCACTGTAGGCTAGATCCGTACACCTTATCAAGGGGGGAAAAGAAACAATGTGCATTTACTGTAATTGATAGCTCTCGTGCATACTTCAAATGCATATCTGCAAGACACTGGCTCTTGTTGTATACTACTAGTCTTGCTGAGACTAACGAGCTGACCTTGGTTACATCTCTGGTATGCAGTGATTCAAACCAGAGAATCATCATCTCAGCACCAACACGTACAGAATTTTGACAGTCCTTGAACAACATACAGCCCCTCCATTCTCACACTTCACTATAAGCCAACATTACCTCTATCTAGTTCCTCCCAGTCCTGTTATGGTTTCACGTACACACAGCGAACTCATCCACCAAGGGATAATGAAGCAATAATTTTAAACTTAAACAAACCTGACTCATCACAATCAATGGACTTACTGGTGGCCTTAAAGAACAGAATAGTTTGTGTATTCCCCTACTTTTTTTTGCAACACTAGGGCATGAGATAAACAATAACAGTTGTAAATTTACAAATACACCTCTCAAACTTTGTACTTAAAAATAATTATTTCAAATAAATTCTAAGCCTGATTGAAGCAACTATCTTAAATATCTAACTAGCACTATGGCTATAGTTCAGCCATTTTTCCCCTCACTGTTTAAAGGTGTTTATGTTGCTTCATTAGCATAATTCCTTCGCTATTCAAAAGTCCTTTTACATAAGAAAAGTCCTTTTCATATAAAAGTCCTTTAGTCATTTATCCTAAAAGGGCCCATAAAATATTCAGTATTTGACCTAATGGAAGGGAAAAGTACCCTGAATAATCTGTTCACTATAATAAACCAAATACATCTTTGACAAGGCTTGATACTCACTACTTCCACCAATGGTCTTCTGTCCAGCTTTGCAATATATCCTTTCAACTTCGCAGTTTCACCTACTTAAAATTTCTGAAGCTAGCACACTAAAAATGATGCTAAGAGTTTGTTCTTCTTAACCCATCCCTTTCCCACCCCCATATTAATTACTTTTCTTCATCACAGAAGTCTGAACTGTGTGTGGCAGAAAGCAGTAACACCACTGACTAAAAGATACCAGGTGATGACTTCTTCCAGCAAATCTAGCTTTATTCTGTGAAATCATTGAATACTGTTGAACACTACAGTTGTTTTAAGATAAGAGTAGTTGAACAGCCAAACCATTCCTAAGAGACAAATTTCAACCCAAAGCAAATTAAATATTCCAGTATCATTTTCATGCTAGATAGAAGTTCCAAAGCCATAACTAGAGGAAAATTGACAAGTCCCATTAAAACTGTGCTGATTACTTTTTTCTTTCATCTGTATGCAGTACTACTATCTCAGAACCCCATTGATGGGATTTCCATCTGACCTAAGTTATCTGGGGAAGCAGAAGTAAGTTTTACCTTTAGGGATATGTATGAATTCTCCAGTAACTGACAGTGTAGACAGTCTTTACCATATCTGCAGAAGTCTGATTCACCACCTTTAGTGAACATTTGGCTCGTTGCTGCTTTGAAAGCCAGTTGAAACTATATGGGTAAACGGCACTCAGTTCAAAGTTGTGTTTTACCTGCTTGACACTGAGAATCGTTAGAACTATTATTATTCTAGAACAATGATTTTCATAGCAAGTTCTATGCCTTGTTCACCTATAACCACACAGAACTTTAATCAATATTTATGAAGAATTTATTCTAGAGTAAACAGCTCACAATTATTAGCCAGTGTACAACTTGTAAAGCCAATATTTGCATATCAAATATTGAAGTAAGTCCAAGTTACTATCAAAAGTGGACATATATTTGGAAAATGACAAAAAAAAGCCTATAGCCTATGACTTCAGGCATTTTTGTCCCAGATGACTTTACTTAAGTTTTCAGTTTTACCACTTTCTCAGTAAAGGAGTACTCATACACATTAATATAGAAAAATACCCTTCAATCCTATTGTGTAGGATTGAAACAAATTTACAAGATAAAAGTGCTGAAGGCCTTACCTAGCTACAGCAGAACGTGAAACAAATTGACCTCTGTCAAGGTCACACGAACATTCTCCTGTTGTTTTTCTGCTCTAAGTAGCAGATGAATAAGCTAAGAAACCTTAATGCAATAAAACCTAATTTGAAGAACAAATGCAAGATATCTTCTTGTTATTAATATAGGAAAAAACAGCTATGACAAAAAGGAAAACTACAGAAAAAAGCAGACTTTATCTGAGGAGATATTAATAACTCCCAGATTGGCTTATCAAATGCAACAGTTTAACAAATTTATCTTTAATCAAAATATGTCATCTTTTATAAAAAAAAAAAAAAAGAAGCACACTAACTTCAGGATGCAGAAATCGTAGAATTTCTACAAAATCCTGAAGAGTCAACACTTTGTTCCATTTCTGGTCAAGTACGCATTTGTATCCCATCCTTGCCTGGATTATGTAAGGACATATCTTTAGCAATTCAATGGGAGGACACTCAAAGATACCTCACTTTCCACTTTGGTAAGACTGTATCCTTCTTAGAAGGGGCACCAGTTGTGCTATCAATACCAACAATTAAACACCCATAGCTTGACAGGTGGAAAGAAGACACAGAAGACTCTAGGTGATACAAAGTCATCCTAGTACAAGGTACTGTGCAGGATGCAAAAGTTCCCCAACTCAGATACCATGCCCAAGTATTGCTACATGCAAGGCTAGCTCCAGAACAGATTTGGAAGAACCCTTCTATTGGGCATCTGCAAACCAAGAAACGTACATTTACACAGGCCCAGGCCAAACTGATGAGATACAGGATATTGCTTGTTATTCTTTCAAATGTGGGAGGAACAATATCCTTTTAAACAGAAACCTATTATAAATACAACATATGATTTTATAAGTTACTGTTCTTTCAATTTATTTCCATGAGCTTTAAATCAGGTCTCAAAGATTAATACCAGGTAGATAGATACACCAAAATGTCTTGTCAGTAAGGTAGGACAAAATAGGATTATAAAATAAAAGGGCAGCTTAAGAGAATTTCAGACCAAATCTCTTCACACTACAGGAATAACATGTCACAACACCTTTCACAAAAAAATAAATCTCATCCAAGACATTCAAGAGGAGTTAATGGCAGCAAGTTCAATAGGTCAGCAATTATAAGGCCAGATGATTATCTGGTCTGTTCTCACAGATTAATACAAATAAAAAATATCCAGCAACTTCCATATCAAAACTAGAACTTGTACTTGATGTAGGTAAAAAGAGATGAAATACCGATTTAGGGACTTCGAGCAGAAAGTGTCATATCCTCAGTAAACTGGTCCATATGCTTACTATTCTAATAGGTAAACTGATACCTTCTAGTCGGAACTCTTCAAGCTTGCAGACCCACCCAGGCTGCTCTGTAACGTATTGTAGTACTATTAATAACAGTATTTTCACTGTGCAGGAATCAAGGAAGCTCTTGTTATATACAGTTTTCCAAAGAGAATACTAAGCTCTTTCAAGTTTCATCAAGAAGCATTTTTAGCCTACCTCAAAGACACCCTACTCCTGAGTCTCTTCTATAAACTAATTGTCTAGTTGTCCAGCATCTCCTTTGAAGCTGGGCATCTTTTCTACCCTAAACAGTTCAGTGCTTATTACCACACACAGCTTCTCTGCTCTTTAGTGACAATGACTGATGATGTTCCCTCAATGTAATCCCTAAGTCTTTTTAGAGTCACTGCTTTGGGAGATAGGGTTTAAGAAAAAAAAAAAAAAAACTTGAAGTAGGCAAAATAGTACACTTCAGTTTGTTAAAAATACACATTTAGATGTAGTAGGATGAAAAAACAATTGAAGACAGTCTATAATAACACTTGCTCCAACTTTATTACTTTTTTTGTGCCAATTTTATTCTCATGAATATGTATTTTATTCCTGATCTTTGTTAAAGGTAATGAATAGAGTTGGCATAATGGAGACAATGTTTCCTACTATTTTTTCTGCAATTGATGAAGTTAAAATAAAAATTAATTCATTCACATGGACAATGTTGCTCTTCTACAGTATTATATCTTACTATCAGAACACCACATTAAGCTAAATCACATGCCTTATTAAAGTCAAAACAAAAAAGCTGACAATTTCAACAACATACATTTGTTTCGTACATATAAATGAAAACATTTTCCTTCAAACAATGTAGATTTGGATGTATTATGCTATCAATCTTTAGCCTTCAGCTACCTGCCAATAGACTGTGCCTTCTGTGACACTGGTTCATAATGACACCATCTCACTCTGTGATTTCTTCACGTTACTACATTAAAAAAAAAATGTTGAAAAAATAAAAGTAGAATTTTTTTTTTGTGTTATTTTTAAAACAAAGTAACACTCCAACTGTAACTGTCACACCAGCTTCTAAGACTTCAATTTTAAGATTTGATGATAGAAATCAAGTAGAAATAGATCAACTGTAAAGAAATACTCTCCATAAAGAAATACTCTCCATAAATCTAGAAGAGAATAAAAAAATAAAAATTGCATGTAGCAAGCAGTTATTAAGTTTTCAAAATAAGAAGAGCTAGGTTTAATATCCACCTGCCAATTGTGTATGTGCACGTGTGTATCTAGAAATTTTATCACTGTTAGTGAGCATCCTGAACAAGGTAAACCTTCTTACATGGGTCTTTATTTCCACAGTGCCTTCCGCAAAAACACTCCAATTATTAATTGCCATATCCACAAGGCTACTCAAATACAAGAAGATGAGGCAGCTTGCTAGCAATCTTATGTCTCAAAGCTATATTGGGTGATTTTTACCAGCTTTGCCATATTGCAACAGCTACACTGATTTTCAGCTACACGTAGGAAGCCAATGCCATTCAGATAAAGGGTATGAAGCAGAACTCACAAACAGATTTATAATCAGCTTCATTAAATCACTGACCAGCTTTGAGGCATGTATTCTCATGTATCCGAGGCACTGTACTATCTAGACACCGTAACCTTGTCTATATTATTAAAACAATTATATTAGGGTACTACTATAAATCCTGAATAATAGCTGATAAATGTAGACAGCATAATTAAATAAACACATTGGTTTTAGCTACTTCTAAATAAACTTTTATTGTATAGGATTATTATATTACTATAATTATCCAGAGTTAATGAAATCCAACCAGTTTGGAAAATTTCTGTTAACACTTTTTTTGTATTTCTGTGGTCTACCATTTTTAAATAACAGTATTAGTAGCTTATTAGCTAATTATGCTAAACAGGAGGCATTCTGGATTTACTTTGTGTTCTGACATATCTTCCGAGCATCTTTAGGGATGACTAGAAAAGAAAGTGACATCTTGAACTGGCAGCTCTCTCAGAATCTAAAAGATGGCAGCATCACTCCTACAATGGAGATGAAGTGTTCAGTGCCTGCAATTCCAGGAAAATGCCTTCAGACTAGTAACAATAAGAAAATAAAAGTACTAAGGGAATTGTTTTATTACAGCTAATCTCTTGCTTTTGCATTATGTCTCAAAAAAAATATTGTTTTTTGCTTAGTTTATTTAAGCCAGAAAACTTTTTCCACACACTGCTTGTACAAGCCACTCTGTCTGTTCCTGTACTTCCTGACATAGATTTCCTCTTACCCTCTCACCAAAAGAAATCATGAAGAGCTGTTTCCAGTTGTCCTGCTTCTAATCCACCTGCTTTGGTATCTGGTATTTTTGCAAAAGATACAGCAGTATAACCAGCATTTCCTAATCCCTCCTCTTAACGGTGTATTAGGAAGGAGTAAAGCTCCTCTAGCAAAGACAACATTTGTACATAAAGATCCTGAAAATATTTGTTAACATAATGCTTTGTTTATTCAGTCTGGCAAATGCTTTTATTTTAACCTCAAGTATCTTTAGTAAATGTCAGTGGTAAACACAAATTCATAGTTGGCTAACAAGCTTCCCTTATGTGTATTTCTAATTAAGCTTCTTCCTCGATACAGAGTAGTGTTTAAGACAAGCGTTCTATAGAGAATCAAAGTAAATCAAATGACCAAGTATTTCTTTGTGAAACAGCACATTTTTATGGGCATCACCAGCAGAGGGAAGGAGATCCTTGTATCCATGCGTAGTAACTCCATGCTTCTATTCTGGAGCATGCAGAGAAAATTTTCTTTTTCTTTTCAATTGTATTGCAAACTTCGATGTCTCTTCCACAGCAGGTAATACAAGGTTGCACACACTCTTAATTTGGAACTTCCTTCCCAGTAAGAAATCATATATGCATTTAAACTCATGTAAATACATTTTTAAAAGTATTTCAATGTAAACTTGTGATCAGACTGCTGAACGGACAAGAAAAGCCTGCAATATGCTAAACAAGAGCTTTGCTTTCATGTGAGGAAACATCAATTAGCAGAGTTCTGGACAGCTGAGTGGCTTAAAAACTTCTGCCAAGACCCTTAGCTGCTACTACTTTTTTCACGTATAACAGCAAACCCTGCCAAAAGACCATAAAAATTGATTTTATGTTTCCGGTCTCTCAACGCCAGCTGGAAAAGTATAGATTTTTTTTTTTTTTTCCCCCTAGGTTTCTGACAAACAGAACCTTTCTTTTATCTTACACCTTCTAAGCTACTATGCTAACCAAAGCTGAACATTTTCTGGATTCTTACATCTGATTCAAGTTATGATTGAGGTAAGGGAAAGTTTCAGATTGTTAAACCAAATACTGTTTTAAATCTGTAGTTCTGAAAGGTCTTCTAGAGTGTCATTGTCACAAGGAAAGCTGTATGCCATTTGCACGGCTATGGCATACATGGCGAGTGATTGTTTTCCACATTTGTTCTGTGGAAGTGTTAGAACTGCACTGCTAGTCTGTGAGCTACCTCTTTAAATTCCAGTATCAATCCTTAAAATGGATTTAGCATCTTTTGCATCAAACATTAATAAGGCTCACTTAGGCACTCTTAATGTGAGGGAAAATTGGTCTTGTATGAAATGGCTACACTGGAACATTTCATGCTTTTGCAAGTGCAGGAGTATGATTATTTCCTACAGTATGTCATTATCTTCTGCCCTGTGGTTCTTTTTTAAATTATCTCTTCTCACTCAAGCTGCCTACACTATGTTTTTAAGCTATGTAGTTCTCAATTTATGAATTGCATGCATGCAAATTTTGAGCAACTATACCAGAAGCTCAGTAATAGATCATATTAAAGTATATTCCCCTCGGACACTACTAATGGAACTACAATCCCGAAAAAGCTTGTAAGAAGAAAAATACATATATATACACACACAAACACACACATTTGTCTCTGAAGACATCAAATCAGGTCATTTGTTTCCAAGAAACAAACAAGTGACAAGAAAATACTATTCTAGGCACACATGGAATTCCCTTACACTTTCTCTGAGCAGGTTTATTTAAGCATGGCAGGAGATATCAATTCATTCACTCAAAGCAAAAATTAGTTTGCTACCCACTTGTCCTTGTGCCCAAAAGCTCCCCCCTTTTCAGGGTCATTCCTACAACTGTTCCTCTAACTCTAGATACCTACCCACCAGGGAAAGGAGTCTCCTCTTGGGTCTCCAACTATTGTCTGCTGTTTCTCAGGACGAAAGAACTCTCTCAGACAACAAAGCAGTTCAAACAGCACGCAATAGATTAACGCCAAACACGGATGGCACATTACATAGCGCTCAGAGGATCAATACTGCCGTTGCTGATCCAGTAGCCTTGCTGTGGTCTACAACATGTATGTGTGTCTAGAATTACCGTACTGACCTTTGTACGGAAAATAGTATTTCAGAGTGAAATACTATTGAATTACAGCATTCTGCATCGGGTTTACAAGGTCATAAACACAGAGCTCCCTGTTCTTCACTTGCAAATGGCTACTAAATAAGGAAAATGAGACTTGACATCCCCCTGACAATCAGAAGAAATGATTTATTTGGATGCTAACATCTGTCTCCAGATTGTGGCCAAGTGCTTTTCTGTGCTCATTTAGGACTCCACTTGCAAAGCTTTTCAGTTACATTTACCTAGAGATTTCTCTCTACCACTTCCCATCTGACAGAAATCACTCAGCTGGGTCTGATGAATAATAGCAAAAGGCAGCTTGTATCAGAGATGATTGAATTACAGATTGTTGAAAGTGCCATAAAGGCTCATTCCAATGACTACATTTAATTTACTTACTATGCGGACTACTAGAAGCCGATAGGCATTTGATATCTTTATTTCAGAAGCCTCGAAACAAAAGAAACATTAACATTCTTCACCACTTCCTCACTACTCCACCTCGAAGAGTTTGATAAGCCAAATTAACTTTTAAACGGAGCGCTGATGCCGTGCCCAGAGCGGGTGAGCATACAAAGCAGGGCACAATACCCCAGAAACCAGAACAAGGCGGGCAGCACACAGAATGGGAGGGCAACAACGTCCGAGAAACCCCAGATGAAATCGCACGGAAAGAAAAAGAATCGGCTTCACAGCGAAGTAATAGAGATTTTTTTTTTTTTTTTTTTTTTTTAATTGTAACGCCAATGGTTAGGGGCTGCCCTACGAGAGGGAGGGGGGAAGGTGGGGCCGAGCGCTGGCACCCGCCGTGCCCCCGCCGCCCCTCCCGGCCGCGCCCCGCCGCTGCCGGACAGCGGCACAGCGCCCGGCCGCGGGCAGGGCACGGCCGGGGGATCCCCAACCCGCCCCGGGGCCGCCTCCCCGCCACCTCCGGACCCGGGCAGCGCCGGGAGGGCGGCGAGCGCCGCGCCCGCTGCCGGAGCGGGGGGAGGACGAGAGAATGGAGACGGAGGGGGTGGGAGAAGGGGGCGAGGGGGGCGCCCCCGCTGTGCCAGCCGCTCCCCGCCCCCCGCAGCGTGCGCCCCCCCCCCCCCCCCCCCCCCCCCCCCGATGGCGGGCAGCCTCGGGGCGCTGCCTTACCTGGCAACCGGGGCGGGCGCCGCCGGCGCGTCCTTCAGCGCTCCCCCCGCGGCGGGGCCGCGCTCAGCCCCGGCCCCTCCCGGTGCGCGGAGCGGCGCGGAGCGGTGCGCCCCCGCGCAAGGTAGGCTGACACCCCCCTTCTCCCTTCCCTTCTTCCCTTCTCCCCTCCCCGTCCCTAGCCCCCGGCGGGCAGGCGGCGCGCCGGGCGTTAAGTTCGGGCGGCGGTGGGCGCCGGCGGGCAGGGCGAGGCGAGGCGGAGGCGGCCCGGGGGCTGCGCGGCGCCGGGAGCGCCGCCACACTGCAGCGTCTCCAGGAATCCCTCCCGCGAGAGGCAGCCCATCACCCCCGGCCCGCCGCCCTCATTGGCTGGGGGGCGGGGAGAACGGAGCCGCCGGCCAATCGCGCGGCGCCCAGCATGGGTGGAGCCGCCGCGCCGGCCTCGCCCATCCCGCGGCCGCGCGGTCCCCGGCCGCCCCGTCGGGCGGGGCCGAGCGCCGAGGGCATCCCCGCGCGCACCCCGTTCCGTGCGCGGCCCCGCGCGGCCCCGCGCACCGCTGCGGGAAGCGGAGGCGGAGGCGGTGGTGGTGGCGGTGGCGACCCCCCGGTGCTGGGCTCGCCCCGGAGCAGCCCGCATCGCCCGCAGGTAAGGGCCCGCAGCGGGTAACTCGATTCCCGGGGGTCGTCGCCGCCGAGCCGCAGCTTTGATTAACGCCGGGCCGCGAAACGTAACCGTGACACGTTCAATTAAGGGGAGCGCGCTCCTTCTACTTTTAATTAGATCTGTCCTATTTATCTGGTGTTTAATACAACGTAAGGAGCTGCCCGGGCTCCAGAGGGAAATGGGAATAGATTTAGATGTAAGTTTGGCTTTTAGAAGCACGGAGGGCTAAAGTTCTTTGTTATTGCTGCATCTGCACCTCAGTGTCACGGGAGGAAATCGTAATCTCTATTGCAAGACTGTAAAAATAATAGGGTGGTATTTAGGCAAGAGATTCCCATAACCTTTACTGATGGGTACCCAAGATGCAGGTTCTAGCCCAGACTCGATGCACAATGGTGTGGCATGTTGCTGAATTACATTTCTTTGCAGAAAACTTGAGCAGGAGGCGATGTTTCCGACGACCACGTAGTTGGCTGCCCCTAGCACACATGAGACTGACAGTCATCTAAGTTATAGTTTAATCTGATGAACAGGAAATCCTGGCAAACAGAGGAGCCCCTTCTGCATGCCATTATTAGCAGGTACCAGAAAAAGTCGAGAAGCTCCCAGGCACGTCTCAGAAGTGAGTGATTTAACTGTGGCTTCCACAAAACATCATCACGCTGCCATTCCCCAGCCATACTTTTGTGGTGGCATTTGCCTCTGAAAATCGCAGCCCTTTGCCAGCTTGGTTCACATACACATTTTCTGATCCCATCAGTGTTGGACATGCTCTTAGGTCTGTTAGTCATGTTATGACTCTTGTATGGGCACATTTGGTCGTGAGAGAGAAGACAGGAAAGGAAAGCGAGTAACAGCTCCTGCTGAGCTACCTAAAGGAGGAGCCAATATAATTTAACCTGCGCATACAGACATACAGTCACCTGTGCCCAGATCACCCTGTACATTTTAAAAAAGATGACTCCTTCTCTCTCCCAGTACTGCAGATCTTAATGACTGTTTTCTCTGGGATCATTTATCTGTTCAGTTAAAAAAGAAATAAAAAAATAAAAATTTCAATGCTAATAACTATATGGACTTGTAATAACTATATGGACTTGATACTGTGCTCCTAACAGCCACACAGCCAGATGTCTGAGGGAGTCTGGTGTTTGCAAGGCATGATACTTCATACCCTGTCTTTGCATTTGAGCAAAGACAAAAAACATTGTTTAAGCCCGATGACTTTTTCATAGTGCACAGACAGTAAGGAACAGAAATGCTATGTAGCAGTAGCCCTGAAGAGTGTATAGAAGAGTGTAGCCCCGAAGAGCCTCTTTTTTGCTCTCTGTCTGTCACCGAGCATACACAATTAATCTGCTACACACATACATATACATATACGTATATATATTATTTTTTAAACGACAAATTTGGTAGGGGCTGGCAGGTTGTGAGAGATATTGCACCTCATCTTTTCTGAGCTTGATAATTTGCACTGGAGAAATTGCTGCAAAAGTTTCATTCCTTCTAGCACACACACTGGCTTTGGTTCCTGTCAGGCCCCAAAGCTTTTTCATGCAGAAAGAGGTCTCCAGTCCTGCAAACCAGTTTTATTTCACTACTGCATCCTCAAGGAAATAGACAGTTACTGTTGAGTCGTGGTCTTTAATTTAACCGAAGGAGGCTGTGGAACTTGAGGGATGATGTACGTGTCCTGAATGGGCAAGGACATTCTAGAAGAGCTTGGAAATGTTTGATGAGCACTGGGAGTGGTAGCCGAGTGCTAAATACTAACTCACAAAACACAGCTCGTTGTATTTATTATTGTTGTGTCTTTCACAGTTGTATTCAGGGAAGAAGAAGGTGTCCTGTCATGAGAAAATGGAAGAAATATGCAGTGAGAGAAGAAATGATGTTCTAAAACTGAGTCCTATTCCTTTTTTTTTTTTTAATGTGCATCAAAAGAGAATATTAAGTAGTGTCTACAATTTAGAAGATTCATCAGGAACCATGATAAGTACAAATTAAGAACCTGACTCTGATCCATCCTTCATATTCCTTGTTTTTAATTTAGACTTTGACTGAGCCAGAGGTACAGGAGCATCTGGGAAGCATCTGAATAAAAAAGCAAGAGCAGAAATGGTGCAGTGTTTGCCTTTGCCATTTTTATTTTTCATTCTCTATATACTATGGCTTCAAAATAAAACCTCAAGATTAGAAAGCAATATGAGCCATAAAAGCTAGGTTTTGAAAGTAAAAGACTCCCGTTTGCTCCATAAACAGGGAAGAAGCCTGGGCCAGAGCCAATGAAACTGAAGTATTCTCAGGCCTGTCCTGGCAATTTTTATGGCATATAAAGAGCAGGTACTAGAATGATGGTCACTGAAGTGAGTCAAATTAAGGAGCAACAGCAGTTGTAGCATATCAAAAAGAGCAATCAGGGCTCTGGCTTTGGGCCCAAGCTGCCATTGGTCTTTTGTACATCAGCCATTGTGTGACCAAGTATCACCACTGCCACGATTAGATGTACAAGGTGGGGAGTCAGGCAAATCATGAGGGCAAATCAGCAGAAGGTGAATGAGTCAGTGATATTGATAGCATTTAATTTACTTATCAGGCAGAATTTAGAACTGTAAACTAACACTGATTGAATTGTGTCATCATGACGAAGTTATTCACCAGCCTTGTGTTGCCCAAGATCACAGGTACCTATTTTTAACTGAAAGATGCTTTTACTTTTTTCTTCATTGTCATGCAATTTTATTCCTATTTTTCCCTCAGTTTGGCATTTTCTAAAGTTTTTCATTTTAAGACTAGTTTGTACATCTGAAGACAAAGGAATTAGCTTTTGCTTAGGGGAATGGGTCAGCATTTAAACAGAAGTTCTCTGATTGCATGAGTTCAAGCACAGGTGTCTGAAACTTCTCATCTTAGCAAATGGAACACCCAATCTTTATTGTTTTTATTCCCAGTTTATTATGAATCCAAGGGCTGGCATGTACAGCTGAAAATTAAAAACTTGGAATCCCACGTTAGGGCACTGTCATCCCACTGAGTTCAGTGAAGTTTCCACAGTACATACTAAGTGATGATGACATATTTAGAATGCACATTCTTAGTCAGGAAGCTAAGTCTGCATTAGGAGAACATGAAACATGAAAACAAAGTGAGAAAGCTAAGTCCCAAATGTGAGAATTAACCTTCAGTAAAACAAGTAAATACTAGAGTAACTTCATGGCTGTACACTACTAACAAAAGCAAATGTGTCATATAAAGTATATTTTGAAGATGAATTTTGGAGCAATGTGTGAGACTGTGAGTTGGATAGAGGGAGTAGATAAAAGTGTTGTTGTTTTTTTATCATACCAAAAATTCAAAGGGTAAAATCAAATAATTTGTTAGTCCACTGACTATTTATCTCAATGTGTCATTTTGATTTCATTGTTTCCTTGTGTTTGATCTGCACATATCTGCTGCTTCTAAGTTGTTTAGGCAGAGATGGTCTTTTTTGATCTGCACTTATATATCAGCTAATACAGAGAGCTCCTGCTTTCTGCCTAGGGCTTCTGGACATTGCAGTGGTATAAATGAAGATGGAAATACTCTTTTATGAAGGAGTATTCAAGGGAAGTCAAACCAACTTGCATGTGTTTTGCGCAGATGTCATCTGTGTAATGCAAGGACAGATCTGAGTCAGTGTCAGTCTGTTCCCCTGTAGATGGTGCCCCTTGTTCAGGGATTCAGTTTTGGGTTGCCAACTAAGTTTCCCTAATCTTCTTCTTCACTTTTAAAATCAGTTTTCTCCCAAGTGGTATTCAGAGTGGTACTCCAGAAAAACAGTATTTTCAGTGCGGGTAGGATGAAGAGGACTGAAGTCCTAGTTTTCCCTTCAGGCACAGTCTACTCTATAAAATGAATAACTACTAAGCTGTGGCTTCCAGAGTGTCCAGCTATTATTAATCTCCAATTTTACCCGATGGTGGTAAGTATTATGGCTTCCCCAGTGTGAAATTTCTAATCACTGGTGACCACATGCATCGTATGGATGACTGTAATAAAAAGAATGGGAAATGTGATTTCTGATTTAATTTTGAGGAGCTGACCTTCACAAAGCACAAGGAAGAACTGTGTTTTCAACCTGAAGAAGAGGAGGCTCAGGGCTTTCTTTCCAATGTCTATAAATACTCAAAGGGAGGGCGCAGAGAGGACAGAGCTGGGCTCTTCTCAGTGGTGCCCAGTGCCAGGACAAGGCGCAATGGTCACAAAATGAAACACAAGAGGTTCCATCTGAACATCAAGAAACAATTCTTTACTGTGCACATGACAGAGCACTGGAATAAGCTGCCCAGAGAGGTAGAGGTCTTCAAAAGCCACCTGGACATGGCCCTGGGCAGCCTGCTCTGGGTGGCCCTGCTTGGGCAGGGCTCGGGCCTGGTGGGCTCCAGAGGGCCCTGCCAGCCTCAGCCACTCGGGGATTCTTTGTAATGGCAGTCATTGTTACCTCTGTGGAGAGGGTCAAGAGTTAAACTTGGTCTTTTCAGTTTGCCACAATATATATGAGACATTCCTGTCATTCTGTGGTCTCCAGTACAGAACAGAGATGACGTTATTTCAGTTCTGAGAGCCTCAAATGATTTGCCTGTGTAAGTGCAAAATATGCTTAATGTTCACAACACCCTGAGAGCAAAGATGAATATACATATTGGAATATACCATTGAATTGTAAGTAAAACCTTATCACCTCAGGCTTCCTGAACTTGATGTCTCTAATTTGAGATCTCCACAAAACCTTCATCGTGCAGCAGATGTATAGCAAAGATACACCAAAAAGCTAGCCTAGCCATGGAGCATGACAAGTTCTACACTAGCTATTCAGAGTAGGCAAAAACATTAATGTGAAGAGAAAAAAAAAAAATATGGGATAGAGTTACTAGGGTACAAAACTAGTTAATATATTTTAAATTTCAAGAAGTACTTCTGAATATCAGTACTCTGATAAATACATTCTCAAATGAGTTTGTTTGTATTTTCCTCACACGGTCATTTAATTCAAAGGCACAGTGAAATTATCCTATTATTTATATTTTAGATACCAAACCATAAAAGTGTCAGGATATTTTTTTCAGCAGTCACCATTTCATAATATTTTATGTCCTTTTTAAAAAAGTGTATATATTTCCCTTACAGAAATGCAGTCGCTTTACAATTCTAATGTTTATAGTACTGTTCTTTATAAAAGCTTGCAAAACACATGGATAAATGAACTGGAAATTATATGTCATTAATATAATTAGGAGAGAAGAATTTTTAATTTCAGTTTCTTCATAGCTATGTTTTAGCCTAAATGCAATACAGTAAACTAGTTACCTCTGACAATTCTATCTGTCAGCGCCATTTTGTTAGCAAACCAAAATGCTTGATTTGTTTCCCACATAGCTTTTCCGTAGCCTTCAAATCGGATGAGCAGAAGAAGGGAATAGAGCTCTTTGACTGTAATTGTGTTGTTAAGATGTTAAGGTCAGTGGTAGTGTCACTTCTGCAAATCCTGACAGTTATTTATCCAAGTCAAACCTGATTTTTTAATCATTACAATATGTCTTTTCTTTTTTTTTTCTTTTTTTTTTTTTCTGCCTTTAAATAAAACTTAGGTGCAGAAAATAAAAAACCTACCCACTAAAACTAATTCTCCTCACAGTTACGCAGGTATAAATTTCTAGTAGATTTTCTGTTTTAAAAGCACAGTTTCCACAACTGCTATCTTCTATAAATCAAGCTATCTTAGAGACCCAAAGAAGTTAATGTAGCAATGAATAATTTTAATTCAAGCCCTGAGTTTAAATGTGAAGTTTTAAGGGAACGCAGACTTCAATAGCACACTGGGGACATAGTTTCTTCCTTACTCAGTAGTTCTTAGTCTGGGGCAGTACCGCCTTCCTCGGGTGCACATAAATCCATAAATGAGAATCCCTTGTCACCTTCCTAGCTTTTTGCTTTTGACCTTTTTAGTTACCAGTCCTCTACTTTTCCTTCTCTGTCCTGCCTGTTCACCTGAGAATATATTTTGTGGTGACATTGGTAATCCTAAATGTGAAATGATCTGTACAATCATAATTGTTCTCTTCACCTGAGACATTGAACCCATTTCTGCAGCGTTTCTTTCTTTTAGGGTTGGAGGTAAAAGCAGAATTATGACTGATGATGAAGAACGACAATGTGTTGCTCCCTGCTGGAAAACTGACTAACCTATTGTTTTGTTTTTAATTCTTCTTTGTACTTTAAGAGATGTAACTAGTCGGGAATGTTACTTAACGGTTAGAAAAAATAAATAAATAAATAAATAAGTAAATAAGAATAAAAGTAGACTAAAAGCAATTTAGGACAGAGATGGTAAAGATCCTCCTCACTAGAAGCTCATTCTTGCCCACAGTGAGATCAGACTAAGAGCTTTCTAGCTTAAACTCTGTAATTTGATCATAGGGAAAAGTTCAGCCCAGAGGAATGTTTGGTACTAATTAGTTAAAGGATTTTGACCAGTATCTTCTTGCCCTTAAGTGCGGATTTTCAAAGAAATTGTGATTTCATATGATCTTTGATGTTGGAAGTCTAAATTAAAATGTTCTTTCTGAAGATGACAGCCTAGATTAAGTTATTCTGAGACTTCGAGTGGACTCCCTTTTGCCTTAACTTTCTTCTTTCTGTTTGAATCTATGACCCCCACTTTCCTGACCATAATCACAGAAAGGAATTATAATTATTATACCTTCATAAATACAAAGATATCTGCAGAATAACCTCAGGGATTTATTAGAACAACAGTCATTCCTCTGAAATTACATAAGGCCTGTTCAATGCTGAGGTGTTTGTTTGTTCATTTATTTTTAACTAACTCTTCACTTTTGCTTTCCTGTTGAAAGTCATTAAGCTTTTTTTCTGACCAGACTGATTTTTTGAAAGGAAAATGGTCATGCCATTTTTTTGTTTTTTGTTTCATAAAAAAATCCACATTTGACTTTTTTGAAAAAGATTTATATTAGCTTGCCTTCCCTTGTACTAGAATTTAAACAGAACTTGTTTAATTTTTCTTGGAGTCACTTCTCCTAAAAAAACCTTGGCTGTTTTCTTTGAGTAAAAAAGATTATTTGCTGAAGTTATTTACAGTTTAATTGTCAGTTTAATTACAATCTAATGTCTTGTTTACTGTGACACACTCTACTCTGCAGGCTGAGCTGAAATAGATTACAGAAGCCACAATGGCAATAGATTCACCTTTGTTTGGAGTTGGACAGTCTCCTGCTGCTGTCAGCAAAGCAGCCCTGGAAAACAGTACCAACCCTCTAGGGATGGTTAATTGTGAAGAATCACAGAATCACAGAATGGCTGAGGTTGGAAGGGACCTCTGAAGATCATCTAATCCAACCCCCCTTCCAAGCAGGATCACCTGGAACACATGCAGGATGGCATCCATGTGGGTTTTGAATATCTCCAGAGAAGGAGACTCCACAGCTTCTCTGGGCAACCTGTGCCAGAGCTCTGTCACCCTCGCAGTAAAGAAATGCCCCCTCATATTCAGACGGAACCTCCTGTGCTGCAGTTTGTGCCCGTTGCCTCTCGTCCTGTTTCTGGGCACAACTGAAAAGAGACTGGCTCCATCCTCTTGACACCCTCTCCTCAGATATTTATACACACTGTTGAGGTGTCCCCTCAGTCTTCTCTTTTCTAGGCTAAACAGGCCCAGCTCTTGCAGCCTGTCTTTGTATGACAGGTGCTCCAGTCCTCTAATCATCTTCGTATCCCTCCTCTGCAACAGTAGTACAGAATTAGTCCATGAATCACCTCTGCAAAAGCATATATAGATGGATAACTTGTTACAGATCTATATTTATACTCATGCTTTACATGTTCATTCAAATAATTCAACCTTGGAGTAGATATTGCAGCATTTCTTCTTCCTTTTTTTTTTTTTTTTTTTTTTTCTGTCTACCTTCTCATCATACATTGGAAACTTCCTTTCCAAGCTGTCATGCACAGATTCATACTGAAATGGGAGGATGGTACCTATATTCTTTACAATAAAGTATTCTTCTTTCTAGTATGCGTACCTCTACTATAGCAGTAGTTAAGCTAGTATTGTGGCAGTTAAGCTAGTAGAGCAGTAGAAAAAAATAAAATACAAAAGTAATATAAAAGTAAAATAAAAATAGTATGTTTAGTAAAAATAAAATTGTCTATAAAGTAGAATAAATACACTAAGGTAAACAATGTAGTAAAGCTAGTATAGCAGTAGTAAAGCTAGTATAGCAATGAAGAGACTCTTCTAATGGCATGAGAACATACTGTGAATTTGAAGATTGTTTTGGAATTGGAAGGGCTTTTGTGCTGTCTGGAAGAAGATGAAAAAGGCTCTTTCCAATATTATTCTTTTTAACATCAAGGGGTTGCTGGAATACCCTGAAGCAACCTTAAAATATGCAACAGTCTTTCACTTTCTAGAACTATGTTTTTAATATAATTTCAGTAACAGTTCCTTCTATAGTTCCTATTTCTCCCAGAAAGTTATGTATATTTGTTCTTCCCCCCCATCCCCCCTTTTTTTAATCAAATGCATTCTTCCATGAAAGGAAGTAAAACAGAGTAATCTTTGTCTTCAGATCATACCACTTGAGACAGAGTTGAAGGGTTGACTGAATTAGAATTCTCGTAATAAGCCACAGAAAAGTGACTAATATCATCAAAAACAGAATCTCTGCAGCTCTTGCCGGAGCCATCAGCTCTACCTGAGGTTGACTATTATTACTATTCATTGTCAATATCCTCTGCCTCAGGATGTCATTTCTAAGGTGATTTTCTCATCAGTATTTTTTTCCATTTTGGTTTCTTATCTTGACTTCTATATCTCTGCCATAATATTTATAATGTTCCACACAGGAACAGTAATTAAACTTCTGTTGCTCTGTGCCTTCAGCCTCTAATGCACTGTATAATGTTATAGTCCTAAAGTAGGAGAGTCAGAATCTTCTGCTGTAGACTTCTGGGAAATTTTCCAGATGTGTATTCTGATTTGAATCATATAATAAATTGCTCTGACATGTGACTGTACTGATAATGGTGTACCAAGATCTCTCTGCAGATATGACAGGAATCTGGGACATTTGTGATTTAGAATTTATAAAATTGTGCTCTTGGTGAAAGAGCCCAGATAATCACAAGTCTGACACTGCTTATGATCAGTTCTTTTTTCAATTCTTCATAATTGATCCCATCTGGGGATTTTTGTAGATTTGTTTATTTGTTATGTAGATGTGGGTACTATCATGTAAATGAAGGTATCTTTATACTTCATGTATTTTCTGGCCTTTGTTCTTCATAGTGTGAGATGCATTTGGCTGAGAGATTACTTTGTATTACTATCATTTCATTTCCATGTTTTGTTTGTATTTAACATCATCATTTTGCTTCTTCCTCCATTTTTCCTTCCCTAACACTGCATGTAATATTTAAATAGCATTTGAACTAGACTTCCTGTATATGATTCACTCTATACAGCTTGCATTATTTAACCAAAATTTTCCATTACTAAACTCCTCAAAAATCCATTGCTTACAAGATGACTGACAGTTTTGGAACAATACCCATATTGTTTTCCATTTGGGTATTTTAATGGACCCTCGGCTGGTTTAATAGACTCTGTACTTTTCCAATTAGAACTAATTTACGACTGTAAAACTAGTTTGATCTTTGACTATCCTAACTTCTCAGATTCATCCCTTTTAGTTAAATGCCTTAATTGGCTTCTGTTTCTTTACATATTATCTTGATCACATTGACCCCAAGAATATTGGCTCTTCACTTGAACATGCCGATCTAGCAGCCTAATTTAATGTCAACATAGATGCCTACTCAGAAGTTGCTGAATCACAGATTCCTTTCTAGAAATTGGTTTCATTTTTTTTTTTTTTTTGGTATTCCCTTGACAGTTTCCTGTTGATGCATCATTCAGCTTTAAAACAATGTTTATATTAAAAATAGAATAAATGTTATGTTTGTGTTATTATAGTTTGCTTTAAAGTCAATTTACCACTCTTTCTTCAAGTCCAAAGAAGTTCAAATGATAAGCACAAAAACACTGCTTATGGAAGAAAAAAAGCTGTAAGTTTCTAAAAATGCTTACCTTGTTTTCACGTCTCAAGGATTCAGGTTGGCTGTTTTCTTGGCAAAACCAGTTTGCTGTTAAAACTAAGAGCTAGAACCTGTGTTCCAAACACAGAGACATGGTTAGAGAAAGGTGGGACACAGTGGGATTCAGTGGGACACAGAGCAACACTTTTACATAATTTCAGATTTACCTAAGAATTGAGATCCGCAGTGCTCTTGTTGATGCTCAGTCTCTGAATAATTTAAGAAAGATAGTTGATCTGAAAATAGCAGATCACCAGTGACACATCATTGGAAATGCAAGATGGTAGGGAGGTGGAAGAGGACGCTAAAGACACTAGATTCAGGTTTCCATGCTGTAGCCATCTGTGCTACAGCATCTAGTCATGTTGAGGTTGGAATTGTGGGGTATAGGCAGGGCTCCAGGTAATGCTGCTTCTGGGTTTGAGAAAGCAAGCCCGACCCCACTCCATCACCCAATGTATTGGGTAAGAGGCTCAGAAATCACAGTCACATCAGGGCTGTGCGTGCCTCAAGCAGTATCTGTTGTAATGGATATAACATGAATACCAATCAGAAAAGATTCAGTTTTAAAAACTGATTTGCATGAAGCCTCTCTCAGCAGCTGTCAGGAGCTGCTAGGTTGGGCTAGAACCATATAACATCCTGCTTATACACTAACAGATGTTTTGTTATTAAAATGTCAGTCATATTATATCACTAGAACATATTTAGCAAAACTGTTTTGCATTGGCATCTATATGTTTCTGGTGTTTATTCTGCATAAGCCTTTATCTCTGTTCCCACCATGATTTCAGTCTTCTGCCATTTTTATTTTTAAATAATATATAGCTTGTAGTCTGAAAGTCAGTCTGCTTATCTTTTAAAGCACATCTTTCTTTTTCAAATTAGAAGAAGAAATGGTAGAATCGATGAAATTTAGATGAGATTTAAGAAACTGAATATTTATTTACAGAATTCAGATATTCTCTTTTTCCCAGTCAAAATTTGCAAGCCAGTTTAGTAGTGACTGTTCCCCAAAACATACATACTATAATTTCAGAAAATAAGTTGTTTTGAAAACAAGTTATGTGAAATGATGCAATATGAAATGACTCATGCAGTTTAAACTGCATTCCAAATTAAAATTAATATACCACATTTTTTTGGCATATTTCAAACGCACAGTTCTTAAAAATGGTGTAAATTAGTGTTGTAATTTACCCATAATAAAAACACCAAGTGGAAATCAAAATTTTACTTCAGTCAACTCAGTTTCTCCTAACATGCAGCACTCTTTCTACAGCTCCACTCTGAGTCTCAAGATTTCATGAACATTTCAGATTTATTTTGTACTTGTTTTATGTTTGTGTCTAGCTTAAAATCATTACACAGTAAAGCTTGAAAAAAAACAACACCCAGGTATCGAATAACACATGAGCAAATATGATCCTTATTTATTTATTTATTTTAATAAATTTCATCTTCAAACTACTCTTTTGGGATTTAGGATTTGATATATTTTGTTTGAATAGTCGCAGTTGGCAATACTAAAGATTTTCAAATCCTCTGCAATCCAGTCGCAATGCCAATACACAGAAATTTACATGTACTAAACTCTTAACAAATCTTTATTAGAAAGAAAGGGATAGATGAGCACAAAATAATTTGACCTTACATGTCTGTTCCAAAGACACATAATACCTTTTCTACACTCATATTCATTATTTTAAGGTAAACACTGAACAGCCGTTATTCTAACATCCTTATTAAAAGCTTCAGCAGCTTCTGAACAAAACAGGGGATTAGTACAAAGTAGTAGCAGTAGTAGCATTTACCTTGAACAGTAAAACCCAGGTAAAACCAATAGTATAGGACAGGTACCTTGGCTTCAACAGAATCCCTGTCTAAAACCAAGAACGAGGATTCAATCTGATAATCTTCAGGATGACTTTGCATATTCTGGAAATTTCCCAGGAGGCCTTCCCAGGGGGTGCCTTATCCTCTGCATCATCATCATCATCTACCTAACTGCACTGGATTTGCTTATGTGCAGCAGCTTCTTTGTGCACTTCAGTAGTTTGGTGTGAACATGCCACACATTCTGGCTTATGCTGAATGCACGTGATTGCTTTAAATGAGAAGAAAAAGTAATTATTTCTATTGCACACCAGAAAGCCCATTTGAATGTTTGTGTCCAGCTATATACCTGCTTTCACGTAAGATTTACTTATATACATTTCCTGTTACATCAGTGTAAACTGCTTTCTGGACTTCTAGAACTCCATGGCTTTTCTTGGCTTAAGGTTTTCCTTACTCATTTAATGGCCTATTCTTATTCCTTTAACTGTTCAGGTTAATATCATATTAATTTGGACTAGAATTAATACACTTATAAGGAATCTATGCAGAATCTGTAAAGAACAATTGCTAAGAATATAGACATTTTCAAATCCTTAGGTATGCACATATCCATAATGGCTCTTAATATCTTGGCCTTTGCAATCCTTGGCCTGTGCAATCATTTCACTTTGTCACAAGTTGTCTGAGTTAAATTGGACGCTGCCCATTTCTGAGTGATACAATGAGTGATACACTTCAAATGTGTCCTACAGTGGTAGTCACAGTGCTATTTACAGTTGAACTGGAGCATGGCGGCAATCCTGCAGGTTTCTCAAGAAGCCAGTTTGACATCCAACCCATGAGATTTCAGAGCTGGAAGACAGGCAAGCTTGGACATTTAGATGTTTTGTGGACAAATAAAGAAGGAGCGATGAAAAAATAAAGCTCTAACATATTTTGGTACTGTCATCCTTCACTCTAACTAAATTGTTTTACATAATGATTAACAAATTTAATCTCTTTAGCTCTGAGACTACTAGAATGCAGATTTCTTCTCTCAAATTAGGTGATTTTCTCAAAAAAGTGTCACTTATTCTGAGAAAAATAAATGCATCAACACATCTGCTCAAAGGAACAAAGCAGGACGCTTGTCTCCTTGATGAATGATTTTGAAACTTCTGGACAAAAGAATGCCAGTGTAATAAAAAAGAATCCTGTTCTGCCTATGGGCAGTATATAAAGGAAAAGGGCACTTACATAAGTAGACTTTATTTTAGGAACTATAAAAGGAAAAAGGTGACGAAAAAGTCAGAAAAGAAAGCCTTGCTGGCTACAATAGGTATCAAGGGTCTTGATTATAAATTGAACTCTAGAGATGGTTTTCTGGCTATAGGTCCAGCTTTCAGGATTCAAAACTGACTTTGTTAACTTGGTGAATTAATAAAAGTCTCCAACTCTGACCTGATTCTCACTGGTTAGCAGTAAGTCTTTTGGCCTGCTGATTGTAAGCAGGACAGATACCCAACCAGGAATGCTTTGGATATATTTTTAAAATGGAAGACAAGTGTTTGTTTCCCTTCCAAAGAAGACTTTATTTTGGCTTATCTACCTTTTTTGCTGGTTGCCTGCCATTTTCCTTTGCCTTTCCTATTTGTCTTCTTTTAAATAATCTTTCTTTAGTGTAGCTCCCCAAAATATTCTTGATTCAGTGATGTTGGCAGAAAACGCCAATCTGTTTTAAATCAGGTTCTATAGGATTATATTTGTTTCAATGAAACTACAGCTGAAAGCAATTATGGGGATTTGGAATCCCTGTAACAAAATTAAAATTAAAAAATCCTGGGAGCTCTTCTAGCTACGAAGTTTTAAGTTAGAGGCACTCGTGTGGGAATTGAGACTGCAAGTTCATGTCCCTGTTCCATCCAAATTGGAACCAGAATTGGAACTGAAAATTGGATCGGGGTCATCTGTGTTTCAGGAAAGCGTCTTGCTCGGCAAGCCAGTAAGTCAACATCTTTAATCCATCAAACATTTTTCATTTAAATAATTCCTGAATAATAAAGCTTCAGCTTCTTCCAAGCTATGCAGAGGAGACACTAGTACCCAGTCCCCCACATTCTCCTGACTCTCCTAAGCGATGTGGCAGTTCCAAGAACAGTCTCTCAGTTTCAATAGACCCACTCCTTCCTAGTAAACTAATAACATCAAAAGCTTTGCTAAACAGTATTTCTGTATGCCAGCTGGCATTTCTGTGAAGATCTGGTTTGCCACTGACTATAGCACTGCAGAGATGTTCTGTCTGGTCCCACAGATGGAGCTTAGAAACATGGAGAAGGAACTGGAGAGATGCAGGTTCCCCAGACTCCCTTTACACCTATCCTCAGTTCCTGGGTCCAAGGCTGGAAAATAGAGGGAAGAAAGATGGGGGACTTGCCCCCCGGTAAGATGGGAAGCAGAACTTGCCTGGAGCAGTTTTTTTCTTAGGGGGAAAGGCTGGTAAATGCAAATTTAGAAATTTGTCATCTATCTGAAATATTGAACTCTGTGTTTATTTCATTCTCTCCCTGCATTTACAATAGCTATTTTCATCCAAAGTAAAATAAAAAGCACAGGCAAACTAGCATGTGTGGCAACCAGCTTCTTCCTGTCTCATAGAGGCCTATTATGAAGGCCTATTTTCACTTGCCTTTTTCTCCCCAAAGAGTTGTTAAACTCAGTTTTTAAAGGGATTTATGGTATAATCAAACCAGCTCAGCACAGCAGGCATTCGCATCTTTTTCTCATATTATTATAAAGTCTGCTTTCAAGTATGTTTGTATCCCATTGCATTTTGGGAATTCTGGAGATTATAAATAAAAGTGTCTTCTTTTCTTGAAAGAACCTCACGGCAGGTTCTTTTAACAAATGCTTTTCTGCACAACATTAGAGAATGCAGTGTAAAGTTCACTGTTATGGGAAAAATGTTTCTTCCACTTATCAAAGACTTATTTTAGGCACATGAGTTTAAGACATACCTTTAAAAGATTGACTTTTTGAAAAGCACAACAAACCTTTTGTTTTCTCAATGTATATGTTTATTTTGCCACTTCCAGGCTGTAACTTAATTAGACTGTTGCTTGTTTACCTATTGCACATGTTTTCTAAAGCACACAGATCAACCTGAAAACAGCATTTGTTCACCTGGAGTCAGCATATGGGCATGACCTTATCAGAAATTGCCAGATGGATATAGGCAGGCAGCAAGAGAGCTATGTGAAAAGTAGAGATTTTCATTTGCACTTTTTGACAAGGCTTTCTGAGAGATGTGAAAAAGATTGTTAGTTCTTCTTCAGTGAAGGTTGGATTCACACTCACAAACAAATCCAATGGGAAATTCATATTAAGTCTGCCAGCTTTGTCTGTTCTGTGAAATGACAGATTTGTATGCAAATAAGACCATTAGGATTTTAGGGAAAATAGTGGTGATTTAAATCATTTAGTTAAAAGAAAAGTTTTCAGCTAACCCTGAGATGTTATACAATACTTCATGGAGGGTTGGTTATTTAGAAAACTCAGAAATTCTGAGAATTCCAGAAAAAGTTCCACCCAAATAAACGCAATAATGATATGTTCAAAATGTCAACTAACTGGTTATACAAGACACTTTTATCTTTTATCTTTTTTTGTTGTTGTCGTTGTTGTTTTTTAAGTGTATGCTAGGTGTCTTCTCTCCCACATTTCTGCAACAAAATGAGAAAGATCAGAAGAAAAAATGGGAATTAATCATAATTGTTGCTGAAATAAGAAGATGATAACCAACAGCCCTCTTTATTGATGAAAACAATAACATTTTCCATGGGTAAGATATGTACTTTCAGGAATGTGACTCACAAACAGAAAATCAATAAGGAGAAAGTTCAAATTCTGCTGCCTGTGTACTAAATGTTTGCTGAGAAAAATAAGAGCTTACTAGGCAGATCTGCAGTCTATTGAGTTTTGCAATACTTCTCAGTTTGAATCTGGTGTAGAAGTAGCCCAGCTGGAATTGAGACTTACCGCGCATTCCCACTGTGTAGTTTCACAAACTAACAAGAGAAAATTAGCTTTTTGAAAAAAATATGGGAAATAGCTTGTAAAAAGAATGCTTCTTTCTCTGAAGAAATGGGCTCCCAATTATTTTCAGAGCTGATTGCAACAAGAATTCAACACATCATACACATCAGCAGGGAGGAAAAAGTATGATCATTGCTGTTGGTACACAAATGTTTATAAACCTCTTCTGAAAAAGTTTTACCCACAGAATCAAAATGTAAGATAGTTTAAAATCAGCTGCATGCTAGTTCAGTAAATGTTTACCTTTGCTACTGCCATATAAATGTGTGTTCATGTTTTTGCTCTTGCCAACTACCACTGAATTAAATTAAAAATATATAGGCTATTATTTTTCAGAATCAATGACTTCACAGAACATTACAATAGGAACTCAAAGAACCCACTGAGTTCAGTTTTAATTTTATAATATTCTGTTTAATAATGTCTATTAAAACATCCATTAAAAGACCATCATGCTAATTTAACTGGGAACATATAATAGATGCCATTGGAAAGCTTCCATTAAATTAATGTTAGAGACTTAATGTCTTAAATAGATGTTGTTATTAACAATATCTTAAATAGATGCTGCTATGAAAAAAAAAAAAAAAGGAATGCAACATTAATTAAAAGCAAGCTAGGACTTCACTGGCAAAAGTCCTTACTGAACAGACACCAAAATGTTAGCAATAACAAAATATTTTCCTCTTTGATTCTCTATCTTTTACATTCCCCCCCTATTTTCCCTTCAGAGTAAAGACTTCAACTGCACTATGTAATTACAAAAATGCATATAAAACATAAGCTACCACAGGGATAGAAAGATTTTTAGTTTCTTTCTCTCATATGTATATATAATTTTTTAATGCAAAGTTCAAAAGAACCAAAGAAGTCTTTATGCCCCATTTTTGATGCTAATTTCTATGTACTTACTGACATATGTCTATCATTTTCAAGATATTCTGTTTTCTAGTTCATCTAGTTCATAATAGTCCATAAAACTATAAAGCTACTGTAGGGCAAGAAAAGAAATGGCAATATTTGTATGATGATATTTGACTGCTATTAGACAGAAACACATACGTAGGTCTCATCACATACACCGATGATGGAGCTGAAGAAAGTGCAAAACAATGTAAAAGCAAAAACACCTGGCTTATTACAAATGTTGCACTGTTATGTATCTTAGAGGTAATATCCAGGTTAATAAGGCATTTCCTCACCTTGAAATGCAAGCTAAAGTTCTCTCAACTCAGGGAGGGGATACAAGATAACTTCATTTTTTTAGCTTGAAAGTCATTGCTTTTCTCTGTCATCATAGAACTGGGAAAAAAAAAAAAAAAGAGCAGAAATAAATACATGGAAAAGAATATATCATGAAGATAATGCTCATAGTCACATTTCCGATAGGAAACAAGATTTACATCACATTGTAGACTCATATTTCCTGACATTTGTCCTAGCATATTATGATCAAAGAACTAAAGCAGTCACAGGGAAACACCATAGGAAGGATTAAATTAAATGATTATGTAAAATTCTGAAGGAAGACAGCTTTCACTTCACATCCTGACTGCTAGAAACCTTTTAGAGTATATTTAAAGGCTGCCTCTCTTTTCAGTATAGAGGCTCTTGCTTAGAGATCCCCCTGATGCTTTTAGCTAATTTTATTAGTTATGCATTGCCCTACAGTTACCATCCCCTTGCACTGAACTGGCTGCCAAACTAACAGGTGATGCTTGTAACACATTCACCAGTGCCAGCCAGGAAGACACCATGACCAAGCTGCAAAGAAGGGTAAGGTCTCTCAAAGTCCAGTGAAGTAATATTAGCTTGATAGGTGATCAAAAATCTCAGAGACAATGCTGAGAAGAAACAATACACTGTGTACCAAATCTCCATATTTCTAATGAAGAATTATTACAAGGAAGTAAGAGCATTTTACATTAAAAAAAAAAAAAAAAAAAAGACTCCCCTGTTCTAACCCCAGTTGCTTAATATATTTCAGGAGGGGAATTCAATTCAGTGAAAGCTAAGCAAACTGAACACTGAAAGGTTTTTTAAAACAGATTGGACAGGTTTATAGCCTAAGTAAAACAAAAATAATCAAATCTTATTCATGTACTAAACTGATTACCTTCAACTACAGTACTGCACAACTGGCAAGGTCATGAGGGAATGGCAGGAGGGCTGAAAAAGGTAGTTGGATCACATTTAGCCCAACACTGGCTGGGATATTTCCAGATGAAAAGAACAGAGAGAAAGCATGGCTGATGCTCACGTTAATAGATCTTTCCTTCAAGCAGAAGGTTATCTGATGTTTTATGAAGTATTTCTTTGTTTGTTTTTGGTTTTATTTGTTTTTAACTTCCCATTTGCATTTTACTTTGTAGAACTAGTTACAACCAATTGCCAAAAATAGATATGGAATATATGTGGTACTATTTGGCAGCTATCAGCCACCAAATTCTCTAAAGAAGTCTTTTGTTTTTTAACTTAAAGGCTCTCCCTTATCTTCATTCCCTTCAGAGGAAAATATAAATTCATGCCCATCTCCTATATCCCAAATTATCCAAACCCTTACATCTCCAAATATCAACTGGGCAAAAAGAGCAAAGGGAATAATAAATGTCATTACGCCAGTTTCACACTTTACACCTGTTATGAACGGCTACACCAAAAAAAGCAGTGAAGAATCAGACTTCGGTAGTCTTTACATGCAGTTATAGAGGCCTTTTATCTAGTCTAGTTAAAAAAAAAAAAAAAAGTATTAATTGTCATAAAAGTTTCGCTGCCATTGGCAGGGGGTTGGAATTATACAATCTATAAGGTCCTTTCCAACCCAAACTATGCTGTGATTCCATGCAATAAAATTAATGCATAACATTTTACCTATGCATCTTGGATGGTAAATAGAGAGAAGATTAGGTAGATAATGTATTAATGACTGCCAGCTAGTGAAGTTACATTTCACTGAAGAGCTGAATGGTATTTAAAATTTTCCTGACTGAGATTCTCTGAGATAACTCATGCTTATTTTATTTTTAATTTAAACTGACTTCTGAGGAAATATTTGGTATTTCCTTATACCATGTTTATTACAAGAATTCAGGGCTATAGAAACAAACTCATGTGTGCAAGTATATGAACTAAAATTGATTAAAATTTTGTAGACATGATTTTTTGATACAAATTTGCAAACAAATGCAGTAAAATGTTTTTATTAATATTTTAAATCACTATTTTGAACCATTTATCAATTTATAACTAACAAGTTTCTTTTATCAAATTAAGACATTCAACAGTATTTTAGAAACGTTTTAGCCAACCAAAGCACATATAATAATAAAAAATAAATTAATGAACTTTTATTAAAGTTATGGCTCTCACAAAGAGAGGAAAAATCAGTTCTGAGTGTTGAGAAGCTGAAGTGGTTTTAGATCTCTCAAAACACAAATTTTTAAGCTTTTAAATTAATACCAATAGAAAGAAAAAAACAAACTCATGCATTGTCTCTCTGACAACAAAATACTTAACTGTAGTACACTGTTAGAAATAAAAAACTTCAACAAATGGCCTAGGCAATAAAAGAGTTCCTGAAGCTAATGGCTGAGTCATTCCTCTCATTTCACGGTTCCCCTCAATATTAAAGCCCACTGCAGAGTCACATGTCAGTCAATGACTTCCAGTGACAAACCTTTCAGAACAAAGGTAATCACTTATTAAAGATTCCTTAATTTTGATGGTTAAACTGTCCATGAAGTAGGAGGATGTGTTTTGAGAGTTGGCACTGGTAAGCAGCAAGGCTGTCATGGAAGAGCCGGCCATGGAAAATGATCTTGGGTTGAATGGCAGAAATTAATTCATTTTATATTCACAAAGAAAATAAATGCATAGAAAGACAAAGTAATTTTTTATAAAATATTTATTCTTTTTTAAAAGGAAAAAATCAGATAAACATTGACAAAATGAAGGAATTGTTCAGTTTTAACAGCCAGACTTAGGTCTTCAGTACTTGCATACAAGGGAAGTTTTAAATTCCTTCCAGTCCATGGATGTGAAACAGTTTAGAATTTATATACCAAACAATATTGGGGTTAAAAAACTTCCAGACTAGTGCTCTGCTAGGTGACCGACTACCTTCAAGAAGGGCATTTCAGAAAAAGTAGAAAGCATATTCAGAATGGAAGAAAGACTGGTTAGTAAAAAAATACTCATTTAAGGGTTCAAAAAGTGTATGCAGCGACAAGAGAGGATTTGAAAATAAATAAAAGGTTCTTCAGAAATACAAGTGAAAGGAGAACAAATATACAGGGGGTTTCATAGAGTAGGAAAAGAAAGCAAACATACAAGCTTTGGCAGGATGCTTTTGGTACAATGAAGAATTTGTTATTTTGCAGAACAGAACTAGGAAAAAACTAGGAGATCAAAGCACGAGGGCAATACAAAGAAAATGGATATAGATATTTTCCACTATTTCCACCAATTTTGGTAGAATAACAACACAAGCTTACATGTTCAACAGTGTGCATTTTTATTAAATCTTTTCAGTAAGAAGTGCTACAATACAATTGAAGAATAGAAAAAGTAGTACTAATACTTTCAGTAGACATTAAACATAATTCAAGCAAGTTCAAACTTGTTATTTTGTCTGCATATGGTAAGAAAAAATTGATGAAATATGACCAAAAAAAAGTCCAAAAGTAGATTGTGTGCGAGTGGTCTGATAATGCATTTTCTGGAGAAAGTCAACACAGCAGACCTTAACAGTGTTAATATGTGAAGCACTGGATACTAAGTCAAATGGAAAATTGTCAGTGAAGCTGGAAAAGTCAGCCTCTAATAAAAAGGGGAATAAAATTACCTATCTAAGGGAGATAGAAATGAGGAACGATGAAAGAACAGTACTAGGCTGAAGGAAGGTAGTTAGTTGTTTTTCCAGGGGTCTGATTTTCTCTGATAATTTCACTAATAAGAGTGGCACCAGCAACAGGTAAAAATTTCCTGGCAAAACAGAGAATGAGCGGAGTAGCAAGGATCTAGAACAGCCTTCCTACGAAGAAGGAGCTCTATGCATCCTTCAGGAGGAGATACAATAATTGCTATAAAGGCAATGTTTAGATCTGATGACAGAGGTTGCTTTCAGATATTGCATTAACCATGATGCTTCAGAACCAAAAAGCCTACTTCAACCTTTTATTTTAATTTGCATTTCACAAACCACATGCTAAACTGGCATGGATATTACTTCCCATTTGGATGCAAAAGTAGTTTACGTGTTCTTTGAACAGTCTGCCCACAGTATACAGATGCTCTGGAGTTAGAAAGATAGTGCTTGTAAATCTGACTGGATCCACTTGCCAGCTTTACAGTGCCAGTGAAGCTTGTAACATATGCACTGGGACACAACACTCATACCAGATCAGACAGAACAAGAATAAAGATTGGTTAGATATTTTGGAAAGGCAATAAGGACACTAATAGAGCATATGCCAACAGTATTTAATCTTTAACATTTTACCATGGAATTCTCAGTCTAGATTTAAATGTACTGCCTGTTCTTCCTTCCAGATTAACCAAACTTTGCATCCTATGACTATTTTACTAATAGATCTTTAGATCTATTCACTTTAGATCACCCAGATGCTAAACTCTTCAGCTGGAAAGGTGAGATGTGAGCTTAGCTGTTCATCAAGAAAGCAAGAAAGGATTTTCATATGTCACCAGGATTTTCTAGATGATACTTCATGTCTTGGAGAGCAGCACAAAGAATTGGTGGAGTCCATATTCAGTTCATCTTGTACCAGCTAGCACCAACAAGTGAAATTGCACATTCTGAAAACAAAAAAGTTCGTGCAGGTTGATTCTTGTGTTTTGTTGTTATTGTTGTTATTGTTTTACTCCAGGTTGTGTGTCAGGTTTTAACTGAACTCAGATCTGAGTAGAATACATTTAAGAACCCTTTCTTTAAAACTAATTGTGTTCTTAACTTTAATTCATTGCACTTCAGGAAATTGTCCTGTTCTGCTGGAGGTGTAATTAGTGGTATGACCACTCCGTTGTGCCAGCTCTTCAGTGAAAACATAGCCTAATACTATATCTTTGCTTCAGAGTTCATGTCAGTGCTAAGAATTAACTTGTTAAGAACTAAATGGTTTCTGCTGTACTTGTGGGCAGGCATTTAACAGACATGCTCCCTCTCCTAGGTTTTAAGTTTACAATGAAGCCTTCAGAAGCCCGGATGGAAAGGCTGCTTTGCTGCTGCCTCTGGCACAGATTCTCTTACTGTAGCTTTTAAACTGCTTCACTGTTCTCCTTTCTCCCTTGATTATATATTCATACATAAAAGTAAGTGTGGAGTGTCTGCCTTATAAATGCAGTGTCCCTGAACATAGAGCTGTTATCTGCAGAGAACATTTATTCATTGAGGGCCTGCAAGGCCACTGTGTGAGCAGTAATATAATCTGACTGCAGCTGCATGTAGCTGAGGGTAGCCATTCCACCAAGCCTTACAGTTGCTGACCTCAGGAATGCTGTGTTGACAGCGAGTAACAGAAAGGCACCAGACCCAAGAACAGGTGGCCTTGAGTTGTGTGAACAGCCTACAGGGTTTTAAACAGTTCTGATTTATTCAGTGTGACAGTCCCTGTATAATAAGGTTGGACTTGGAGATGGAAAAAAAAAAAAAAAAAAAAAAAGTTTCCACTTTTTTTTGTGTGTGTGTGTGTGTGAATATGATAAGGAAAATAGGTTATAGCTTTTCATGTAAATGATTGACATGCACTCCATCATCACTTTAAGGTTCTGAACATCACTGCTCGTGCACTCATCCTGTTTCCCCTGCTATTCCACAGTCTCTCAGCCAACAGATCTCAGGTAGAACTTCTCATCTCTTCAACCCCAGTTGATACTTCTTTACGATTTGCTACCTTCTACTGTGGTGGTCATGTTCCTAACAATCTCAGACTAATAAATAAGCAGCACTGAAATGAATTATTGAGCTATCTTTTTATTTTTCTGTTATAGCTCTTTTCCTTTTTTTATATCCGGATTTTGTCAAATTTAGATCCCAATTCTTCAATCAAACCAATACATTCAGTGGAACTATGAAATAGGCAGGTAGGTCCACCCACAAAAAACAAAAGAAAATAAAAGAAAACAACAACAACAAAAAATCTTTACCTAGAAAGCTCCCTTGGACAAGAATCTTTCATGCTTACCTTTGTCGTACTCCCACTGAGGCAAATGAGACACCTCACTACAACATCCTTTTCTCTGGTCTTAAACACATTTGTTCTTGTCTCAACAAAGCTGCCTGTTGTTGACAAAAATTTAGCAACTACAGCTTGCTCTTGGAGTTAAACATAATCAGTTATGTTTTCAGTATAGAGTAATAAAAGACCTGGCTGAATATAAACAACAGCCTAACTTGTTCCATTTATTACCTCTAAAATATTAGAAGTTGCGAGGTAAAAATACAAAATGTAAATATAGAAAACTTTGACAACTCGGCAAAAGCATGTCCCTGTGAAACTCTTTCCAGCTAGATGTTTCTTTCAGAGATGCTCACCTGCACTGACTTGTTGATGGGGCTGTGACACAACCATATTGGCACTGAGTATGCCGGGCACTTCTGCTCTAAAATGGCTCTGTCAAAGCCTCTAAGTGCAGTTCTCAATCCTGTCATGAAGATGACTGAACTTTGCTTTCAGCAATAAGGAAAATCTTGGTAGAACAAAAATTCTTTCCAGTTTTCCACTTTGCTGTACATTAATTCTTATTTACTCTTATCTTCACACCCATGAGGAAGTCCTTGACATTTCCAGCCCTGGGCCTTTCTAGATGGGCCATTGCCATGGTTCCTCTAAATTCCCATGTCTTCATTCATGACCTGTTTTGTTCACTCTGACCCACAGCAGAAGATTTCTGAAATACCCACATACATTTAGAATAACACTGCTATTCCACACCATTATGGCAGCAGACTGTATTCTGTACTTGCCTTTTGTCAGCTTTCAAGTCAATGACAAACTACAGGGCCTTGGAGACAGAGAAAAAACCTTTCTTTCATGATGAGCAGTCGAGTTTACACCTCACCTGAAACAGTCATTTGAAACTCACTGTAAAGACAGCCTGAAACCATTTAGAAAAGGTCTTACAAAGTGGCCCCTCTCCAAGTGAACTATAAGATAGCCTTGGAATTGCCTGTAATTAGTATCTAATGCACTTAAACATAATGATGATCAATAAGGCAGCCCAAAGATTTTAAGAAGAGGGGAAACATCATACTGGGACATCTCCATCTTCTGTTAAACCACAAATATACATGGACCATTTGCTGTCTTCTCTCATTACTCCACATGATTTTATGCTAAAGAGAGTAGAAGCAGAAGGTAACCGCAATGATTTTCCATGTGATATTTATTTTTCATTTTATTCAAAGCCCCTGTTACTTATCTTCTGTGATCCTATCTATTTTTTATTCACGTACAACACTGTCACCACCTTAAAAATCATGTGAGTACTAGCAGCACTGTAAGCATTATTCAGCAAAACACATATATTCCAAGGTTTCACATGCCCCTACAGGATCCATTGCTACAGAATGATCTGGAAAAAAATCTCTCTTTTGTTTTTTTCTTGAAATTCTGTCTAACAGTATTGTACTCCTGTTCTTACTGAGGTTACAATAATAATATAGAAAATGTGTTTTGGCTTCTATAGTTTTTGTTGTTGTTTGTTTGTTTTTGTCTTGATAAAGTATCACTAGGAACTCTCTGTGCCTGATAAAGTGATGGAATCACATTTTTATTTGATATAAGATAGGTAGATGAAAGCAGGCAGAAAAAAATGCAATGTAAAAGCAAAGCAATCAGGTGTTCTCAAAATATTATGTTTTTTATTTAAAAAAGCCATGCACATCTCCAGTCAAAGGGCAGGGATAGAAATCAAGAAGAATTTGAGCCGGACCATTTGCTCCAGAAGTAGTCTTTTCACCTATCCTCGTAATCCGTCTTTCTTTTCCATATAACTTGGTTGGGTGGGAGAAGAGGTAATAAAAGGCAATGAGGAAAGGTGGGCATGGCATTTTTGTTCCCTGGGAAATAGGTATCACTCTTCTACAAATCAGGATGCTGTAGCTGTCTGGGCTCATTTTGCATGTCAAGCTAAATTACAGTGCAAATTTTCTTCCTCCATTTGCTTATTTTAAGCTCTAGCTAATTACAAATGTTTAATAGTCTTACTAAGATCACCCTGTGGAAACATTAGAAAAATAGTCTTTTGCTTAGAATTGTGACTACAAGGCATTTTTAAGGTGAATGTGGAGTCTTGAGTGCTGTGTGTGTACCCATAAGGCACATAAAAGCATATGTTTGTGTGTGTGTGTGCACATATATGTATATGCATGCAGAACTACAGATCTTACAAGGAAAACAATAAAGGGCACTTTTTCAGACCTTTTGGTAACGAATTTAAGGATGACAAAAATAAAATTGTTTAGTGTGAATATAAAGGCTCCAGGAAGCACGAGGCAGCTTTATTACAGTGTATTGATCCCTATCCATTTATGGAAGAAAATTTCTGGCTTTTTTACGGTACTTCCAAATTTCAGTTAACTTCCTTCACAACGGCTTTGTGCAGTTAATTTTTCTAAGCTACTGGTTATCTCTCTTTTTGTTGTGGATTTATACAGTGCTTACCATAATGCATCACTGATGCTCACTATTTCTATAAGTGAACACTGAATAAGCCAAGGAACGGAGTAGATTTTAACTGCTTTAAAGTACATAAGGTAGCATTCATCATTGACAGAATGTTTACCAAGTCCTTTGGGGAAGGGGATTCTTTCTTTTTCTTTCCTTCAGATTTTCTTAACACAGAGATTGGTGAACTGCTTATTGAATTCCAACCTACAGTTCATGAATCACTTAGATGCTGGCCTGATTAAATAATAGTAAGACCATTTCCATAGAAATGGACTCATTATTATGCTACTTTCAATATTTTCAGATGGCTGTTACAGGGAAAAACAAAACAAAACAAAACAAAAAAAAAAAAAAAAAAAAAAAAACAACAAAAAAACAGACTCTGAAGATACCTTTTAGGATACAGATTTGGTTTTGAAGTAAGCAGTCCTGTGCTTAAAGATGGCACTTTCATTATTTCAGTATAGGAGATTCCTTGTTCTTAACTGGGATACTAATTTGTTATTTTTCTTGTCAGGAGTTATTTGTGTGACTGAGTGTTCATCATCAGAATGAACAGCTTCTCTTGCATCCATCCATCCTGAATTGTATTGTATATGGATGGATGGATGGATTGTATATGTATGCATGTATCTTAGGTTAAGACTGAATGCCCAATAATTGAAAAAGGCTAAAAAATATTTACAATTGAAATGTTCCTAAATTAAAATGTTTCATTTTCAATCATTTTGTTGATGCAAGGATTTCAGTTTGAGCTTCTACAGTTCTAGTTTGCATTACCCAGGAGACTACACAACCACTAATACTTGGCATTTGATACTCCTTTTCTGATTTTAGACTAAATTTCCTGGCAGATATGTATATTTGTCATTTACTCAGAGTTAAGAGGCACTTTAATGTGTTAAACAACTTTGGTAAAGGCATGACTGCATTGAAGACAAACCCGAGTAACTATATTTTGGTAGCCATGGATAAGTTTCAAGAGAATAATAAAGCATTTTACTTTAAGAGAATTTATAGTAAAAATAACATTTTTATTAGCATATTATACAGCTTTCTCTCAGATGTGTATTTCTTCTGCAATTCAATTGTCAAAGGCTTCAATTTTTTTGTTAGAAACTGTAATTATCAATTTCACTGCAATTCAATACATCTTTGTTTTTCTACTTCAGTTCAAAAGAGTTGTGCACATATAACTGAAATGAATTGCAGTTTATTATTTAGCTATAAATGCTTCAATATTTAACACATTTTTTTCTATATGTTCAAGTCTGTTTCTACAAGAAAAGTTTTTTTTTTTTTTCTCCAGCACAAATGAAATAGAAATGAATATAACAGTCATCAAACTTTAGAAATTGAAGATAGTGTTTGAAGATTGAATATTATACAATTATGAAACATATGCCGATGCTGCTGAATTTCTCAACATGCAATATTTTTCAGACAAAATATCAGCATCTCACATCTCAACTTCCAAAACTTCATGAAATCATAGAACTATAAAATAGTTGGGGGTAGGAAGGACTTATGAAGGTTTTCTTGTCCAACATCTCACTCAAAGAAAGCCACCTTTAAATATAAATTACTGGACCTTGTCTCAACTGAGTTTGAACATCTTTGAGGATGCTGATTCTATAGACTCTCCCAGTAATATCTCTCAGTGTTTGAGTGCTCTCACTGCAATGAGTTTTTTCCTTATATCTAAAAACAATTTCCCTTGCTGCAGCCTGCATCCATTTCTTCTCACCCCTTCATCATGTGTTTCCAAAAAAAAAAATCTGCCCCTATCTTATCTACACTCTCCTGTTAGGTACGAAAGGTCTCACTATAGCTTTCTCTTCTCCAGAATAGATGAACAGCCTCCCCTTGGCTCCAGCCGTCTGTCCATCCTGGTCCATCCTGGTCCATCCTGGTCTGTCCATCTCCACTGACTGGTCTGCTTTACTGTAGTGTTTCTTTAGCTAGAGGTTGTCATTAGTTTATTGTTTTGTCATCAGCTTATTTCACTGATTGCTTGATGTCATAAAAATGATGACACTGTAAGACCATACAATATGAAGCAGATTGTGAAAACATGTAAGTAACACCACTTCACTGGAAGTGTTCTCTTTTTTGATTTTTGTCACCTTTGGAGAACATGAAGTGATTCTAAAATTCTATTGGCAGAAAGACTTTTCCAGCTGCCAGGTGGAGAGGAAACTCTATTTTGGGCACATGCCTCAAGATTTTTGTATATTCAAGGCTGGTATTTTTTTAACTTATAAGGAAAAGTGACCGTGAGTTTTATAATTTTGAATGTCATTTAACAAAGATATGTATCACGTCTCTACATCTTATTTGCTGTATATTTCCTATATGACTAGGGCATCATCTGCAAGTATTTATTTTGTAATTTGTAAACATAGCTTCCTTTAATGTTAATCATCATCTGAGCTGTGCTGTCAAAGTTAAATTTTCTCATACTTTTAATAGTATACAACTTGCTCCTATATTAAAAAATTATCAAGTAGACAATGATTTCAAATGACATGTCATTTCAGTGGCAGGTAAAGTAATTTCTCTTTACAGTTTATAAGAGAAACTAGTTCCTTTAGTAGTAAATGTTACAATTATATAAAAATAAAAATATGTACAGATACGGCTGGTTTAGCAGTCCCTTTGGGGTGTGAATATTCATAGCTGCCTTAGTCACTCTTTTTGCTTTTTCTGGCTATATTACTCTGTCTTTAAGTTGTTCATTTTCTCAATTCAGAGAAAACACATTTTTCTCTCCAGTTGCACTAAATGGTTCTACTTAAACACTCTCCTCAACAGCACAGTCTATACAAGCAGTATAATACAGCAAAGCCTCGTGAGGGCTGAACTACTGCTATTTTTATAGGATGCAAACTGGATTAAAATTTGCAAAGAGTCCTGGTATAATCCCTACTTATAAACTTTCAGGGTCTGCCTGAAGAAAATGGCTTATTACTGTATTTCAAAGCTCTCACTTTAAAGTAGTACACAGCCAATAAGAAATACTAATTCCCCTATGAATCATAAACAAGAAGCAAACTCTTCCAAATGAAGCTACTGCAATGCTTTGTGTTCCAGGTTTTAAATTTAGCTCAATCTTGGAACAATACAAAAGAATAATCACTTTTAAGCTTTTGTGGTTAGCTTTTGCTAAATTTCCACAGGATTAATTTTACATTGGGAAGAAAGTTTAATCAGCAATTACATTCCTTAATATTTCTTTGCAAATGTTTGTCTGACTGATTTTTTGATTAATTTTAAGCTTGCTTTTGTTCCAGTGACAAAGGAACCAAAACAAGAGGTGGTCATCTTCACAGTGACACTGAATTCAGCCATCCAGCTACCATCTGGGGCTTGCTAGTATAAAGTATTTTGCTTCTTGTGAATGTGGTAAGTTTGAGAGACTCTTCACGGGTGGAAATTGGAGTATTTTGGGCAGAGGGAGCTGTCTGTTTGTTTCTGTTGAAGAGACAGGCACAGCTGTAGTTTCATCTCATTTATAATCTGCTAGCAAATGCAACCTCATTTATTTATAACCCCTAATGCAATAAAGTAAGTAATTTGAAAGAAAACAAGTTATTGGTCTCAAAATGTCTGGCTGCTGATCATAAGCTTCTCTCTTGGTGATTTCTAACCATAATGCTCACACATACTTTAGTGAGAGAACTAATAGCAATCAAAAATATCTTGGGAAGTGAGGCAAGCTTGACTTTAACAAAGAAGCTTGCATTCAAAATACTTTATTGTTCCAGCAAGACTACTGAAGTGGGAACTCTGTAAATGAACTTGGAGGATTAGTGCCTCTGTTCTCAATTTGATATAGTTCACAGCATTTTCAAATTGGGATATTAAAAGGGAGGGGATTACTGGATATTTATACCATAAACTAAATCATATAGTGTTTTTCTGTCAAAACACTGCTTTAGTGTGAATTAGACTTGTTGGATTCCACCTGCAGACTAATCTCTATGTTAGAAAATTGCAAATTTAAGTCTCAGAATAGGGGGAAAGGGGAACAGAAAATCAAACTTTATTCACTGACACGTGCCATTTTCTTGCTGTTGATTGTTTTCACATTTCACAACTTGCATTTTTTTTTTTCTTTAAAGAGTTTCTTTACTTTAAAGAGTTTCTTTAAAGAACTCACTTAAGTGAACACCATGTAGAACATTTTTTTCCACCTTATTGATTTGAAGGATGGTGCTCCTCCCCCACAGGATGTGACCACCTGGTATGCTTTATTGATAAAAGCAACAGTGGCTATATGTACTTCTCTAACATCAAGTGCTCTTTAATTTGGTGTGGACTTTCAAGAGGAAAATTTATTGTGTTGTGCTGTCCTGAAGATATGCTGTCAATGTACTGAAGTCCAAGCCATATTTTGAAAAGAACCTTGATGAAATGCCTTTAGGGCTGTACATGAACATCCTCCACTGGTAATTATGGAGTTGCCAAAGTTAGCTAATGTTTTTGTAGCAGCAACATGAAATGAAATATTTTTGTACTCTTCCCTGCTAGGGCTAGAATAGAAGTCCAGGAAGAATATTTATCTGCAGTATGCTTAAACCATGTAGGTTCCAGTAAACAGTAAGGAAAACTATATTACTTGTTTCAAGAGCCATTGGAATTTTAAGAAGAAAAAAAAGTTCTAATTTTTCAAAGGACAAAATTAGTGAGTATGCATATAATTATTTTTAAAATTGGCAAACAACTTGGAGAGATTACATATATATACATATTTTTTCCTCAAGTATTTAAGTATTTGAAGCATTTTGATATGTTTTTAAAATGAAAGAAGTTGCTTTTCTGGTTAGAGAGTTATTTCTTGTGCATCCTTACAAATTGTGAGGCTGTTTGGTTATTGCAGATATCCTGAAAGCAAGACAGCCTATGACTATGCAAGAATAAATCATCCTGATTTTCTTCTATCAGTCCATTTTCTTTAGGCTGAAGACTCCAATCCTTTTGCTTTAAGGAAGAAATAATGCTTGTCTGCTGCTCTCAACAACAAAGGAATATTATCTAAACAAGGGTCACAGTGTATCTTTACTGGCCACTGCAGTGTTCCACTTGTACATCATGGAGATAAAATGCTGTATAGCAGCCTATTAGGAATGATAAGTGTGGTTAAATGAAATCAAGTGGTTTGAAAAAAAAAATAGGGAAAGATGGAGATGCAAAGACAAAGGAAGACAAGAAGAGAGGGAGATACCAGAGAGAAGATGAGAGAATTTCTCCCACCTGCCCAATTCAACTTAGTGTGGCAAGGAGCAGGGTTGTCCTCAGAGGAGCCTATAAAAATTTGAACCTGGTACCTCCTGTTTTGGCTGCTGGGACAAGGAGAATAAATGCCATTAGGAAACTTCTGAAAACCAGCAGCAAAGGATCATTGGCCAAAAGCAACACAGACAGCACAGAACAGGGGCTGGGAGGGGTTACAAGAAAACACAGTGAGGGTGGTCAAAGCGCCAGGAGATCTGATAGTAGCAGGAAGCTTGGTTTTATTTTTAGAGGTAAAACTAGGGAAGAAAAGACTTAAGATTTCAGGTAGGTCTCAAGGTATCTCTGAAGATCCTTTTCTGGCATCACTTGGTCTCTGGGAAGGCTGCACAGCTAGACAGAATGCCTCCTCCTTGCTCCTTGTATCCACATTATTATTCCTCTGTTCTGTCTCTGTGGCTAGCTGTCCTTGGCCAGTGCAGCTCATTACATAGCTAATCTGCCTGAAGATGTTCATGCCCCACTTCTTTTAGCTTTCTCTATATTAAATAATATTTTTCTATTAAATAGCCTGTCCTGAAATCATAAGTAACCCTGAAAAGCAGGTGGTATAATAGAAACAGTAATATATAAAATAGAACTATATATATGCTCATTAGTATTATTAATGAGAAAAAATACCTCTCCCAACAAAAATAAAAACAACCAACTAAAGAAACAAAACAAACAAACAAACAAACAGAAAAACCACTCTCTATTTGCCAAAAAGAATCCAAGTCTTCAGTAATTTTTGGATTAGACACTGAGCATATTTTCAGTGAGGATATTCTTTTGATCTTTGAAAGTTAAGTGCTTCAGTGAATTATTTCCATAACACGTTCTTGGGAAATATTTACTTTATGTACAAAACACCAGTGAACTGTACCTCTCCAAACAATTAGGATGTTTAGTCATACAACAGTTACATGCAAGTAACAAGATACTGACAAGACTAATGGAGAAGGTTTTATCAAAATGACTACTCTATTGCTTGAAAGGAAAGAAATTATAGCAAGGGCTGCAAAGAAGAAAATTACATGTTGTCACCATTTATTTTACTCAGAAGGAAAGTTGTGTTTTTCCATGCTCAGTGTAGCAGCAAATTCAAAGAAAAGAGCCACATATGAATGTTGTATAATTCCAGATAAAATAAAGCTACAGTCTAAGCTTCAAGGAAAAATCCAAAATGCTGAGCCACCATCATGACCTCTTATTTCCTTGTGACCAGCTGAGTGATCGTGCCTGGATCAAACATAAAACATGCCTCCTCTTATGTAGGACCTGAGATACAGAACAGCTTTTCTGTATGGCATAAGGAAAGTGTCCACTCAAGCACAAGTCTACCTAAAAGCACTGTGAAGGGTGAAGAAAATTGCAAGAATTATACGGGATACAGTGGTGCTACTGCAACTCTGTCTCTGGAAAGTTAGTCAGAAAAGCAGAGTGACTGTTCACACCTTCAGGTTAGACATTTAAAGCACCTGTCATATACATTCAAAAAAAGCTGTGTGTTAATGACACACGCTTACCATGCCTGTCTTTATGTGTAGAGCCAAGTAGGCCTTTTCTAAAGTCATAAATTATATGGTGTAATTGAAATCTGTTTTAAAATCAATTCAGTTAACTCAGTGCATCTGAATTCACTGACGCAAATCTAACAGGAAAAAATAGGTTTAAACTGATTAAAGATACTGTACACAAAGACTGGATACAATCCCTCTTTCTGTAGCCTTGGCAAATGCAGAGAGAGTCTGGATTTATTCAAGAGAAACGTATGGCCTAACTATATAGGAGTTTGTTTTTCAAAGAGAGGTAGAATGACCAGAATTTACTGAAACAGTTTGTTCCATCTTGCTCCTGTTTTCATCATGTTTCACTTAAGGTCATTTCTCTCATGAGCATTAAATTCAGAAACATTTTCTTAAAAAATTCTATTTCAGTGCATCATGAATCACTTTCACTTAACAAGTAACAAAGTTCAGGATTGCATGAAATTGCTGCCAAAAGGGAGTGAGACACCTTGGCAAGGTTTAACTCATTTAGAATCCTTTAAATCCTGCAGAAGCAACACACTGAAATCTGGGAGAGATGCTCTGCTCAGCATCATGTTCAGAGACTGATATTGCAACTAGCATGAGAAGGCCAAAGATAGTCCTTGGCCCCTCTGATCTCATAAACATGAAGGGGAACACTTCTCTTTTCCCTTTCTTCAGGTGTTCTGCCTCCAGCATTCACTGTGCATCAAAACCACCTGCAATCTCCTAAGATCAAAACTTTTTATCTATAATCTTATACTCCACAATATGCAGCCACAGCCATGGGTAATTCTTTATAGACAATTCTGTTCTGTAGTCAGCAGGCTTGTACCATGATTACATAGTTTGTTTTATTTTATTTTATTTTATTTTATTTTATTTTATTTTATTTTATTTTTGATTACTGCCTCTTAAAGTATCCCTAGTGCTTACACTCTCATCTTATTTATCATCTGTAAAATCCTATGTGGCATTCATTTATGGTTGTGGCTGTTCTATGAATGTGATTGACAAGTGGGATAGTATAGCTGTTGATGCTTGTAGGACATTTCAGTACTGAAGGCACCAAGTATCTACAGTTCTTCCAAGGCTACAAATTCCCTCCTCGCATCACAGAAACACAAAATCATTTAGTTTGGAAAAGACCTTTAAGATCATCAAGTCTAACAATCAACCCAACATTACAAGTCCGCTGGTGAAACATGTTCCTAAGTGTCACATCTGCCTCTTAAATACCTCCAGGGATTGGGACTCCACCACTTCTCTGTTCCAATGCATAACCACCTTTTCTGTGAAAAAATTATTCCTGATATTTAACCTAAATCTCCACTGGTGCAACTTGAGGCCATTACTTCATGTCCTATCACTTGTCGTCTGAGAAAAGACACTGACAACCTCCTCTCAGGCAGTTGTAGACTGTGATGAGGTCTCCCATAAGCCTCCTCTTCTCCAGACTAAACAAACCCAGTTTTCTCAGCTGCTCCTCAAAAATCCTGTTTTCTAGTCTCTTCACAAGCTATGTTGCTCTTCTCTGCACACACTGAGCAAATGTCCTTGTAGTGAGGGGCTCAAAACTGAACACAGTACTCGAGGTGCTGCCTCACCAGAGCTGACTACAGAGGGACAATCACTTCCCCAGTCCTGCTGACCACTTTATTTCTAATGCAGGCCTGAAAGCCATTGGCCTTCCTAGCCAACCTCTATTTCCTCTAAGAAAAAGGGATGTAGAAATAAGAAAATATCTTCCCCTACAATATTTGTTCTGCTAATGGCATACAGGAAAGAAAAAAAATAGAAGAACTGAGTTCATATTTTGCCCTCTACCTATTGTCATTCAAGTCAAAATGCTCTAAATCCTTCAGTATAGCACCTTTTTGCTCTTACTGATAGCAGAAATTTGCCCATTGAATTTTGCAGGACAAAAGCAAGCCTTTGATGGAGTATCTCATCTAGATACATGCTGCATCTTTTTTATGTTTAGCAGCAATGAAATAAAAAAGCATACCTACCTTCATTGTTACTTGGTTAGTACACTTTTTTTTTTTTTTTAAAGACCAACCTCAACAATAACAATGTAATGGATACCAAATCACTAGTCATTTACATTTGTCCCAGTTTCTTTCTTCTTTTATACTTTTTATACTTAACAGTGTTTCATTAGAGATCATAGAGCTTCCTTAGTATACAGGACAAAGGTTATTTTTATACACATCAATTTAATTTTCATTATTAAAATAAATTTGTGATTATTTTTTTTTGAAATTTGTGAGGAATTGTTACTTCCCATTGTCTAAACTTATTAAGCTGTCTTCTTGGGAGAAAACAATAAGGTTGCATCAACAAGACTGACATTTATTTTAAACTTCTGCTCTAAAATCTGCAGTTAACAAGGTCAAAAATCTTTGGGTGAATTATGGGACAAGAATACTTAAGATGATTTGCAGCAGCGATTTATTACGAAACCAAAATTGTATTGTCAGGAGGAAGCAGAGATGTAGTGAATTTGAGCAAAATACAGTCTATCTACTTTACATGCTGTCAAGTGTTAAAGGCAGGAATGATTCACAACTACACAAATGTGCAATTCTGAAACTGTAGGAACTATTTCCTCTTGTATCAGACTTTGAGAAGAATAGGTTTGCATATGGGTAGTGTGTGGAAAATGATAGTTTCATTTTTTTTTTTTCCCCTCCCTAAGACAGGAAATCCTGGATGTGATGGATTTCCTGCCTGGGTGCCATCCTGCACAAAGTGCTCTAGGAGATCCTGCTTGGCAGGGGGATTGGACCAGATGACCTTCAGAGGTCCCTTCCAACCTTGGCCATTCTGTGATTCTGTGAAATGATTGCCCTAGATTTAATTAAGCCGCAGAATAATTGAAATGCATAAGAGAAAAAATGCTGGAAATGCATTAATCAATGCATTTAAAACTTTCCCTCCATAGGTCCTTTCTCTAAGATTATCTTTTCTTCCTTCCAAGCAATAGCAGATATACAGGCCATTTTTTAATTTTATACTTTACAGGTGTAAGGAATTACCTGTGTAGCTGTGCATTCCCCTTGAAAAGCTGTTGAAGTGTGCATCAGAAGTAGTTGAGTGAAGGCTCTGAGAGGCTGGAAGACATCATGGAAGTGCAGGTTTGGATGAAAACCACATCCTGAATTCCCCAAAAGGAAACACTGAGAAAGCTACAAGGAAGCTCCTCTCATCTGTACACTCTCAGAACACATTTGTGCTTTGGCCTCATGCACTGCATGTTGAACAGACAAGTAAGATGCCAGCTCTAAACATGTTCCTTCCTTTTCTGTATTGTAACATTATTGTTAAATAACTTAATAATTCAATTGAAATACATCTCAGTGTACAGAAAAACAAATTCTCTCAAAGTCCTACTTTACCATTTCACTGAAGCTTGGAAGAGAGACTCCACACAAGCAGGAGGAGCTCTGATCCTGCTAGATCAGGAGTAGAGAGAGACTGAGCAGTAGTTGAGTCTCCCCATTTGAAAATCAGTCTATATCTAACTAGAGAATCCTTGCCATAGCCCTGGGAGGTATATAAATATTGCCATCCTATTTTACAGGAACGTTATATGGAGGGGATGATTTCTGCTGTTTTATAAAAAATGCCATTAACCAGTTAAACGAAGGCAAATTAGGCAGTAATATACTGTGATCGTGCCTTATAAAGTACAGTTTATACACGTCTGTATACAGCTGATTACAATTCTAGTTTATGTGCTACAGAACCTTTGTATTTACTGTTTTATCCAATGCTTTAGAGTTTTGTTAACTTTCTCAGCCATGAAGTCTTTTATCTAAGAACACATGATGAGCTATATTGCTATATTCTGGAAACCTACTAACAGTAGGGTTGTTTTCGATAAAAATCTGTGTATAAGAAAGTCTCTGATTTGCTGCTAAAAAGGTACCCAATCTCTCCTAACCCCTGAGAAGTATGCTGCAAGATGAAATAAAATTCCTAACATCTGAGTGCAGCACAACAGAACAAGTGAGGTACAAATACTGGTGTATTTGTTCAAACATAGGTTGAATTTTCTCCTTCTAAAGCTCCAGTCTTTTACACTGGTAATAGTTATTGGGCTGGGGAGGAAGGGGGCTTTTTACAGCTCCTGGTAGGGCAGAAAATAAAGATAATATCATTATAACAATCATTATAATGTAAATGAAAATTTTTGTTCTCTGAATAAAACTGTACTTAGTCTCTGTGTTGATTGCAAGTCAGCCTGATAAACTTACTGAGTGATCATTTGAGCATTTTAAAATATCCCTTAGCAAGTAAAATAATATGATAGTAGGTGTGCTTTCTTGGGGCTATCTCTTGAATCTGGGAATCAGATTCAATAAGAACCAGGATGCTGGTTAAGATGAAAGTACTAACCTATATATCATCATCTGAGAATACCTTGTGTTTCTTGCCACTGCTCAGAGAAATCAGTCCAGAAAGCATTTCTTTGCACTCTCTGCCTTTATTATTTAGTGAAAATAAACTTTTTTTTTTTTTTTTTTTTTTTTTTCCTTTGAGTGGATTTCACTTGAATATAACCAGAAGAGTCACAACTGATTTTGAACATCTTGAAGGAATCTATTAAGCAAATAAAGTGCACTTTGGGGCTTCCATATTGACGAGTTGAAAGAAAGATATTTTCAAATCGATGCATGCTTGGGAATGCTAATGAGCAGTCTTGGATATATGAGTAAAGAGCAGAGTTAGAATGCTAGTAAGTATTCATCTTCCACAAGCTGTCTGCCAAACAATAGATAAGAATTTTATTTTCATCACAAAGGCTTCTACATCTATACAAGGTTTCCCATTCCCTTTCCCTTTCCATTTTCCTTTCCCTTTTCATTTCCCTTCTCCCTTTCCCTTTATCTTTGTCTTTCCTTTCTTTGGGACGTGCAATAGGGAAATAACTCCAACTTGATTGCAAGTACTTCTTCACTGGACAACCGATTTCTTCATTTGAACAGCCAAACTATAAAAAATGTAAGTCAGGATTACTTGCAGGTAATTCTCAAAATTTCAGTAAGTCAGGAAGAGCACATAATATTCTAAATATTTACATATTTATACATATTTTTGAAACCACTGAAGTTTACTCCCATATATAAATAAGGTCAGGTTTGTTTTATTACTGTTTGTATCTCACCAACTTAAGACCTGATAAGAGCTTAGCACTGTTAGTAAATTCCCGTGCTTTCCTAGTGTTATGCCTGAGGTGCTTCCTGGCCTGGAATACTGTATGTTCACCTCCCTCAAAATTACGTTACCAACCTGCAGGACAAAGAATAACCAAAGATGCCAACTGGAAAAGCCAGAAAGTTTTCATATAAATCATGAAATATGCCTCTTTTAGAAGCTTTATAAATGTGTTATATACAGAGATAGAAGTTTTATGATGCATTTGTATTCAAAGGGACCTGGACAAGCTTGAGAAGTGGACCCATGTGAACTGCATGAGGCTCAACAATCCAAGTGCAAGGTGCTGCACCTGTGTTGAGGACAGACTGGGAGAAGAGCCCATTGAGAGCAGTCCTGCAGAGAAAGACCTGGGAGTTCTAGTGGACGAAAAGCTTAACATGAGCCAGAAGTACTCACTTGCAGCACAGGTGAACTGCATCCTGGGCTGCATCAAAAGAGGAGTGGTCAGCAGGTTGAGGGAGGTGATTGTGTCCCTCTACTCTGCCATTGTGAGGTCACACTTGGAGTGCTGTGTCGAGGTCTAGGGTCCCCAGCACAAGAAGGATGCTGATAGGAGTGCTGGAGCACCTCTTCTATGAAGCCAGGCTGAGAGAAATAGGGATGTTCAGCCTAAAAAAGAGAAGGATCTGGGGTGACTTTACTGCAACATTTCAGTACTTGAAGGGAGCTTCTAAAAAAGATCAAGAACAACTTTTTCTTGGTAAGATAATGATGGGGCAAGGGGGAATGGTTTTAAACTAAAAGAGGGTAGATTTAGATTAGAGGTTAGGAGGAAATTCTTCCCTTGGAGGGTGGTGAGGCAGTGGAACAGGTTTGCCCAGAGAGGTTGTGGATGCCCCGTCTCTGGAGGTGTTCAAGGCAAGGTTGGATGAAGTCCTGGGCAACCTGATCTAGTGGGTGGCATCCCTGCCCATGGCAGGGGACTTGGAACTAGATGATCTTTAAGGTCCCTTCCAACCCAAGCCATTCTGTGATTCTAGGAATTAATGGATGTAAAAAGATAGGGTCCAAATATGAGACAATAAAGTGATAATATGGTAGCTACCACTGAAAAAATAAGGTGTAAGCATGGAAAAAAATGATAGCAAAATTTAAAATTATTTCAAAGAGTAAAGAGAGGAATAATTAAGAGTATGGAAATTTCCCATTACTTCTATTAAAGTAGTTTATATTGAACAAGCATTGTGAAATACATAAATGAACCATGAAGGAGACAGACAATAAAGACAAAAATGCTGAGAGAACACCAAAAGCATATGTCTTGGTCCAGAGACCATTAAAATGAAAAATCAGTATCAACCAAGTTTAAAAGTAATGTAAAACTCCTAAGTGACCATAACTGTTCAAACAGGAAAGAATGATGGAGTAGTTCAATTACACTGAACATAAATTAAACATATTTGGCAGTGAGTTCTAATGGCAAGATATAGTGACTTTTATACAAGTGAAGTCTCCAGAAGCAATAACTTCTCCTACATATTGACCAGAAGTTTGAAAAATATAATTTATGCTAAGGATTCTTTCAAAAGACAATGTCACCTTGCAGTTATCTACAATGGGAAATGTAATGAGACCCATCAGTTCTTCTAAAAATAACACCCATATTTTGCTTTCAAAATTGCTATCAACAAAGTGGTTATTTAAATATTTTACGTGATTTTTTTTCTGAACTTTAGTTCTTTTTATAGAAATAGATATTTATATATATTATGTAGTTGAATATGATTTTATGGATCACTGAAGATTTGCACAGCCAACATTTCACTCCTAAAATCTTCCTCTTACTCATAATAAAAATGGTCATGTTAAACATGTCTGTTGAAAATGGTCATGGTGACGTATCTAACTTTATTGAAGTTGTCTTATGATATCACAACTCTTTGCATTAGTCTCTTTTCAGCCCCAAAGACAAGTTCCTTCTGTCATCATCCCATTACTTTTTAAAAGAGATCTGACAGGCCTAAACATTCTGTTTATCTAAATCCTGATTGAGAACCAAACTTCTGCACTGCCAGATAACCACTTATCTTCAAGCAACATAGTATTCTAAATCTGTAGCAGGTTGCAGTTATTAATATTTGCATCTGCTGCAGCCCCAGCCCTCAGAATGCACCCCAAGCAGCACTACAGGCTGGGAGATGAGTGGTTAGAAAGCTGCCTGGCAGAGAAGGACCTGGGATTATTGGTTAAGAGTTGACTGAATATGAGCCAGCAGTGTGCTCAGGTGGCCAGGAACACCAAGAGCATCCTGTCTTGTATAAGAAACAGTGTGGCCAGCAGGACTAGGGAAGTGATTGTCCCCCTGTACTCAGCTCTGGTGAGGCTGCATCTCAAGTACTGTGTTCAGTTTTGGGCCCCTCGCTACAAGAAGGACATCGAGGTGCTCAAGCGAGTCCAGAGGAGGGCAACTAAGCTGGTGAGGGGTCAGGAGAACAAGTCTTATGAGGAGCGGCTGAGGGAGCCGGGATTGTTCAGCATGGAGAAGAGGAGGCTCGGGCAACCTTATTGCTCTCTATAAGTACCTTAAAGGAGGCCGTAGTGAGGTGGGGATTGGTCTGTTCTCCCACATGCCCAGTGATAAGACGAGGGGGAATGGGCTAAAGTTGAGCCAAGGAAGGTTTAGGTTGGATATTAGGAAGAACTTCTTTACTGAAAGGGTTGTTAGGCATTGGAATAGGCTGCCCAGGGAAGTGTTTGAGTCACCATCCCTGGAGGTCTTTAAAAGATGTTTAGATGTAGAGCTTAGTGACATGGTTTAGTGGAGGATGTGTTAGTGTTAGGTCAGAGGTTGGACTAGGTGATCTTGGAGGTCTTTTCCAACCTAGACTTTCTGTGATTCTGTGATTCTGTGATATTTTATTACAAGATTGTGCCTTCCAGAAAGATGCTTTCTAGTTTGGGAGATGCTATGTCATTGTTCAACTATGAAAGTGTACAGGATACTGCATAAACCCACATACATATCCAAGGCCTCCTACCTAACTGCATTGACTTTGTAGCATGATTCTGCTGATGACTGAGGAAAGGAGATGATGAGCACAACAAATGTCAAGGTAGGAAAGTGTTGCTTTTGAATTACTAATATCATAGGAGTTCACTGGAATTATCTTTTAAAATCCAGTAATCATAAGCAATGTGTTCCAACAGTGTGAATACTAAGGCAAGGCTATTTCCTAGGCATTATTATTTTTAAAATATCTAATCCTCAATTTCAAAGCATCAAATGCAATGTATTTGCTTCAGCCATTAATGATAACTAAGGCTAAATCAAAGAGACTAAAAATTCTAAATCATAAGACCTGGAATGATATTTAGGAAAAATAGAAAATTCTGGTTTCACTCTTTTCAAAGGTCAAAGAAGAATAAATAAAATGAGACCCAGCCCTGAACTTTTATTAAAGCAATGTGATCTTGCCTTTGTATGGTGTCTTTTTGCCTGAGCACTGTACAAACATTAATAACATTATAAGTTCTGTAAGCCTTAGAGTCTCCTTTTTACTGATAGGAGAAAGCAAGGAATAGAAAAAGTTATGGTCTAAACTCTCAGTCGTGCTACTGAGATGCTACTAAGACAGCTTTGCTTAATTTGTGCTATTACAGAATAGCCAAAATTCCCAATAAATTTAACAGAAGATGTGAATCCATAGTTAATGGGCTCAGATCTGAAGATGCTGAAGAAGCACCCTTAAAAATTAAACATGATGTTCATAGTCACTCACAGATAGGCAGTAGGAGTGTCACTAGAAAGTTCTATTTGAACTTTTGTCTTGGGATTCACACAGAGCAATACCAGTGGAACAGGTAGTGTACTACCTAAAAAATGTTTTATAACTTGGGTTTAGTTTCTTTAGGGCAAAAATCAGTCTTAACCTGGATTATTCTGAGTGGTAAGCCTCCTTGAAGCCAAGCCAATTTAAATTAACCGAGGTAGTGGGTCAGTCCAGCAGCTTGTGTTTGGGCTTGCACTTTGTAAAATGTTAATGCGTTAATTCTGCTCTTTAACTGGTACACACAGCTCCCTTACAAACATCTTTTAAATCTAGATCACTGTTGTATTTTCTAGAAAAAAAGAACAAAATAAACATATGTGTGTACCATAGAACAGAACACAGTGTAGTTACATTTAAGCTACATCAGAACATGTATATCCATGAGTATGCATATAAGAAACACCCAGTACATCAAACCAATGGTCTGTCTAGAACACTGTTCTGTCTGCTACTGGGTAAAGTTGATCAGGAGGAACAAGGAACCCTGACCATTTCCACTGGATGTCTTCCAGCAACCACAATCATTAGATGGGTGATGGCTAGAGTATTCCTTTAGTATTTGTTTATGGATATTTGTCCATGAATTTATTGAATCTCTTTATGAACCTGCTGATGCTGTAAGTCTCTACAAACTGTTGAGGAATTAATTCTAGAAGTTCACTATCTTCTGTGTAAAGCAATTTTTTTACTGATTTTCTAATAGTTTCATTGAATGCCCTCTAGTTCTTTTACTGTGGGATTTGCTGAATAATGGTTTGCTTTCACATTACTCAGCAGCACCCTCATGACTTCATTGTAACCCTCTTCCTATTTTTTCCCTCTCTAAACTGAGACATAGCCTTTTTTTTTTTTTTTTTTTTTTTTTTTTCCTCTTGCTGAAGTCACTTGCTCCATCCATTTAATCATTTAATCATTTCAATTGCCCTTCTCCAGATCTTCTGTAGCTCCCTACCATCTCAATAAACTTACATGGCCAGGCTAACCTGATTGCATCAAGTTATGTTGGTCGGGCATCCTTGCCCTGTTCTTTTGTGTGTGGTACAGTCCTGCTACAGAAATGTGATTTTACATCTTCAGACTGCAACAGAAAAACTGCCACCCCTTTTCTATCCATTAAGATCAAAATAGGTACAGCAGCTCTCATTGTATGAAAAAAAGGTTTTTCACTTTTAACTGAAAGAAGAGGAATAGTACAGGAGGCCATATATATTAAACTTTTAGAATGGATTTGAAGATGCTCGCAATCTCCAGAAAAGCTTATTTTTACTCATTTTTTGCTGAACTTCACAAAATTACTGCTTGATTATGCATTGTCCCAGCACAAAGCAGCTTGTGCACTGTGATTGCCTGGTTTAAATTGAATTTTAAAATATAACTTCCAACTAAAATCCAGGTTCTCTTTTATACATAAAAATAATAAGGTTCTTTTAATTTTTCCATGGTCTTAAAAAGCATATGCCTCTAGAAATGTGAGCAATTCCCACATCAAATCCATCAAGTAGGAAGAGACAAACAGTTTTATTAAACAAAATTATTAACCTAAACTGTTCAGAAGAAGGAGAGAAGTGAGCTGGTCATTTACTTATTTGGCTAAATAGATTCATTATCTCCACTTCTGGGACAACTGTATTAGTGACCTGGTTGTGTTACAGCTTTTTCATCTATGTTAGCCAAGTGTTACAAATATTGCCATTCAAAAATCACATATTCTTCCTCAGACTCCTGTATAACTATGAGCAAGCTACCCAGGTCACAGATTGTTGTAATAAAATCCCATTTATTTAAAGCACACATTTACTTAAAAACATCTTAAAACTTATCTTGTGACTTCTCTTCAGTCAATTTCAGAGACTGAAAGTCTCTTAGAAGTCGACTTCTAAGTGATCCAAACACCCTTCTGTTCAACCAGGATAGTACGGTACCTTCAGCATGTGAGTTGCCTGACTTAGTTTGGAATATATTTACAACATAACATAACAAGGTTCTTGGTTTGTTGCTGGGCTCTGATCATCCACATTGCTAATGAAGCGGTCCTCCAGACTCGTGTGTCCTTGGAGTGAACCCAGGAGACAAAACCTGAGTTTTGAGTTGTGATAGCTCATTACCGGCCTTATTTCCCCAAAACAATGGGGATGACATCCTGCCAGGTGTGTCTTTTTCCCTCTCCAGAGATTTGCAAATTACCCCAAACCTTGCCTGGGCCTCCTGGCCTTCTCATAAACTCATGGCAGACCTCAGAGCATGGAACATATACTACCACCACCAGTCTATAAATATGTTGCTATGTGGACCACTTCATTTCACACACTTCAAAGCAAAAGACACAAGTATATAAAACTATAGACATATGCCTCGGGATTGCAGTCAGGGTACAAGAAGAGGCCTGGGCCAAGTTGTCTGCTGTGTGGGAGCAACCAGTCTACTCTAAAGGAGATTACTGAGAAGCACAGGGACAGATATTACCATTTACTGATGCCAGATACCCAGTTTAAGGCAGATGATTCCCTCAGTACGTCCATAGCCTCCTGGACATACTCATGTATTTGAAGTAGGAGATTTAGGAGCTCTTTAAAAATGGAAGACAGCTGAAGTACTAGTGGTATATGTTTTATTAAAGCAGTGGCTCTAATGTCAGTTTATCAATTCCTTTTCCCCAAAGCTGTTGCTCACCAGAGTATAATAATTTTGATCTCCATACTGTCACAGCTTGTTGGTGAAACTTGAAAATACCACAAGAATAAATGAGATCTTAGTTTACCTTAAAATAGACTTAAGCAGTTTTAAGATGAATGTAGTTTAAATCTGGAGCAGGAAAAGGTCTCTCTGGAAAAAATATTTGGATTTCTGCCAAAGCCACTGCAAAGTTTTCCATTTCTCCGTTAGTTCAATCTTCAGGTGCTAGACTGAAAATGACTCTTCCTCTTCCTTACAAGGACTACTTTAAAATGGAAATTACTCTAAATTACCAAGTAATAATTTCTCTCAGGGAGCCTGCTGCTTTTTAATCCTGTCTACTTCTCTATTTTTGCCTATTTACACCATTCTTCAGAGTATGCATTAGAGCATGATACATTGAGAACTTTCTTCCTGAAACCCTTAAGAACTGTCTACCATGCAGGCAAGTGAGTAAACTCCTTCATCTATATGACTTCAATAGCACCACTTCCATTTTGTTCTACATGTGAATTATCTACCTATACATATATATGCAACATAAATGAGCCAAATCCTCTTTAAATTGTATATTTTCAGGACTTTATATAACAGTGCACTACAGGTTAGTAATTCCTTAAAACTTTCTCATTACTGAGATGAAAATTTCTCCTAGATACTGCATTGCTAAAACTATTGACAGGAGAAACAGATATTTCTAAGTTTTCTAGTTACTTAAAAATTCTAGAGGAAAGATGTCATTTTCTATGAGAGAAGGATCAAATCATACTTTCCACCATTCCACAGGGGAAATGGTGAAATACCACATCAGTGAACCATTCATTTTGTATTAAACCACAATTTATTTTGCCAAACATTCTGCAGAACCTGAAACCCATAAGATGGAAAAAGTGAAGCCCAGCAGATGTATGTCCTTCATAGTACTGCCTCCCTCTACAGCCATTAGGGATTTCCTGTTAAATTTAACATGGAGGTGTTGTTCTCAGTACTTTTTTTGAACAGGAAAATTGCAAGGGAAACAAATGTAGCAAGGAGAAAATTAGAAATCTTGTTGTCAGGATGCAGGAGATTTCACCTTGATCTTCTAAAGTTCAGAGAGTTTTTTTGAGCTAATACTGAGGGAAAAAAAAAAAAAAAAAAAAAAAAGTGGTAAAGCACACCAAATTTATGTGGAGCTGTAAGATATAAATCCAGTCTGTTTCAATGGGTTTTGTAGACTCTAATTTAGAAGAGGGATGCTATAGACAAGAATGCTTTATTTTTCAGTAGCCTATGGGGAAAAATATATATATATATGTATTTTCTGTTTGTTGTTGTTTATTTGCCTTAGCTCAGTATGATGCATTGTTTGTAGGGAAAGAAAATAAGTAATAAAATTGTATGAAAGTCATTCTGGCCTGGTCTGTTGTGCATTCTTTTCAGGCACAGTTCAGTACTTGCTTCCTTTCCTTTCTGTTTCATAAATATATGATGATTTAAAAACTGCAACATGGAGACATTAATAAGAATTACATGTAGGATAGAAAGGAGTGACAAAAGGTAGAGCTCACTGTGTTGAAACTGCTGAGTCTCAGGAATGCTTAGGTCTATATTTCTTTTCTGCTGTCACAGGTAACTGCTTGGAACTGGTCTCCTCTGAGGGTACATATTTAGTAGGACTGGCCTCATTCTTTACTTAGAAACTAGTTACATAAACAGGTGGTAAAGAAATTATGCCATTTTACAATTACTGACATTAAAACAAGGCTGAGCCAGACATAAAAGTTGGGCTTAGCCTTGAATTCTTATAAAATTGATTCAGATAGTCCGAACTAAGCATTGCTATTAACACAGCTGAATTCATGGAGCATATATTAAAAGCAGACTTTGATACCATAACTAAATTAAAATTGATTTTGTAATGGCAATGTCTTACATTCCTTCCTTAGTTAAAAATCTCACTTCAAGCTAAATGGCCTGGGTTTGACAAGTTAGTGAAATCAAATCATTTATATGTGATGGCAGGCAAGATCATAATGAAGGAGAACTGTATGGACACAGAACTATTGATAACAATAAAAAAATGTATTATAAACCACATACTGTTCTTTCCTTTGCTGTTGTGCCATTGCTAGGCAACTGAAAATGGATGAATAATGGATTTCAGATATATATCTATACCCTTACACTAGGCTTCATTTGGAGAATCATGAAAAGGCTATGTGAAATGCAAACATTATGTTTCTGAACAGGGTCTTTACTACTAAGGATAAGAAAATACATTATTTCCAATATGAACAACTTTTGTTGATAAAAATCACAATGTACATGTATGATTTTTTATAATTTCAGCCTTCTGTTTAGTAACAGAGTATTTTCTCATACAATTTCCTGCTCTAATTTTTCATTTACTGTATTATGATATTGTACAAGTTATGCATCCCATAGTCAATGAAATCACCATTGGTGAGTAATGAGCATTTTACTCAGCACTTACATTTGAAAATGCTCATAAAATATACTTCAGTAGGGACTGTGTGCAGTTCTAACAGGTGGTAACTCTTTCTGCTTGAGTAGGTAGACTAATGACTTCTCTGTCATTTTAAATCCACTGTTATTTGACTCTCACTACCTTTTGTACATGCTTCATCAAACATTAGAATTCTTATTTCTAACTATGTTGCAAGAGCAAAGGAAGAGAGACTCTGATACCAGAACATTAGAAGTGACTGATAATTCACACATTCTCTGTAGCCTGCTGCTCCTTAAAAAAATAAAATAAAATAATCCCTTGATAATTAGTACCCTTTGTCAAAGCTTCAGTTATAGTTTGATGAAAAAATATTCCTAAATGTCAAGAACCATGCAGTCTGATAAATATGGATGACATTTAAAAAGCAGAGGAGGTAGTTTCTACAAAAGTAGAAGAGGGAAAGAGAAATGTAATACATATTTACGGAAAAAAAAAATAGTTTTTCCACCATGTATTCTCATCATATATTGACTATTTTGTACTCTTGGTTCTGTTTTTCAAGAGGACTGTGACCCCTTTGTCTCATATAAAATGTTTCATCTGCATATTTTAGTGTTTCTTCATTGGAAAATGGTACATTTGAATGGCTCAGGTCCTTCCACTTGTAATCACTCAGTATAATTTATTGAGAAGACAGAGTCAGAGAACCCTCCAAATATTTTAATTCTTCAGAGTTGTTTAAATTTAGCAAAAAATGACACCCTGAGAAAATGAAAAGGCACGTACTCATAAATTGCTAACTGTGATATAGATCAATCACATCCCTCAGTGATTACTCTTTAAACAAGTCTGTCTCACCAGCAGATTTAAAAGAATTGACTTTCTGAATGTTAACAAACAAAGGGGAAGATCTTTCACTTCTAACAACCTTAAAAATTCTCTTGGAAATATTGAAAGGCAAGGCTTTTTTAATAGGTGGAAGCAGTAATCTAGGTTCTCCACAGTGAACTTATGCTGGGTGGGCCAGTACCTCCATTACTACAGCCTTTCTTGAAACAACACTCACTAATAAAACTACAACAGAATGAAATATTATCATGCAATGAACAGCTAACTGAAAACTAATGTACAACGAAAAAGCAATAAGTGAATGAGCTTTCTGATGACAGGGTTAGAACTGTGTGTCAGTGAGACTACAATGACAGTATGAGTGAGAGAACCTGCCAGAGCTGAGAACATCAAGAATGCAGTTGAATAATAAGTCCCCGTCTTACACAACCAGCATTGACAGGGGCCAGGTGCCACTATCACTGTATTACTATACCTTCTTGGGTTTACTTTTCAGGAGATGGCAGTAGAAACAACCAGAATCTGTTCACACTCTTGACTGTAGAGTAACTGGACTGTGCTACCTATAAGTGCCTGTCCTTGCATAAGGTTCTCTACTCTCCGTAAGCTGCTACTTTTATCAAACTTCTGGAACTATGAATGTAGCTAGTCTGCAGAAATATGGTGGGAAATTTTCTGTCTGGACCAATTTCATGATTTTCATAATTATGTTTGACGTGTTTATGAGGGTAAAACATACAACATATATACTTTTCATAATTTATTTGAATATCAAACAATGTAAAGTAAATAGCTCTCAAATTATTTTGTTAATGGATCTTGACCCTTATCTTAAAGATATGTTGAGATAGTATTCAGATGAAGGCAATAATATCAAGGAAATTTATATTTCCACCAAAACATACTTCTGTTTTCATACATGATCCAACCACCATGAGTTTATTTAATAATCTGAAAGCTGTTGGACAGCTCATTAAAAATGCTGTCCTTCAATTGCTGTCTTAAGGCCTCCATCAGTCTGATGCATTACCTAAAGTATAACTCCAACACTGACTAGTTGGACTCCCCTGTACTTTGCACAGGTGAACTACTATGGCGTCAATTCTGAATTAACAAGAACTGAGGCCTGCATAAAAATTATGTGGGAGAAGTGTTAAGTGAACCATCCCTGAACCCATGAAATAGCTCATGCCACTAAGTGCCAATGTACTGTTCAAATGGAATCCCTTTTCCTCAGCTTTTTGAGGCAAATGGTTGATTTTCATATTACTGCAAGACTGGCTTGGTCCACATTCTTTCCCACTGATGCATGCTTCAGACCTGAAGGTCATAGCACTGTAATACTTCCCTGTGTAACAAATAGCATAGTTTCGCCTCAGATAGAAGAATGAAGATGGAAGAAGAGTTTGGCCTCAGAAGAAACATCCCTTAAAGGAGGAATTAATGTATGGACGTTGAAAAAGTGGACAAAACCCAGCAAGACAAAATATATGTGTATATTTCTCTAACTGATAAATAAGGCAGAAGATGAGGGAAGAGAAAAAACATTTGCAGTACTGAGTTTGCAGAAACATGCAAATCTTCAAGTTCTCTCACAAGATATGTTTCCATTTTTGTCATGGAGAAAACAGCTGTTCAGCCACTGATTTGCTAGAGTGCAGACGTGTGACATTTTGTTACAGTATATGACATTTCATCATTTGCACTAGGAGAAGGTCCTCAGATAAGGACACAAGCCACCAGTTTCAATGCCTCTCCTTATTACGGTTTCATCCTCTTTCTGGTGAAGTCAGGGAGAGCTTTGCCACTGTTTTTGGAGTGACCAGAATTTAACCACCAAGAGTCTATGTCCTGAATTTAAATAACACATCTATATTCTCAGGTCACTGTTTTCATTCACAATATGGTTAAGCTAAGTGTCCTAGAACACAGATAAAATACTTTTAGGTTATCAAAAGAATCAGTGACACATATGTATTTATACACGGCTGCAGAAACTGTCCAGAAACCATGTGGTTTTCTATATATATTGTATTTTAAACCATAACCTTGCTTATCTGCTCTGCCCTTGTGTTGTCTGCTGTGCTAGTTGCGGGCTTTTGTTTTTCATTGTTGATTTCTCAAGTGAGCTTTCCTTCTTGCACTGGACTGTTTGATATGCACAGCACAGCAGTACTTTTAACTGGAATAGTAGTTATACAGAGGGAAACGTGTTATTGTCATCTCTCCTCCTTCTGGGAGTGCTTTACAAAAATTGCTTTTCATGAAAAAATTCATTGTGTCTTCTTAAGGGTGATGGAATTCAAGTAGCACAAGACTAGTCAGAAGGTTATTTAAAATATAATCCCTTTGTTTAAATATTCACATCCCTTAGAAAGGAAAAAAGAGAAAAAAAAGTAAAAAAAAGTAATACATTTTCAAAAAATAATAAAATATAACTTTCAGATGAAGTAGGTACTTTTTTATAAAACCATGTATTTGAGATTGAAAGCAATCTGATATTTTTTGTAGCATTGTCATCTTTTTCTATGGGAAATGTAAGAATATCTTTGTCTTCAGGAACAGTACTTCAGCATGAACTTTGAATCCCAACCCCCAGCCATCAGCTTCTTCCTAGATTAGCTGAGTGCATTGGGTCTATTTAACCATTAGCTTTTATTGAAGGATAGATGAATATCAGTCCCTGAAGAATAGTGAATTAGCTACTGCCTTGTAGCAAAGCATTTTCTCTTTTCACTCTACAATAGGTCTGCTATAAGCACAGCTTTTCATAATACAACTAGCAAGTAAAGTGGCAGGTCTGCAGAAGAAAATGGAAATCTTTTTGGAAAAAAAAAAAAAAAAAGTGTAATGTGAAAGGGTTCTTGCTTTCATTTTAGTAACCTTAGAATAAGGTGATCTTTCCAGAATAGACTATTATGATAAAAGAATTTGACTGATGCTTAGCTGGTCCAAAAATATTCTAATTAGTACTAAACAACATATGCTTAATAGTATATAGAAAAGTGACAACATCTTTTAAATGAGGGAAGTGAAATATAAAGTACAGACACATGAACCCCCAAACAAAGAACAACAACAACAAAAAACTTGATAAGGAGTATTTATTGTAGAAGGATATACTAATTTCTTCTTCTGTATCTATGTTTATCCTACTTATTTTCCCTTATTCCCAGGGAATGAATCTCTTATTCTTTCCCTCCATATGAGGCCAAAAGAAATGATATGTTTAAGAAATAAGATGAATCAGAATTACTGGCTTTTTGAAAATATATGTGTTTACTTTAAAATAAATGTATTTTTACATTTTCTATTCTCTTAGTTCTCATTTAAAGCTCACACAGGCCTTGGATTTCTTTCTTTTAAATTTAAAAGGATCCACTCGCTAAGCAAGCATAAATGAATCTCCATGTTTTCTTCAACACAGAACTTACAAAAAGAAGGAACAAAGGAGCTACCGATGCTGATACCTCAGATCCTTGTAATCACAGTACTAAAAACCTTAGAAGCAAACAACAGATGCTGTAGAGGTAGAAAAATACACCTGCCTGGACATTACAAATTATTTCTCCCCCTTTTAAGATCAAGGACCACCAAGTTTAGTCACTTTGTATTTTAGTGGTGGAGGACACCAGAAACACAAAACAAACAAACAAATCCAAAGCAGGAATGGTAGCTTGCATTTGAAGCAAAGAAATACAGAACAGCCTCAGGAAAATACTGGAGTGCATTATCTCAGGCTCCATCAATGATCAAGAGAAGTCATGACATCCTATTTGTGGAAAAAAGGCTTTTAAAGTAAAGGTACAGGAAGGCAAGATGACTTACATCCTGGGTTTGTTTCTCCAGCATCTTGTCACTAGAAGCAAATTATCAATTTTCATAAGAAGAGCTACCGATGCACCAACTTTTAAAAATCAAAATTCAGAAAAGATGGGGAGAGTGATGGTTCAGGTGACCTGTAATATGCCCAGGGTTGTTGGAAGGGAACTTATAATTCGTAAAAACTCCCTATGTTCCTGTATGAGACGTGAATTTCCATTTCATTTACTTTACAAATTCACGACACTCTGGCTTGCACTTTTGCTGATCACTCTATCCTCTCCTTCTTGATGAAAATACTTGAAGTAGAAAACCCTCAAAGAAACAAAGACAAATTTACAAAGCCTTGATGGGAAGGATGTGTTCCCTCTTTGGAGGTGAATGGAAAGATCCTATGGCATCCTAAGGGCTTGTTCACTTTCTGTAAAAAACATAAAGGCCTACTTTTAATCCACTTGGCCTTCATGACCCGGGAATCTAAGATCCCAGATGCCTTTTGGGAATACTTCACTTTCTCTTTCTGGACACAAGCTCAGGAAATCAGAGGCTGTTAATTTGGTATCATTGGTTGGTACCTGTGACCAGGCAATATTCTACTGTGTGTGATATAGGATGCTCAGTTCAAGTGATCAGAATCTGTCAAGAGGTTCGAAATAAAATCTTAAGTTCAGAAATATTATATTTGTCCCAACTTCTCCTTAATTCTTACCCTTTCCTTCTGTGTAGTAGACGTAAAACCAAAAAAAATGCCCCCAATCACTTCTCATTTACTGCACAAAATTGAAAGTAACAATAATGAGGAGGTTGCTTCTGTTTTGTTTTGCTATTTAAGGAAAAACATTTAACAGTGTTCACAGTTTCTTGTTTATCCTCAGCTAACTCCACGGCTGAGGAAGTACAAAGTGCATCTTGCATGGTAAATATTGGACTACCACTAGGCAAAGCCTGCATGTGACAGAGGAGAAGAAACACCAAAATAATACTTGGCAGAACAAAGGAGGTTGTGTGATCACATTTAAAGACATTTATTTACATATTTTACAGAGAGTTAAACTAAGATCTAGCAACAGAACAGCATGTTGGTAAAAAAGGAGGAGACAAAAAGGAGTAGGTTTATGTTGAGATATTCTGTTTATCTAGAAAGCAATCAGGTCCTACTCAGAAGCTGCACCAGCTCACAGAGAGTGCCTTGTGTCTCCCCTTAGAGTATGGCAGCCCTCATCCCATACTTAAACAGCATCTACAATCATCCAGGGAGGGAGAAAAATATCTGATTCAGAATGGGCTTAGGCCTGTGTTTAACTGATAGTGTACAAGTCTCCATTGCATCATCTACAGTCTAACCCCTGCATGCACCAGAAGAGAAAAGCTTTCTAAGATCTAAAGGCAGGAATGAGAAATCAAGCAGTGTATCAATAGAGACTAGGCCTTTCTCTAACTAATGTTTAGGACTGGCCTGCTTTATAGGTGAATGTATTTTGAGTTATAGTTATCTACAATACAAGAGTGAATGATAACTTAAAAAAATAAGGATAACCAGATTATTATTGCTCAGGAATTAATAATGCTACATGGGAATGAGTCATCTTTGATCAAAAAGAATTTGGTACTTTCCAGAATTGATTTGTGTTGCCTTGTGGCTGATTAAAATGGACAGTAAATGAAGCAGACCTTCTCTGGACAATGACAATGTGGTCTTGGTTGTTTCTGAATGACATCCTCACACTTGTCAGTTATAGTGGAGCCTTAACTCCATAACCTCTCGAAGGTCTACTTGTCTCATCTTTATGGATAACCAAAGAGTTACTAAACTATGAGATCTGAAAACATATGGAATAGAAAGTTTCATTTCAAACCATGACACTGAAAGCTAAGAATATGCAGCAGAAGTGGTCAACAATAATAATATTTTTCATGTTTGACAAAATCCACTCCCTTATATGCATACACACGCTTTGGCTTGAGAAAAAAATGCAAACACACAGTAATATTCTCTCTCAAGTGGAGGCAGAATTGTAGTAGACTGATGTAGACTAAGAAAAGTAAGACAGTACATTAACCTATTCCCTTGCTTGCTTGGTGGCAGCCACAGGGCCCAGCAGCTAAGTAGTAACAGAAGCATTCCTACTGACATCTGGCTCCTTGGCAGGCTCCCCTGGCAGCTCTGGAGTTGCCTCTAGGCTTGTCGCATGGTTAGTTTGTTGATGGGCTGTCTGCAGCTCCAGACTACTTGATAAAAATCATTATAAAACATTGGAGGCATGTGGAATGTTTTAGAGTTGTATCATATCCTTTTGTCCAGTACGGCTAACATTTTTAAGATTCACTGCATCTTGGAAAACTACATTTGGGCACAGTATGTCCCAGATTTGTGTTTAAACATGGGCATTTTTTTTCCTAAGTCCATTTTGGCTGTATGCACCACTTTTCTCAGCCATGAATTGCTCTGAAGCCAGTATTTCTGTCTGAGAGCTGTGCTGCAGAAAATACAGTCCATGCAACATAATGGAAGAGCTTAGATTGCAGAGCATCTAGAACAATCAAGTGGCTAGAAAAGAACTAGCTACTATATTAATCTTCTAACATCAAAAGGCACTTGGTTAATCAAAAAGGTAGCCACTATGGTTACTACCATAAGTGACATTTACTCTTTTCTCTATTGTGTTCTTTGGTAGACACATTTTGTGACTTTCCCATCTATTTAGATAAAAACACCCATTATTTGCTCATGCAGGAGCCACAGGCAAGTTTTATCACCTTTTGCTTGAAAATTCTTCATTCTTTGCAAGCTTTCATGAGTTTCATTCATCCTAGGGACTAAGGAGGTAAAAAAGATGGCCTCCTTGCAGCACTTTCTGGCTGTTTGTATGTCTGAGAGTCCCTTCCAGAACTTAAAAACAACTTTTTCAGCTTCCTTAGTGTTTTCTAGGTCAGCGGTTCACAATCCTTGATCCTAGCCTTAGGACTGCAAAGATTAAATATTGCTAGCTTAGAAGCAGCCAGGTAGGGATACTGGCCAATTAACAGTGCCTCTCTCACTAAGGAGACTAATCTCTCTCTTCCCCCCTCTCTCTCTTTTTCTTTCTTTTCTTTTTCATTTTCTCCTTACTACTTCATGTAAAAATCCTCATTTGATTATCTCTGTGCCATCAGGCAAGATACCATCACACCAATAAACACAGTGTTTGGCATAATATACCAAAGCCCCTGAAGCCAGTGATTTGGAACAGGAACACTAGCATGGTCTATGCTGTGGGCAGGTGCTGTTTTACTACATATGTTTGTAGATCATATTTCTTTTAAATGCACATTATCTTTCATAGAAACTGATATAACTTCCATTTTGTTGCTATGCAAACTGCAAAGCATATATAATTCAAAATATGCAAGGAATTTTGTATTTTTCTACCCTATATATAGCTTATTCCTGTAGCCTAACATACAATAACTGAACAATCTGAAAATAAACTTAACTCATTTTGGAAATTAAAGTCAGAGCAAGTTAGCTAAAAGTAACACCATGACTACTAGGGTAAAAATACTGACCTGCTTACAAAATTACTTGAAGCAACAACAAAGTAAGTATGATACTCCTCACAACAGCAGTGTTTACTGTAAAAATCCACCCTGTTGAGGGGATGGCCTATAGCACTGCATTTCACACTCCTAGGGATGCCAATGCCCGAAACTTAGTGGCTGATATGCTGTGCTGACCACTACTGTGGCACCCAGTGAAAGACAGACTGGGAAACCCTGGCCAATAAAGTTTGTTCCCATTCTGCCCCATGAGGTAAAGGCTGTAGGAAAAGCTGCTCACCACAGAGCATGTGCATCCAAAACTAGCATCTGACACAAAGGTGTAATTGGGATTGTGCTCCAAAAGGTAACTGATGCAAGATAAATCCATATATTTTTTAGATTTGATTAAACTCATACATTTACCAACATTTTTAGAAGTAATAATTCAAAACTGAAACTTTACAATAGCTTAATTATATTGTATTCTCTTCCTACTCATCCCCCAAATCTATGCAAAACAGTGTCATTAATTAGTCAGCCCACTGTGATTGCTAATAAGGTCACTGGTTGATAACAGAGCTTCAGTGCAAGCAGTGAAGTCTGAAGCATCATTTCAAATAAGATCAGAAAGACTTTGTCCCTCACTACTTTCAGGTCACTTACAGTCCCTTTTCTTTGCCGGTGTATTTATTCTTCCTATTACAAAAGTTTCAGTAATGTAATAAATTCAGAAATGTTTCAGTAATATAGGAGACCGGATGACCTCGAACCAGAAAGTAGTGTCATGAGCTCTCTTTCTAAAACATAGATACTTTCCCACTTTGCACTGTTCAGCCTGATATATTCTGGTCTTTAGTATATAAATCGTATTTTACTGTTTGAAAACATACATTAATTTTTCATTCAATAAGATTCTTATTGGACACTAAAAAAGAAAAGTGAATTTAAACTTTTAATTCTATGAGCATATAAGAATATACTTTCATCATAGAAAACATTACAGTAATTTCAAAGGCTGGAAAAACTGATGATGTACTTTAGTTAGGGATCTCATCAGAATGAAAGAACCAAAGAAAGGAAATAGACCCATGGAACAGATGTCATTCTATCTTTTTGTAAAGAAATGGGAGACAGGTATCAAGATTAGGGCAACCTTAAAATCCTGGCTCAACTAGTACCCCCTACATCCTGATCACAGCAAAATACGCTTGTTAAGAAGGCAGTATCCCTGGAGATTTGCTGTTCCCATTCCCATGCCACATGTATTTCTGGCTTTGCAATTTCCCAGCCCCAACAGCAAGGGCTCTTAGTGGACTGGGTATGCCTCTGCCAGGCACCTACTACCCATATTCATGGCTGACCCTCATTACTGTGCTCAGAGTGAGTTACTGCACAGCCTCTAATTTGCTTCTTGTGCTGGGCTGGTTTCTTGGTGGGAGACTGGTGATGTTTTCAAGATGAATGAAATACCTGCAGACAATATTGAGAAGTAGGTGGTATTAAATGATTTTTGTACTGAATCTAAACCCCTGTATAGGTACATAAGGTACTATATAGGTACATAAAATTAGATCTGGCCTTCAAGTTTTCTATTTTGTTGGCTGTTGCACACCTTGTGTTAAGTTTCATAATTGAAGTATATCTCATATATAAATATTCTCTCATATCCTAGGAGACGTAATAGCATGAAGGCTATTCTAATTTATATTCATCTGGCCATGTTAATATACAGTAAGAAAAGCCATAATTTTAATTAAAATGTAACTCATCAACAATCAGTATCAGGTATACATAAGCAACATCAATCAATCACTTGCAATTGGTCTTACTGTCAGCTAATTTCCATATAGCTCTCAATCTAGAAAGTAACCAGATTCATAAGAACATGGATGTTGCAAGATGCCAGCTAATAAGTGACCAGGGAAATGGTGAAAAGATTCACTGGAGCAGTTGTGTAAATGTCCATTAGCATAACAATTTGTGGGAACAAATTCAATGAAATCAGTGAGACAAGAGGTGAGCATTATCTGTACAGAAACCTCAGTGGGCATTTAGTGTCCAACTTTGGTCAAGGCTCAACAGCAATTTCTGATAGCAAAGTGGCTCAGAGTGCTCTATTTCTGGAACACCTTTTGACAAAATTTTGGAGGTCTCTCTACCTACCTTTCCAAAGGATATTCTTAAGTTCTAAACCATCCATTTTATATTGGTTGTTTAATTCTTTTCTCCATTGATTGCAGTCTCACTAACTCATGCTAAAGAAGTGGAGTGCTTTGCAATCAAAATATAGAACTTTAAAAAGGTCAGAAGTAGTTTAGCACATTATTATAATTTCCAAGATTACATTAAAACTCCAAATCCTGATGCCCTGTTCAGTGAAAAAAATTATAATACTAAATGTAAAATGCACAACAGGATTCCACTCTCTTGATAAGAGGGCATAAAAGATTGGCAAATGATCCCATAATTACAGAGTGAAATGTAGTACTGAGTTTTATGTAAGAGAACATTAAATTGAGAAAATCACTCATTTAAAACTAAAGAAATAAAGTTAGAGATATGTTCTAGCGTGGCTCTGGGGAAACATGCTCTAATTGACACTGCTCTGAGAAGGTGATTGGACTAGTTGATCTCCAGAGGTCTCTTCTGACCTCAGACATTCTGAGAGTTTGTGATTCCTTCAAATATGCCTTCTATGTACAGACATTATATATTCAAACATAATTACAAGGTCTCATGATATTATTTTCCAAAAGAACCCTGACCTGTTCAGAGGCTGATCTAAAGCTTACTGAAGGCCATAGGTGTTTTTCCGGTGGACTTCAGTGTGCTTTAGATAAAATTCACAATTCATATGGTGCATGGTATCTCTTAAATGAGAGAAAAGGATTGGCTTTTGCTTTGAAATAATAATGATCACAGCAGTGCAGAGCAAGACAGAAAGGAGTACAATTTCTGTCAACAAAAATGATATTTAATTTATCAATGGATAGAGCATTAAACAAATTAATTAATTGTCACTTAATCAATATATTACAAAGCTGTTTTTATTCACTGATCAGTGAGTGAAGGCCTGCATACATGTCTGTATCCTTTATCTGATCTACCTATTTTGAGTCCATGCTTGCACTGAATTACTTTAGTATAAATTTGAAACAAATTACTTCCCTTCAACTGAGCTATATTCTAAAATTATGCTGACCTGAATGTAACAGAACTGGGCCCATGGTCAGGGGAACTGGCCAGGCTCTTACCTCTGTCATGGCAGCTGTGTGTGTAGTGAACACAAAAGTTACTACTGCAAAGGTGTTTATTCAAAGTTTTCAGTGCTTTAAGCTACCTAAATATCATTAAATACTGAAAAATATTTTATGACAGTTGACTACAATGACTCTGTGAAAATAAGGAATAATTAGGTATTCCTTCTTTTTGATAGCTGCTTAGTTTTAACTTTCCCTTTTGATTATTTTATTTGCATGAGAGTTCTTTAGCTCCCCATTCATGTAACGCAATGTCTGCTAAGTATTTTGAGATACAGCTCTCCACCCAGTTAGTGATGTTTCATGAAATCATGTTTTTTCCTTCAGTTTGTGTTTCTACAAAACTCTCAGATTAAACAACAACCCTTAAAAACAAAACCAAACAAACAAACAGAAAAAAAAAAAAAAAAAAAAAAAAAAAGGTGAGGAATTGCTGCTGCTTGTTTCCAGAAAGCTAAGAAGCCATTACTTAGTCTTGAAAAAATATTACACATTGCAGAAAGCATAGTATACTTTCTGGAATTGAGCCTGGTTAATTTTTTTTTTTTCTTTTGACTACATAGACATTTTCTGGAAATAGAGAATTTGTTGAAGAGTTGATAGAAGAAAGCACCTTAGCTCACCTCATGTTCATCTCCTGTTTCCTATTATTTCTTTATTAATTCAGTTTATCTCAGCTCAAGTATTGAGTTCTTGTCAGAAAGACTGCTTAATCTGCGCTATAACTTTACAGTCAAAAGCATCAAACTCTCAAACCGTCATTGTGAAAGCTAGGTAGAATAGATCTGTAGTAATGGTATCAGCTACTACTGAGTGCCTCTTCTGCAAAAAGCTGGTATTTCTTAAGTTCATCAACCAAGTAAACTGACTGTTGCAAAGGTTTCAGGAATATACTGAGTACTATGTAGCTGCACCAAAACCACTGACTAGGACAATTTTAAAAATTTCAGTATTGTGAGGAATTTGTAAAGTTTTCTGGTAGAGACTGAAAGATTTTTTTTTTCTTTTTTTTTTTTTTTCCCCCCCTGGAAAAAAAGTACAAGCTTTTATCTTCATGATATCATGAATCTAGAAATAATGAAACTCTTAAAGATAATGGTGTTAGGTCTACAGGGGAGTAAATTTTGCTTTTGTTATATATATAAAGCACATATATGACAGTATGTTGTATAACTGAAAATTTCTGACCAGAAGTACAAAAGCTCACTATTTTATCTTACTTTTGGGCACAGAGGGAATGATACTGAAATGGAATTCCCTCAGTAACAATAAACTAAAATTGTACCACATTTTATTTTGATGACACATTGTGTTATTTCTGTTGCCTTTTCACCTTATCTTCCTAGTGGAACAATTGCCTTTGGAAGACCGAGTCATATAATGAAAAGCAAGAAACAGGAACTCAGCCAGAAGTTAGTTAAGAGTTAGAAGAAAACAAACAAGAAATTGTGTTTTTAATAAATTACACAACATAAACTAGTGCTGGTAATAACCAGTGTAAAGTGGATTTAACCATGAATGTACACACAGTTTTAAAAAAATAAAAGTTATCAGGACAGGAAAATATTCTCATACTCTCTTTTGAATAACAAGGTTCACAGATCCACTGTAGCATGTATTTCAGCCTGCTTTCATAACTGCAGGCAGAACCAGAGCCATTAGTCTAGGACCTGCAGGAGCCTGCTAGCTCATATCTTGAGTTTGTTCCTAGATTAAATAAATTCTGTGACCAAGATAATTTAAGTCTACTTTCTTACACTAGAAATTTTCTCAGCCACTGTGACCAATCTCTCTGAAAAGGCACATGAGAAAAGGCACAAGTCTGAGCTAACAAACAAATCTTGATCAGTGTGTGCACCCTGGAAAAGAGCTGAGTAGTGTTTTTGAATTAGAAGAGGAAGGAAGAAAGCAAGAAGTTGCAGCCAATGAGGCATAGCATGGTTGGTCCTACTCTTCTGCAGTGAACTGTGTTGTGATTGACAATGTTGTTTAGTCATTGGTTTAGGTAAACAATTAAGAGAATATGATTTATGTAATTAGTAGTGAAAACAAAACAAAACAAAACAAAACAAAGCAACATTATTCTGCCATGTCATTTCCTTCTTGCTACCTGTCAAATTTGGATGCAGGGATGACTTGTGGATTATTGCTTATCCCCAGGAAACGTATGCTTTTCTGATGATTTTGTCTGTTTGAACACTGCTTTGTCTTCCATGATATACCACATAGATAAAGTCAGAATAAGTGCTTTTACTGAAACAGGCTCTTGCATCTCATTCCTAATTGGAAAATATCCCAGCAAGCATAACTGAGAGACAAGGATTACAGCCTATCACTACACAGGACTACTGTGTCCACTCTTTTCCAGGCTCTCACTTTTGCGTGTTGGAATTATGGTAGCCCTAGCAGCAAGCTGGATATCTTCTTCATGTGAATGATTTCCATGCATTAGTTCTGGTTTTCATGCTTTATCTATGATAGTGTTGACTCTCATGAGGGAATGACAGCAATCAGTAGTTAACATGGATACTTTGTGTACTAATCTCTAGGCATCCCTGAAACTGATTAAACTAGTAATGATATGTGTGGCACTACTGCCTAGAGTCTGAAATTCTTATATTCTCAGAATCTCCAGCAACTCCATATCTTATTTTTAAAAGTGTGGGGAGTCCCTATCTTTCGTACCATTAAACTGTAGGCCAGAAAATCTCCAGTTAATGTATTATCTGTAAATTTTGCTTAATAAAATGTGTGGTGACAAAGGAAGATAGGATATAGAAAAAAAAAACTGATTGCAAATGTAATCAGTCAGCTTTCATGCTTTTTCTTCATTCTGCCCATTCCAAAGGGTGCTTTGTTAGCCAAGTAAAGCTGGGAGACCAGCTAAACATTTGTGGGTATATTGCTGATTACTCCATCTGATGCCTTTCTTACTTATTTCCTTATGCAAGGAAGATAAAAAGAAATTGAATATTTCCAACATACTAATTTCAACAACTTAAGCAGAGAAGAAAAAAAAAATAAAAAGAACATATATGCTTCAAATGAGATGCTCATCTATGTTTGTATCTTCAATTGCTGAGACATTTTCACTATTGCCTGCAGCAGGCATCACCCAGCAGTTGTATAATACAGTAAGGATGTCTGAACCCCCCCCGCCACTTTTGATTCTTTCACTGCATGTCACAGGACAACATGAAGGCTCCTTCCATTATCATTGCTTTGATTTCCAAAGACCCCTAGTTTTCAAATTATTTAAATTTAACTAACAGTAACTGAATTTTAATGTATTTCAGCTTGCATATGTATTTCTGATTTTGCATTCAGAAGGAACATAAGGGAGAATATTTCACTTGTCTCTTCTGCTTGCAGGCACAATATAATCCTAATATTCCAACAAGACAAAACTCACAAGTTGAGTCATGATAGTTCCTGAAGTTTTAGGAATACACTAGATAAAGAACAGTTTTCCAAGGAACAAATGGTTGTAGGTCTGTGACATATAGGTAGTGAATCAGTTTGCTGTAGAATTCAATGCAATATATTTACCAATATAGATAATCAGGTCTTGAATCTGAAATCTGAGGACTGACAATGATCATAAACAATACCTTCCTGTCATCTTTCATATGGCACATTCTGAAATGTAGAATAATTCAAGTTGGAAGGGACTTCTAGAGGTCACTGAGTTCAACTTCTATTGCTGCTCCCAGAGCAGGGACAATTTAGGTCAGCTTGGTCAGGGCCATGCCCTTTGAATTTTGAATATCTCCAAAGGTGGAGATCACACAACATTTCTGGACAAGCTGTTCCAGTGTTTGATCACCCTCACTATGATTTTTTATTTTTTATTTTTTTTTTTAATCCTAGCATCTAATCATAACCATGTTTCAACTAGAGTTTCTTGTCTCTTTGTGTTTCAGCAGCAAAGACACCTTTTCAAATGAAAGTCACACTGGTTTCATGACAGTTCCTTCAAACATTAGAAAACTCATTATAGGGGAAATATTAAACACTGGACATATGTGAAATTCCCCTAGCTACCAAGGAAAATAAAAGTTTCCAGGAAAACAGAAAACAGGAATGCCACTAAAGCCAGCTTTGTAAATTCAGAAATCTCCCTTCCTATGAAGAAACAGGCTTGTGCATTTTTTTTTGCTCATTAACCTGACAGAAAGACAAAAATATTCAAAATGCTGAAGCTTTCATAGCAAATTCCATGTACCACAAATGATAGTTCAAAAAAGACTGCATCAGGTATGTGGCTTTAGTTTTCACAAGAGTCAGCTGATTACTCCCTTCATCTGTCACAAACCAACTGTCAGCTAAGAGAAAGGTCACTGAAGATGGTTAAAAACCACTTTGGTTTGTCCAAGCAAATGAGGGGTCATCTTTTTTTCAAAGAAGTAAAATTGATTACAATTATTTTTGCAGTTCCAGTAGAGAAGGCTGACAGCAAATAAACTTTGTTTTTTCTATATCTTATTAAAATGTGGCTTTGATCCAAGTGACTCAACTGGCATGCAAGTTTACAAATACATAAGGAGAAATAGACAACCTAAGCCTACGAATGTTGCAAAAAGGATATTTATTCATGGCTAGGCAAAAATAATTATAGCCTTTTCAGATTAGCAATTGATTTGTGTTCACTGAATTTTTTTAATAATGCAAATGCTTTAGTGTCATGAATACGTTTGTCCATGCTTTAACTAAAAAGAAATAAATGAGTTATCTTATTCCAAACTTGGTGCATATGGCTGTAAAATTAAAAATTAGAGTACCTGGCCTGCCTATGACTGGAAGACATCAAGATTTAAGTTGGCTTTTCTAATGACTCTGTGCAACCTTAACTCTGCATTAGGTTTCTCTGTTGTAACCCTGAGATGGCTTGGAACTGTAAAAGTAAAAGTCTGTGTAAATAGGTCCACTTTGTTATTAATTTATTTCAAGAAATGAATGTCTTTGGAAGAGTGCTTTGCAGGTTGAGAAGGACCATACTTACACCACTTACACCAGCTATCCACCACAGGATATAAAGGTGAAAGAACAACCATCTGCACATCATCCACACAACAGGAAGAGAATTTGCTGAGAATTAAAGGAGAGTTCCTGGCAGACAAATAAGACTATGCAGTTATTTTTGAGAGGGATGCAAGATTAATCTCTTACTGATGCATGATGATAAACCCTCCTCACAAAATCAGAAGCTGTGCAGGAAATACATAAACCATAAACCAATAGGGTCTCACACTTCATGATATATTTTTTAGTGAGTCGCCACCTGCTTTGAGGGTCATGACAGAAGTAAATGGATGTAAGTGACATATTCACTGTAAAAGAAGCCAGAAATATTAAGCTGAGCAATGGGGTATAATAGTCCATAAAGTGATTTGGGATGACCACCCATAGTATCTCAATCTTCTAAGCATGCCTGGAAATTACTGCCCCAAACAATATCCTCCTAGTGCTTGTTAACATGTCATCTAATCTAGATTCAAATCTCCTAAATAGAATCTCATAATATTTTCTGGGTTATTTTCTATGGATTTACTTCCTACAGACTGGTCTCTGTCTCCACCTATGACATTTCCCTTGGTCTGTAGGGATCTTCCAGGTTAAAAGATAAAAACTAAAGGGAAAGACAGTGCCAAAAAACAACAACAACAACAACAAAAAACCACCACCACCAACAAAAAAACACTACAAGGTGCAGTTACTGATGCAAGATATAATCAAGTTATTGTCTAGGCTTCATCTTGTATATTGCTCTGGCAAGCCACCTCTGCAAAAGTGGGATACAGACTAGAAATTCTCCAAAGCCAGGTTCTCTTCATTTCTTGTCTTCTTTCCCTTTGTGTGTGGGAGCAACTTATCTGGCTGGGCTTTCAAGCAAAAATCATTTGGTGTTAAAAAGCTGCCTGTGTGACACAATTGTTTGTTGTTTCCTAGGCTTCAGCTATATATTGTACATGTCCCCACTGCCTGAGTGTATTTACCCCAGTTGCCTTTTGTGCCCTTTTCTGAAGCACATGCTAGCAGTGCCATGTTCCATTCATATTTTCTCTACTGGTGAAAAGTTTATATTTTTTTTTCTTTTCCTTTTTTTTGGGGGTGGCATTCAAAGTAGTGGAAAACAAGAGAAAAAACAATTTTCAAATTCAGAAACCTTTGCCTCCGTAACAGGAATGGCAAGGATCCGTCTCCTCAAAACAGAGCAAGGGGTCACACAGCAAAGGTCCAAGTGTGCCACATACAACATGCTGATGTCCTAGCCAAACCCTTTTCCATCCCAAGCCAGTGTCAACAGCACAGATGGGAGGCTCAACAGTTTCTGGGGAATGCACCAGTTCCCTCTCTGCCTTCTCCTCTAAACAGTGAGGTTCTCAATTCATCTGCTATAGCATGGTTCTGGAAGTAAGCTGCAACAGCAGATAGAAAGGAAACATCTCTTTCTCCCCCTCTGGCTTGTCCATGCTTATGAATCAAAGCGTCAGAATTGTCTGTCTTGTTAAAAAATGAGAACCTGGAGATTTTGAGCTTCTCCCATAATCCATACAGCTGGAACATGCTCATCATTATTGTCTCTATGTCGTTCCTTCTGTTACTTCAGAGTCTATCTATTCTCATTTATGTCCTCTTCAGAAATATGAAACATGGAAAAAAAAAAAAAAAAAAAAGCACATCAGTGACAAACTCCTTCTCAGCTGCCAACACCATGAAAAAGGATTTAGCTGAGCAAACCTCAACTTCTTTCTGGATTCACAGCACAGATGCAGAGTTAATGTAAGCTGTTTCAAAACCTGACACTGTTTAGATAAATGTGCAGCAGGTATAATATACATGTACTGCATTTCTAATATGAGCTAACTTCCTTATCTATTAAGTATAAAACACAGCTGAGTACAGTTAATACAACCTGAAATTTGGATAATCCACCTATTTGCGAAGATAAACATTCTGAAAATATCAGAAACAGAAAATGTATCTTCTGTTAAGATATTTCTCAGAGCCCCACACAAATTCCAAAATAGATCTGGACAATTAATGAGAGAGGGTAATTTTCTTCCAGAGTATTAATTCAAATGCAGTCCACGCTGGTAGTAACCTAAAGTTGTTATCTTCTTGTGGTTATCTGATAGTTTTGTTCCCTATAGACAAGTGTGCCCATTAAAAATATGCAACAGCTGGCATAAATCGGCTTCTTTCTGGCATTTGCAACAGTGAGGCAGGGGAAAGTGTGTGGCTGGAATCTAAATGATGCCTCCCTTGAGGTGGTCTGGTCAGCACAGGTAGAGGCACTTTAATTGGAAAGGGAAACTTGAACTTTTTACTTAAAGGGGGAATAAATGGAAAGCTTTGGTCTGCAGGACTGTCAGATTGGTAGCTTTCACAAACACCCACATCAAATACCACATCTGAGTGGAAGAAATTAAGATGTAAATATACAGGAGCCTGTGCCAAGCCCAGTGAAAGCAGAAAACAGATTTGCACTATTTTGGTTCTATGCATCAAAATATATCAATATTCCACATCTTGGTGCCTATAAAGATGGTTTATCATGTTCTAAAAAATGTACAGAAGACCTCAAATCTTTATCTTGTGATATGCCATCAAAATAAATGAAAAAACAACAACACTTAAGAAATGTCTTCTCCCGTTAAAAATTAGATATTTATAGAGAGGGGGGTTAATTGGACACCACCATTGCTATCAACAGAAATTTCTCTCTGATAAATGTTGAGCTCTTCTCTGAGAATTATAAGCATCCCACTCATATTTACTGTGCCTACTTACTGGTGAATCATGTTGGCAAGGTAATTTATAGGTTTCTCAGAGGAAGCACTGGACAAGTCATTGAAAACAAATATTGGACATTTCATATGTTTATCCTGAACTATTTTCAAATGCAATGGGTCAAGACACACTTACACCAGCACAATCTAAATGTGTGTTAAACCTTATGATTCTGTTGCTTTCTGGGCTGGCTGTCAGAACCCTTCCTCTTCAGAAGCCCTGACTCCAGCAGGGTCAGCTACTAGCACCAGGCTTTATTGAGATAGAGGGCACCTCATGGCTCAGGAAGGTGAGCTGTTAGTCATGGACAGCTGGTGTAGACTAATGCATGTAGTCTATACTCCTGACTGTCAATATGTGAAGCACCAGCTGTAAGGAAACATAAATTGTACAGTTGATTTGGTTTTGCATATCAAATATGTGCAGCATATTATTCACAGATTCTGTTAATTAATCCTGATGAAATCATAATGAAAAGAACATTAACACTAATAGATTTGGATGAGATGAAATTTCAGACCTTCCTGACATTCTCATTTGTGGCACATATCATATTAAAAACAACCAACCAGCTTCCCCCTTGCAATACAAGCATTAGCTTCCCCAAAGGTAAAACAGAAGGTCAGCTTAAAAGTCCAATTTTCTACAATGAACAGCAATGCTTTAAATGGCATAGAACAGCATGCAAGCATTAGAGCTATTGTTTTCATAAAGCTGTTCTGCTAGTGACTATTCATAGCCTCCATTGCACGTGATTCCTTTCCCAAGCAGCTTTCCAATTTAGGTTTCCATAGACTACGGTTTGACTGAGTAGCTAGAAGAATTCATGCATGTACGCCATGAAGTTTCATTATCCATTTTTTATATTACTAGCAATCCTTGCGGGATACACTCTGTGGCTACACTGTGCACAAGTAGCCTTATTTGCCCTACATGGCTAATGAGGGTTCACCACAGAGAGATAGATCACAGGGTTGTGCAAACTTACGGCTTCTCCTGAGGGGTTAGGGGAAGGTACCTTCTGACACTGAGCAGCTGGACCTTTATGAAAGTCCCCCGGCAATGTTAATGGCAAACACCTCTCCTAGGCTGGTCCCCAAGGTGGTCATGACAGCCACGGGAGGCCCCTGAGAGCTCACCACCATAAGCCTCTTCTTATTAGTCTGTTCATGACAAAAGCCACAATTATAGAAACAGAAGTCATAATTCAGGGCAAACTCCAGGACATAGGGCATATTTTTCAGCCAAGTTGGAAACAATTGCATAATTTCTCACCCAGGCTGTAATAGCATTTTTTTTAATCCATCCTTTCTGTCAGGGTGTTTGATATTTCTAAAGTTACCTTTTTATCTTCTCTCTCGAACAAGAACACATATTTCAAATTAAAATGCAACTGATGAAATTGAAATGTACCTCAAGCTTTTCATATCTGCACTTCTGATGCTGTTACACCTCCAGCTGACTAGGTAAACTGATGATCACATCAGAACAAATTTTCAGCAGAAAATGTAAAAATGCAGTTTCATTATGCAGAGGTAACACACTGTTTATTCCAGGAAATTCTTCAGTGTTATGGAAAAAAAAAAAAAAGGCATAAAAGAAAAAAAAAAAGCAATGAGGAAACCTGGGAATAAAATATCCATCTTTAACTACCCTAGAAGACAGTCCGCCTGTGGTCATTTTAAACATCTGTGGCAAGGTCTCCACTTTGCTCTTTACTAAAGTGTGCATAAACAGGAGACTTGTATCACAGTTTATCATTCATTTTCTCGTATATTTGCACTCATGGCTTGTGAAGGCCTAAAAATGAGTATGTATAAAGCCCAAGTTATATCCATCTGTCACCAGCACTAAAAGCTGCTGCATTTTAAATCACTTCAGCATACTGCTTTCACAGTGACTCAGCCCTGACAGGGGCGTCCACCCTGAGGGTGAGAAAATGATTCAGTATTCATTAGTCTGCCTTAATGCAGTCTCTCCTCAGCAGGAGAATAGCCAATCATATGTCTTATCTGTGGCTGTTTCTGTGATTTATCCACAGAGAAGTGACCTACAATCAAGAACTTTACTTAAAACCTTTTGACAGGCAGCTAGCTGCCAGTCTAGAGATAAAGCTGGACTAACTATGCCCATGCTAATTTCAGACTTTGTCTTTCTTTCATTCTGAGAGCTCTCCATAAAGTACTTGAACAAAGTAATTCCAATGTGCTGCTTAGACACGTATCTTAAATCAGGGAGGTTCTGTTTTCTGAAGCTGTCTTGTGTGGTTTTTGAAAAAAAAAAAAAAAGATTTTGAAAGAATGACACTGCTGCTAGCATACCACTTTAGGTGTGTACCCTAACACTGTGTGTGTGTTACAGGAAGCTGTTGTAATGTAAAATTAAAACATTAAAACCTTGCACCTTCTGGGTCAAAGCTGAAGCTTTTCATTTCTGAAGGTGGGAAAGCAGACTCTGCTTATCCAAAGAAGAGAGAGAAAGTTGTGCTTGATTCCCACACAATCTTCTCAAATAAACATGAAATTGAAACATTTTGAACTTCCAGCATCAAGAGACAATTTAAAGTGCTTTCCAGGAGTGACTGATTTGATAACAAGACACAAAGAGGAGGAATAGAGTGACAGACCTGTCAGTCTACCTATATAAAGAATTCCTTCTTTTCTCTAGGCTGATACTTCTTTGTCAAACTTTCCTTGGGCTTTTTGGGGAGGGGGGGAGGGAAGGGGGAGGGAAGTAGAGGAGAGAAAACAATATGCTGTTGGTTTTGTTGTTGTTGTTGTTGTTTGTTTTGTTTTGCTTTAAAGACACTCATAAAAGGTTTTTTTTTTTTTTTTTTTTTTTTTTTTTTTTTTTTTTTCCAGGTAGGAATATGCTGTAATTCTGAAAAAATATTGACAATAAACATTCTGAATTCAGATGATTTTTGCTAGTATCTTTACAGAGCTGTTAATCCAGTCAATATGTCACACAGTTACAGTTTAGAGACAGCAGGTCTGAATGCCTCAGCCCAGGGTGAGGGGACAGTGAGAAGGATGAATCCAGAAGCATCATTTTTGAAGTGTTCTTGGCCTTATGTAAATTTACATTCAGGGAGAGGGAAAAAAAATCACTTTTTTTTTTTTTTTTTTGCCTAAGGGTGAAATTATCAGACTCCTAAGGAAGCCAGATAGATTTAGAAGATTCAGGTGCTTTCAAATACCTAGTCAATTTATAGATAGCAGTTTCCCATGTAATCCTATGATTGAAGAATGAATGAATCTGACAGTCAGCATCTCTGTAAGGTAAGGACTCAGACTGCTGTTTTTCCTTCTATGTCAAATCAGTGTCATTTATTTGCAGAAAAATATCCCTGTTTGAACTCAGTTTTTTTGAATTACTCCTGACTCCAAGAGAAAAAAGGAGATGAAGCAGTACATAATTTATACAAACTTAAACATGTGTTGATTTTTAAAATATCTTTCCCTTCTGTCAAGTCCAAGCACTATCAGATGGGGTTAGCATTAGATATCAGATAATTTTCAAAAAAACAGGATGTCTAAAAACCCTATAAGTTGTGAGATACCCTTGTGAGACATTCTTCAGTAGCATTTCCAGCAATGTTTTTCCCCTAACTCTGGAGCAACATGATTTTTATTTTGTCTTTGGCATTTTTTTTTGATTCCTAGGAGGAACCCATGAAATAAAAATCACAACACAGAAGGCTAATTGTGCAATTCAGCCTATATATGTTCATCCCACCATTCCTCTGTCATTTGGATTATCTTTTCTAATTCTTACTAATATTTTTTTTTTTTTTACATAAAATACATAATTACATAGTATTTTAAAAAATACATTTTAAGTCATTTAGGTTATTTGATTTTAACTGATAAAACTGAAGTTTTTAATATCTCTTTTAATTCATGTATGTAGAATGCCATTTTCTGCATTGTATCAGATTGAGGACTTCATAATGGCTAGCACCCGTTACATGGCCCAACCCTAATGCTAAAAGATTTAGTTAAACTTCCTGAAGCCTTGATTCTGAAAAAAAGCTTCAAAAATCTTGTTTAGTAAGAGTTTACTTCTCTGTAAGCAGTAGATGATCGGTATGCACACTTATGCTACCATTTTTTAAGATTGCCAGACAAAGCCAGTAATCATGATTTGTATGTCTGGTACTTATGGGTATTTTTGATCCTACTGCTTTTCAGATAAGCAGATGGGAAATGGATGAATGCTGTGGAGCTGTATAGAAGCATATGAAGCATGTGAAAATATAACTAAAGAGGTGTAAAACAATGTGTTTAGCTAGCCTTCAGTTTTAACTCATGCAAGGACTACAGCAAGAAGATTGGTAACATTTACTAATTTAGGCCATGAAGAAACTAGCAATCTATAAACTAAGACAAACTATGTAGGACATGGATTTAAAGGCTTTATTTTATATTTAAAAATTCCTAATTGTCAACAACTAAAGCCCTGGTAATATCTGAGTCAAAATCCAAAAGCCAAGAAATACCAATGTAGATTTATGCATTGCTATATGGCTTGCCTTTGTTTGTAAGTGTCAATATTTCTTCGGATTTTAAAGGCTTGTGGAGAACTGAACCTATTAGTGCTTTATATGATTATTTCACCTTAGGAAGAGAGAAAGTTCAGTATATTTGACTTTATAACATATACAATAGCAAAAATTCAGTTATGCTGTACCGTTTGCATATGTTTTCTACTAATTTCATGTGAAAGTTGCTTGCATAAATTAACTCACAAATATGTTGAAGCTGCTGGCACTGCAGTGTCAATCTGGAGCAAGAAATATATATATTTTTTTCTGCATGACTTTCACTAGTATGGAGATTTTTTCTTGTTTACCTGGGAGATATTTCTTTTTACCTGGCAGAAATGAATCAGACTATACACTTTCTACCACCATGTGAGTACTGGAATGGAAAAGAGAATTTCAGGAAGAGTTTTAAAGTACCCTCAAATTGAACTTTAGTGGGAACTAACTAAACACATGGGCTTTTCCCACTGATACTTTTTTTCATGAATAAGGTCTACTTTCTGCACCTCAACTAATGTCCAGCCAAGAATGTTATTTATACTTATCCGTGTCAATTAACTTTTGAGTCTTGTTTTACCTTCTAAACAAGTGGAGTTGTGTGGAATACTTCTGTTTAAAATTACTACTAAACCATTAATTTTTGTGTGTGTGTATTTGGTGCTTCTCAAGAAAAGAAGACATTATTTGAAATTCAATCAAGAAATTAAGAGGTGTCTGATGTGACACATCCTCTCTTCTTGTGAGCAGACATATTTAAATCTAAGAAATTTTCATTATATATTATACTGAATTTTCAGCTCATCACCTGACTTTTTGCTCTGTCTGCATAATATAGTGAAAGTGGACTACAATGACTTTGAAGATTGTGCACTTTTGCTATGCATTATGTGCAATTTTGCTATGTATTATACACATTTTTTTTTTTTTTTGAACACTTTCATTCCTACTGGTTAGGAGGATGATGCTTAATTGTATCACAGACAGAAAATTCAAAGTGCCTTTATAATCTAAAAACTGTGAAAGTCAGAAGACATGTCTGTATCCAAATTAATGTAAAAAGAATAGGATTTCAAAAATAATGTCAGAGATGGAGAAATAATATTACTGTAGCTGATCCTTTTCTTCATAAGGAAAACATAAAATGAAATACTACTTGACTCAAACCTTTATTTTAAAATAGCAAAATAACAAATTAAAAAGAGTGAAAAAATGTAAAAAGATGTATATTCAAAACAGATTGCAAAACATCCTCTGAATCCTCTGATCTCCCTTCATTCTTGCCACTCTAATGAAATATTTTTCTGTGTGAAATCACACCATCAGCCCTACCTAACTGTCTTCTAAAGAGTATTCCTAGCTAAAAGGGTAAGTGAGGAGTCCACTGATGCACCATGACTGCAGCTTTAGATTAGGAAGGATATTCTGTTTTTCCCTGTGGATAATTTGCCTCTTGGAGTGGGAAGCTCTTAAATATGCATTACACTGAAAAGGAACAATTCAGAGTACATTCAGTACTATTACTCTTCCCATAGTTCTAGATGTAAACATAACTTTCACTAGCTCTCTTAGTTGCATGTAACTTCTTCATGACTGTCCATAAAAAATCTAGTGTTCAGAATTTGGCAGGTACTTGATAAGCTTTTCCATTTTCTCTTTACAGAAATTTATTTTCCTTACTTTTTAAATGTCTTGTAGTTCCAGACTTTCAAAACTGATTCTCTTGAAAATGAATTTGCAAAAGCAGAAGACAGTCACTTCAGCAAATTTCGAATTATCCTGGCATAATATAAATTTACATTTTTCAAGACTAAAACCAAAAATTGTTTCTGCCTACATATATTCTGTCTACAGTATAAATGTTAAGTGTTCACCTGCAGCTATAGCTCAGAATTACAAGTGCCCATCAACAGCCATTTGGTCTTTACAAGAGAGGTAAAATTCAGAGTCAAGTCACATGACACAACTTGACAGATTTCCATGATATAATACAAGTGGGATGGGTCCTTTCATTTAAGCTAGTAGAAGCTTTTGAGAATTGTGAGGGCTGAAAACTTTGAATCCATTCATCTATGAAGAAGACTTTGCAGTAATGAAAACTCTTTACAGAGCAAAGATGTGGTACAAATATGATTAAAAAAAAAAAAAAAAAAACAGAGAATGAAATATATTTTGAATACACATAGGTTTTCTGTATTTTTGGATTATTATTTTTTATGATAATGACAGAATATTCTATCAAACATTAAGAAGCCACATGGCTGCCATATCATTTAGTGGTAAGGATCACATGACAATGATGATACAGGTCCTCTTCTCTTTCATTTGCTATGGTTACTGTTGGTACCATAACTGCGACATAACCAAATTGGTGGTTTTGTATTAATAGAGTCAGAGCTGAAGTTACACTGTGTACTTTCATTCCCTATGGTAACCATGAATAGGGAGTATAACTTTTCTTTTGTGTTAAATGAAACTAATTGGATTAAGAACAAGAAATAAGAATCAGAAGTAATAGTTTATTGATATATTGACATTTTCCATGTCATGAAATTGAATCATTGCTTCTGTTACTAGGTGAAGGAGGGACAGGATTTGTTTATGGACATTCTAGTTTATTAAAACATATATATATATATATATATGGAACTCCTATTACTCCTATTTATTGAAGAGTCTGATTGGTATTAGGGGGCTTTCCATCTCTATGAATTTAGATTTTGTACAACTCAGATTCTGCCTAGCAGAGCTCTAGAATAAAGACTGACTTACAACCACTTAAAAATAGTTTGAAATTAGGCCATGATATGCTGAACTTTGTGATCCCTACTGACTTTTCTGCAGCTTTTTTGTTTGTTTGTTTGTTTGTTTGCTACAGCTTAACTACACCAAGTAGATGCTGGCTTTCCATTTCCAACTCAACTGCAGAACAAAAGACCTGCAAAAGCACTCTTTGTATTACTTAATGAGATACCTATAATATCTATGGATAAATAAGCAACAATATCAACAAAATTACAGTCTCCAGTTGGCTCCCTTCTTTTGCTGTGTATGTTTTTCCACAGACACCTTTCCACCTTTGACTCTTCAAGATTTGCATGCTGTTCTTTTTCTGTTATGACGGGCTGTGAATAACATAGATTGCAATGTTACTTTTAGAAAAGATCTCCTGTCTTGCTGACTTATCATTCTCAACTTTTTATTTCCTAAAGAGATGTTTGAATCTACTGTTACTGAGCTTGTGCATGAAAGAAAACACTGCAGTTACTTGTGGTGTTCTCATGTTACTCCTGGGCTGACGTTGGCTTCGATGCTCTCAAATAGGACTCGATTTGGCAGGAAGAGTGGGGACATTCAGGTCCCCTCTGCTGTGAGAGAGAGTATTTCAGTGGAGACACGAGAGGGGCTGATCTCCATCCTGGTGTTTACAGAAAGGAGTTCTGGCTTTTCTGTGTGCCAGGGAGACCACCTGTCTATGTCACTCTGCTGAAAATCCTGAGCTCCCATAGGAACTAGAGAAGGGTGGGAGGAGGTGGTAACACAGCCACATGTGCTGGTTTAATGTTTGTGTGGTTGTGCTGGCTTTAAGAATGTGCAAGCTGCAGGTCCTGCCTGTGACCTCAAGCAGAAGGGATTTTATGAGAGGTCATTAACAGTACCTCTTTCCCTGTATAGTGCAAGAATAGCAGCCAGCAATGGTGCCAAATATCTAATTTTTCAACATTATTTATGAACACTCTACTCTCCCCTTCTCATTTTTCCCTGATAGCAAGTGAATTTACACATGTAAAGTTAGAATATATGGTCTTGAGAAGAACAAAACTAAGAAACTGAGTATCCAACCTCCCTATTGCAGTCCTACTACACATATAACGTTTTAGTCCTGCTGCTAGAAAAAGAATGAGCCATGCTGTTCTTAAACTGTTTCTAAAATGTAATAGTTTGGTTGAATTAGCACTAAAGAAGAATATTTATTCACCTGTGACTCCTCCCCTCCCCCCCCTCCCCCCCCCCCCCAAGTTCACCTTTATCAATCTTTAGCAACATTTGTGTTCTTTCATGTACTTCCACTGGGGATCTAAATTTTGTTGGATGGAAAAGCCTACCAATATCAGTGAGAAAAATAATATCTTAAACATTTAAGAATATGCTGTGTCCTTTGCATTCAGAACTCTTTCTCAAAAAGCTCATATCCCCCTTTGTTCTTAAAACTTTCTTTAAGTTTTAAGCTAAGTTTCTTTTACTGGTCACATTTTATTTATTTATTTATTTTTCCTCAAGGAAGAAAAGGATGCTCAATTCCTTAGAATGGTTTTAATGGTGTCTTCAAGAAATAACCAAATCTTTGTATTTTTTTTTTTATTTTTTATTTTTTTCCTCTGCTTCAGGAAAAGAAAAAAAAAATACCTCCAGGCTTTCCATGCTTCACCTGGTATATCATTTATATGTTTACAGAAGTTTCGTCTCATAATCTATGAAAGCATTTCTGTGCTTCACTTATGTGTAGAAAGTATTCTTCAATTGGATCCAGTGGGTATAACTTACAGTGCAAGCTGAACCTGAAATTATGGAAGGTCTCATTTTTGAATTAGCTAGGAAAAGAAGTCCTGGTTCCATGGAAACCCTTAGGAGCTTTAAACTGTCTTGGAGGCATCAGATTTTATTCCAAAATTTGAGGTTCATATATATGTGAAATCAATACACTAAGATGGAACTTCATATCATATGGCCACCCCTGTTAACTATGTGTTCAGTACGAGAGCTCAAGATTCTTCATTCTAGGTTAGTCAGTGCATAAAAAAAAAAAAACAACAACAAAAAACCAACCAACCAACCAACCAACAAACAAACAAAAAACACCCAGATAACACCCAGATGTTCCCATGTTCCCTGTTTCAAAGGATGGATGCAGATTGGGTACTACAAGGAAACAAGAAAATACTGTTCAGCAGAAGTCATGGTGTTACAGCACAACAGCACCAGACGTGTCATGTCATTGCAAGAACTTGGAGGAGAACAGTAAATTAGAAATGGTTGCGCTGAGTATCTTCAAAATGGAAAGGTAAAGCCTGGGCAAAGCCATAAGTGTTGCATGTGTAGATGTTATGCCACATGACTTGGAAGAACAGAGCACAAAGCTAAGTCAGGGCAAAGATACTCCCTAGAGTTTATGAGACATAGTAGAGATCAAATACCAAATTAGAATGGACAACATTCTGGACAACTTCTCTGGGCAACGTGCGAGTACTCAATCACCTGCATGGTAAAGTGCTTCCTGATGTTTGTCTTGTCCTGGCACTGAGCACCACTGAGAAGAGCCTGGCTCCACCTTTTTTGCACCCCCGCTTCAGTTATTTATGTACAATGATAAGATCTCCCCTGAGCCTTCTCTTATCCAGGCTGAACAGTCCCAGCTCTCTCAGCTTGTCCTGACAGGAGAAGTGCTTCCTTTATATCTTTAGTGGTCCTTTGCTGCGCTCTCTCCAGGAGCTCCATGCCTCTCTTGTAGTGGGGAGTCCAGAACTAGACACAGCACTCCAGGTGTGCTCCATGAGCATGCTACCTCCTCACCAATGCTGAAGGGAAGGATCATCTCCCTCGACCTGCTGGCAGCCTAGGACAGCATTAGCTTTCTTTACAACACAAACACATTGCTGGCTCAAGCACAATCTTTGGCAGTACAGGAAAAAAATAGTATTTAAGAAATTGACTTTTAAAATTGAATTTATTTTTTTAAAAAAGCCTTATTTTGTTAAATACTTTGTAAAGGAAAGCTATTAAATCTGTACCATACCAAGAGGAATCCAAGGTCATTAGCTGTGGGATTATAAACCTGTCCTTTAAAGGGCCATTTGACAGCACACTGCCATTCCATCATAGGTTTTCATCAACAGTTAAACTATAGCAAAGACAGTTAGAGAAAATCCCTAATTTGTAATAGCTTATGCTGTTTCATTCTCAGCTATACTAGGCATTTATCATTACATTCATCTACTGTAAAAGGAACTATGCTGTCTGGAGATAGCATATTAAAGGGTTAAGTAGAATACTCTTTCTGATACTGCAAAAAGTGCTACCCACCTTACTTTCTTGCAAACAAGTTGAATTCATAACCACTTTTCACAGCTCACTGATGCTATATTTTCCAAATAAAACTAGTAGCTGTTAGGTCATATGAATTAAGATACAGTAGTAGCTTATAAGTTAGTATAAGTTGTTATACTTTGCCATATTTCTCTCTCTCCAAAACATTTTAAAAGTTAACACACTAACTTGTAAATGTTGATCCTCTGTTTAATCAGAATGATTAAGTGATGGTCATTGTAGCATGACTCATTGCTTCTGGATAGGAACATTTACACAATATTGTCTTTGTTATGAAGCACAGTTATGATTCACATCAGTCCAAGCCTTCTTCAAGTGAGGATAGTGATGATTACATTTGGAATACTTCATTCTACTTGGTGATTTACTGGTAAATGAGCTCAGTACTTAGGCTGATACTTTTTAAAGGAGGAAAAAGAAAAAAAAAAAAAGAAGAAAAAAAAAAAACAACTGACTGCACTGCTTAAAGATTGGTCCTGCCAAAACCACATGTCCTCATTAGGAGAAAATGATCTTCCTCAGAAGAAAATTCTTGAAAAATCCTGTATTAGAACCTTCCTATAGGGAGCAGGATTTTGCTGATGCATTTGATCTTGTACAGGGTACTGACATAGGGTAAAAACAGAGGCAGAGCTTCTCTCTTCAGTGAAGCCCAGACTGTAAACTAATAGTGGTATGTGGGATTGTGTCCTTGCATTTGTGCAGCCAAACCTAGCCGCTTGCTATGTTGTCCTTGCATGCTATATTCTGTGTTTCAAAGCTAGCTCAACAGCTGAATGAACACGGCAATTTCTATTCCATAAAAAAAGATATTTTAATAGTAAACAAATAAAAAGTTTCAGATGTCTTTGTTTTAGTTGTGGGGACAGCAGTGTCAACTTAACTATACAGTTACCAAGAATCTACATATTTTTCTTTTGATTAGTCTCCTAAGGTAAGAGATAAATGTAAACATACTTTGTGTTTTAGAGTATGCAGACCAACATTTTTATTATTTATAGTAAAGAAAGAATATGAAGCTTGAAACAATCAAAACATTCCAGGTAACCTTGAAAAGAAAAGGTTTTGACCTTACCAAAAAGCAACACTTCATCTTTTTCTTCCCCAAAACAAACAGACACATTGACAGCCATCAAGGGAACGGCTGAATTTTAAGGATGCTATACTCTCTGAGAGAAAAACATTTCTGACTGCAATTTTTGACTGCTACTCCTTCACTTCTCTGAGTCTGCACATCCACAGGAATGCCTATACTGGTCTTTTGTAGGGCATGTCTAATATATGAATTAGCTATGCATTAGTTCAGCCTTATTCTACATAATAAGTCAATCAAGAAAGAGTTGTATTTATCATTTATGTAAGTCTCAGAAGTTGTGAGCATGGACTGAACTGTCTTCCTTTCACATATTCACATTTACCTTCACTTCACTGCACTCATGTCACTCAGGCTGTAACAATTACTTTTTACAAACTATTTCACACAGGACACATTTTACTTAACCTAAGCCAGGTAAAAGGTAGGTGCTGTGGTGGTTTTACCGTGCTAGGCAGCTGAACACCAAAACCGTTCTCCCACTCCCCCTCCTCAGATGAGGAGGGGAAGAAGTAAAGGAAAGAACAACTCACGGGTTGAGATAAGGAAAATTTAATTAAAGAGAAAAAATGTTATTAAGGAAATATTATTATTAATTAAACAATTCAACTAAAGGGAAAAAAGAGAAAGGGGAAGAGGGAGGGGGAAAGGGAATAACAAAACAAAACAAGTAAAGGCTATGTGGAAGTGCAGAGGAAAGAAATTCCTCTCTACTTCCCACAAATGAGCGATGCTTGACCACGTCCTTGAAGCAGGGCCTCAACGCACGTAGCCGGTGTTTTGGAGGAGGACAGACGTTTTCGCAACGAGAGCCCACCCCTCCCCTCTTCTTCCTTTTTCCACCTTTTATTGCTGAGTGTGACACCATATGGTATGGAATATCCCTTTGGTTGGTTGGTTTAGGTCAGCTGCCTTGGTGATGTTTCTTTCTCACTTTTTTTTTTTTGCCTACCTCCTAGGAGGGTTAGAGAAAGTCCTGATGCTGTGCCAGCACTTCTCAGCAGCAGACACAACACCGGTGTGATACCACTGCTGTTCTAGCTACAAGTGCAGAGCACAGCACTGTATGGGCTGCTGCAGGGAAAGTTAACATCCCAGCCAGACCCAGTACAGGTGCCTAATCAGCTTACCTGCCTCAGACTTCTATGGAGGTGGAAAGATTCGTTTCTTCAGTCATTTCAATTAATTAAAAAGAAAAAAGATCAAAATTAATATCCCACCCTTGAACACAGAGAGAGAGAGAGAGAGAGAGACCTAATGGTTATGTTGAAACAATCAAGAAATGCTTTTGCAATGCAGTTTGGCAGCACAAAGTCCATAGCCTTCTAAACAGCATTCAGTCTACAGTAGGTATTTCATCTATATGGAGCGATAAATACAACTACACCTGCAGCAGTTCTGGACATCTCGTTATAGTGAGACAGTGACAGATTGGAAGAATTCCAAGGTAGCAAACCTGAAGTGGTAATTCTCTTTTAAGACAGCCTTTTTGGAAATATTATATGGGCTAAATAGCAGTTAAGCCAAAGAGTAACTAAATGGAGACAGAATTCTATAGCTACTTGAAAAATGCAGGCAAAAGATACAGATATATGTGTTTTTTGTTTGGCTGGTCTTAACCTTGATATAATGAGATTTCATTGAGTTCATAGCAACAAAGGAAACATTTTAGACAACACCAGAAAGAAGTCCTCAGCCGTATCACTCAAAGTACTATTTTATAGTAACCTGGGTATTTCACAGATACAGATAAACAAAAAAAAACAAATAAGCAAAAAACACCAACACAACAGTGTCAACCAACCAACCCTCTCCGTCCCTCAAAACAAACAAACAAACAAGCAAACTCCACAACCAAACAACAAAACAGTAAAATAATTGCCAGAACGCTGCTACTGAGCCAGACATTGGGGCAGTAATTCCATACCACCTGTCAATTCAATCACACAAAGAACTTCTAATACCTAAGATTTTGTTGTAATTTTTGTCTTAATACAAAGCTGTATTATGTGCATGTTTAAGATACAGTAGTGATTCTGACTGCCTGGATAGAGAAGCTTGAACACTGACCTTGGAACAACTCTTCCTGACCATAATTGATTGAAGAAAATTTCCTTTCTCATGAGGTACTGGTAAGAAAACACTAAGTAAATTGTTCTTTTGTGGAGATCCCTCCTATTCTCATATATAGAGGGTTGTGCTCTATGCATGTTAGAAGGTGACTACAGAGGCAATAGCCTGGGACATGCAGAAGTAGTACAGAGCAAATGTCACTGCAGCTCTAAAAGTTTATCCCTTCATATACAGAAGCCTGGTTTTACAGCTCAAATATTAACTCCAGTGAAAAATATATAATATATATATCATATCATATCATAACGTATCACATTAGTAATTGCCTTTACTTTAAAACAATCCCATCACCATGAGGACTGACTAATACCTTCTATGTTATCACTCTGGGAAGAATTCATAGTTTCCTTTTTCTATTTGGGCAACCTAAAAGAAGGAGAGTTAACTCCTTCTGATCTTTTGCAGTCAGGGAGCAGTCATGGGACCAATGCATTGGGAGGATAATAATTTGATCAGTAATGGCACAGATTTCTTTTTCTACAAGTACTTTTTATTTTGAGAAGTCTACCAAAGATAATCAATGAACATTACAGTGATCCTAGATGAGTTTTATTTATCGAACTTACTATGTGAAAAATAATTACATTTAATAATTCATACAGAGCTCAAATACAAACAGAAATTTTGCACTGGCATTGTTTTTTAATTGAATAATACAGGAATGTCACTCAGTTCTCCTTGCTGAAAAGCCCTGCCATCATTTTTTATGCTTGCTATAACAGAACAGGAAGCCTGGCTTAGATCAAACATATAAATTAAAACACAAATATTTAAGAAAGACGAGAATAATTTTATCCCCTTTTAAATAAAAAAGACAAAATTAAAGACCCTAAAATGTAAGATATTTTATCCAAAACTTCCATACAAAATTGTTACTGACTCATATAGGAAAATTACAGGAGAGGGAGTATTCGCTTCAGAGGCTTGCAAAGCCAAAAATGTGGAAATAAGGAATTAAATGTAAAAGAATTAGACTGAAGTTAAGGTGTTTGCTAGGTAATATCCTTAAACGTTTTCCAAGGGGTGCCATAACGATAAGAGAATTGCAGCTAAAGCTGTGAGGGGGGGAGAGGCCCAGCAGGAATGCAGCTCAGCAGGACAAGTGAGCCCTGTTTGCACAGACTGGACGGCCACGCCTGACAGCTCAAGTCTGTCTTTCCAGAAAGGAGACCCTCAGCTAATGCAAACTGCTGCCAGCAACAGCCTGCACATACCCATTTGGCTGCCAAACTGCAGCAACATCAGGCTGTGAAGTTGTTTTTCCCCGTTGTTGCCAGACTTATGAAGAGACTGTCACTTTGATGCCTTTTTTTTTTTTTTTTTTTAAATCTTGCATTTTTTTTTAATTTTATAGCAACAAATTAGCAAATATATATATTATTTTCTATGACAAGGCCCACAGGGGCACCAGAATCAACTGCATACAGAGCTCTATACTTATATTTTTGTTTTATGGAGGGAAAAAAATATAAACAAAATAATAATCATTGAATACATATTTTTCCTGTTAGTAGCTAGGTTGGCAGTGGTTTTGTTTGCTATGACAAGCCATCATGAACAGGCAGGAGAGACAGCTGTGCTCAGAATTGTGCACCTGTAGCATAAGTCCTCTCTCTCTTCCAGATGATTGGGGGTAAAAAGATTTATACAAGAAAAAAAAAAAATATTGGCTAGGGTTTTAAATACTGTAGAAAAATAATAGAAACATTAAACATGCTGAGCGCTGTCTTGCAGCTTATTAGAAAGAGTTATCAGCTTGAAAGCAATTTAGAGGCAGACACCTTATACAGAACATTCATTGACAACAAGCAATCATTCTGCCTCAGATTAAGAAATCACAGAAGTGAAGAAAATTGGTGGAGAAGTGAAGACAGCAAGAGCCAGGGTAGGGAAGACAGAAAGCCCAAGCCCATTTATAACCCTTTTAGACATAACTTCAACATCTGCCTCCTATTGTAAGAAGCTCTAATGCAAAAGCCAGGTTGCTAACCTACATTTTCATGGCATATCTATACACATAACTGGCAGTACTGCCCTTGTTACTGAGGAGCCTTATGGTTTACAGTATCCAAAGTGACTTTATTATGGTCTGAGGAGGTAGATGTGAGATGCGCATTCATTTTTTTCTACAGAAATACTATTTTTGTGTTCATTTTGGAAAATACATGTATTCAAAAATATCTTTTCCCTTTAGAGGGCCTCAGTAAAAGTGTTTTCAGTTTTAACTTTCTTGGAGAACAGATAGCCTATTGGAAACAAAATGTCTCCTGCTTGAATTACTGGGTTGCTGCCCTACTGAATTTCCCTTATGTCTCCCAATAACTGTGATAGCATTTTTACTCTCTGGATGACACCATCCTGGCCTTTCTTAAAACTGTCTAAAATCTGAGCTTTCTGCACACTGACCCTTCCATGTGATGCTCATACATATCCCCTGTCAGATGAGTTGTGAGCCAGATGTGAGAATTGCAAAGGGCAAAGGGCAGGTAAATGTGCTGATGTGGCAGTGACCTCTAAGTTGTGGCTGTACTCCTGAAGCCTACTAAGCAGCTTTTTTTTTTTTTTTTTGTGTGTGTGTGTGTGTGTGTGTTTGTGTGTGTATGTGTGTGTGTGTGCGTGCGTGCACACAGTTGTCTTGTGTGAAAGTTTGACACTGTGAAATGGCCCCAGATGAAAAACATTTACTGCTCTTATTGTTAGACCATGCTCTGACCTTCATGGCTTCTCAGGCCCATGCAATTCTAATGCCCAGGGTTTAGTAGGCCCAACATCCAAATTGGTCAAAGCTATTGAAAAATGATATCTGTTTCTCAGATAGAGAAAGTCAGGATGCAGTGAGTCTAGTTTTGATGCTGCAGAACTTCATGATTCTCAGGTAAAGCAGAATGTTGCTAACAGGAACAGCAATATCCTCCAGCCTCGTGTGCAATGAGGGATGAATAAACACTTTTATGTACATAATAGAATTTTAAACTGTTCCTTTCCCTCACTGGAGTTTTCCTGAGCAGCAGCGCTGGAAGATCTCTACAGTGGAATCACACCTCCACCACGTATACTCAGCTGTGGCCGCTGCATCACTGCGCACCATCTGTCACGCAGGCGGCACAGCGGAGCCGTGCAACAGCAGCCTGGGCCTGCTCTGGAAACATTGGCAGCAGCTGTGTGGCAGAATAATGGAGAGCTTCATGAGGGAGGCAATAGCTTGCTGTTGTAGCCTCCTGAGAGAGCAGGGGCAGAGCCATTGCACAAAGCAGAATGGGGCTCTTGTGGATTTAAAGCTGGTGAGAAGTGGTTGCAGTGCTCTGCTCTTGTCATGGGAGACCTCTCATCTGCTCTTGCTAGTGAAGGCAGAGCCTATGACTTGATTTGCTCTTTTCCCATCTCTCTCTTAAGTACTCCTATCAATGAAAATTCCAATGTTTTGGTAAAAAAAATAATATACATTTTGGCACAGAGGGTGCGTTTGTGAGCAACAATAACATTCTCAACTGCTTTTAGTATTAATGGGATATGGGGGCAACCAAGCATGCATCAAAACAATAAATGGTAAGGATTTGTGATAGCTCTATCTGCTCTGCAGTTGACAACAAGGAACTGTGACTTTACAGTGAATTTCTGCCTTCATTTATTATGCTTTAGAAACCTGAATTTGAATCTCACGTGCTGTAGGGTATGTGCGCCAGGCTTCATTATGTATGGAATTTGAAATTAGCAGCAGTTACTTAGTGCCCAGCAGGGCGTTTGACAGTTGTTTGAACCAGAAGCTGATCATCAAGTTTAGAGGGGTAGAGTTGGCGATAAAAGAGTGAAGGCTGGGAAAATCCTGGAGAGTCACAGTGCAAGCAGAAGGTGTTCTTCAGAGCCTAGTGAAATCAGAGAGAAACTTCCCGTTAATTTGGCACTGGGTTGTGTAAGACCTTTAGTAAAGAATCATATGAACTGAGTAGAGATTGATGAGGAGAGAGAAGTGTGTATGAACACTGGAAGACTGGGCAAAGATCCTCTTTGAGTGAAGAAAGGAATCAGCTGGAGAGGCTCTGAAGTTTTGCAGAGATTGGAGGAACAGCTGGAATCCTCTTAAGATTCACCAGAGGCTGGTAACTTTACAAATAGGATTGATCTTGCAAAACTTCCTCTAGCAAAAGATAAAAAATGTGCTGGCCAGTCAGAGATTGTTGTCTAGGATTTATCTATATGCAGTGGATAGACAGGAACAGCCACAAAGCAAGTCACTCCATGTGCTTCTTTCTGCTGACAACAAAGGAAGCCGAGATGACTATCTTATGCTGCACTGAAGCAACTTTTAAAGGATTAAATTTATGTACAGGGAATGCAACTCTCAATTGCTATTAAGCAATGTCATTTGTAAGCATGCTTTGAAGAACTCTAAAGATAATCTAGTCTCTAATTCTTGGAACCTGTTGAACATTTTCTTTTTAAAGAGCGAGTTGTAATTTTGTAATTGTATCATTTGTAGGGAATAGTTTACTTAAAGGACAAAATTACATTCAACTGCATTTCTATTAAATAAAAGAAAAGTCATTTTCTGTAAAAGTGCCTGTTTTGAAAACACTGCCATTGTAATCTTCGTTGTTTATTCTGGCTGTGCAGAGCTTGAATGAGTGGAGGCTTTCTAGCTCTAATATCTGTGATTAGACTTGTTGCACACTTTAATCTGGGAAGTCCCCATACCTTTTCCCTTTGCACTGGTTTGAGAAGATGTAGTAGGGAAAAAAGTGTCTAGTGAGGGTTTAGGCTGCATATTTGGGGTCGGAGGTGGTGGAAACTAATTGTAAGAAGGGGTAAACAATGAAAGAGATTGCTTAGGGAGATTATTGAGCTGTCAGAATTGGAATTTTTTAGTAATTACGTATGTGGCTAATCCTAACTTTGGACAGACAGACGGATCTGTAAGGATCATGTATCTTCTATTATGCAGGAGCACTGTGAACTCAGAATACTGTTATGGTTTATAGATGTGCAGCCTTGATTAATTTTCCAAATATCAGCAATTGAGTATACAGATAAAGCATTACTTTGTAATACATGTAGCCCTTGTGTTATATTTAGAATTAAGCCACATAGCACTTGTGTTATATCTAGAATTAAGACACAATCAGTCTTGGATAAACTAAGACTTACCTTGTCTGTGCAGTATTAGAGCTCTCTGCCACACTGAGGAAATGTTTACCTTGTGAACCTCTTCTTAACCCCCTTAGATTCTCCTATGTCTCAGCACTTCCTGAAGAATCGCAACACTTTTTTTAATGTCAAAAGTACACACATATAAATGGGTTTGGTATTCTTCTATTTAGAGACTAATGAAACAACAGAAAAATCATTCATCTGGGCCAAAAATTCTATCAGCAAAATTGATGTGCACATCAAAGAATATCTGATACTTTCACTTCTTTCAGATGACCTTTTAAGTATGTTCTTGAATTTTGGATCCTGTGCATGCAGGATGCATTGCAATATCTTAATAAATACAAAGAACTAACTGACTTCAGTGCAATTAGCAAAAAATGACTGTGTCATGTTAAAAGAGCTTTATTAATTTCCATGGATGGGCAAGAAAATGGAAAGTATTGCTTAAATCTAAAAATAAAACAAAACAACAACAACAACAACAAACATGATGCAGTTCTTAAATGTAAATAATGTTTTTTAAATTGTATTAATTTAAAATGCCTGGTAAAGCAAAATACAAAGTGTTTAAACATTCCTACTAAGATCAAAGAAAATATGTGTGCAGAAATGGGGGGGGGGGGGAAGGTTAGGAATTAAAAAAAGTCTCATAAAATAGAAGCTATTTCCACATGATGTGATGATATAAGGCTCTGTGAGATATAAGACTCTGTGATAATCCTTGAGGAGAGATTGCATTTAGTCCTACTTTATGTTCCATTATTTATATATTTTCTTGCTTCACCTGCTGTAACAAACAATGTTGATAAAAACTATTTTCATGATTCAGTGGATTGTGATCAGAAAAAAAGAACACTGTTAATGAAGTTCTGGAACTGAAATTGAAATTCTAGCAGATAATATGCTTTCTTCATTTTCCCGCACGAACTGTAGCATAGACTATAATTCTAAATTTCAAAGGTGTTGATGCAGTATATCTTCTTAACACATCTTGCTAAGCATATAGTCACTTGAATAAGGCACACTTAAACGTAACATCTTTCAAGAGATGTAAAACATTACATAAATAACAACTTCAGAATTATGAGGATGAAGTTTGACACACAAAAAAGAAAATGGAAAAAAAATATTTGTTTCACCACTGCAAAATTCTTGACCTATTTTGAAAAAAGTCACATTTTTTCACCATCATAATAAATCTTTATGCAGTACTTTAGTGTGACCATCAGAAAATTGAGAGTAAATGTGTCTACTATACTGAAAAATGAAGAGCTAACTTGACTAAGTTATTGGAAAAATCAACTACCATTTTCTCAATTTAGGGCCTGAATTTTCCTCCCTGACTTTTTTTTCTCCCTGCCTGCGTTGCTAGTTGTTCACTTTTTCTGTTCCAGAGGTATGAGGACAAAACCCAAACTCAATTCTTGAAAAGCATTTCAGGTAGTTGAATGTGCTTTGAAGATATAAGAAGGGAAAGAAAATCCAATGCTCATCACACTGCTGTGTTGTGCAATGCAAGTTCCAGCAGACATTAAGAGATTTCCAAATAACTACTTTCTTTTTTTAAACAACAACAACAACAACAAATTTATTTTGCTACTTTATTCTGACATCTAATGACAGGGGCAAGAAAAAAGCTGTATTAATGGTGATGGCTTTACATGTCCAAAAATTAGAATTAAAGGTATGTAAATTTACTTAGAAACATAATGTAAAATATAAGATCTTACTCAAATATGCAAAACAATTGAAAACGTTTCCTTCATGTGATTTTATTGTATAGATCATGTGTTACATTTAAGTCATTCAATAAGGCAATATAAGGCATTTTTGGAAAACACAACTGTAAAATTTTGTAAATGTATATCTCTTGCTAAACTATATATTTGGTGGAAATTGTGATTTGTAATAAAATTTTGATATAAAATAACTTTTGAGTCAAATTAATATTAAATATAAGCTTTTCATATATCTGCATAGATAAGCAAGATATTAACACAAACAGGCTGAGCATGCATGCTTTCAGGCCAGGATTTACATCTCCGAGGCAGGTGGTGACCTCATCTTGAACTATGCAAAGGCATCAGTGAGATAAGAGGCTACATGTTATACTCCAGATAGTATTTTTGTACTTTTAATAAGTTAAGACATGTTGTAGCACAGAAACAAAGTTGGCATATGCTAAAAGCCCAGGTAACTGGTTCATTTCCTTCTTCTTAAATTTTTCTGCATAAAAGGTCCGGTACATAACATGCCTAATTTAATAGTGGTACTTTCCTTCCAGAAAAATCCTTTCCTTCCAGGGAAATCCTGTTACTCAGATACAGACAGGTGAACATTTTACTGAAGGATGCATTAAGGAGTTAACTTGCAACATGGTAAAAATGCTCATGATCTACAGTACATCTTACTCTCTGGCAATTTATTTTTAATTTTTCTATTTTCCTCTTTCATTATCAGTTAATACCTCTTAGGTCAGGCAGCAGTTGCAGCGTGTAGACTGGCCACTACTGACATGTAGGTCTCATGACATGTGTTTAAATCAACTTATTCTACAGAGAGTCATTTCTCTGTGTGTGTGCCAAGCACTTACAGGATGCTGTTTAAGTGCTAAAGAGAGTCGCACACATGATATTTGGGACAGTGATCTGCTTGCTATTTATATTTCAAATCGAGTCAAGCTAAATGGATTTTTGCAAGCCTCTTAATGAAGGTTTAAAGAAAGAAGCACAATCCAAGAGTGGAATATACAGTGCAAAAGGTTTTTTATTCCTGAATAGTTGTGTGCCTCAGTTTACCTATTTTAATTTACATTGGATGGCAGAACAAAATTTAGGAATGGTAAAAGGGAAGGGAAATTAAATTATCTTTTCCTGGGAAATGCTCACTCTCCTGATTTCAACCAGGTTCATGTGGCTCTTTTTTCTTAGATCTATGCCTTAGTATTTCCATCAGCATACACTTGAAAGATGCTAACTAGCAACAGAAACTGTTAACTATCAGCTAAATATTATAGGAGTAGTCTTGTGGTTCCACATCAGAAGCAAGGAGGTCTAAATTGTACTGAACTTACTATATACATGCAAGGAAATGGTCCATGATTTAGCAAGACCAAGGATAGCACTCACTGCTCCAGACACTGAAATTTGTTTGTCTGTCACATCTTTGTTTTGACAAAGCTGAACACTGGTCACCAGGTAAATTGCTCCTGTTTACAAGAAAGCAAAATGATGGACAGCAGAGCTGAAACCTTAGTACAGCATCAGCTTCATTTGTCATGACAAAAGATGCACTGAGAGTCTGCAAGAGAACAAGACATAGTAACCTATCTTCCCTTGAAAAGAGAAAACACTAACCTCAGAAGCTTAAATCTTTAATGTGGCCAGCTAACTACAAACCATCTAAGGATTGTTGAAAAGATGTACAGGTTGTCAATTTGAAGCAGAAGCTACTGACATGCATATTTTTTCAGCACCCAAGGTTTTATTTTCTAACTGCTTAAATAAACATTAAAGCAGCATGTCTTGAAAAATGCTTCTTGAAAATGTTGAGTAGAAAAGTAACTTCATCTACAATTGCTTGACATTTTCAAGAATCCTGCAAGCTGTACCAATGAACATTTTCATAAACTTTATATCAAATAAAGCTCATACATGGTTAAATGCACAGTTATTAAAATCTAATTCTGTAATATTTAGTATATCTTTAAAAAAAATCATTTTTACCTTTAAAAAATATTTTTAACTATCATGAAGCAATTTCTGTGAGAGGTAGAACAGGAAATTACACTCAAGTAATTTTCACTAAAATACCTGAGCATTCAGGCAAGGATTCCCTAAAAATAAACACATATCACAAGGCCACAGTAACTTAGCAATGACATATGGCATTGCTGTTCCTTTGGTGTCTTTAAGACTGCATATGGTATTCAATTGCCAAGTTGGAAATAGTATTTTTTCATTACTTATTCCAGAAGAGTGTCTATAAGCTTTGCTATAACCATTGATTCCTCTGTGTCAATTCCATTTCCTAAAGAGATTCTCTTCCCTCAGAACACATAGCTTATTTATATGACGCTTAAATCTCATCCACCCACAAGTCACCTTTTTTCCTAAATCCTTAGGCAAGCGTGATTTTTTTTTTTTTCCCCACTGCTCTTTTTACAGAAGTGGGCAATATGCATTTAACATTATCGTTACTTAGTCTCAGGTTTGCTGAAGCATAGCTTCTGCCTGCTGAAGCGTACACAACCTTTAAAGTTCATCTACCAGCTTTCAGAGACTGTTAAAGAGCCACCCTACTTAGAAACAAGTTTGCTTAACATCCTGCATTATTCCTCATTTCTTTTCCTAACACTTCTGCTGCTGAATTTCATGGAAATATAGAGTCAGAATATCTTGAGTTGGAAGGGATTCATGAGGATCATGGAGTCCAACCCCTGGCTGCACACAGGGCAACACAGGAGTTATACCATTTATCTAAGAGTGTTATCCATGCTTCTTGAACACCAGTAAATCTCAGTATCCTCAGCTACTCCTCACAAGTCATGGCCTCTAGTCCTTTCACCATTTTAGCTCTGTATATCAATATTTGAAACAGAATTCTAATCACATAGCCACCATTACAGCTTCAGGTAGAGAATAAGTAGGTAGCAACTTGCTTTCTTTCATTAGAGAGAAAAAAGTTGTTGAGCATACATATTGTTCAAGCAGAGAAATTATGAAGAAAAAGTTACTTTAAAATAAAAGTAAAACCAGCAGTCAGACATTTTACAAGATATACTGAAAACACATTGTTTCTGCTGATAGCTCAGGATTTCTGAGTAACACTTACCCTGTGAACAAAAGAAATAGTTCAGCAACCACTGAAACCAATGATCTGACTTCCTACTGGTCAGTGTCTTGTGGCTGATTGTCTTTGGTGTGCTAGGAAGTACAAGATATACCAAAGCATGTGGAGGACATTTCTAATTCCAGAATGAATTCTCCATTGCTTACTGAACTAACAGCAGTCTTTTCCTTACTGGGGCTATGGAAAAGAATCCATGGCTACATAAGTCTTGACAAAGTTAACCCTGAGACCTTTAGTGTTCTGCAAAATGTGGTTGAAACTGGTCAAAAGAATAATAATAATAAAAAAGGTTGAGATTTTTTTTCAGTGAGAGAGTAGGAAAGACAAAGCACAGAATCACATCCACATTTCCAAAGAAAATTTAGCTCTTCCTCACCCACAGCCACTCACCAAAGGCTTAAACTCTGTCCTGGCCAAACCTTTATTACAGTTAATGCCACCAATTTTAGGACGGTTAATGTGCATGAAGATTACAGCTACTCTCTCCACATACTGTTTGATTTCCATTAGCACACTTTTTCATCAGACTGTTCCTAACAGAAGGTGCTGAAATCTCCGTCAGTAATTCCTCATAATTTTGGCTTATATAGAAATAATAATGCATCTCCCAGGTGAAGAGGTATATGCAGTTTCCCATGCATCCTGCTGAACAGTGTATTAATTTTCAATTGGCCTAAATACTGTACTCTTTCAACTAAAATGCAATTATTTGCAAGTATGTTTGGCAAGTAAGTGCTGCAGACTTTTCTATTTATTTCACTACATGGAATGTACTTCATCTTCACCTGCCCAAATTAAAATATAATCTAACAATACATTTCCAGCTCTCAAACCAACATTTCATTAATTTTTGTAGACAGCTGAGCATATTTTAAATGCTGGCTTTGTGCATAGTGAATAGCATTTTCAACTCCTCAGTAATTTTTGTTTATTTGTAACTTTCCTCTGTTTGAGCATGTAATGTCATGGAGAGATGCACTGCTGAATCATCTATAATGGTTCATGTGTTCACATCTTGTAATCTCTGATGGTGGCACACAGCACAAAAAAATGCTTCTCCCTATCCCTACCCTATGTATGAAAATGCATATTTCTGTCAACAAGTACTGACCATATTTTTAATAGGTCAGTAATTAAATGACAAGTGCATAGATTAGGGTCTCAAGACAAAAAAATGGAGGGAGAAAGACTCCTAGAAAGTACTTACATGGACCTCAAGGAAAAACAAACAAACAAACAAAACATTTGCGTGGGGTCCTTTGCAGGCACCAAGGTGGAAGAAGAATGGAGGAACAGAGAGAGAGCCAACAAATAACACTACACCTGAGGCCACACAGCCCAGAGTGTAGTGACATCTCTGGGCTGGAGATCTCCTTGCTTACTGCAATGAGTGCTGCTGCTTGCCTGGCTCAGGTAGCGTGGTCCCACTCCTGATCCAAATAAAAGGATGTACAGAAGCAGTCAGTCATGGCTGCTGAGGTGGCTCCAGCTGGTGCCTGGTTATGCTTGAGCAACTCAGCCGAGCAGCTGAAGCACTGCTCTACCTTCACATACCCCCAGGCAAGGCTCCAGAAATGCCTTGTAAGTGACAGCAGCCTCCACTAGAAATAATTAATTTGCTGATGGCAGTGGATATTGCAAGTGATGGTTGTCTTTCTGGACTGGAAGTGAGGGTTTATGCACTGATATTTTGCTAATTTTTGGGTGCATGTACCAGCTATGCTCTGATGGCCCAGTCACCTCTGACATTGGCTTCCTGGCTGGCAGGAACAACTCAGGTCACCCAGCAAATGTCATCTCCCATTTGTGGGGCTGGAAAGGTGTGACTTGGTGTTAGGATAGCATAGTGGAAGCAACAAGACTGAGGCCTTTTGCAGAAAATCATGTATCTATGGAAAGTCTTCAAGAGAGAATTTAGAGAGAGGAATCAACCAGGAGCAAACCTGTGTGAGGTGCCTGCCATATAATAGTTCAGAGGGAGCAGCTGGGTACAGAGTGGAGCAGGGATTTTTCTTCCCCGTTCCTCCTTATATCTCCATTAGGAGTTATGTCACTTGGCCAGCACCATGGGCTTTAGCTTAGAACTTGACTCAGCAAGAAAAGTGTTCTTTGAGAATCTGGCAGTAAGCAATGTTTCTCTGCTATAAAAGATCTTATACAAAAACATCATCAACAATAATCCCAACAGTTCTCTGATATATTTCTGTCATTCTCTATTTAAAAATCTAAATTAGTATTTCTAAAATTCAATAGCAATATTTTTGGCAAGGATGCAATGTGAGAATGACAGTTTTCAAAAGCTGGTCTTATGCCGTATGCCTATTAAATTGAGGTGCTGTGCTCTGATGGATCCCCTTAGTGCTCACTATACCCACTGGGTTAAGGGGAAAGAAATTCAAACTCACAATTCAATTTCAATATTTAATCTGACTATAGGACATTTTTGTGTGTTTATTATCAGTCTTCAACTAACTCATTCAATGCTCATTTCTGTAACAAATCAAGAATGAAAATACATTTAATTATATCATGCATCAGAAATTCATTGACTAAATAATTAGAAGTTTGTCACGAAACAGCCCTTATGGGACGTGAGCACGGATTTCCTAGAAGTAGACAGCCTCAGAAATTACATGAAAAATAGACATTTTATCCCAAGGTTTTCAAACTAACATAACAAGAGAACAAATGGTCAAAATATACTGACACTTTCACAGAATACTAGAGGAATATCTAGCTTATTGTTTAAAAAGCCATAAATTTATTAAAGTAGGTTATACTAGTCCCACATTGCTATATTTTTTCAAAGCTTACAAAAAAAAAAAAAAAAAAAAGTTGGGGTTAACTGCAAAATAAAATCTTTAAAGATAAAATAAAAATCTTTAAGACTTCCAACACCTACTTACCTCTCCTTTTAGGATGTTTGTTTTACAAAAAGTTTGAGCAGATATACTTTCAAGGACTGGAAAAGTACTTCAGTGCTGTAAAGATCCATGAATATAAAGCCAGCATTGTCTACCAATAAACACATGCATTTCTACTTAGTACACCTAAATGTGACCTCACCTGTTTCAGCTGAGGAAATCTGGTACATTTTTCAGTTCTGAGATTAGTCAGGGATGTGAATGCAAACTAGCATACTAATGGCTAGAAGTTTTGGGATGTATGTTGAAATGGACTTTTTTTTTTTTTTTTTTTCCTGTTCTTTTCACATTGATTTCATTATAGAAATGGTAATAAGCTAATCTAACCTTAAACAAGACCAAATTGAAGTATTATGACATTTTCCTCTCATGTGCTCCTTTGCAGGACTGACATACAGATCTTCAAAGGTAATTCAACTGATCTGGAAAGCTTCCTCTTCATGCTGCTGTAATGAATGCTGCCAGCTTCATGGCCACAGCCTTTCACAGGCACTGTCAGTGGACCAATTTTGACATCCTTAAAATGCAGATTTCTCAAGGTTAGTTTAGTTCTTGGGTCTGCAAAATCCATGTATTTTAAAATCCTTCTATATGTTTAGGGAACTTTAAACACATGCACACAACCCTGTCTTTGGCCCTCTTCGTTACAACCCTGTCCACGACTTCCTAGTCTGCTGCAATACGAAGTAAAATGGGTTAGCACAAGCTACAATAGGCAACAGCTGTGATGATGGAAGTGCACGTGAATTCAGTGGATGGATATATCCTAAGAAGTACCATGAACCTCTACTACACATGGATGTGACTCTAGATCTCTCCAGAAGCACTCCTCTCATCCTGTCCTATCTAAACATAGTGAAAAATAAACTAGGAACACAAATACAAGTTGCCAGTCTCATTTCTGTTGACAGAAAGAGTTACTTAAATATATATATTTCTTTTTAAATCATGAATAGCTCACAGACTTGGAGAAGAAGTGAAAACTGGCTTACTATGAAAGTAAAATATGGTTGCAGTACCATACCACCTACACAATGACAAGAACAGGACAGAGCTGCAAATCTATTCCCAAGGCAAAGTGGATTCTAAGTAGGAGGGGGAGGGAATAAACAACAAAAAAAATCTTAATAGGAAGCTGTAAGATACATATAACTTAAACTATAGCTCTTGATGAAGACACTTCTAGTACAAAAGCTTTTAATGGCATTGCATTGTCTGAAATCCTTGCAATACTCAGCATTGAATTTGAATCTCAGAAAATACATTAAGGATGATTGTGTACAAGCCAGAAAAAGCAAACTGTTCCTTCCTGGCTCTTGATGAATCATGTGAATTATGCGGTGGAACAGATAGTGCACTAATGGTCAATACTTTATGGAAGGCTGCCTTGAGATGACAACTATACTCCATAATGTGTGTATTACTGTTCAGAAGATTTTGGGGGAATACAAGGTGGCTTAAAAAACAAAACCAAAACATCACAGTGAGCTTGTGCTTTTAACCTCATTCCCAAACAGCTGTGATTCTCAGTCAGAGTGTCACAAAAACACAAATCAAAACAGGAGAAATAAAAGGAGGAAACTAATACATGAGGAAAAATGCAGGTTAGTATCTAAGGAAATGAGGGACCAAATAAACTCACATAATAAAATCACATGGGTGTTTTGCAAGTGAACTGCATGATAATGAAGTCAGAGCAGTTATGCAGAAATATAGCTGATATGTCAAAGTAATTTATAAAATATTAAATACAATGTAATATTAGCAATTATGTTGACTATATCAGCATATAATAGATAATGATTTACATGTTTGGCTGTTAGCATATTGCTGAGATTTTGCTCTGTATACTCTAGACTAGTTTTATGTATCCGAGTAATGACTTTTTTAAAAACATAACCTGAAATTTTACATAATCACTTTCAAGAATATTTTATGCAGATATCTGTTCACCAACTAGGATTAGCCACTGCCTACCGTGGAAAGAATAACTCAAATTGCATTCATTACTTCTGTAATTATTTTAAGTGACTTCTAATCAGGATTTAAGGACCATGCCCATACTCTCTTTTTTTAATTAAAAACTGAGGTTTGGAGGACTTTAACTTGACTCAAGTGGCCCTGATGTATGCAGCTCACGACTCATTCATGCTAGCCCACCAATTATTCCATCGTGGCTTGGGAAGAGAAAGCAATCTTTCTATTTAAAGAGAACTCAGTCACTAAAATACATCACACTTGAAATCACAATATCTTAAAATCTACATTACATAACGTGATGTTTTTAGAACAAGCTAAAATAAAAACCCAACAAATAATTTCAACTTGATCTGCAAGTCAATGTATCTGATAGAGACAAGTTTTATTTAATGAGGAATGTTCTACTGATTAAGAAACCTCTCTTTAACCCAATTTCCCAGATAGTCTGCCTGGCAGAATTATCCATAAACTAAAGCTCTCCAGGAGCTGTATGATATTGACATTGAATTTGGAAGCCATGAGACTGAATCACAGAATCATAGAATTGGAAAAGACCTTCAGAATCATCAAGGACAACCATCAACCTGACCTACCAAGTCCACCACTAAACCATGATCCTTAGTGCCATGTCCACAGGTCTCCTAAACACCTCTAAGGATAGAGATGCCATAATTTCCCTGGGCAGCCTGTTACAACGCTTGACCGCCCTAACCATGAAGCAATTCTTCCTAATACCTAATCTAAACATCTCCTGGTGTAACTTGAGACCATTTCCTTGCTTCCTGTCATTTGTTACCTAAGAAGAGAGACCAACACCCTCCTCACTGCAACCTCCTTTCAGGCAGTTGTAGAGTGTGATGAGGTCTCCCTCAGCCTCCTCTTTCCCATACTAAACCATCCCAGTTCCCCCAGCCGCTCCTCATATGTCCTGTTTTCCAGTCCCTTCACCAGCTATGTTGCTCTTCAATCACTTCCCTAGTCACATAAATTTTCCCAAGAAAATCTTGGACAGTGGGTAAGTATAGATGGAAGGTAACTGCTTTCAAAATACAATTTATTAATTTTCCATCATTTCAGTGCTCCTCGGCCCGTCGCCCAAACACTGTGGGACCACTCTGCACTGTTAGAGGTGTCCCACCCATCCAGGCAGAGCGTGAATGTAGACTATTTCCAATCTTTCTGAAAGTTAGAATATTTAAGACATCTGAAATATTCTCCAGTTTCATCTGAAGCAATATTTTGCATGCAGGTCAGTTAATAAAATCTCCAAAGGAGCCCTGTTTTTACTTCTTTCATTCTACAGATATACTTTTTAAGTTATGCCTTTGATCAATCCATCAATAAATTCTTGAGTTTGGGGATAAACATGATCGAATCTGTTAAACTGACTCAAAATCATAACAAAAAATGCTGTGATCTTGACTTCCCTCCCAACTCATTAGAAAAATTGAATTAGAAAGTCCATATAAACAAGAGAGTTGTTCCAGGACTTGTCTCCTGCCTGCGAGTGATTAATATGTAAAGTCAGCTGAAAAACATTTTTTTCTTGGCAGGTGAAAACAGAGATACCAGGACCAAATTCATCTCTGGTGACAAATCATTAGGCTCAATAGAATTACACTAGAACAGCTTTTAACGTTGTTTCAAAAACAAAACATAACTGAAACATCTCTGTTCTTCAGTGAATAAATATTGAACAGGTATTTCTGTCTTCATTTACCTAGATTGCTTTAAAGGAAATAATTTGCAAAGCTATGAGACACTTTCTGTTTATTCAAACAAACAAGGCTCTTACCCTCACACACCTGTGTCTTCTAACCTAGAAGATTAATCAGCTATGTTCTCCTAAAGAGAAAGCAGTATGTTTTTAACTAATTATTCTGAATGCTTTAGCAAAGTGTTTCTGAATAAGAGAGAAAAACACTGTCTCATTTACTATGGTAATCAACAGAAGCATCATATATTGTCACATGCTGTAGCAAGCCCTTGCAGTACTTCTGCTCTGCAGGACACAGGACTGGGGATCAGGATATGGGCTTTATTTATTTATTTAAGTTCTTTGAAAGAACTCCTCTCACATCGTAATCGGATAAAACTGTCTGCTTGAGCTGTTATGAAGCTTAACTAGTAAGAACCTTACTTTGACTCTTTGACAGCCCAGTCGCCTGTGAGCAAACACAAAATGTTAAAAATAAGTTTCAGGTGGGGAGTGGCATGCTTGCTACTGTTCTAAAATTATAAATTCTTGACTGTTAATGTGTCTCTGTGTTATGTAGGTTCCCACTGGCTCAGCTTAACTTTCTTTTGAGACATAGGGAACCAGAAATTCTAATAATAGATATCTCAAATGGAGACACAGCATTGTGAACAGCCCAAAGTCCATTACTCCTACGAGCACCCAGGTCAGAAGTTCTTTCGTCTGCATCAGAAAAAAAAAATCCTCACTAGTGCTATGCTCTTGGGGTGGGAATAACATGGGATTTTCTCTTCTTCTTTCTTGGAAGCAAACAATTCAATAAAGCAAAGAAACTGATAATGCCTACAAGAGTGTCACTCTGCATCAGCCACCCTTCACCGTCTAGATACTCTTTTAATGCATTGACATCAATCTACAGTGGGGACTTAGTAAAGAAAAAATGTAGCATTATACAAATCCTACTCTCACTAGTTCACCTTCACTTTCTGAGGAATTATTGGCAATAGACAAAGGTGTTTTTTTTTTTTTTTTTTTTTTTTTGGGGGGGGGGGGGGAAGGGGAACACAAAACACAAGTTTACAAAACTGTTGTGTTTTGTCTCCCGCTCCCCCCCCCCCAAAAAAAAAGTAAAACAGTTGAGACTCATCTATGTTTATCTGTTATATAAATGTAAATGTATAAATGTTAACTATTATAAAATCCTCTTAGACATACACATGGAACAACCAGAAGCATCAGTACAGGCTGGGGGACGACCTGCTGGAGAGGAGCTCTGCCGAGAAGGACCTGGGGGTCCTGGTAGATGACATGAGCTAGCAGTGTGCCCTGGTGGCCAAGAGGGCTAATGGGATCCTGGCGTGCATTAAAAGGAGCGTGGCTAGCAGGTCAAGGGAGTTGATCCTCCCCCTCTACTCTGTCCTGGTCAGGCCTCACCTGGAGTACCGTGTCCAGTTCTGGGCTCCCCGGTACAAAAACGACAGGGATCTCCTGGAAAGAGTCCAGCGGAGGACCACAAAGATGATACAGGGCCTGGAGCATCTTCCCTATGAAGAAAGGCTGAGAGACATGGGTCTGTTCAGCCTGGAGAAAAGAAGATTGAAAGGGGATCTTATCAATGTCTATACATATCTGAGGGGTGGGAGACAGAAGGATGTAGCCAACCTCTTCTCAGTGGTTTGTGGGAATAGGACAAGGGGTAATGGCCCCAAGATAGAACACAGGAAGTTCCACACCAACATGTGAAAGAACTTCTTCACGGTGAGGGTGATGGAGCACTGGAACAGGCTACCTAGAGAGGTTGTGGAGTTTCCTTCTCTGGAGATATTCAAAGCCCATCTGGACACCTACCTGGACAGCCTGCTCTGAGGAATCTGCTTTGCAGGGGGGTTGGACCCGATGATCTTTTGAGGTTCCTTCTAACCCCTACAGTTCTGTGATTCTGTGATACACATGGATGTAATTCATGGGAAAAAATCACAAGTAATTATTTGAGTCTTTTGTTTAGAAAGGGCTCTTCTCTGATGGTAATAAGTATAAGCAGGCAGGGAAGGCACAGGACTGAGGAGTGGCTGAGAAGTCCATTTCCTAGCAGGAGGTCCCATAGATGCAGCTATACAACTGATCATACCAATATAGTTTCACATCACCTCTGTGGAGCAAAATGAGAATGGTCTAAAGCACAATTCTACACTGACTTTTCCCAGCAGCATTATGCACATATATACCTTACTAAAATGGTTACTTTGATAAAATTTACCAAATTTCAAAACTATAGGCAATTTAAAAAACATTACAATTTCCTGTGTTTATGATCTTATTGGTCTACAGTGGTTTGAAACAAGTCGAAGGATGAAGAAGGGGATAAAATTTGACAGATAGCTTGTCTATGTTTGCACTAATATATTTATTATGGTCAATTTTCTTATTGCCACCTCACTAGATTTAATTTATTTCTTTGTTAAGTTGCAGATGTGTTTTCCTCAAATTAGACAATGCTGGTCAAAATTGTGTTATTAATTATATGCAGCAGCTCCATTGCCCTTCTGGGAAAGTGGGGAAGGCAGGCTTATTTTCCTACTCAACTTCTAAAAATATTGAGCATTTTTAATGTTCATGTAATTGTAGGCAAGAAAAGGGGTCTTCTTAAAAATAAAAAAGAGAAATGAAATTTGAACCTGTTCCCAATTGTGTTAGTTGGAGAATATATGATTTTCTTAGCAACTGCATCAGGCCCAGAGAGTCAATTTTGATCCTTTCCAATTCAGTCTGGAATTAGAAACAACATTTTAAAACTTTTTTCTATTTTTTTTTTTTTCCCTGACTGCTCTCATTCAGCTGAACAATTCCCTTCAGCAGTCAGATGAACCTCTCTGAGGTCATACCATCCACCAACTTCCTGGAGCTGAGATACAGCAAGATGAATTTAAGCTGCATGCTGTTATTCTGTTCTGTTTCTTCTATCTTTCAGGGACAGTTCCCAGCTCAGAAGAGCACTTTAATTCAATTTGGATTCTATACCAGGAATCTTATATATAGCCCTTCCAGCAGTGTTCCTTTATGAAAAAAGCCTCTGCCTCAATGATAACTGGTTGCCATGCAGAAATGAAGTTATTAAGACAACTTCATATTTTTTCTATTATTATTATTGTATATGTCTTATTATTGTATATGTCTTAGTTACTAATGCTGTAGTCAGGAAGTAGGGGAGAAAGAAGCAAATGATTCAATTTCTTCATCTGGAAATGTATTGCCCTTTTCAGTCTTTTGAAAGAGAACAAACAAACAAAAAAGATTTTTATCAGCATTTTTTTCCCTGAGTTCTGCAAACTCTGCAATTTGAATAAGATATCGTCTTTCCCACACAACACTAGACTGTAGAATTTACTTCTAAGCACCACTGCCTTTGATGTAAGTATTTTAACATCTTTTTCTATCTCTTACTAATCCTCTTGATTCATATGGCGTTACTGTAATCCTTACTGCCCCCATCAGAACCCTATCAAACACTGCTCATGATTTCCCCTGCTTCATAAAACACAAAGCTACACCACTAGTTAAACCTAAACATCTCTTAAGCCCTGCCTCATACTCCTGCCTAAGACACCTAGCATCATCAATATCCTCCTCTTGTTTGTTTATAGAGTGACACTCTGGAGAAGTCCATCAGATGAGAAGCTCTAGAGAAACTCTCCTAGTCACAGAGGTGGTCATTTTATACACAATTATAATGAACTGTCACTGTGTGAACAACTGATTTGGGAAAAACACGATTTTAATATATATTTTCTACCCCACAGCATTTTAGGGTTATACATTTTTAATTTCAGATCATGGATTTTGCCTTAATCGTATGATTAAACATAAATTCATGACCATTCTATATTATATATAGAGAGATAAAATATATTACAGAAAAATAATACGGCCCCAGCTTTTCTGTGCAAGCCCTAGAGCATTTTTCCCATCAGTACCTAATCCTTCTGGATGATCAGTGGCAGAGACATTGTGAAACTCTTTCCCTTTAAGTGTTTTCTATTCTCTACATTGTTTCATCCCCCTCTGCCCCAAATCTTACAGATCCACATCAATATTCATCTGTATTTATTGATACAGGCTCTGCTAAGTGTTTCCATTTAATTAATTGGTTCTGTTTGTTTCAACACTGATTGACTCTAGTCCCATCTTCCATTAATCTTCCCTGCTGACCATGACAAAGCTTGCATAAATTTGTACCACTCACACAAGTGGCAGATCATTTTTCAACTTCATTTCATGTTATGCTGTGCAGAAGCAGCTTCTCTTTCCCTTGGCCAAGGGCAGTGCTTGTTATACAACTAAACAGCATCTAAGAACCAAGCAACAGTTTCTGGTTTTGTTAGAACAGGTATCCTCCAAAACAACATGATACAAAGTCTGAACTTTGCTGTAGATTGGAAAATAGAAAAAAATATGGAACAATTGCAGGTGTGTTTCTCCGCTGTATAAATTTCTTTACTAATAAATAGAGATTAAAAAATATTTATCCTATTTTAGCTTTATTTTTTCACATAAATACTAGACTAAATATATGGAAGATTTATAGATATTTGTCATCTAGATTAAAAACAAGAAGTGAGCTGCTCAAGGCCACACAATACATAATTCCAAAATAAGTTCTGAGAAAGCTGACTGTTGGCCAAATTTACCTGATAAACACAATTTTACAAAGCCATCACCAAATGTTTTTTTGATGCCTGCAGAACTGAGTAGTATCAGCCATTATAACACTTTTTCTTACGGTCCATTCGGGGGAAATTGTTTCCTCTCCTCCCTTCTAGCTCCTGGAAGCCGAAGAAGAAAAGACAGAGCAGATGTACATGCTCGTGCACATGGCAGAGAGATGTTCGGTGGTAAAGGGTGTCTTGGGATAAAAGAACAGTGAAATCCCACAAATTAGCTTTTGTGAAAGACGGTAGAGATGTTCTAGAACAACAAAAGATACTCTTGCACATTAGCTTCATCTTAATACCATATTTGTGGAGACAAGCTTTACATTGTCATAAGTGGGCAGAACACAGTAGTGGAGATGTGGTTAGAAAGACAATCAGAGCTCTGATCTGTCATTAGTTATTTAGTAGAGACCTAGTCCTAGCTGTGCCTATGACATTTCTTCTTTAATAGGGAATAGGACAAGAATAAACAGTATATACTCATTAAATTAGATATTAGCTATCAAATTTCACTTTCTCCTTGGGAACCTTCACTCTCCTCACCCGCTGTAACACTCTAGACAGTTCTGGAGTTAGCATCCTTCCGGGAAACTGTTATTATTAACTTATATAGAGGCTGAAGCAATCGTACTGCTCAGGCTGACATTTCAGTGCATCCCTATTTTATTACAAAAAATAAATCTTTTCCTGACATAACAAAAAAAGGAAAAACAAATAGTTTTTGGTGGCATAGGAGGACTTTATCACTTATTCAGACTGTTTATCTGAGATGTTGATGAAAACTAATCCAGTAGTTGGAAATGATATGCTGTTAAAACTTATATAATTTGATTTTGTTCCATTTTTACTTTTGGAAAAAAATATTGCATTGGGCAGCTTCCAGAAAAAGTTGAAGAATGAAATTTGAATGCTTCAATAAAGCTACAAGTACCTGAGAACAAAATTAGAATGGTAAGTGTTTTGCAGACTTAACTGGAGTAGGCATTATACACATCACTGCAATTTGAAAATACATTATTTCTAGAGCAGGTAATCGAAGAAATCATGTCAAATTTCACAATGCTAGTAGCAATTATATTTGCCAAGATTATCCCTTTTTACTTACCCTGTTCAGACAGTGACACTTTCTTCCTTCAGGCAACTCCAGGCACATCAGGAGGACTGAGAGTTGTTCATGCACCAGCATTACTGCCAGCTGGACTGAAACCTGAATGTTCAAGGGCTGAGTTTACAGAGGAAAAAAATGGTCCAGGAAGATGCTAGAGGGAGGCTGAAGTTGATGGGAAGCACTTTACCTGAAGAGAGAGAAAGACAGAGTTAGAGAAAAAGAGAATAAGTGTGGGAAGGGAAGGGAAGGGAAGGGAAGGGAAGGGAAGGGAAGGGAAGGGAGAAATCTAGTCTACATCAGGTGCTCTCAATAACATTGTTTTGCTCCCTTAATAGTAAATTAGCAGCAACAAATTTTGGGAAGCCTGATTATTTTTGGCTAACCCGTTTTAAGGAAATATTTCAGGAGTAAGGCTGTGGATGTAAATTAAATGAGGATTTTTCTGTACAGTCATGTTCAGTGCCCTGGGAAAAAATAATGTGTTTGATTTCAGAAGATAAACAATTTCATTTTCCCTTTTTCCACATCAGGTAGAGTTTAAAAGTTAATCCTCAAGGTTTTTACTAAATGTTACCTTGTCTACACTGATCAAGTGTTTTTCCACCCTCACTGATACAACCCTTTTATTAAAGACTGGATGCTTTTCTTCTCTTTACTGGTTAGATAGTATCTCCATAATCCCTAATACTGTCTGTGTTGTACACAGTCCTGCTGATGGTAGCAGAGCTTACTGATTCTGCGCATCACATGCTTTTTGATCACACAACACAGGAACTTCAAATGTGATGCCAGGAGAAAGGGAGGGAGACACAGTCCAAATGAAAATTAATTTATCCTGCCCAAGCCTAGTCTTTCCCTGAGGCAGAGCAGTAGCATAATACAGAGGCAATCTAGCTCTGTTTCCCAGAACCACACAAAGCACAAAAAGAACAAGCCCTGTTAAGTCATACAGTCCTCTGACTTATCACTGCTGAGTTGTTCTCTGCAGTACATTGTACACTCTAGTTTTAACTGACACAACCACTGAAGAAATCATTTCCTTTAGGATTTTTTTCTGCAATCTACCAGGTCTCATTCCGAGGAAATAAAGGGATAATGACTGCAAAAGCTTGCCATCTGTCAGATTTTAAAAGTCATATATAAAGATTACATAAAAATCTACATTGAAAGGTCATGGAGTATAACACTCCAAAGTTTAGAAATGAGGAAATTAACACTAGAGTACTCAACCTTATGTACATCTACATGATGGTATATTTTCCAGTTAAACAACTATGTACTACTGGTTTTCCCTACCTGACTCTGTCTCATTCAGACTGGGCAGTACCCACTTAATGAGCTGACTGTGGCTGTTTTGCCTTCTCGTCATTTTTCAGGGTTTAGCCTCAGGCACAACAAAACAACTCAAGATTAATCTCCTTCAGGTTTTTCTCTGGTGCTCTTCACAGTACCATTTGGCTATTTTACACGCACTGTGCTCAGGGCACCCTTGGGAGCTGACAGGAGTGGTGTTAATTCCATCTGACAGCTGCAGAGTCCAGGCGTGGAGCCTTCCCAGCATTTGGGTGCTCAGTCTGAGAGCGCACTAAATATTCAATGTATTCAGAGTTATGCATTACTTTATCCACCCAAAGTGCAGCTGTTACTGCATCAATTACAGTGAAGCACATGTCCCAGGTTGAGCTCCAGAAACCAAGGGATGTAAGCAGTGAGAGCAAGTACAAAGGTCTGTTTTAAACCCGGATAAACCAACACTCCAGACTCCACAGACTGGCCTCAGTCCATTTACAGGCTTCCACAGCCTCAAGCTCCCTGTACAACATCTAAGAGCGAGATTCACAAACTTGCTGATTCACAGACCAGTGGAACCTTTTTCACATTGCATGAAATAAATACGTATTCACTGAATGAGAGGAATAGAAAAAGCTTCCAACTTAACAGATGGGCATTCATGGACACGCACTTGTGGATAATAGGTGCAAAACCAAGGGAGCTGATTTCTGATCCTACTTCAGATGAATGGCTTAACTATTTTAGTCAAAATGGAGCAAATTCAGGAGAAACCAGTGAGCTATTTCAGCAAAAGAATGCTCTTCATTAAAGTCATTACAATATATTGACTGCTTAGATCATTTAAGTCAAGTTTCCCCCACACAAGTGCATGTTTTAGACACTGGAATTATGGAAAAATACTGGTGGCATAGTTTTTGGCGGTGTCACCTTGCATTGTGCAAGACTTAATCTAGTTGGTAGGCTTTGAAATAGGTACCTAATCAAAAAAGACAGGGAAGAGAATGGCAATTTGTGAATCTCCACAAGACTTACTTTTAAGGTAGGTAGGTGGTTATTCAGCACTGTTAAGACCTAGGAGACTTAGCAACAGTAGGAAAATTACTGGCACATGTGTAGATTTCTGGGAACTGGTGGTGAGGTCTCACATGGAGATCACCCCCAAAGAATGTGGGAAAGAGTTAAGTTCAACATGATATTTGGGTTGACATTAGCCTGTCTCACAGCCTTTAGACCTATGGCACTGTACTCACTTCATAGTTTATTTTAAACAGTAAGGTTCTTTTTTTGTATGTTTGTGTTGCTTCCCAATTTCTTGGATTCACATTTTCTAACAGTCCCAACTGTTTAGCTGAGAGGTCTTATCCAGCCAAACTTTCGGCTTCTGATGTAGTCATGACAATTTTTGCCTGAGAAGTGGGACCATCCATATCAGACAGCAAAATCACTGTATGTCAGCCATGTACCAGTGTGGAACACCACATGTTTATGTATGTTGATGGTAGTGGTAAGATATCTGCATTAACTTAATCCTAGTGTGTATTTGGTGCCAGTGGTCTTAGCATGACCTAGGCCCTTCCTAGGCCTCTGACAAGGTGAAATCACCTAAAGGAGACCATGCTGCCATACCCTTAGTATTACCTAGCCCAAATAGGGTAAACTGGCATAAGTAGCATATGCTGGAAACAGATGTACACCCAGCCATCTTTGGAAGCAGTAGTACAGAAGGCCAAGAATATCCTGGGGTGCTATAGGAAGAACATTGACAGCAGGGCTAGAGAAGTGAAGTCCTCCCACTCCACTCAGCCCTGGCGAGGCCTCACCTGGAGTTCTGTGTCCAGTTCTGTGCTCCCCAGTACAAGAGGGACATGGAGCTCCTGGAGTGCATCCAGCAGAGGGCTACAAAGATCATGAGGGGACTCAAGCACCTCTCTTATGAAGTGAGGCTAAGAGAGCTGGGCCTATTTAGACTGGAGAAGGGAAAGATCAGGGGGAATCATCAATGTATACAAAAATCTTGAGACAGGCTGGACCCCTGGTCCAGCACCAGACTCTATAGAAGAGTGATTGTTAATGGGAACAGACTTTGACAATTTGGTCACCACCAACTCCAAATTTCATTCACTGTGCCCATCCTCCTCAAACTGTCTCTTCCCTGGGACTGGCTGCTTCTAAGACACATCTCCTCTCTTTGCTAGACCCAGAAGAGCTCAGGCTTCTTATTCCATTAATGACCTCTTTGCATGGCCAACCCTCATCTACTGTTTCTGCACTGCTGCCCTCTACCACATCCCCCTCTCCCAATCTTGTTATCTACCTTTCTGTGGCTCAGTGACATTTTCATTCTCCTCCACCCCAGGTTTCCAGTTGTCTTCTGAATTTTGTGTCTGTTCCAGTTATCTCCTTCAACCTTAGTCTTGCTCCCTGAGCAGCCATTGCTTTCCTACTGGCATTGAAGTTTTTGTTGTTATTGTTTGTTTGTTTGTTTGTTTTTGTTTTGTTTTGTTTTTGTTTTTGTTTTCCTCCCCAGTTTCACCAGATAATAAACCACTCACCAAGCTCCTTGGCAGACCAAGTACACTGACTGCTCTCTGTTGTTCCTGGTTTTGCTCAAATACACTTCAGTGTCTCTGACAGGGGCTCCTTGCTAAACTCTCCCAATTTTGCTTCCCACTATGACTTACAGTCCCAGCTTCCCACTTTGTTTGCCAATCATTTTTCCAGTGTGTTTGTCCCAGATCTGCCTTGGCCCCTGTGCATTTGAGCTGAGTAGCTTAGTCCTGCAAACAACCAGACAGAGTGGCAGGAAGAGAACTGGAGAAACACACAAATCCTCCAGTGTGGGTGTATGGACCGTGCACATTCACAGCAGCCCAGAGCTGCAATGGCAGGAATAAATTCTGCTCGGCTCCAAATTCAGAGAAAATGACACTTTCAGGGCAATTATATGCTGGAATTTCTAGGCATGTGTGAATTATCTACATTGACTTATGAAGCATGTGTGGGATTTCATATAGAAAGAAGTTACTCCTCACTAAATGCCAAATCCAACTCCAAGCCAGGAACTGCTGGGGTTTCTAAGAAAAAGACAGTTCTGATAATGTATATTCACTTCAAACTTCATCTGTACTTCTCTCTCTTGAAAAAAAGAGGTTATTGGCTTATAAGAATCTTAAACATTCCTCTCAGTATTCTGCTAAACCCATCCACAAAAAAAAAGAAAAAAAAAGTTAAAGGAAAAAATACAAACAAAACATAAAAGTATGTGTTAATGTCTCCCACAGAGAACTATCATCTGAAGATTGAAACTTGATGACCAAACCAGAGAACCAGAGAATTAGATATAAGTAGAAACCTCCCCTAATGCCCGTGCGAGTAGCCTCTTATTTTTTTAAATGGACCAGCCTGTGATATGGAAGTGTGATGAATGCTCAAACAATGAAAAATAATCCAACACATAAACACTAGAAAAGTAAAAATAAAATCAATATTGTCCTTGACTTGTTTTACACCATTCATGTAAATTCAGCACAAAAATGACTGCAGCTCCTAATGCTCTACTTGAATAGACTAAACTGCATGCAGATGGCAATATAGATGGCAATATGTATAGTCTTACATCCATGGACATGTTTATCTAACATTCTACCTCTTTAAGAGATACACCAGACTATTGAAGAAAAAAAAAAAAAAAAAAAAAAAAAAGAATTCTGCTTGTTTCCCTTGCAAATATTTTCTCACAAGTTTTAATTAAATATAACAAGAAAAATAGCAATTTGGTTAAATAACATGCTGTGAAAATAAAACTACCCAGTAGTCAAAGATAAATAATAATGTAAGACCTAAAATGCTAATGACATACTATGAGTGTAATGATCAGCTGATTAGCCATTTAATTTCTTGTTTGAAATCAAATTTACATATGTAACTTATCAATTCAGATGTGACAGTAACATTAAAATTAAATATGTGGTTTGGTATTTCAGTAAATGACAGACATTGGTTAAATAGCAATAATACTAGCCTTTGGGACAAACATTGAGAGCACATTGCCTAATTCATTTCATTTTCAAATGAACAAAGCCTGTCTCTAAATGCCCTGCTTTTCTACAAATATGCCTGGAAGGACTTGTTGCTAACTCTGGAGACTGAAAGATGGTGGCTACAAAAATGACCCCCATTTATTATGTCAAAAAACAACCTCTCAAGCAGAAAAGTACAGTCCAGGCATCCCAGCATCTCCTCCGAGTGGATAGATGCTTCAGATGTGGTCAATGAAGAGCTGCCCAAAAGGCAAGTTAGACCTGCATGCCTCAGTCTTTTTAGCAACAAATCATACGATTACACCCTTAAGAAGAAAATATGAGATTTTAAAGCCTTTTTCCATTTCTTCCCTCCTCCCTGAAATTTTAATGGCTTAAGCAATGTTGAGTTCATTATTTTTTTCAGAAAAAAATGCCCACTATGGATCACACATCCATGAAACTTGGGTTAATGTCTGCTTTGCTGCTTATCCTGTAGAGTGATTTCAGGGACTTCAAGAGCAAAATTTTGGGAAAATAATGAAGATATCTCTTCTGATGCATTTTTCAGTACTGCTAATTAATGCGTTGTTGATTAGAACCATGTGTCTGAGATAACTACTTTACAACAACTTTTCCATTATAAATTCCTATTTATAAATCTGGGAACATAGACACATTGCCATCTATCGTGGATGGATTATCATTCTGCTTTTTTTAATCTGGTTAAGAAATAGTAAGGAGAAGTAAAACCTTTTTTATTATTTTTTATACAAAAAAAAAGGAACCTCCTTACAGACACATTACCTTTTCTTCCTTTTTCTTTTTATGACAAAGCTGCTTGCCTTGAATGTTAATTCACACAGAAGAGAGAGGGAGAAAAAAACAAAAACAACAACCAAAAGAACTGGCAGATTGGGACTATATCTGCAATTGCACATTTGGAATGGTGGAAACACAGCCTAAGGAGATGCAGAAACAAGTCATAGTGCAAGCTGTGTAGTGAAACTTGCTTGTAGCAATTACATAGCTATACAGATTGTCATATAGGGCTGTGATTTATCACGACTTTCATTGCTAGCAGGTTGCTTATATATACATAGTGTCCAGGTATGTGCAAGGATGGAGAAAATATTATTTGCCCTGTGATGTTTATTGACTGTTGTTTCTGTTGTTATTTACTGTAGTTATTTATCCCAACTTGTGAAAACTATAGATCACCACCTATGTAAAAGAGATTGTAAATGGGAACATTTATGGACTGTAAAACTACTTTGAAATGCTGCATTAGTTTTGCCTTTATTCCTTACTGAATTTTACATACCTGTTTTCCCAGAATTTACAGTCATTCAGCATACAGCATTACAGTCAGTTAACACCTTTCTCTGTTGTCAGTTTCCCAAGCAGCATTCAGTTTCAGAGACAAGTTTTGGTGCAAGCTTAAATACTTTCACTACTTAAGTTCTTAACTAAGAAACATCTTTTCTATCTGTCAAATATTGTCATGCCATGAGAATTAACCTAGATAGACATGAGCATTAGAGTGCTTCAGTTTTTCTAGCACATATTTATCTCAAAATAATGCATAGATTCCATTTGCAGTAAAAGAGAAAACCTTGCTTTGCACAGGTATGGAGGATTAAAGAAAACATTGCATAATAGAAAGTTAGGCTGCCCTGAGTGTACAGAGCATCCTGCCTTGTGAGTTCTGCACCACACCGCTAATAGCAGACCTCTGATTTTGGCAGCAATTAAGAGGAAAATTTCATTAAGAAGAGTGCTGTCAGAGAACTGCAAGACCAATATATTTAGAACTGCACATTGCTCTTGGAGAATATTACACAACACAGGTTGATCTCCTTGACACTCCCTCTGAACAAAATAGGGTGGAAAGAATTGAAGCAACCTGATCTAGTGGAAGATATCCCTGACTATGGCAGGGGGGTTGGAACTAGATGATCTTTAAGGTCCCTTCCAACCTGAGCCATTCTGTGATTCCAAGATTTCAGAGAACTCAGACTCTGACCATCAGCCACTAACTTAATGGTCCCAGTCGGCATGCAATTAGCAAATCTGAAGACTATAGTGACAGAGTGAGTATTGGTGACATATTTCACCACAAAACATCCAAATTTTCCAACTATGTTATCTTTTAATCAAAATAAAAGGGAAAATCATGCATTTTGCGCCTCAGGACTATTCTTATTGTGAAAGAATCAGGACACTACTCCTGTTAAATTGCAATTACCCATTGAGTGTATTAGACACTGACAGCCAGATGATGAGCATCCGTTTCCAGTTTTTACAGGCTTAATAAGCAACCAAGTTGTCACCAAGGCATAAAAGAGCCATGGTAACTCCTATGCCATGCCTCCACGCCAATGCTAAGTCACCAAAAATTGTTGAAGAATCACTCCATTCATCTTCTTCCCCACAGCCCTAATGGCACTTATGGAGCAGGCAGAAGTGTGAGTGACAGCAGCCCTGAAGCTGCTTTAATGTGTTTCACAGACACAGGCTGGCATTTGTTACCTGAGGTTCAGGGGTATATGTCAGTGTCTTAAAGCCTCTTCGTTCTACTTCAAATGTGCTTTAAGCACTGCTCCACTGTTCCAGAAAGTCAAGGCCAAGCTGCAAGATATTAGTTGCTGCCTAGAGCAGAAGCTAGCCACAAGCAGTGCAGAGGGGAAAATTTAGCCTTATGATTATTTGATATAGCTCTTTAGTTAAATGATTTTTTGCACCAAAAGGCCTAGCTTTTCTCTATTTGTTAACTAAATTTTGTCTATATAGATCTGCAAATACAGCTTTTACAAGAAACAAAAAGCTCATGACGAGTATGAAAACAGAAACAGATATGATTCTATCCAAGAGAACTTGTATTTCTTGCAATGACAAAATAAATAAATAAATAAATCACACCTTCATTATTACTAATAATAACACGTAGCATTACCATTCCCAGTCAATGATATCAGATGATTTGCAAAGAGATAAACCTAAGTGTTGATGAATCCTACAACAAATAGAGTTATAAACCACAATCCAGAGGCTGACTGATTTCTTTAGGTACTGTAATGAATCAATGTAATTGCTCGGCTATATTTCTGGATCCCTAGCACCCAGGACTGAGTAACCTGGTAGTAGTTACTTTTTATTCCATATCAGGATCAGAAATGTTGCAGTAATTTCAGGTTGAAGGCCAGAACTGTTCCTTCATAATGCTTGGATTTTCAGCATTCCTAGAATAGCCATATTTGTATTGTTTAAAATCCTCATCAGAGTTGTAGCACTACCCAACCTCTTTCATTTTATATATTTATTCAATAGCAAGGTTAGTAAAAGTTACCTTCTTTGGCCATTGATTCTTCCCCATTCATCTCTATAACTGCAAGATTCGTGTTCCCTCATTTCCTGTTTAATTCTATTGCATTTTATTTTGAAAGCATTTCAATGGCTACTCTCTCTCTTATTTTATTTTATTTTATTTTATTTATTTTATTTTGTCCTTGGGTTTTGGCAGTCTTTGTCTGTCTTCTGTTAACACCTGTCATTGCTGATACCTCACTGACCGTGCATTATGACAGAGGCAGAGTCTGCCTCAGACTCAGTGAAAGTGGTCAGGGTTGCATTTCCTAAGTGAGCTGATATTACTGATAGAGATGACTTGCAAAGTGATTTCTGTGCTTTTTTGCAATGTAACTACATCTGCTGCAGACTCACAGGAGGAAGAAGCAGCTCAGGAGATAACGCTGATGGATTACTGGAATGAGAAACTTTTCCTAAAGACAGCTTTGCTGTTGATCCTGTTTGTCACACTTGAATGAAAAGGAAGTGGGAAAACATTATCCTTCATCACTGCTGCTACAGGTGGGCACATCATGGACTAGATTTGGGAGGCTATAATCTAGTCCCTAATCAAATATCACTATAATTCTCTTATTACCTGCATGCTCCTCAGTTTCTCTTTCTTCATTTTACCTAATACATCTTATTTTTGCCCTTTCTTCTAGCTCAGTCAAAACTCCTCTTTCTAATTTGCAGCCATTCTTTTTGCGATTCAAACTGCATGTCAGATGGAAGACTGTAGGAAGAATGAGGTGCCAAAATGTTGGGGAACTGCAACTATCCCCCATTCCTTCAGCACTCTGCCACTCGACGGTTTGGTGACAGTGACTACAATAACTGCCTTCTTGCACTTTCTTCTGACTCGTGATTTCTTTTGCATAACCACAATAAGGAACACCCACACAGAGCCATCAGTGAATTCAGCGATGGCACTGGCAAACAATTTATTTATTTCTTATGAAATTTTACATTTTTTTTTTTGGAAAAAATAACAGCAACAAAACAAACAATCAAACAAAAACCCAATACCTGACACAGGCCTTATTATTCAATATTATGTTTTCAAGGACTATTTAAATTCATTTTGGAGAAAACTTCTCTTGCATAGCCTACTGAACATTTAGGAGATATTCTGAAAGACTGCAAAAGATTTCATATTGAGGAATTACTGAGTCCTTACAAATTTTAGGGTACCAAATTCATTATAACATGTTGATAGCAGAGTTATACTTAATAAGGAAGACTGAGTATCACAACAGCTAGATAATTGTCATCTCCCCTATGCCAAACACTTTACTGCCTTCCCTAGCACTCATTATCTTGGATGAAGTCCAAATAAATTCATAAAAATATAATTACTGAAGGAACTCTAAGTAATATATATATATTATATATATATATATATATATATATATATATATATATATATAAACTTAATGAGACAACAGCATGACTTGCAACCATGCTGCAAAAAAGGGAAGTGCAATTGCTGGGTTTGAAATCTGTTGTCTCAGTCTTTTGGTTTTCTAACTGTAAGATATATATGAAACTCTTCTGCATAAAGACTATGACTCTCAGTGACCAAACTATTTTCTTTTAACGTGGGAAGAACGTACTTTTTTGCTTTCTACTGAAGTCATGAAATACATGTGAAAGCTAAAGGATTAGATCATAGCTTTTTGATACATTGCTGTATTCCTTTGAAATGAGATCAGTACTTTAAAAACAGAACTTTATCTTCAGACAGTAGCTCAGGGACAAGAGAGCAAAGTTAATATGATTTCTCCTGTGTCCTTCACTTCACTTTATTTAAAGAGCTAGTTGATATACAATGGAAGTGACAAGCTTTTAAGAAATTGGGAATATTTTAATTATCTTTTTGCTAATTTGCTTTAGCTTCTAAGCAATTTCATACAGAGATGTGAAATTGCATGATAAAGCACTTAAATACAGCATATAGAGCACACTTTTCTCTACTTTACTACTTATTTGAAAAAAAAAAATAATCAGATTTCCTTTCTGTTTTCAAAAAAATGATAATGAAATGCATTCATTCCCTGGACTGACTGATATACTAAAGGCTGCAAGTTCCAGTTTAATTTACCTGATAATAAACTTTAGCAGGGGCACAGTATATAATACTCAAAGAGGAAATTAGCATGTCACTGAACAAGATAGTAATCACTAGATGTGTGGGTATCTTCTGTATTCTTCTCATTCCTTGACTTTTTCACCTCTATTCTCAGCCCTTTATACTGAGAGAGAAACATGTATGCTTATCCATAAACACACCTTCGTAGTTCTCATTTCCCATATAAATCAACAGCTTGTAGCAAGTGACAGAGCTGGCAACATTTTTCATGATCCATGCCCTCAATTAACCCTATTCCAGTGTCATCCATGCTAGAAAGGATTTATTCCTGTATTTCCCTTAATGGGACCCAGAGTCACAAACTCAGGGGACACAAAACTACACAATATTTCCCCACAAATTTTATTCGGCCCTTCAGTGACATCCTCCAAAAATATGTATTACTATTTCATATTTTTTATCCTTTGTAGGGATATTGTCAAAGAGGGAGAAGGAAGTTCTTAGGGTTGCTGGTTAGAAACAACCAAATCTTGCAGGGGTTCCCAAGGTTGTGCTGTTAACATGGGCAGGCTTGAAACGTAGTGTCTTCACAACCCAGCATGCTACTGCTTGGTAAGTTCTCTGTGTGGATATCCCCCATACTACCAGTGAACCCAAAGGATCAAGGATGAACAGTTCAGTGCCTGCACTACATGAAGACTCTGGTGTGCCAAAAGCTCTTCACGGTGTATGAACTACAAAAGTGCAGACCCCAGCAGCTGAGGTGCTTCCAGATATAACTACCTCTTAACAAAATAATCTTCAAATATTTTCCTAAAACATCTTTTAAAAGGCTTTTGTAGGTTCATAATGTTATGGCTCTGTGACTGTTTTCAAGTAGAGCATTGACTACTGTGGCTGAAATCTGAATTGTCATCTTTGAATTAATGCCTAGCAATAGTTAACAAAAACATCCATGGTGTGTGACTTCACCTATGGAATGGTTTTGCTGGCTTGATGATGACCATTCTGAATAGGCAAAACATTTTTTTCTAAACACAGCCTTAGCTGCAGAGGTCATGTGCTGCTTCACAGAGAGGATGGAACTGAATTGTGTTTCTTATTCCCAAGTACCTCTGAAACCTTTTCAGGCTAAACTGGCAATTAATTTGTTGAACTGAAATTCATTAAGAGATCAAATTGCAAACATTCAGCTGAGCATTCACAGTATATGAATCATATTTTGCTGGTTTATGCAACAAAATAAATTTCCAGTTGAACTCAATAGGACTAAGTCACACTGCCTGAAGGAGTGATTCCTTAATTCAGGGTACTGAGTTAAATTCCTTTATAACCATTATTCCCTCAAGACAGCAAAACAGTGAGAATGAAGTTAAAATGCTGATTGAACTGTGAGTTCTGCATTATCTTCTGGAGGAATTATCATGGTTGTGGTGACCTGTTCTGTTAATTCCGATGTCTAAGCTAGAGGACTAAAGCTAATATGACTGCACACAAATGACACAATCAGTTGGGATAAATACCTGTGCACATTCGGGCATGAGATTTGCATTAGCTTCTACAGGTTTGCAAGGACCAGCAAGTGCTCACTGGATGCTTCCAGGACCACAATGCTTTCCCAGGTTCAGACCCTTCTGCCAGGAAAACCATTTCCAGGATACCTTGTCCTTCACAGAGAAAACACAATTTTCCCTGCGGCTCCCATCTGCTTTCCCTGGATGGTGTGCATAATAGTACTGGGTACCAACTCTAAGAAGTCAAGAGGAGAGATCTGGGGATTTATAGGCCAGACAGCCTTACCTCATTGCCTGTAAAGATCACAGTCTCTGTCTTTTGGGGGTACATTTCTAAATATGTGAAGGGTAAAATGTTTAAAGTATTTATCAGTGTGGATTTTAGTGGAGAAAATGATGTTCAACCAACCTGATTGCATCCTACAGCAAAATGACTGTGTGTATGAGCAAGGGGAGACTTGTGGATGTGATATACTTCAGCTTTAGGAAATCTTTTAACTTTGTCTCTCACAGCATTCTCTTTTACCATCTGAGGAAGTGTGGACTGTAAGAAATGATAAGATGGATTGAAAATTGCTTCTATCTCCGGGCTCAAAGAGCGGCAATCAGTAGCTCGGCATCTGCTTGCTACAAGTAGGGTTCCAGAAGGGCCAAACTTTTGCTCATATTGTTCAACATCTTAATCAATGACCTGGTTGATAATCCGAGATCTACCATCTGCAAATTTATGAATTATGCTAAAGGGAGACTTGCACAATGAATGACAGAACTAGAATCCACAGGGGCCTTGATAATCTTGAGAATTGGGCCAACAGAAACTTTATAACATTCTACAAGGAGACAAACAAACTTCTGCACCTGGGACACTGTAAACCCACACTTAATCAAAGGATAGGCAGCAGCCCTGCTGAAAATAAGATGTATTATGGACGATATACTGAATATTCATTCTCACTGTGAATAAACTAGGCTGCAGCTCAGGCTGTGCTAAAAGAAGTTGGCCTAAAGATTTGGGGAAGCTGTTATCGCACTCTGCTCAGTGTTTGTGAAGCTACATGTAGCAAAGCAAATCTAATTTGGGACTACCTACTGGAGAGACTTTCATGGGGAACTGTGAAGGTGTTCATAGGCCTGGGGCCACAACAAAAGGCTGAGAGGTCTTTCATCTGCTGTAGAGGCTAAAGGTTGATCTAATAGCAGGCAACAGCTACTTGAATGGTAGTTAAAAAAAAAAAAAAAAAAAAAAAGGATCATGAAATCAAGTCTTTGTTTGTTGCAATTAAAATTAGTGTCAGTAGTCACAAATTGTAATTAGGGAATTTAAGAGTGGGTACTAGGAAAAACCTTTTGCTAAGGGGAAAAACTTTGCAGTTCAGCACTGCATCAAGCTGTGTAGGGAAACTGAAATCTCCATCTTTGGGAGGTTTTAAGGTGCAAGAAAACAAAGCTACAGCTGACCTGAGTGTTAGCAACTGTCCTCTCCTACTTTTTAGGAGAGAAGTTAGACTTAATGGCCTCCAAAGGTCTCTTTGAAAACCTGTGATGAACACTTCGGTGTTTGAAATCCATTATATTTCACTCTGACTAGAAATTTCTGAATATATACTATGAATTCTGTCTGTTCCAAAGGATTTGAAATTTAATAGCTTGGAAAATACCTTTTCCATGGTTGTCTAGGATTTTTTAGCTCTGCCTCCTTTGCATGCAGAATGCATTTGTTAGCAAGACCTGGCTCCTGTGGTGATAGCAGTGTGTACTGTAGCTGTCCATGCATTTGTGTATGCAAATTAAGATTACACAGACAGCCTCATTACTGGAACATCCTAGATTTCAGAAGTTCTTTCAGCATAAGTATGCAGAAGGCCTTTCAGCATAAGTATGGTGTGTCTTCATATAACAAACCTAACATTAAACAACAGGGATATTTGAACTACATACCTCTAGAACAGATAGCTCACAACATACTTACTCATAAGCAGCTGATAAAGGAGATCACTGTTTCTCCAAGTGATGACACTGAAGAATCAAGTCCAACAAATAGTTGTTATAAATGGGCAAGGGGTGACCCAGATGAGATGAAATAGCAGTTTTGATTTGGAGAGATGGTAGGACACAATATATATTTGAATTTTTTCCTTCATAATCCCTTCTACAATAACTGCTTCTGCAAGAAGTAAGCCAGGCACTGATGATGCAGCTGGTGCTAAAGACACTGATCAAGCTAGTGAGCCAGCCTCTGCAGAACATTTCTAGACAATCACTAATTTTAACACACTGCAGAATCTTCCCAACTAGCACACATTGCTGAAGGCAATTAGTTATTTTAAATAATTATCACCTCAGCCAATATAATTGCTCTGGAAAACAATAAAATATATCCCTACCCAAGGATTTCCCAAGGATTACCCAAGAAAAAGGAAGAAAATACTAGAACACCTAAGAAAATTCTAGAACACCCAACATAACACCTAAACATAACATTACTAAAAAGTCCTTTCCTAATTCAGGTTCCAATACTTTTAAGATAATACTTTTTTTTTTTTTTTTTTTTTTTTAATTAGAAACAGGTGTTTCCTTGTTATGCAAATGCCAGAAAAATTGCAGGAATTGGAACAAAAGTAACAGAAATACAGTCAAAGAGAAAATATGCTTTAATTACCACCTTAAAAACTGTATTTTTGAGCTGCCAGGAAGCCTTCTTATGTATTTGCTTGCTTTTCTTTTATTTGGTGAGCCCTGGCCCATCCTGCTTTGTTATTCTCACTCCTAAAACCTGCACCTGAGCTAACTAGAAAATTAACTGCCTACATGCCTGTAGATCTTCACCTAGTGCCTTTACAACTTACCTCATACAATTTATCTCAGCATTGCAGAGACCATTGTAAAAGTGCCCATTAAGGTTGCATAGTGAAGCACAAGAAAGTTTGAGCAAAGTAGCACTGATATTTTAACTAGAGAGTCTGTCATGCTGTGTGTGTGCGCGATAAAGACAAGAGAGAGGGGTGAGTGGTTGGAAAGGTGGCAGACATCAGCACAATCTGCCTATCTCTTTCCCTCTCTCTTCTCCCACCAGTGTACTGGCTCCCAGCCCTGTCCCCCCAATTCCATCTCTAGGCTGCTGCTCCCATCGCCCATTCTCCTCCCAAGAACACCTTCTTTGCTTTTCTGCCTGCTGACACCTCCAGACATTACATGTATCTGATTGCTATCAAGTGGGAGTTTTGGAATATGGCTCATTTAAAGCCACTTTCTGAGCACCACTTGCTGGGGCTTAGCTTGTGGGCTATGGGTGCATGGCTGTGGATGATGGTAGCCACACTCATCACCACAGAACACACAAGCACAGGAGCAAGCCCTTGTCCATCTCTTTTTCCATTTCTTCTACCACATGCCCTTCATGCACTCCCTCAGATCTCATTTAACCCCATTTCTCATGTCCCCCTGCCCCACATTACCTGAGGAACAGTATGCAAAGTGCTTCTGCGACACTCATCTCTAAGTGAAGTGATCCTGTGCCTGTGATTCTCAGTTCAAAGGAAGTTAAGGGAAAGCTGTAACCAGCATTGTGAGGTACTGCTGACAGTGAAGCAAGAAGACAGTATGTAGTATTGCGTCAACAGCTTGCATAAAGAATTATTAATGTTATCAGGTTTCTACCTCAGTTGTTCCTGTCCTGAATCCTTTTTCACTTCTTGGACTCCCCCTCCTCATGTTTCATCAGTTGGTATTCCCTGCACTCACTTGAATCTCTGTGGTCCTATTAATCTACCTTGCTGATCCAGCAGGCCTGAGACCACCCTTAAAATCTTTTTGAGTTGGGTAAAGATATAAGACTTTTCTTGTACCCTCCATGGTTAGAAATCCCTACCCAAATCCTCAAAGGCACTCAAAAAAAACAAGAGGCATATCTGGGATAATGGTCTCAAGAGGGTTAATATCACAGTGTTACTGTTCGCAGACCTTTATACATATTGCAATCCACATTGTTCAAGAACTAATATGAACTTTAGCATTTGCATTCCTAAAAGCATTTTGCTTAAATGGATACTTCATTTTCCCAAGTAACGGGCAAGTTGAGGCTGGATTGTTAAGTCCCACTCTTCTCAATGAACCCTAAGTTAGGAATTATGAATCTTCACTTTTTCTCCTGAACAAAGCTGTTGAAATATTATTTATAGAGTAAGACTCTGAATAGAACTATGGCTAATAGCTAATATGCTCCCAACAACCTACACAATTGTATCAGACTCCTCAGGGATAAAATTTCCACTTTTTGATGTTATTTGGAAGAACTGGGTTTTCTTTTGCCATAGAAATTGCTAGTCTCAATTTACTTTGAGTGAACCTAACCATGAACTTTCTTTAGACAGCCCTATTTTTCTGAAAATTACTCCAGCATTCTCCCCTTTTTCATCTTCTAAAATGTGGTAATACTGGTCAGAATTGTTGAAATCTTAATTTGATGCTCTCAGTGGCAAACATCTGAAGTGACATAATGAATGTATTGTCTTTTCCAAGCATGTTTTTTATTTGCTTGTTTACAGCACACTGGCCTGTGTAAAGCTCAGACAGAACCATTAAGTAATGTTCTAGCTCTCCTCTATTATTTCTTGTAATGGCTGAATTCTCTGCTGTTTCCTACCTTATAGCTGAAGGAGCTTAGGAAAGTCTGGCAGGTTCCTTGACATTCAGCTAGTTTTTTTTAATTCTTCATTATAGTGTAAAATTCCCTACTGGGTAATGAATTTTCTGATCATTCAAAGTCAAGCAAGTCAAGAAGTCTATTATATTACTGGCATCTTTCGTTGCTTTAAAATTCAAAAGAGGCAATGCATGACACCATTTAAAAATAATGGGGGAATAAGAAGCCCAGCAGCCAAGCTAATGCACGACAGTTTTCTGCACAGAGTCCAGTTTCAATCTGGATCACTGTAAATTCCTGTGGTTTAAACTGCTGCCACAGCTGAAATTATTATTATTATTATTATTATTATTATTATTATTAGACCTTCTCTTGTCCAAAGCTGACAGTATCGGCTTAATAGAAGAAATGACAGGTTCTGGGGGTACCTATTTTTGACCAGCATTCATTTTGTCATTATTATTGTGCAGCTGCAGAAGAGGTTAGGTAAATTTTCCAGACATCACAAGGGAATGAGTTGGGAGAAAAAAGTTGGGGGATACTGTTAGGAGACCTCTCCTCCTTCTAAACATATACTCTCAAGTAATAATTATGCTTTCCAATAAGGTAAGTTACATCAATCAGAGACTAAACTATAGTCATAAAGACTGCAATAAAATAGTGAATACCATGTGAAATGATTCATAGAAATTGCAATCATTTAAATTTTATCTAAATAGTGTAAACACACAGTAGTAGCCAAAAAAAAAAAAAAGAGAAGAAAGAAGCCTTCAACCCTAGAATCAGAAACATACACAGAAAAATCCCTAAACTATCTGTGATTTTCCACTGCACTAGAGACTGAGGAATCTGTCTATGTAATCTTAATTAATTTTGTTTGATTTTATGAACTCTATTTATTACTCTGACCTCTGGTTTGCTTTAAAACTGCCTTTTTATGGTAGAAAAAAGCAGTATCTTTGAATCTGAAACAGGAACATCAAAGTCTGTCATCAAAGAGACAGGCTCTTCAAGAAGAACAAAAAGAGACGAATCACCAATCACATCAGAAGGCTGAGCTGAGCAAGTGAAGGACTGGAAAGACATGTTCTCCCTCAGGATGCTGAAAGGCGTCCCAGCAATGGTGATGATAAAAGAAGGAGGAGTCTGCTGTCAGATATTGTTGTTTCATATGCATCTGTAAATCTTATCAGTTGCCTAAAGTAGAGCTACACCATGATTAAGAAGGGCTTTGGCAAAGCAGACCAGTTTCTGGCTTTTATTTGGTCAAAGAATTAAATGAGGGACCACACTTCAGTAAGATTTGACTTGTACATGCAAGGGTTTGCAGTTATCCTGCAATAGTATCGGGTCCAGCACTATTATAGGGATCCAGGGAAATGGTCTGTAATCAACCAGAAAGGTGTCACTTGGACATCAACCTTTATTGCGTTCAGGGGACAGTGTATGAGAGATGTTCCCTGAGAAGGAGCTGGGATGTCAAGTTGAGGCCATTGGCAGGAACAGTTCAGGAACTTGTGAGAATTTTGCTACCATGTCAGGAGTTACTACTGAACATAAACATGTGGCATTTGGGCCAGATGTAGATGATTTTAAAAAATAAATAAATAACAAGAGTCCCTATTCTTGCGAACAACATAATAGCCTGAGAAGTTACAATTTCTTGCTCCATGGCTTAGGAATGATAGAAGTCAAATGCTTGTTATAATTTTACCTTTTGTTTTAACATGGGAAAATCATTTGTTATCAGTAATCTCAGTTCTGGAAATAGCTTAAACTTTCACAAACAAATTATCCACTGAAGAAGGAAAAATACTATTCTGAACAGGTTAAGATGTAAAATATTATAGGCAATTAATATCAGAATCTCAAAGTACAGAGTGTAGGGCCATCCTAGTCATTTTGAGGCACTTTTTACGCTGTTAATGATTGCCTGGTATAGTAGGGAGCTGAACACAGACTTTGTAAATTTAGTACAATATTTCAAATGTGTTTTCTGAAAGCACAAGTCCTTGGTTGTTGTAGGCTGTACACTTCACCACTTTGTGTTCTCATCATGTCAAATTCTTCAAGTTAAGTGACATTACACTGAGTCTGCACTAAGCAGTGCTGGTGATTCACTACACTGCAGTTTTCCTTTTAAGACTTTACTGAGCCAATAAGAGTTTATTAAAGAGCACCCTGATGATACAGGTCTAATCCTTTGATGGGACCTACCACTGGGATGTGACCCCTTTTTGATCATTTAATGCTCATAGCAATTTTTCTGAAAGCCATGGTATGCCTCTTAACCTGGATGTCCTGGACAAATTCCAGCTCAGGAACAGCATGCTGAAAACTCAAATCCCCAGAAAGTTTCAGTGTTAGAAACCAAGTTACTGTTTAAAATGTCCATTAAATAACCGCTTTAAGAAGCGGTTGTCCAGACTTAATCATCTTCTGTGATTCCATCCTGTACTCGGTGCTCATTACACATCTGCACCAGCTTAAAAATACAGCTCACAGGAACATAAAAAGGAATCCTTTCCATGGGCTAGGAAAAGAGGATGTTAAAATACCTTTATTTGTGAACTCGGCATATAAATTCATGATAACTCGACTAGTTAGACTGCATCATTAAAAGAAGCTTGTTACGTTTCCTAGTTTGTATGCAATAAACAGTAACTACAAATCCTATTTAGAAAATTGAGTTGCAAAATGCCTTTTGAAAAAAAAAAAACACATGAAAATAAATAAATAAAGAGAACAGAGCTTGCTAGAATCTTTAAAGGAGACCAGTCTGCCCAAATGAGAATGAGTCATCTATAATCACACATCACATTTTCTCAGCAGTTCTTTGTCAGGTGTATATGTTTAATTTCCTGCTGGGTTTTTAATTCTTCCAGATAACGTGGGGGGAGAAAAGAAAAATGTTTGAGTCATGAGAGGTTTTTTGTTGCTTTCTCCTCCCTCCTCGCTTCTCTAAAACTGTCATTTGGATGGTTCAAATTCTGCTCTGCTGCAGTGCCAAACAGAAAGAGGCAGCTCACATTTGTAGCAATAGATGCAAACTCCTTTCAGTATTTTAATGTTTCCTTTGCTGTAATTCTTTTTTTTTTTTTTTTTAATTTGTTTATTTGTTTTAACTGTTGTCCTAAAAATCAAACAATTCTCTTGCAGCAGGGCTCCACTGCAAGCCATACATCTACCACAGCCTCTGGCCATTTTAAAACTCCAAACCATAGTGCAGAAAAAAACTGCAAATAAGTGTGTGACTACAGAAGGCTGGAGAGTTTTCTAGCTGCTTAGAAAGGCACAGAAGAAATGTAAATTTGGAGGGGGACTGCTGAGAGACTGTCCACAACAAGCACATATGGGAAAAAGAAATGAAAGGTGAGTTGTTTTCCTTCCTCATGCAGTAATGCTGAGGTTGTCAAGAAGTGTTAACCATCTCTTGGACCTTTGATTCTCCTACTTATTAATAAAAAAATCTCTATAAAAAGGAAGTAATTTAGTTATTTGTGCTGCTAATGAATCTTCCTTTGATCCCACAAATATTTAGAATTTGCTTAACTGTCAGAAATGATTCACAGTATGAAGAGTTATCTTTCAACCGGTTGGACCTGCACCACAAGTGGAATTTATCTATATTCCCCGTCTGTCAGAGAGTCTGACTGTATCTGCTGGGGCAGTCCTGAGGAGAGTATCTACTTTATAACAACCTTTTCAATAACTTCAGTTGTGATTCTACAAATGGAGGTATTTTGGAATTGCTCTGTCATTCTTGCCCTTAATTACAATTTTATAGCTCCAAAAGGGATGTCTGGAATCTGGATCTCTCCCATGGTGTACAAATGGGGAACCATACTGCAGCCTGCATGGATTTAAAATCACTCTCCTAAATACTCCTAAGGCATCCAGCTCCCCTCACTGTGCCTAAACAGAACATTAGGGTGTATAATCCTCCTGTAAGTGCTAAGTAGGCTGCTATTTTTCCAAGGGAAAAGAGCTATTCTTTTCTCTCTCCTACATTGCCCTCCAAGAAACGTGGTTTTCATAAAAGCAAAATGGAGACTCTATTTCAAGTCTCTATAAAAGCACACACAGAGAATGAAAAAAAAAAAATCAATATGAGCCCCTTTGGCAGCTGAAATTAGATGCTTCATAATGCAGTGCCAATCTCACTGAGCATCATGTACTTTACCTTCTATGCCTTTTCACTTCTTTTTGTCCCTTTACCTGTGGGAATAAAATGCAGTTCTGGGTTTTTCTTCTTATGTGTGTGTTTTGGTTTTGGTCAACTTTTCATGTGCCTTAGAGTTTTTTATTTTTTTTTTTTTTTCTATTGAGTAAAAAAGGCCACATCCCAGATCACTGGTTGTTATCTGTTTTTAATGAAATATTCCCTTGTCAGGTGTTCCTAGTTCAATCAGGTTGTCAGGGAACATGTTTTGGTTGTATCCCAAAGATACTAAAATCAGTGGCTTTCATGAAAGCTCACTGCTAAGGAAGATGCATAGAGAAGGTAAAGAGTGTGCCTGACAAAGTGCTCTGAGACTAGCTGAGAGAATGTGATATTCAATTTTCCTGAATTTATTAGCATCATGCTGGTGAAATCCCTCCAAAAGGGCTACTGAAGGTGGAGTGGCTGTGTAGAAGTACTTTTGGATGGTCAGCTGGAAAGAGCAATGTCAGGCACGATTTTTGAGTACGCTGCTTAAAATACCATATATAGCAATTCTTCAGAGCTGCATGTAAACTGCAACTCTTTCTAGTAATAACCAGCAAGAGACAATACTGCTGAACAACCCGGGAAGAAAAGATGTGTGTCTCTGTTATCTGTTTGTGCCATATATTGACCTTTGCAACCCTGGTTAAATTAAGAGGCCACATACTCTGTCTTGTTCAACATGCTGCTCGACTGAGGCAGCACCAAGCAACAGAAAAAAATACTCTGAGGACACCTCAAGGTTTTCTGTCAGAGAAACAGAGGATGGTGCAGAGGCTGGGGAGAAGGGCAGGGAAATCCAGCTCAGCTTTCCTGGAACAGGGCAGCTTCTGCAGAACAGAGCAGGTGGGGAGTGGTTAATGCTGGTCACCCTGCCCACTCCAGGAGTGAGATGCAGAAAACACCTTTCTTGATCAGAGTAGAATTTTATGTACTCTTTTATGTACTGAAACCCTTGATCCTTGCCTTAACTTTCTGTTATTTTATTTTATTTTTATTATTTTTTATTTTGCTAAAGAGACAAAAAAAGCCATTGACAGAATTCAGAAAAGAAGAATGTGATGCTTCTTGTTACTGTAGCTACCAAATTAAAACCTAAGCAGAAATTGATTCTAGCATTTTAACATATTTTTTTTTTTAATATCAGCAATTGAACTGTTTAATGACATCAAAGCTTATTAACTGATGTTACCAACATCAATGTAAGATAGAAATCAATACCTGTATTTTAGTAAAATATTGGATGACGGCATTCTGAATGGCAGAAGCAACAGGTGTACTTCCTGTATAGCCTGTACTTGTGCCAGGGGTTACAAAATGTTGAATTCTGCATCTGTGACCTTTATGTAATGAAGAAGGTCATTTTAATGCTAGGACATCTGCACCAAGCCATATGGTGAGCTAGAAATGGTGTGATCACCACTCAAAATATGCTGCAGAGATATGCTGCAGAGATATTATTCTGGTGCCACATGCCCTCTGGTATCTTCAGGCAGAATCTTATTTATCACACAGTAAAAGCATAATCATTTGAAGAAAAATGACCTGGAGTACTTAAAAAAAAAAAGAAAAAAAGTTAAATACTTAAACAGAAATATTCCCTGCTGGATCTGAAGATCATCTCATGGACGTTGCTCTCTTACATGCCCTCACCTTTGGCTTGGGATACACATTGCACTTGCTGTAATCCATCACACAATCAGTGAAGCTAGGAGCTCTCACAAGTAATGAATTAATGAGGCTAATTAGAAAACTATGGGTTATTTCTGCTACCGCTTGCATGGCATCACAATGTAAGTCCACAGTATAGTCCAGGTGCCAGTTAACTGGTTGAGAAGACTCCAGACAGTGTGCAGCCCAGAAGATGAAAGTTCCTTCAAATGGCTGGTGTCCAGAGCACTGAACATTGCATTAACATGGAAGGAACTGGCCTAAGGATTTTATTTTTCCATGTGCGTGTCACTGTGTCCATACAGCAGGAATTGTTCAGCCCAGTGATGCATTATAAGAAGAACCTCCTGCACAGATGGAGTTGGCTTTTGGATGAAATGAGTGCTGGAACAGAGATTCAAATCCCAATTAGATAGTGCTTGTGTAAGAACACGGTCCAAAATAACTGGGAGAGCCAGTTTGCCTGTTCTCAAAAGCTGCCCTACTATTGTTAAGCGTATTAAGAGGATTAGAATCAGGATGTGCTGAACACATGTGAAACACCTGTGATAAATGCTCCTAAAATAACTCAGCAGTGCAGAGCCCTTACTAGGGCACAAATTACCTGATTAAAGCTGGAAAAGCTAAGGTTGTTTTTGTTTTTCTTTATCAAAGCCCTATTTTTTTTTTTTTTTCCAGCAAACAATGCTTTAATGTTGAGTTTTAATTCAGATGCAGAATATAACATTTTAGTGATTGTCCTGTTTTTTTCTAACTTTGTTATTCTACTGTTACATTTAAAAAGCTTGATGAATGGATAAAATGAAAGAAAATGTGAAGTATTTCACAGAAACAAAGAAAGCCCATTTCTGTGAGGATTCTTTGATTTCAGAAAAAGTTGTCATTCCCTATTATAAAACAAAACAAAACAAAACAAAATATCCCTCCCCCCCTCCCCCCCCCCCCCCCCCCAACAAAACAAAACCCAGCTTTTGATTAATCTCCAAAGCTTCTTCAGGGCAAGAGATTGATAGCTTTTTCTCAGTAAGGTAATTTGTACTTGGCTCTGGAATGGGCAAGCAAAACTCCAATACTTTTTTTTTTTTTTTTTTTTTTTTTTTAAGAATCAGAGATAATGAAGAATATTACAAACAAGGGCACACAGTTATGGTGGGTGGCTTTTCATTTCCCCAAAAGCTCAGTTCCTGGGAGATAAGTAATAATTAAGAGAAATTTGGACTTGGTGCACACAAATAAGGCTTTCAGCATCCTGCTGAAAGATCAAATTGAGTATTTTTAGATGAATAGTTTGGAAACATGAATAATCAACTAGCAAAACTTCTAATCTACTAATTGGATTTCCAGTGAGTTCTCCAAAGCTTTACCTTTTAACTAAGTACAGGGTGTCATCCTGTGAGCTTTAATGTCTGAGGGCAATAAAAGTTATCTGCAGTCTTTCTGCTTGTGATGCCTGCCTTTACACTGGAGGCATGTGGAAGATAGTCTGAGCACTACTGAGACAGGCAGGGCTGAGTTCAGAATCTTGGTTTTAACAGTTCTGCCTGAGCCTACAAAAACAAACTCCCCCTGGCTATTTTTTCCAACGGAGAAATCCATCTAGAATACTCTGCAGTCGCAGCATGAGCCCAGCAGCCGCAGAAGGAAATCGGGGAGCTTGCTACTTCCACCAGCTCCTTCCCTTGCAGAGTGCTTTTTCTCAGTAAGCACTAATAATCTCCCAGCAGCGCATGTAGACTTTTGGACAATAAGAGCATACTGCGGGGAATCTGTGCTCCGATATTTCCCCTGAATTCTGAGCAAAGTCTCCCAGCACACTGGTTTAACTATAGGATTGTATTTTCAGCATCTGTGCAGTTGGTCTCCAGTGAAATGCTGTGTTTGAGACACCCACTAATTTATTTCTGCTCTTGCCAAATAACTTATCCTGCATATTAATACCAACAATCATGTTTTTACAAATGGGCCCATTAATTCAAATTTCATTTCCTTTTCAATGGGTAATATATGTAAAGAACAATAACCAATGCAGCATAATTTTACCCATGGCTGTTACAAGTGGGTACACAATATCATATTTATTTCCCTCTAAAAGCATTGCTTCTAAATGAGTAAATGATATTACAACAATGTTAGCTTTCCTCCTTCTCTCAATGTGTTGTGAAGATGTGGGAGGGTTGTTGAAGGAAAAGCCATTTAAACTCAAGCTGGACCTGGACATTATTTGGGGCCTTGAATCAGTCAGATGTTGCCAAGGGGAACATATCTTTTTACTTTGTTCGGTTTGCTATAGATCCATAATAGCAAATTAGCATTAGCAAAATGTAACCAAGTCGTGATGGAAAAAGGAAGAAATGTATTTCAAAGCATGACTGGAAAATATTGTGAATTTCAACAACAGAAAAACCCTAATTCTCAGTCCAAATCTGTGCCAATAAAAAAATGAACAAACATTCTTTTACAAATTAAATTAGGATTATTTTTCAGATTAGGAGCACAAAAGTGGGTCAATTGATAGTTGCAATCATACTTCAGTGTTAGATTGTACAGCAGGGAAGGCAATCAAGAAAGTTAAAACCGCCTTTGGGAAACTCAAGCCGTAACACTTAAGGAGACAGAATGGGATTGTACTAGCTCTTGAATTTCTAATAGGCAAGACCACGAACAATGATGAAAAACAGTTAGATTCTTCTGTAAAGGCAAAATACTAAGAGGATGGGTTGATCTTGTTTCCATGTGAAATACAAGCAGTTACTGAAGAGTTCCTGGTGATATGGCTAGAGTTTCAAAGCAAGGAAAACATTGATGCCCACATAAAAATTCCCCTTCCCCAAAAGGATTTCAGTCCAACATCAATACTGTCAGTTTACACAGATAATACCTGTAAAACCAAACTCACAACTTACAACGTATTGCAGCTGCTCCCATGAATTTGAACTATTAATTGTTTCTCAATTGGATTTGCTAAACACTGTCTATATTTTAAAACTTTCGCAAGATGGGCCAAAAAATGGGTTTCTAAAAATAAGTTTTACCACTTTCTATGCAAAGCATTTTTACTACTCCTACCCAGGCTATCCTAAGATCTTACCAAAATGGGATAAAGCTTCACAGACTGTGGGACAAAGGAATTTCCCAGAGGAGTAAGCATATAACTGAGCTTGCCTCAGTGAGTGAAAATAACTGGTACCACAAAGAGATCTCTCTGGCATCTACTCCAGAAAGATGCATCTCAAAGGTAAGAGCAGTGAGTTACTGATTACTTTCCAGCACAGTCTATTTATTTTACTTTTCCATATTATTTAGTGGTGGTTTATTAAATCGCTTATGAGGAAAAGATGCCAAGTAGCTTGTAGTTCAACAGTGACTTTGTTAGTCAGTACCCAAATGTGATCATCTTTCAGGTTATTTTTTATTTTTATTTTTTTATTTTTCTCTTTGGACTTGATCAGTTATGCCTATTTACTTTCACCTACAACTTAAAAAATTGAGATAAATACTTGCCCTTGTTGTATGGTATGAAGGTATGAAGTCCTGGGGATATGGGTTCTGCCTGAAGGAACATCCAGTGTCCCACATGAAATTTCATGGCAAACTTTGTGTGTGTGATGGCGTTATGTGCCATCTCCCTCACTGGCATAGACAGACACAATAAAAACTTGTTTAGAGACATTTGTGAGACTTTACGTCATAAACATCTCTACAAAATAACTTGGAGTACCTTTTGTGAACCTCTCAGGCTTAACGGCTTTACTGTTAAACAGCAAAAGCTGTAGCTATAGTGTGTTACAAACAAGAGCAGAAGACATCAGGGTCCCTGCAATAGGAAGGAATTTGTTAAGTGAAATTCCTGCATTATCTTTGGTAATGTCAAGAAATGACAAGAAAAAAAGAAGTAGGCAAAATCTCAAACATGTTTTCTTTTAGAAATATAATTTCCTTCCCATAAATGAATCTGTTTAAAACTTTGTGAGCTATACTAATCAAGCCCCTGAGAAATTTTAGAAGCAGTAGGAGTACTGCTGTAGCACTCCCAACAACCTGTCTCCAGTCTCCAATACTTTAAATGAAAAAAAAAAAAAATCTTCTTCTCTACTTCCCATCCTCTGTTTTGCACCAACCAAATTATTCATCCAGGGAAAAACTCCCCATGCAGCTTTTCTTTCTCATTCTCCCTCCTTCACCTTCCCTTTCAGTATCTCTTCACAATAATTCTTTCTGGAAACACCCTCTGCATTTTTACGTAACTTCCAGAATATAAAACAGTGAGTGAAAACTGACTTTAGAATAAAGTTGGCAGACTTTTCCTTTACTGATAACAGGCATTTGGGCATGTTGTCAGCAGTTACTTTGATAACAGTCACACTATCTTACTGACAATTAATGTAGGCTTCCCTGTTAGACTGGTAATTAGACCTTCAAAATGTCAGAATCTGGTCCAGGTTGAATATTCTGGGTAGTACTGTGAATAAATAAATCAAAAATTAAACCTAATAAGAACTGACAGTATCTGGCTGAAATGCAATCTGTGTGCAAGAAGAGTTGCATTGCTTGGTAGGGACCCCTGGGCCAGGCTGGTGCCCTGACCATCACTGAAGAAGGCCTAACTCAAGCTCTACCTCAAGCTCTTCCAGTGAAACCAGTGCGGTTGCTCACTGACTGAATCAGATATTTTTCACATGAGCAAAATAAACAAAATCTGGCACTGTGCGAGGCAGTGCAAGATATCTGAAGCACAAAGTGCGGTGGTTCATGTTTATTAGTAGTCTTGATGAACACTGCAATTAAAATGGCCAGAATAAAACTTGTCCTCCAGCTGTATAATAGTTGATGCCAAAAGGCAAATCAGGAGTGGGAAGCCTTTCAGTTCTGTCTAACTATGGAAGAGCAGCTATAGCAAATTCCTGCTTTCTCACCGCAGGAAAATTTGATAAGGGACACCTACTCTTTGCCCTTTGTCTTAATGTTATGCATACTTACAACAGATGCCACTGAATCAAAATACCTGTTTTCCTTATAAGCTTGCTTTCCCTGAGAGGATTTGTAGAGGAAAGTAACTGACGGCTGTTGAGGTGCACAGCCTGACTGCCTCGTGCGTCTCTGAGTCACCTCTGCTTTTAAAAATAAGGATTTGTCAGGAGACAGACATTTAACCAAGTTCTGCCAGGTAAGCTGTAAAACACTGCTGCCCTTTTTGACCCAAGCAGTTAGACAGAGGATTTTGGTTCAAAGGAAAATATAAGATTAGACAGACATTCCTCCTATGCAACTGGTGTATTTCTGATTAAGGTTCCCTGTCCAAAACAAGAACAGAACTCGGGCATGAGGATCTCTGCAGAAAGTTCAGAGCCCTGTTTAGTTTAGTGCACTCTCCTAAAATACTTCATCTTTTTGTTTTCTTCTAAAAACTTATTTTGCTTAGCTGTAATTTTTTTTGTTTGTTTTGTTTTGTTTTTCACACAGAGACAGAAATATACACATATTTCCCTACAAAAGAAGGAGAAATCCTCAACCATAGCCTTTCATCCACGTGTCTTGCAAGTATCCCAGGAATGGCTGTATCCTAGATGGTAAAGTACCACCTCTGTCTTGAGTAGAAGATACCAGATGTTTCTTCTTCCTTTTTTTTTTTTTTAATTGCTTTATTTTTAAAATGTCCTGTTAATAATGAAGGATGCATAATATTAATGTCAGGGTGATTTAATACAATCATAGCAACATGTTCTTTGTCTGTCTTCTATTATTATTATTATTATTAATGAAATAAAAGGGAGATTCTATTACTAAGCTGTGTTAAACCTTTTTTTTTTTTTTTTTTTTTTTTTAAACAAATAAAAGGAATAATATATTACAAATTTTTTTTTAAACTTTTTTTTTTTTTTTTTTTTTTTGTACACATATAAAGGAAATCATACAAAGCACTTACAGACTTTCTAATTTAGATGGAAAAAGACTGTTCTGGGTTTTTATGTTTCAGATAAAATGTCTCTGTTTTCAGTAAACTTTACATATTTCACTTTTGAATGTAAAATATGTTTTAGCCATGGAAAAATCACCAGTTTGGCAGCAAACCTTTTATAAAAGATTGAAGGATTTTTATGCTCAAGCAGCAGAAATATTGTTTCTCTTTTGCGTTGTTTTTCTTCTGAATTGAACAATCTGGTTACTTAAAAAATATACCAAGATTACGTTTCAGTCTGCCATATTCTGCAGGCAAAAAATATCAGAATTGCAAAGTGCTGTAATCACTGGAAATGGGAAACTGGAGTTGATAAGCTTGGTTTCCCATATAATCATTTCAGGTGAGTTGGTGACAGCTGAAATCAAATTCTGGGGATGAGCAGATGTGTCTTTAAATGGCTGAGTTCCTTCTCCATCTTCAGTGTATGTAGATTTGGGGGAGTAGAGGGAGGTGGAAGATATTTTAGGGGCTTGATGAATACAGTTTTTAAACCAAACTGTCTTTTTCATCTTTGCTAATATGTTTAGAAGGAGAGGGTTTTTGACTGAGAAAAATGGTGTAACATCCAGACATTTGGAAGGACCGCTTCTTCCCCCTGTTTCAAATGCCATCTCTGTTGCTTTTTATTAACAAATATTTTTATTTTTTGGACTATGTGTGTGTTAGAGTGATAAGGAAGTCCTGGACTTGTGGTAGGCTAGAGGGCTGAGTGCTCCCACTAGAAAAAAGAAAATATTGCTTATGGATTTTATTTATTTATATATTTATTAATTTGTTTTGATTTTTCCATAAGCCTCCCAGCAGCTAGCAGATAACAGAAGAGAAATTCCAGCTGTGGCAGAGCTGAGACTGCATGATTTATGTTTGATAGCTCTTTGTTTTAGGTGAGGTGAATTAGTAATTCCTGAGGTCAGGAAAAGTATGAGTCTGGATGAGACAGAAATTTGGGGTGAGGAGGGAAAAATTATAGAAAGCTGAAAAACAAAGAGAAACATTTGCCTCCTGAAAATAAGATTTTTTCCATCCCCCCACCAGCCCCCCCCCCCCAGGTAGAATTGCAAAGGAAGTAAAAGAGGATAAAGGAGGGCTTGAAGATGGGAGCTGTGACCCAAACACCATTAGCAACACAGTGGCTGCTCTGAACTAAATCTGCATTTCTCTTATCCTATTAACCAGGAAGACCAGGTTATATTTACTGCCTGCTCCAATTAAAGTGCAGCACAGAGAAGCAACAGATCCAGTAGAGACTGGGGATGAAGCCTTTGGCTTTGTCACAGACTCCCTGTGCAGTTCCTGCCCTTCTCCCCACCTTCATCCCCTGCCACCCGCTACCTGGGGAGCCCCATTCCAACACAGGCCCTGCATTCTGGGGCTTGGCATGGGATGGGCAATGTGTGTCTGGGCTCTGCTTGCATTTAACCTTTCATCACAGGCTCTGTCACCAGAGCAGAAAAGGTGGAAAAAAAAAGCCTCTCCTTACTGAATTGCAAACCACAAAATGGGAGGCCAGAGAAAGAGGGTTATCTTTAAGAGCATTTCTTTGCCACCTGTGATTTTGGATCTTCAAGAAGTAGCAGAAATTCTGGAGAGGGCTTGACACACACAAACATCGCCAGTGAAGGAAAGGAACAGGGTGCAAACACCACTACAAAGTCCTAGTTCTTTTCTTCCCTGCCAGCCACAAAACAAGCTGTAATGAGAATTAAGATCCTTGAAAAAGGTCACACCCTCCCAACCTGGATGGCCCTTTCTCATTATTTTCAAAATAGAAGAGAACATACCAGACCATTCGATTGGATTCTCAATCGCTAAAAAGCTTCAATTTCTGCGACAACAGGGCTTACTCTCCCAGGACCCCTTGTGGGGCTGAGTGCTCCTCATTCCCTCTTCAGCGTGCCACTGGAGCTGGCAGCCACTTTAACAAACCACATTTCTCATATTCCATTACACCCATTATTTTGCACCTAGACTTAATTAATTCCTATTAAAGATTACCCAGTTAGAGGTGCAGTGTGTGTGTGTGGGGGGGGGGGGGGGTGGTAACTGAGCTCAGTTCTTGTTCAGGCCTCTGAGGAGACTGCACAAACGCACAGAGAGATCAAGTGAGTACCTCACCCTGCAAGCCAGTGGGAGATTTATCAGACTAACAAGGTATCTGCAACACCTCTCAGTGCCCACCCTGCTGAGGACTTTAAGGGTTGTTCTGGTAAGGCAAATGGAGGCAGGATTAGGCTCAGTGCCAAAGATTTTTGGACTGACACAAGCACACACATTCTTTTGTGGATCCTTTAAGAGCCAAGTTGACCATCTCACCTATTTCCTCTCTAGTGCACCTAGATGATATCAGAAACTGCACATTTAAAATAAAGTTTGGTAGACATTCCAACTCATGTTTGCAGACATCGTTTATTACGAATGGTCTGTGATCCGTTGGGTGCCCCTAACAGAAGGAGGCTGCTGTGTCAGACTTGGACAAGCAAACCTATCCTGATTACCCTAGCTTTATTACGTGAGAATTTGTTATCACATTTCCTCTGAAACAAAGGAACATGGCACATAAGCCAGACAGAGACTGGCACGCATTTCTCTCCCAGAGGTAGGGAGCCTTATTATCTTGGAAGGCAGCACTGCCATCTGGGGGATGGAAAAGCAGTATTTCAGCCACAGTTCAGCTATGGTATTAGGGGGTGGGGTATGGGGGGTGGGACACATGACACACAGAATAATAAATAGAAGCCTGTAGTAGCTCACATTGATTTTCTTGCAGTATACATGAATCAACAATACCCTCTTGGATTATTGCTTTCAAATTGGGTAACATTATTTTTCACTTTAATACAAAGGTTCTACCCTTCCAGAAGCATAAGTGGGGTCTTGCCTTTTTAATGTTTATATCATTTAGTAACTGGCTATGTGGTGCGAACACTGTAACAAATTCGCTGTAATTCCTTGAATTACAGTATTATTCCCTTTTTACTCACTTATACCAGTAAACAAGGGCAGAGGTGATTTGCTGAGCCCAGCTAATAAACTGTTCTAGAGTCCAGTCTGTGGTCTTTGAAATTCGTAACAAATAATAATGCAGACATTATCATACCCATATCTTTTGAAATCCTACTGAGTCTACTGTCATATTCTTTACACACAACATTTATTCTGAAATGTGTGTCTTATTCCTGGGAAAACTGCTGTCCTTTCATCCCTCCTATATAGGTCTGTCAGGATTTCCTTCTCTTTAACTAACAGAGAAATGGCTTACACATTAAAATAGCTAATTATTCCTCTGATTTAGCCTAAAGTTCTTGTAGAATATAAAGCCATCAGTCTTAAAATAATAATAATAATAATAATAATAATCCAAAACCCAACAGCATGATTTATCAACAAATGTGATATTCTGGCATACAGTCAGCTGCTTCTGATGTCCTAAATTGACTGCATGTTCTCTGCATAGGTGTATTCATACTGACTCAGAGGGTGATGGCACACGAAACACAGGCTGACCTGAGACCACACTGAGGCCAGAAGGGTGATTCCAGATCCTGCTTTGCCCTTAGCTTTGTGCTTCCATCCTTTCATCATGTTGGCACAGCCAAGCTAGTGAGCTCACTCTGCTGAAAACTTTGTGTTATCCTCTTTTTTTTTTTTTTTTTTTTTCTTTTTTTTTTTAAATCTCAAAAAAGGTTAGCCTGCAGCCAGGTCTATGCTCTGCTAACACTGGCACAAAGCAAAGCTGAGATCCTGCAGTCAAGACTGCTATTTTGAGAAGTGGTACAAGCTGTGTATCTGCTTACACTGAGCATGAAACCATGTCCTCTCTATGCAGTTTGCAAACCTAATAAATGAATCATATTTGAGGTAGCATGTGAAGTCCAGCAGAAGATTATTGCATGAAAATTCAGATAGTGCATGAGTTGTTTTTTTATTAAAGAACAAACCCATTATTTTATGTCTGTAAAGCATACAGAAAGGACCTTTCTTATAAATCTAAAACAACATAAAACATTTGAACAAGACTCTTCCGACTGAACGGACAGAGATTTTTATGTAGATTCTTATATAAATGGATTATATAAGCACACCCAAATGGATTACCACAAACAGTATTATTTGAACTGACTTGCTACTTATTTTTTATTTGCCATTTAAGTGCAAATGACTGTCCTCTGCATGAAACCATTTTCTTTTTATATCATTTACTATTTTAGTGAACCTATCTATCCTACCTCTGCTGAACGGATTCTCCTTTTGCAGAGAGAAAACAATTTCAATTCTGTCTTACAAACCTCATTTTTTTGCACAATTTTTATTGAGCAATGCTTCATACTAAATTCTGAAGACCACGTTGTGCAGACATTCATGAAATTCATTGGCCATCAGGCAGACTTTACTCACCCACAGAATAGACATTGGTGCAGCTTTTCTGTTCTTGAGCTATTTGGTAGTTTGCTTAAGGATAAAGTAACCAGAGGGTGGCTCTTGAGTCATAAGCAATTTGATTGTGACATCACCTCACAGCTGCACCCATATGTTCCAGCTGTGGGAGCCCCCTAAGCCCTCAGCTGCAAGCACAGACACGGGAAGTACAGTTAAGGGTTTCAGCTGAAACCTAGCCTTCAGGAAGCAGCTACCTGCTCTCTTTACTCACCTCTGCCACATAATGGAAGAGGTTTTGTTGATTGTAATTGTGTGAAGATTTTGGGACCTAACATTAAGGTTGGTCACCCTTGGCCCACAGCATCATGAAGCAAATTATTGGATATTTGTCATACCACAGACCTGCTGCTACTGAGAGCTGCCAGAATTTTATGTACTTTTATGAGTACCAAATTTTGTTCTAATCTAAGACATTAAAAATGTTGCATTTATACTGAAAAACAAGCAGTACCATTCTGGCCTTCTAACTAACTGTTATGAATAAAAATTAAATGTAATTGGTAAGATCTTCAACAGTTTTGTTCACTGTTAACTAAGCCAACAACATTCCCCTTCAGATACCATAGAGCAAACTTTAACTACTTTATACTTTACAATGTGTCTAGCATCAAGGCTGCATAGTATCCTATCATCTTAGGTCAACTTAATGTTTTTTTGTTGTTGTTGCTGTTGTTTTTTCTTTTCAAAGTCTCAAAGCACTTATGAACCCAAGAAGATGCAGGTGATGTATTCAAAGTTGCCCAGGGGTTTTGGACACCCAAATCTCATTAATTATAATGGAAAAACAGGCTTTCAACCCCCAGAGGCAAATCTGAAAACCTCAGCCAGATGGTATTGTTATTAAAGCACAGAACTGGGAGTTAAGAGCTGATGTGAAAAGCTTCACAAAGAAAACAGTGCTGTGCAAAAGAACAATTAGTAATACTAGATTTATCAAGAAAATACAGGTGCGTGGGTATATATCTAAATGTCATCTAGTCCACATTTAGAAAAAAAAAAAAAAAGAACATCAGCACATAAATCTTTATATTTTTTGGTTTTCTTGTGTCCTGTTACATCCTTCCACGCCAATTCTTTCTTGCCTGTTGAAGTTATTTTGCTACTGCAGTAGCACATATGGAAGTGGCTGATGTGTGTCTCATTTTTTATATTCATATTTTAAAACAGATTTAACCATCATTACTACTGAGGAGAATCCAAACAGAAAGAGATAATATATTTTTTTCCTCTAGTACTTTTGAATTAGAGCTTCAACCTAGTGAGTACGGCTTATAATAAGAAAGCTCTACACTGGAATCACTTCAGAATGGATTGCAAGCCAATGGATATGAAGGCTTTTAACAGCTGAGAAGAGGAAATACTACTAATAAAACAACAACAAAAACATATATACACAAAAAACACAACAACCCACCTTTTTCTATTTTAAAGAGGAGGCATCAACAATAAGACAGACTCGTGTTCTTTAATATGGGGGAATCAGGAAATCAAAAGAAATAGAAATATTTTGTCTAGACATAAAGCTGGGCAAGGAAGAAATCAGAGCTTGCTTTCAAATCTAGATTTTCCTTTAAATTGCACAGGCCTTCCAAAAAAATATGGTGGAGTGACCAGCCAGAGACAGATGGAGCCATGTTCTAATCAGCACTGAAAGAACTGCTTGCTGTAAACACAGATATTAAATTTGCTTGTGATAGCATTCATTTTCATTTGACAACATTCTGGCCCTTTAACCAGAATAAAAGCTTGCAGACAGACAGTGACAGCACAGCTCTTGAGACTGCAGTTTTGCAGAGTGGAAGAACATTTCCTGCTGGAGACTAAAAGCAAACACTGGGAGTGTAAGGGGTTGCGTTATTCATAGTCCATAGAACTGTTGTTCCCTTATAACCACTATAAAAGAATAACCCAAGTTATGACTCAAAAATTTATTAGATGTCTCCTTCCTTATCATTTTATAGCAGAGGACCTGTTCTCTCTTTTACTCCATATTATTGTACTTTCAAACAATCAAAGCCAGAGGAAGCTATCTATTTCAAAGTATGGTTACATTACATTTCAGGAAGATTTTGTTTTGGTTCAGGGTGAAAGCATTCTTAATCTATTAGCTCTGTATGTCCTCCACCCTCTCCGGTCCTTTGCTTTTGCATCTGAGTCCCAGCCATGGCAGACAGCATCTTATAGGACATTGTGGCTTCCAGGAGAAGTGAGAAAGGAAGGAAGATGGACTTCGGTTTTGTCCTGAGAGGAGTGAGGAAATGAATGGAGACAGGAGAGTGGCAGAGTATTAGCATCTCTAATACTCTGTGTAAGCATCTGATTGGCTGCTGACAAAGGTCAGGGTCAGTGTATGGGCTTTGATGGGCCCTTGTCCTGATCTTATACAGCTGTTCTTTTACCATTTACTGTTGTACCAAGATCTGCATATTTGTACAAGTTAGTGAGAACAAAGAGGATGAATCTACTTATGTTCACCTTGGAGGGTCTTTAAAGAATTCATAGAAGCCAGTACTCCGAGCAGTAAGGGACTTGATCTAAATACAAAATGTAGCATCAGTTCTTGAGAAACCAGGAAAGTCAATTGGCTTGTCTTAGAAAAGAGTTAGAGAGCACTACCCTCTGGTCTACCCCAGAAGTACATCAGGAAGGCCATGAAAGAAGCCTGCTCTGCAGACTGTTCAGACCAAGCAAGACCCGCGAGAGTTGATGCCAGAACACTGATGTCCACAGCCAGTAATTTGGTCAACAGGGGACCTACAACTGGTATCAGTGAGACACCAGGTGGAAGGAAATGTTACAGATTCTCTGTTTTTGTTTTCATTTGTTTGTTTTGTTCGTGTTCCAAACCAAAACTTTTCTCTATATTTATAAACTGTTATATTCACTTAAAGATATTGTACAAAATAGATGGGATGTTTCACAAAAACAGGTTACAAGTTACAAAAACTGATACTGCCTGAACTGTAACAGGGGGTAGCTATAAAGAGGTAAAAAAAAAATATATCAGATCATAGAGGAAAAAAAAATCCTCTACCTTTCCCTTATCTTGAAAGGTAGCAAGAGAAACTTTTTTTTCCTTCTCATAAGGAGCCTGGCCTGAGGCAATTCTTCTAGTCACACTGGAGGGGAAGAGCCTTAAGGAGCCATCACATGTCCCAGCCTGACCTTTCTAATATATATCCTTTTTTTGTTAAGGAGGCAGCTTTAATTGAAAATATGTCTGCTTGAGAAAGAACAAGGGTCATGAACTTGCTCCACAGTGGGAGCCTGCAGGAAAGAACTGGCCCAGCTTTGTTAAAATCCACCAGCCGGATGCAGTCTCTGCAGAATTCAATTCTGTTCACACGCATGTCACCCCTCCACCTCCTGCTCCCAGCCACTCATTTTTTATTTTTTAATTTTTTTTTTTTTGGTGGCTGGTCCAGAAGAAATAAATCCAAACAGGATATCTTCTAAAGACAGATGAAGGAGAGACAAGATATGAGGCCAGGCACAGACGCTACATGCAGGGGTGCACCTCATCCAGGGTGTATTGCATCCACAATGCACAGCCAGGTCAGTTCTTCCCAGCCACTCTGAGCAACTTGCAGATGCCTGTACCACAACTATTAATAAAACTGTCCTAGCTTATGCTGTCACAGTATTTTTCAGTCATATTGTGGCATTTTGCCCAAACAAAACAAAGAAATGAAAAAATCCAACTTACTCTGTTGCAAATCATAAGTTAAGGATTACCTTAGACTGTGAATTTTAGAAAAGCCGCTGAAGAAAAGAGGAGTAAAATTCACTGTACCAATACTAAATCTTGTGCTAATTGTGCTGTCTACAACAAAGCTGAAATCTGAAGCAAATGTAGTCTTGGAAAAAAGCATTTAGTCATCCACTAGATTGGTTTCCTCCAATCTGTTGATTAAGTAAGCTGACCTGGCACCTTTATTATTTTGAAGCCTAAGTTGTATGGGGTAAATTATTTCTTTTACCCTAAATCTTTCTTCAGTGGTAGGAGCTGAACAAATTTCTTCCAGGTCCCCAGCAGTTTCATAAGTTGTCCATCATTTTGTCACACTGCTCCCAACACCCCTCACTGATGGCAGAGGCTGCTCCATGTACCCATGTACCCTTTTTGTTGTTGTTGTTTTGCTTTGTTTTGATTTTCCCTGACAAAGAAACCATGACAAATATAAGGTTAGCATCAGGAAGATAGGAACATTGATCCTAAAATACAGCTGTTCTGAAAAAATATATTGTCCACCAGTGCTAACATTGGAGGGCCAGCTTGTTAAAAGGTGTAAATCAGCAGTCACATCCTCACCAAAGTTTCTAAAAAAGGGTTTCACTGCCACTGTGGACAGATGCCTGGCCTCCATCAGGTGAATATTTACACGTATTACCCTTGTAAATCATCACCAATAGAGAGCACAGTGTAAATTTCAGTGATGAAAAGTTTCATGTAAACAGAATGACTGGCAACACAGCATCCACTTTGCTCAATCAAAAGTGAATGTGATGTATTCAGCATAACCCAAAGTTACTGTGAAAAGCAAACACATTTGTAATTCATCTGTTAGAACAGCAACAGAAGCAAATTAACTGACTGCTACCATCTGAGAAATAGGATAGAAGCATTTTTGCTGGAAGCAAAGTTCACACGAAATTCACCTCATATTCTTGTTATTCATTTTTATTGTCTGAATTGGAGAGGTCCTGATTCAACAGTGAATTTAAGTGCATTCTTAAACTTTGCTAAGGCAAACAAAACCTGCATAAAGCCTTTGGGCTGCCAATCTGCAAGCCAGTAAGGCAGCCTTTCCATCAAAATTCAGGGGTGATTTCTACCCTATCCTTTAAGGGCCGCCTCCACCTGACTCTCAAGCTGATGCTCAGTCTGTTCTGACTGAATTTGCCCCTTTTGAAGTGTCTGACACCCCAGGTGCCTGAAAGTGTCTTAGGCCTAAGTGGCTTAGGATGCCATGAGCTGTCTGCTGATGTTGCCAGGGACTCCCAAAGAGGCTCTGTGCTCACAGCTGCTGAGATAACTACATGCACAGAGATCTGGGGGAGGCAGAGAGCAGGCAAAGCTGCCTTTAGAAATACCCACCGAGGGCTATGCCAGCAAACCCAAACAGCCTCAGAACAGAGCCCTGTTGAAAAGGGCTGGGCTGTAATAATTTAAACCTAAATTAGGAAAGCAGCTATCAAATTAAATAAAGACATGATTCAAGTTAATCAGGTCTGTGGTTGGTTAAAAATTCAAGGCAAGCATTTTCCCCTGTAGTTTTGCAATCTAATTTGAAAGACATTTATTCCCTCCCTGCTCCACTTCACCCAACCGTGACGATCATCAAACAGAAGTTGTTCAGCCTCATTGCATGAGATGAGCTGTCTGGCTCACAAGCAGGCAAACCCTCAACTCTCCTCCAAATTCTTTTTAACTGAGCTATTGATCACACTTTTTGTTGCAATCGTTTAAAGCTGTAGAACAGTAGAACAGTAGTGTGGAGCTGTAGCAACTTCCTGGTGACTCTGTCTTGGGGGCAAATTCTGAAATGCAGATTAATCACAATTGTTATTTTAACAGAAAATTTCCATCTGTGCATGTATGTAGATCTCATTTGATGTCCCTGTTGTTATCACTCCCTTCAGCTAGGAAAGGAAGAGCCCTGGGTTTTGATTCAAGCTTCTAATGAGAGAAGAACAGAAACCTGCTGAAAAGAGCAGAAGGTATCCATATGGGTGAGAGCAGAAGCCAGATAGATAGCAGTGTAAATTAAACTGCTATGGCTAATCCTTCAAGGAAAGTGGGTCTGGGAGAGCTCCTAGGATACTATTGCAAGGAGTAACTAGCCACAGGTTTAGAAATTTGCTATTACAGTGATAAATGAAACCTGGTAAGAAACGTATCTACCAAAGGTGTGACACTACACTTTCCAGGAAATAAATAAATTTAAAAAAATCAAGGTGAAGGTGCTCATATAACCTGCTTTTATAATGTAATGAGATGTGAAGAATGAGTAACACAGATGAAGAAGGTTTTTGTTTGAGTCATAACCCCTTTAGGGAAGGACAGTAAGAATCTCTGAGGCAGTCTTTCTTCCTAGGAGAAACCCTTACAGATGCCTAGAGGGAGATCTGGAGGGCATGGAAGTGAAAGCAGCAGATACGAGGTGGAAGCAAAGTACATGAATTGATCATTCTGCAATGAAGACCTGCAAAACAAGTCAAAAATGACAAACATGGCTGACCCATGATCTCACATTAAGAAGACAGTGAGCTGGTCCTCAGGGAAAGCTCCATCATCTCTAGAACCAAGGAACAAGAGTTCTGTCCTTTGTATCTGTTGTGGTTTAACCCGGCTGGCAGCTAAACACCACACAGCCGTTCACTCACCCTCCCCCCTCCCTCTCTGGGATGGGGGAGAGAAACGGGAAAGTGAAGCCTGTGAGTTGAGATTAAGACAATTTATTAAGATAGAAAATAATAATAATAATAATAATATGTACAAACAAGTGATGCACAATGCAATTGCTCACCACCCTCTGACCGATGCCCAGCCTATCCCAAGCAGCCGCCCGCCCCCCCCCCCCCGGCTAGCCACCCCTATATATTGTTTAGCATGACGTCAGATGGTATGGAATACCCCTTTGGCCAGTTTGGGTCAGCTGTCCTGGGTCTGTCCCCTCCCAGCTCTTTGCTGCACCCCCAGCCTGCCCGCTGGCAGGACAGAGCGAGAAGCTGAAAAGTCCTTGGCTTAGTGTAAGCACTGCTCTGCAACAAGTAAAACATTAGCATGTTATCAGCACTCTTCTCATCCTAATCCAAAACATAGCACCCTACCAGCTACTAGGAGGAAAAATAACTGTCCTAACTGACACCAGGACAGTATCACCCACTGTTTGTTCTGTATCTGTGCAGTAAAGAATCGATGTTAATAAAATTATGATGAAATGAATAGAAGATAATTGGCAAAGAAAAATCCCCTATTACAATAAAGCTGTCACAATGAGATCAGAAAATTTTAACCTATAATTTACACAGCCACTAAACCCATAAGTTATATATCCTGGGGGGAGTGAGGGGGACACAACAAACAACCTCCACCTCAAACAACCAAACCAAACCAACCAACTCCCCCAAACAAACAAACAAAACCCCACAGCAGGACCAAGATAATTTATACATGTTGACTTTTCTGTATGCTTCACATATATTTTTCTAACAGGACCTCATGTGCAAGGCAGATATTTTGTCTTTGCATCTTCAAGATACCTGACTTGCAATGCTGCAGATCACGCAGATGTAGTATATTTCTCCTAGACTGGCAGAGGTATCAAAAAAATTGAGCTATTGGAAGAGACTTGAAGAACTTGGCTTGTTAAGCTAAACTAAAAGAAGACCAAGGGTGGATAAGACTCCTATCTATTAATACATAGGTTGGGGGAAGAAAGAATAAATGCAGACACGGGAACATTTTAAACTCAAAGGCAGTACTGGCACAAGAATAAATGAGTATAAAGCAGTCATGAATACATTTAGACTGGAAATGAGAAAATGTTTCTAACCATAACAGGAGTGAAGCAATTTTATAATAGGAAGAAAGAGGTTAGAAATTTGACTAGTGTTTAAGATGGGGCTTAAGAGCTATTGTTTAATGAACAAAATTGAATGTGGCAGTGATGAGAATAAACTTAATATGACAGATTCCTTCTAGTTTATTTTTTTTTTTGCAATAAAAATCATTTATTATTTTTTTTTTCCTATAGTCCTAGATAGGGATTGAATAAACATATTGTCTTTAATTATCACCTGTAAGTTATTTTCTAAATTACAATAATAAGAACACTAAGGGACACTAATTAAAATGCAAATGTCATATTAATAGTCACCTTTCTCTCTTATCTTTTCATTTGCTCTAGCTCTCAACTGGTATATGTGACACCAAAGGCAGAGATCTAATGAGAGAGCTTTACTTTCTTACCATTTGCTGGATAGCAACAAAGTCTTCCAAGAGGAGATAAATTATATCATTCGATGAAGAAGTAGAACGTACCTTCAACATGTGTGGGATCATTGCCCTGTTGAAGAGATTACTGTCCCTGGATATGTGATAAATATGAGTCAAGGTGTTTTTTTTTATTATTATTATTTTTACCTTTATGAGTTACATCTTGTGGTACCACAGGGAATGTTATGGTAACAAAAGACCTCTTATTTGCTTTTACTGCTCTGATGGACTTGTGTATGGTATTACCAGGATTAAAAAAAAAAAAAAAAAAAAAAAAAAAAAGTAGGGGCAGGGCCTTAAGTTCGTTATACTTAATTCTACCGACACAGACTAATTTCTGTTAGCTTATGTACACACCAAAAAAATGACATTAATCCATTGCTATTGGTACCTCTCTCATGCCTTGCCTTCTTGCTGTATTTCACTGCTTCCAGTTGTAGGAAAGTGCTTGTACGAAGAATCTCCTCTTGACCAGGCAGTTTCATTCATCCTCCTCTTCACATAACAGAGGTCATGGGACAATACAGAAAATTTCCTTAGAGAGGAAGCATACACATCTGGACATAACATGCAAACCACTTAAAGCCAGTGAATATTGATATGACCTCCACCTTCTAAAATAAATATTTCTCAATCTCTTATTTCAGTATGGAGTCCACTAAGGACTAACAGAACACTGTTATTTCAAACAAAAATTATGTGGTTAAATACCGCTGAAATCCAGTCAATGTCTGTAATTGTCTTTAGAAAGCCAATTATCTTATCTTCTTCTGTATATTCATGTAATTTTTTGTGTCATTACAGCACATTACACAATTATATGGGTATAACTGCAATACTCTTTTAAACTATTTTAAACTTTATTGAGAACCTATTTATGTTGCTTGATGCAAAAAGCTGGAAACTATTTAAGATGAGGGTTTGAACAAGCTCCATCAAATCCTAAGAGGTGTATTAGGGAGTTAAGAGTAGAGCCTAACAAAATATCATAACAGGAAAACCAATAACTTTATCCATAATGTCTATATTACTTTCATAGTGTTTAGTTTAAGTGCTTCCACAACTTTTGTTATTACCTTCTCAATGTATTACAATCTCAATGTTCACTGGACCATTTTTGTCAATGTATTTATGGAACGACTGATGCAACAGTTGCATCTACCATTAATAAACTCAGTTTTGAGTCTGAAGCAAATGGAAAATCCTGGCATTAAGTCAGGAAGTGTTAATGGAGCCTTCTTCCTTTTCTTGATAGGAGCACAATATAATAATAATGATCTAAAAAATTGCTACACAAAACAACATTTAAGAACAGGCAAATTCAAAACCTGGTGCTACCTACCAAGAGTGAAAGGTACACAGAAGAGAAAAACTTTAAAACAGAAGACCCACAGAAGAATGGCGCATGAGATGGCTAAATTTTAAACAAAACATGGGCCAGCCTCCTCCTTTTCAGCCCTTTCTTCATGCTGGAAGAAAGCCTGAAAGCCTGGAAATAATTTCTGAAAGATCTGTAAGAATGTAGAAGAAAATGACAGTGGTCCTACTGTAGTAAACATTGTAATCGCATAATTGATGCATGAGGAAGAAGGGGTTTGAGAATTTGTTGACTCCTGTGGAAGCTGGAAAAGTCCCTCAGCCTCCAAGTTGGCAGCATACAGGTGAATTTGCCCTCAACATTAGTGGTGGGGAGCAAGGTGAGGGGAGCACTCCAGGGAAATGGTTAGAAGAAAGAGTGGGCAATGATGCAGCAATCCTGAGCAGTGCTTTGGGCCAGAGGTACCTTGATGACTGTTGCTGTATCTGAGACAAGGACCTAGAAAAGGTTATACTGAGACTCGGAGGTTAACAAGATTGTATCATTACTGGAATATAGAAGTCAGGACAGTCATTCAGGTGACTAATGATTTGGTATACAGAAAAAAATAATTTTCCAGGACATCCTCATGAGCATTTTTATATGATGACCAGAAAAATTGCTTTCTTTCTCTTGCCAAACTCCTTTTATACTTCTAGAAGACCTTTAATAGAGCTCCCTTTGGTAGCCAAGAAGCAGTGTGATTCAAAGTAAACCTGAACCACAACTATGACAGAAATTACTATTACTAAAAAGTAACACTTTACAGAAATACAACTGAATCCTGTGTGTAGCAAAGGAATAAATAAAAAAAAAAAAATGGATAGCAATTTATTATTTCTTGCTAAACCATTTTACAAGAAAAAAAAAAAAAAAAAAAAAAAAAGAATTCACCCAAATGAAACCTTGGCAGCTCTCCGCTCTCCTTGGGCCAATAAATATCCTGATGAGACAAAACATGAATGCATCAGAATTTCCTGAAAGAAACAGACATGTTGTTTTCATTTGGCCTTCCTTCTAAATGAAATCTATTCATAATTTCACACTGATGCTTTAAACATAAGTCTTGCCTTGAGGGAGGAACTGCAACACACAAATTGTTTCACAATAGTTCAAGCATTAAAAACATACCAACTTTCTAACAAGACGCTTCCTGGGAAATTAATCTCATCCAATATCCTTTCTGTGATAACTCCAAAGGTTTCTTCTGTCTACCACAGCATTCTTTTTTACCTTCTCTACTTCTGTGCCAGTTCTCCAACTTTCTTGCCCTCAAATTCCCCAGGCTTGCCAATATGTTTATCATCATACAAGAGTACTAGCTTGGAAACCAGAAAGCATTTTGCAGTTTCTTAACAGTGTATAAATCCAGTAGCAAATAAATTAAACCTGAAATTACACTAATAACCTGAAAACAGACCCAAAGTAAATAAACCACCCTGAAAGATGAATAATTTGTGTATCAAATATGTTTTGCAGAAAGAAATTTTTTTTAGATGCCTTTTTGTTTAATTTATACACTCTTATTGGGTATCTTGGTATCTTTTCTACAATTACTTCTGCATCTTTTTTTTTTTCCCCTCAGGAAATGGACTGAAAGCATACACTTTTGACACAGGTGAGCATATTCTCAATCTAAATAATAATAATGAACCAGAATATGGGTACAGCCACATTCAGTGCAATGGCCCTTTCAGCAAAATATCAGCTTCCTGAAATTGCATCTTTCAGGCTGATGAGTAGTAGATCTTTTGTAAAATTCTAGGCATATCACTATCAGTCTACCTTAGTTTGCTTAACTACAAAAAAACCTCAGATATAATTGCTACCTCTTATCAAGTGATGTAGAGGTTGTGGGCTAGACGGGTTTCTCTCTTCCATTTAACAAATATTAGTATTAGACAAAGGCCAGAGGGGAAGGAGTAGAATCCTAACCTGTTCCCAACATGAATATCCTAATTGCTGGGCTGCAGATTAGACTGGATTTTACTTGTTTGTATCTTGATTAATTTTTCAAGCTTGGTTGAAGTGCAGTACAACCTCAATATGACTGTTAACATGGCAGGAAGACAATCCCCAGTACTCTGCAGCCTGTGCCCTTAGAAGAATGCACACAGCGCAAATTACCTACGTCTGCACTGCTTGCTATGTAGGACAAAAAGGTGAGGATAATCAGGTTATGGCAGGGTGCAGGTGTTTTAGATCCTTAGGAAAAGGGATCCCTTCTAGATCCAGGGAGTATAACACTACTTACTGAGAAGGCAAATCCAAATATGACCCTGTGACCATTCAGGAAATATTGTTATGTAGCTGAAATCTCTACGCAGGGAAAAAAAAAAAAAAAAAAAAAAAAAAGAGAGAGAGGGAGAGAGAGAGAGATATTCCCCTTTTCTTAGTAAGGTGCCTAAATGTCCCTCAAGAAACTTGGTGGACATGGGGGGAGGGGGGGCAGGCATCCAAGTATTTCTGAAAGTCTGGATATGATGTGAAAGAGGTAAAGAGGTCGAGAGAGAAGCAAGTGGGCAGGGGAGGGAAGGAGGAGGAAAGAAAGAGAACAGACAGCAATTGGAAAGACCAACTTGAAGGATATTAAAAACACACAAACAAACAAACAAACAAAAACTCCCACACAAAGAGCAATCATTTTACTCTAGTAGAAAACAGCACAGAACAGAGAAGAATCTCTACTGACCGTCTCTGCTTAGATGAGAAATAGGATCAGCAGAAAGCCTTGCTAATAGAAACATGCAGGAAGGAAAGCACCAGAAAAGGTTTTCCACCTTCCAGGCCCCAGGCCCCAGCACTAATATTTTCAATGCAAAACAGTGCCCTCAAACAACAAAACATTGTAGATGGACCTTTATTAGCTGAGAATAATTCTGATGATTCCAATGAGGTCTTTACAGGGAAGCCAGGATGCAGCACCAATATTTGAAGTGCTTTCCCACCTTGACACAGTGACAGAATGTCTGCAGGAAGACAGTGCTTTTTGTCACCCAGCAAAGGCTTCATATTGAGCTTTCCACTGAAAATAAAGCAATGACAAGTGAGAGGTTCCAAACTCAGCACCTCCTCATGGTAATTTCAGTTTAATCTTTTTTGTCAGAGCAGTGTGATTTCTGTCTTACAGTTTTCCATCTTTACCTTCCTTTGATTTAAACCCCTTTCTTGCTTTTTATTATATGATTATATGTAGCTTGGAAGATTAAATGGTAGAAAACAATACAGTGGCTGTACTGTTCCTCCTCTCACCCCTGTTTCTTTACATGGTTGTAAATGCCTGCAGCTTTGTCTTTCAAAAGTGCTACACAGCACAGAGCTCTGTAAGCGTTTCCTGATTTATGGTACAAATAAGATGTTAATTATAATATTTATTTAAATTAAACAATTTGTATGCACATAGGGTACTTTCAAAACCATTTTGTTCACAAAATTGCTGCTAACATTTATTACTACATGAATATTAATTGTTTTAATTAAATTGCATTAATATGAACACTACGAACCACAAGGAATAATATACAATGCATTCATCAGTAAATTGGGGGGTGGGGGGAGGGGGGGATCAAAACTGTGCTACATCCAGTGGGAAGACAGTCAGTAATTCAATGAGTTATGGTTGTTATGAACCCATCAGATATGTAAATACCTCATGCCTTCAGCAGCTCATGTAAGTTTATGTACAGTTTGACAAATATACACCCAGGAGTGTATACTATTGTGTTAATGTTTTCATGATTTAAAAGAAATAAATCAGAATTTCCAAACAAATGGTGTTAAGGTACATGCAAATCCAAACCAGGTGGAAAAAATATCCCTATTCTAAACAGGCCATAGCTCGCTGAAGACAAAATGCCTGAAATGGGACAAGCAGACAGGTTCTGGCTGGGCTCAAAGCCCCCTGAAAGTCCTGGGGAGCAGTATTTTAAGCCTTGACATTTTAACAGATGAGCATTTCCCTCATCCTGGCCTCTCCTCCTTTTCCCCAGTGCTCACATATCTTCTTTTTAAATACTCATTACTTGGATGCTGTGGTCACACAGCATTGATTTCAAAGCTCTGCTTCCCTGCACAGAATTGAGCAGCCACAGGAGCAGTGCTTTGAAGAAACAGAAGAGACAAGCAGCTGAGTTCACACAGCCTTGAAACACTGAACTGCAAGAAAGGAGAAGCAAAGGGGAAACTGAAGCCTGACATCAGAACCAGCATTAGATATACCCACTATAAAGACCCCTGCTTTTCTTCCGGGAGTGAGATACAGGGCTGGGCTCATGGTCCACTCTTGGCAGTCTTGGTCCAGTTGCACTTAGAGCTTGGACAAGGCTCTCAGAGAGAGGAGAAAGGCCAGGCTTTTCCTATGACAGGTGTGATGCTTGGCCAGAGACAGGCATCTTAAGCTTTACTGTACTGCACACGAGTTTTTTTTCTAAACAGGATTCAGAAAGGAGTCGCCAAGGGACCACACTTTACTAATTTGACACCATTGTTCACCCCACTGATGTCATTATGGGTTCCGAAGTGAAATCACTTCAGTCTCTTTCATCTCAGCATTAGTTTGGCATTCTGGAGGGTGTTTAAAATACTAGTTAATATGAAATTCCTCAGAAATAAAGATCACTTAGATACTGTGTAGTTCTTACAACAACTCTGTTCAGAAATAAGCAATTCTAACCAATCTTTTCATCTGATCATCAGGGCTGCTAATGTTATTTGGGACTAGAACACTTGCCTTGTGAAGAGAGGCTGAAAGAAGTATGCTTGTTCAGCCTGGAGACAAGATGGCTTCGGGGGGATCTAATAGCAACTCACCAAGTACCTAGGTGGTCACCAGGAAGATGGAGTCACACTTTTTATGGAGCTGTATGAGGAGAGAATGATGGACAATGATCCTGGCTTGAAATACATGGAGAAAGGAAAAAAAAAAACAAAAAGACAGAAAGAAAACTCATGAAGTAAAACTAACCATTGGAAAAAGTTGCCCAGGAGAATTGTAAGTAAAGCCTTGGGCAACCTGGTCTGAATTCAGTGCTGGATTCACCAAGCCTCATTCACCCAGCAAATTTGGCTAAGAGACCTCCTAGTAACCTTTGCAGCCCAAATGAGTCCATTATTCTGCATGGATCTGACAGCTGTAGCTACACCACAGGAGTAAAAGCTCAGGATGTGTTCCTTACATAAATCTCAGCCTAGCTCTGGAAAAACCCTGAAGTCTCAAGGGCTAATTTATAACTTTTCACAGCACTGTGAAATAACATATCTACAATAAAATCAGGCTGTGTCTATCCTGTATTCTGTATGTGTTATTCAGATAAGAACTGAAAGATAAGGCCCCATCTAGCCTCTAGTCATTAATGATTTTAGGACAATATTTGTTATTTCAGAGTTTTGTTGTGTCATTGCTAAGACTTTTAGATTTGCATATCTAGCTGTAACCTTCTAACTCTGTCACCTTTTTAAAATAAAAAATCAGTATTTCATAATATACAAAATTCTTTGAGCTGGAATCATTCTCTAAAGATGAACTCTTCAGATCCAATTTGAATAAAGCTACAAAATAATTTTGTTCACATTTTGAGTCATTTATAATAAAGAAATATTTAGAGGTTTATTTTCAGCCAAACATGTCAGAATAGTCATCCATTGCATTGTATTGCATAAAGAGGAACAAACCTAATTTCCTTCTTAAGGTGCATACCATGCCATACTGGAATTTGAAAGGGACTGAATGTTTCACACTGTTGACACCTCATACAATGCACTGCATAGGCTATATAAGAATCTGTTCATTAGTATCTGTTGACTAATATGGGACCACAACTTCTCTTCATATGTATCAGGAGTTTTATTTGCTTGGTAATAATGATTTCCTCTAATTTCTACACACAAGGACACTATAATGTAAGGGACAAAATTATAAGTGGCGATGAAGTCATAAACATACAAGACGTGAATTCCACTTTGTGATGGATACCACAAAAGTAGATTTGGAAACAGAGTTGGTCTGGGGACATGGAACTCATGCAAGTCCTGCCATGTGGACCCAACATAGCAGCTGGTACCACACAAAGAGCTCTGATCCTCTTTCCCCTTATTCAGGACTGCTGAATTCAAATGGTAAGAGATGCAGAAAAAAAGGCCGCTAGGTCGATAAAGAAAAGGTGGGCTCTAAAGACTAAGAGCTTGGCTCTCAACATAGATGTTGACAGAAGATATTGTTCTCTCTAAATACATTAGTGGGTGAAAGCTGGAAGAGAGAAGACCTATTAAAGCTAAAGAACACCAGCACAGGAACAAATAGGTATGTGGTTGTCTCAGTTTAGGCGGGAAGTTAGAGGAGTATTTACAGGAATGGCCTTTCAGTAAGAGTAGTAAAGAAGAAAACAACTTGCATAGCTTTAAGATAAAGCTTTATTAACTTTATGGCACAGTTCCTTGTGATGGCATATTTCCAGGTGTTCCCTTCACTCTTATGAAATGTGTTAACAAGACACAGCTACTCAGACAATGTTCCTCCTCCATGATTGCTATCTAAGGATAAATTTAGAGTGGGGAGACATTCTCTTCCATGTGACTAGCAGAGCAATCTTGCATCTTAGATCATGAGAGAAAATTATGTAATTTGTTCATGCCTCCTTTGCTCAGAACAGAACATCCTTTTACTTTAAAATCTCAAGTCCACTGAAGTTTATGGGAATTCTGTCACTGATCACAGAAAAGGCAACTGTATTTTTATATATTACAATTCTAATATTTTATGGCTAGTGGTATGGCTACTAAACATTAAATAAAGGCACGGGAAAAGTCTGAAAAGTCCACCTCCTGAAATTTATTTGAGGGAAAACATGAAAACCTCTTTACTCTTTTTTTTTTTTTTTTTTTTTTTTAAATCTCCTTACCAAGCCTTGCTGGGTGGTGTGGAGGGTGGTAGGGGGAGAGCATGACAGACAACAAAAAGCAACCATAGCTATATAATCAGCAGTGCTTGTGGTAAAGAATATTTTACTCAAGGGAAGAGAGTATAGATACTAGTATTTCTAATATAATATGCAGTGAAAACATAAAAACAAAGAACAGTCTTGACACAAAGAACATACTTCTTAAAAAAAAAAAAGAAAACAAGAAAAAAAGAAAAAAAAGAAGATGAATTTGCTATTACAAAATAAATAGATGGGCAAAGGCCCGGACATCTCATAAAAGCATATTATAAACTAGCATGAAATCAGATTAATATAAAATTCATGCTGAAATAGAAGAAAAACAAATCCTTAAAGAAAAGAACATTACACAAACGAATGAGGTTTAAAAAACTGTAAAAAGCAGGACAAACTAAAAAAAGATATATACAGGTTGTGAAGTAGTGAGCAATTGTATATTGTATATACTATGGCTGCAGGTGCAGTATAAAAACCTTTTGCACTCTCAAGATAATCTTTTTAAAGTATGGATTTGCAACCCTAAGATTTCCTGTTGCCATGACAGCATGAAACAGTTGCTGCCTATCATTATGGATCATGTGTTTTAGAAATTTGATTATATTGCTATAGTATTTAGGTTACTTGGAAAATACCCTGCTGCTTTTCAATGTATTTCATTTTTAGGGAGGTGAGGCTTATTAATTCTTTCAAAAGGCACACTTATGGAGGGTGAAATATCAGAAATATAGTAGACTCTGCTCTTAACAAAATTAGTCTTTCTACGAGTACAAATACTCTACTGGATATTTAATTAACATAGTGCTATAGAATTCTGTAAATACTTCTGCACCAGAGGTCAGACTCTGTTAATGTGGAATAATGTGACCAAAGGAAGTATGAAATATTTTCAGCACATACAGCCCTTTCTATTTCTGAATGTTACAGTATTATTTACTAAGTATGTCACATTTGGTATATAACACTTATATAACGTAGCAATTATGCCTTGCAAAGGATGAGCTCTCAGGATATTTTCATGCTGTGAAAATTTTTGGTTTTGTATATATATATATATATATATTTAATACCCTAACTTCCATGGAACAGCGGAGGAGATGCAGATGGGATTATCTGGGTCTTATTGAATTTCTTGCTGTTTAAAAAATTGCAGTTGTCTAAGTCCCAGGTATGGTAAATCAGAGGTGACTACACCACTGGCAACCAGACAGACAGAATCTCCTTTACTCACAATTTTAAGGGCAGCATTTCTTCACACTTCTGCTTGAGCTCTTAAAATATATTTATATATAATAAAGCATGTGTGCCTTATTCTTGAAAAATACAGGTAAATAGATCCAAAATATGCAGAGGATTACCACCGACACTGCTTACACCCAGGCTGTAGCACAATTAGAGGTGCCTCTGCCAGGTCTTGAAGGTCTGGCAAAGAAGCCAGCTAGATCAGACACAAGAATGTTTGCCCTCCTGTTGTCTCCTTACCTATGCCCCATACAACATGTACAATCATACCACCATTTTGAGATGCACCACATCAACATAGTCTATATCTTATAAAACAAGGTTTCATTATTAACCATTTGCCAAATAGGAAAATCAATATGGGATTCTCCATTAGTGTGCCATCAGTGGGAGAGTGAACTAGGGCAAAAGCATCATGATCTGGTGTCACAGAATCAGCTAACAGGATTAAGCAGCTGATTTTATCCCCTTTGGTCTTACTTCAAACTCCTGATAAACAGGTGATTATTGTAAATAGCTTAGTGTTTTTTTTTTTTTTTTTTTTTTTTTTTTTAAGCAGAGGGTAACAGGTATATTTATTTACACATAAGCCCACATAAGCCTCAATCTCTCCATCAGATAAAGGATGGACAAGCTTTTCTTTCAGACAACACAGATTTTTTCTGTACTGCAGAGGAGTAGTGGAGAAGAAAACATAAGCAACATTTGGTTCTTAATTTTTTCTATCATTAAACACGGCATATAGCTGAAAAGGTAATAAACACGATAATGACTTTGGCAAATTCAAGAAATTATCTCTAAATTTGAGGTGATTTGCTGAGTTAACATGAAGTGAGCAATGTATTCATATACTATATTTCATCCAACTGACTGCTAAGGATTATGAAATATATTTATGATGTATAAAAAGCAAAGTTGAGCCTCACAGTACAACACAGCTGAAGGTACACTACTAAATCAAAGTATTCAGGAACATTCAGGAATTCAGTCACCTACATCAGCCAGCTGTTATGATGTGGCCTTGCACTATTTTGGCCTGTAACAACTAGCACTACCCCAAGCAATTCCCCAGCCTGGGATGGTTTATGCTCCAGGGAACACCCCCATACGCAGCAGGCTCTTAGCACTTCATTTCAGAGGTCTGGGCACAGGCCATGCTGTGCAAGTGTTCCTGGTCAGATTTAATTGATCCGAATGTGGAATCTACATTAACTGAGACACACAGGGTAACACAGAGATGATATATAAAGGCACTGCCATGAGAGCAAACAAGAGGCTTGCGTTGAAACCAGTCTCTGGCATACGCTGAATGCTAAGCTCAAGTATTAATTTTTAGAACTCAGATGATTTAGCAGTGACTGTACTCCTAAATATCTCTGTGCATAGTTCTTCAGTTTAGTATAAGTATGCTGTTTACAGTTTATTGTATCTGCTCCATATAAAGGATCCTTTATTTTGCTGCTGTCCGTTATATGATTCTACTGCTTGGAAACACCCAGAGACAGAGTCACAGTCCAACATTATAGAAAAGACAGTAGCAAAAGCCAGTTTTTTTCTGTGGGTTTAACTAGTATTGACAACACTGCCTCAGTTTCACCTTGTAACAGTCACCAGGAGCTTTATCCACACTGGTGTGTAGGTAACACACTTCCTCTTCTGGCCTGTTTTGTTCAACTATCACAGCTCAAACTTCAGAGATCACAATGGCAATCAGTAGAAGCCATATCTGGAGGCTAGATGCAATACTACTCCCATGTCTATGGGTCTTCTGACCTTTCTTTTTGAGACTCAGTATGTATGTGCAAAGTTACAACCACACAAACATGCTTAAAGTTTGAGACTTTTTTTTTTTTTTTAATTATTTATTTATTATTTGGGGGGTGGGGGCTGATTAGTAAGGTATTTTATGCCTTGTTAAACTAAAATATTTTGTTTCAGAATATTCCTTTCCTTCTCTTACCAGAGATCTGATTTATGAATAACCCTGAAAAGCCTGTATGAAACAGAATTGCAAGAAGTTGTGTAAGGAAGCAGACAGTTTCTGCAGCCATGTGAGGAGCAAAATACTTGGTCACAAATGAGTCAGAAAAATTATAAGAGCTGCTGACGGCAGAATCAGTCAGCATATCTGTCTAGAGGGGAGGAAACTGAGTCAAGCCTATTAATGATGCCTTGACAGCCTCCCCACGGATTGGCAACAGCAGCCTATCTCCTCTAGGAACCTCACTTAGCTCCTGGCAGTCAGCTGGAAAGAGTCCCAGAAAACTCCTTGCTATATAGTGCTTTATATCTGGCAAATCCCTGTTTTGCCTAGTCTGATCCTGAACCGAACATCTACAGCTGGTTAGCAAAGCACTGACATAGATGAATACATAACTGCCAGAGAAAATTAGCCCCCTTTCTAACAAGCTAACTTTGAATGCTACATGCCCCTCCTATTTTGCATTAAGCTTGCCAATTTATTAGAGTTCAAAAAGCTGCATTTTCTCTTCTTCGGTCAACTATTTTATTTCAGAATGTTAACCCAACTGTAATCTTGTTGCCCAGTTTTGCATACTGTAGAAATGTGGGAATTTGCTTTAACAAATCCCCCTGCATTATGCTTGAAGCAAATACATTTCTTAGCTTTCCCAGAACCCTTAATAGAGCCTCCTGTAAACATGATGGGACTTGCTGACAGAAAAAGCTATCCAGAGGGCATGCTCTGAGCAAATGCATGCAGCAAAACATCTAACACATCCAAATGGAATTATAGCACAGAGGGCACCTCAGCATGTTTATCCTTTCATGGCGTGCTAGTAATTTGTTTTTTCTTACTTCAGTAGTCTAACAGTTCTTTGCAAGTGTACAAGGACAAGCCAGATTTCTATTACAAGATGTATATAATTCAAGTTAAGTGTAACAAACTATAAGACATATCCTTTTATAAAATCCTTCATTTCTGTCATTTGTGAGAGCCTATGTGTGGGTCTACCAGAAAAAAATATTTAACTTCCTGAAATGTAAGGTGCTATTTATACATAACTTACAGACAGAAATACATGCTAGTCATGCTCATTCTACCATAAATGTGTTTTTGTTTCCATATTTGGAAGAAGCTACTTGTTGAACTTTTACATATGTTATTAGCAATTGCCCTGGACATATGGCATTAGTATGCATCAGGACAATAAATTTTCAAGAAAACTATGAAATTCACCCATGCTTGAAATGAAGCAGAACAGCATAAATCTGGGTGTCCCACATGAAGGAATTAGCATAAAAATATGTCTCTAAGCTGCTTTGGAGTTACGAAGACCAAGAAGGTCTATGAGCAGGAATCCTTCCCCCTCCTGTAATCCCCCTCCCCTGTAAAGAACCAAACCTTAGGTGCCAACCCAGAGTGTTTGTATACCTTTTAAATCAGAGCATCCCAAACAAGCCACTGAGAGAGGTCAGGGTTTGGCCTATAACTTGGTAGAATTATCCTCATAGCTCTAGGAAGCCTCTTAGCTCTATAGCCTTCATAAGGTAAGACCAACGAGAAAAGCTCCATCTATTCAAGCAGGAAATTCTGTGCATTTTACAGTAAGATACAAACTACTGAAGTTGTCTCTCGAAATTCTGCAAGCTCTATATAAAATATAGGAATTAAGTTTTTCAGAGTATCAAAGTTGTCATATGATTTTGCTTTTTTTTTCCTATCTAAAGAGTCTTATAAATTCATCCATATAATGTGCTCCACAAATTAATTCTAATTACTACACTACACGAAATCAGCAAACCACCTTTGCAATGCTTTCTTTTGATAGGCACTAACCATATCACTAGCATCTTCCGGCTAGCAGACACAGACACAAAACACACCATGGTGAAGCTTGATGCTTTTTTTCAGCAAAATTTTAAAGGAATGTTTTCCCATCCCATTCCAGAACTGATGTCTGTCCTATACTTAAAGAAGTAGGTCACCAAGAGCTGCATTGCCTGGGGTCCTTATTATCCTTTCGGTGCAGTCAAAGCAGCTTTCTTCTTCAAAAAGAAGACAAAAAATTCTGTTTAAATCTAAATTTAAAAGCTAACATTACAGATCTTGGTACAGCACAGACAAGCGGCTGATTTGCATCTGACCTGTCTGGGTCCCAGGCTCCCCTTTCCTCTGGAGCTTTTGGTATCTGAGTCAGTGGAGGCCACTATCGATAAATACAGGCATAGGCAGGGACATCTGAAGAAGTTGTCAAGAAGTTCAAACAACTGGCCTGTTTCCTGGGGAACAGCACCATTCCTGTGCATACAGATACTATCTTCATTACTGTGCTCTGGGCTTTTCCACACATCTGTATGTTTTTACTCCTAATAGGACTTGTTTTTGTAGGAATAGCTCTGGTGTAAAGCCAAGTGCAAAGGGCTGAGTTGTCAAGCAGAGAGGATGCTGGTTTCACAAATATCAGTAAGACATGCAGTAAAGGGTTCTTAGAAAGTTCTCAGGCAAGAGAGAAGTGAGTAAGGAGTAATTCTGCTGGGACAGTGTCCTGAGCATGATGGAGAAGGTGGAAGAAGAGCTAATGCTAGTGGGAGCAGAGAGGCTGCCAACACCAACCAGTTTGCTGTAACTGGAATGGTCTGACGGTACACAGCAACACACTTGTAGGGTATTAGTCAAATGACACAGTTATCACACATAAAGCTGGTGAAGCTGCTGGAGCACAAACCTGGGCACACAGTGCCCATTCACATTCCACACTACTGCTTAAATTGCAGAGGCATAAAGTTAAATTCAAACAAGTAAACACAAAATCAAAATTGCCTGAGTCTCAAGGTCCACAATAACTGTAATATATTTTAGTTTATACTCTAGCATAATTTTGCTTGGACATTAAAGTAATGAATTCTTGTCATTGTATGTTGCGCTGAACTAGGTGACAGACTGCTTCTGTCATTTACTTCACCAGCAGGGCCTCAGCTAGCCTGTTTATAAAGTCAGACATCTGTATGCTTGGCTATTAAATTTACAGACTCTTAGTCCTAACTATACCCTGGAAAAACTTTATGGAATTAACTATTACCAAAAAAATAAATAAATTAAAAAATAAATTATAACCTCTCATAAAGACTAGAAAGGAAAAAAATAATAATAAAAAAAAAAAAGTAAGAAAACCTGAGTCAAGAAAACTTTCCTTTAGAGATAAGCTTCTTCCACCTGTCTGGGAAAACCCTGAGGTATGGTTCTACAGTTTCAGATTTCAGCTAAATGAAGAAAAGCAATGTTATTTCTCAGCTCTAATGTGAGAGAGACCCTCATCTGGACTGCAAAACCTAACAATACAAAGCTACAAACAAAAAAGCACTGCTCGTCTCCTGGACTGGTTTGGCTATTTCTCCACTCAGATTAAGCCTCCAGTATGTGTCCCATGTTTGCCTTGGCCATACTAGAGGCTGCCTGAGAGCAGAATACTAAGGCTCTAAGCAATACTCCCCCTAACCCTTTTCTACATGGGGTATAGAAATAGTGATTTCTTGGAAAGACAGCATTTCTGTCACTTGTTTCTGTCACGTTTAGTAGAACAATGTTTCCAATTGATTTATAGCAACAAAGGCACTTGCTTTTTTGGAGCATGACATTTACTGTTATCTCTTTGCAAAGCATGACAATCTCAGGGCAATGGAAAAAAGACTTGAATATCGATTAAAACAAACTTGATTCATTAAAAGTACTGCTGACATTTCCACTGATCTGTGCTATTCTTTTCCTTCACATTAAACAATGTAGTCATTTAATGCTCTTAAGGTCACTGGTCTGTAAATGCACTGTGTTTAAGGTACATGCCATTTATCTATTCCTTGGGCTAAGGAAAAAAAAAATAAAAGAAAGGAGAGGGGAGGGGAGGGGAGGGGAGGGGAGAAAGGGGGAGGAAAAGAGAGAAAGGGGGAGGAAAAGAGAGAGAGAAAGAGAGAAAGAGAGAGAAGGAGAGAAAGAGAGAAGGAGAGAAAGAGAGAGAAGGAGAGAAGGAAATAGAGAGAGGGAAAGAAATAAAGAATGGAAAAAGAAAAGAAAGGAAGGAAGGAAGGAAGGAAGGAAGGAAGGAAGGAAGGAAGGAAGGAAGGAAGGAAGGAAGGAAGGAAGTTAAAGAAAGAAAGAAAGAGAGAGAGAGAGAGAGAGAGAGAGAGATGGGTGCCACAACTTGCTTTGCTTCTCCTGCTCCAGAGCTGAGCTTCCCTCTGAGGAGAAGATTTACCAGTTAGACACATGCAGGTACTTCACATGCAGACTCCCTCATTAAGTAAAGTAATGGCAAGAATTCGTGCTGTTAAGACTGCTTGTTTATTCCTCCCTGATGTCACTTTAAAATTTCCATTGCAGAAGCAGGTCCTGTAAAGTGCTGCCAGCTCCTGCACATTGCAGAATGAAAAGAGAGTGCAGAGCTCCTGCCAGCCCAGCTCTGAGCACCACTCAGCAGCTCCATCCATTGTGTTCCCTGCTGTAAGTAAGATTTAAGAATTTTGATCCAATGATCCAATGCTACACTTCCTACAATTTTGGTGCACAACATGGAACTGTTTAATTTACTGTTTCTATTACAATTAAAGAGGCGGAAGAGTTTCCTGTATCCAGTAGGGTTACTGCCTAAGGAAATGTTAGTAATTGCCCAAATGTGGCAACCTTTGCCATAAGCATTACTCACACTCAAGAATGTCAGGTCTGCATCAATTGCTTGATTTTACATCTAATAGAATGATGGTATTCTTTCAACAAAGGAAGATAAATACCTCCATTAGGTCCCGGAGAGGAAGAAAAGCCAGGATCTCACTAGGGAAGCTGCACTGGAACTCACAACACCTTTTTCACAAAGAATTGAGATGTGGTTATATGCTTGTAACTATCTAATAAAACCAACAACATATTCTCTTGAAATTTTCCTCTGGAAAAATCTATAGTTAAGGATTCAATTGTCAGTTGAAATGTTATCATTTTATCAGTGCAAAATTTTTTTGTAACTTTTTTTTTTTTTTAACCAGGTTTTTCTTTCATACAGATTTTGCTTTAATGTTTGTGCCACAAGAAAATAAAAGAAAGGGTTAGTCTCAATACATATTCCTGCAATTGTGTTGGAATTTGTTCCTGAAACCTTTATTCATCTTCTTGGGGAAGAGTGGATATTCTAATGTCTTGCAGAAGAACCCCTCTGTGTTTAAAGGTCAAGGAAAAATTATTGAAATCCATTGCTTTTTCATTTCTCTGCATATTGACTAATGTAAGTCTCCTGAGTACTGTGACAAAATGCTCTCAGGGAGGTCCTAACTAGGAGTGAATGAAATAAGTCCTGTCTTGATCATTCTCCAAACAAGAGGACAGATTCTAATTTCCTCTTAAGCCTTTGCTAAATAATAAAGCCTGAAAGACCAGGACAACTGTTTTTACTCCACAATGGGCTGATTAAAAAAAAAAAAAAAAAAAAAAAAAAAAAGAATCGGGAAGAATGGGGAAAATCTAATGAAGATGAGATTTGTTCTGACTATAACAAATTAGGTCTGGCTTTTGATAAAAGTATGCAATCTTCATTTTCTCATTCATCAAACCCTTGTTCCCCAGTGTATATTTTGGAAGCACAATCCATACGGCTCACCTAAACAACCCAGGATATTTCATGGCCTATCTCTCCTTCTCAGTTATCAATGATTGTTATAATCCCACTGTTGCACCCAAATAATACCACATACTATGGCCAAGGCTGCCATCAAAGCATGAATTCACAGAATTATGTACACACAGATTTGACAATATCAACATTGCACATTTAAATGGTCTGACAAAAAAATGTATCTTGGTGAATTACTTCTGAAACATTGATTTAATCCTCCTAGGGGCATTTTAGACTACCTGCAAGAAATATAAAAGATTTTTCCAACTGTGTTATAGTTGAACTTGAGCATGGAATTAAAATGACTTTGGAAGCATGTTATTCTGTATTCAGGGGAACTGCAAGACTTTCCTTAGCATACTTCACATCTGTTACAAACCAGACTTCCTTCATCTTCCTTTTTTCCACATGGGTTAGGGTGTACTCCTGCGAGGTACTAGGTCTAGACCAAATGTAACATCAGATGTGCCATAATTCCCCAAAGTAAGACAGGAAATTGTTCTTTCCTTTGAGAATAAAAAAAAAATATCCACTCTAAGGAAACTCAAGATCTGGCCATTCAGCTTTAGGGTTATATAGGCATTTATCTTATATTTAACTTTGACTTACATTATGATATTGAAAAACACGTTTGTTATGTAAGAATTTGGTCATATTTCTAGAGATATTATTAAACGTATATTTAAGAAAACTGAACACAGTATTCAAGTTGTGACCTCACCAGGACCAACTACCAAGGGACAATTGCTTCCCCAGTCCTGCTGGCCACACTATTTCTGGATACAAGCCAGGATGCTGTTGGCCTTCTTGGACACCTGAGCATACTGCTTACTCATATTCAGTCAGCTATTGACAAATACCCCCCGGTCACTTTCTACCAGACAGCTTTTCAGCGACTCTTCCCCCAGCCTGTAGTGTTACATGGTGTTGTTGTGCTACAAGAGCAAGACCCAGCACTTAGCCTTATTGAACTTCATGCAGCTGGCCTTGGCCCATCACTCCAGCCTATCCAGAGCCCTCCTACTCTTGAGCAGATCAACGCTTGCACATAACTTGGTGTCATCAGCAAACTTACTGAGGGTGCACTCAATCTCCTCATCCAGATCATTAATAAAGATATTGAAGAGAAGTGGCCACAATACTAATCCCCGAGGAACACCACTTAGTACTGGACTCCAACTGAATTTAACTCCATTCACCACTTGTCTTTGGGCCCGGCCACCCAGACAGCTTTTAACCCAGTGAAGTGTACACCCATCCAAGCCACGAGTAGGCAGTTTCTCCACAAGAATACTGTGGGAAATGGTGTCAAATGCTTTACTGAAGTCTAGGTAGACCACATCCACAGCCTCTCCCTCATCCACTGAACGTATCACCTTGTTGTAGAAAGAAATCAGGTTCATCAAACAGGATCTGTCTTTCATAAACCCATGCTGACTGGGCCTGGTCACCTGGTTGACCTGTAGATGCTGTATGGTTGTATTCAAAATGATCAGTTCCATGAGCTTCCCTGTCACTGAGGTCAGATTGACAGGTCTGTAGTTTTCCAGATCCTCCTCCTGACTCTTTTTGTAGCTGGGCATCTTCTTGTAGCTTAGCGTGTAGCATTTGCTAACTGCCAGTTGACTGGGACCTCCCGTGATAGTCAAGACTGCTGATAAATGATGGAAAGTGGCTTGGTGAGCACTTCTGCCAAATCACTCAGTGCACTTAGGTGGATCTCATCTAGCCCTATAGACTTGCATACATCTAAGTTGAGTGGCATGTCGCTAATCATTTCCTCATGGATTATGAAGGCTTTATTCTGCTCCTCATCCCTATCTACCAGCTCAGGGGGCTGAGTACCTGGAGAACCACTTGCCTTGCTGCTAAGGACTGAGACAAAGCTCTAGTTAAGCACCTCAGCCTTTTCCTCACCTCTTGTCACTGTTTCCCCCCATATCCAATATAGGATGGAGACTTTCCTTGTCCTCCTTTTCTTCTTTCTTTATTTATGAAAACATTTTTATCATCTTTAACATCAGTAACCAGATTGAGCTCCAGTTAAACTGTAAATTTGTAGAAATTAATACTTCTTGTGTTCACATATCTTGAAGCAAAGCAATTATTTTCCATGGAGAAGTATATAAGGCGTTGCATTCTTAAAAAATATATTTAAGAAGGAAATAAACCTCCTTCTGTGGAGCTCAGGTAAGGAATCTGTTTAGTTTCTGGAGCTTTTGCAAGCTGAAAATATGTGAATACTGAATTCTTCACCATCAGATAAAATAAAAATTTATAGACAATGAAAAAAAAAATAAATTGGTTTTGCAGCAACTACAGTTATGAAGATATCTGTCTGGGTGATTCAGTTATTTATGCATAAGCATCATCTTTCCTTCACTTTCCTGCTGTGGTGCATCTTCACTTATGCCAAAACCACAAATTAAGATCCTAGCTCTTTAGCCAAGAAACCTGCCTTTCCTCTGAAACACTAACATCAGTAGATATTATACCCTGATAAATACAAACTCCATAGAGTGCTGTGGGCTGCCTGAGATACTGGTGAGGGGCACTGGCATTTGCATACAAATACGTTAAAGACCTGTATTGGTAGAAGAGATGCAGAGATTCTGCATAGCCATAGTTTCAGGCTAAAAGAGCTAGTACCTTGTCATCTGAGACACAGTTCAAATTCAAATGTGTTGATGTAAAAATGCAATCTATCTGCAAACCAGGCTGGGGTAACATTACAAGGAAAAAAGTCAGTATGGACTTTTGAATATACCACAGAGTACAGCACAGATATGAACAGGTCATGCTGTTTGCAACTGTTGGCTAAGATGTAAATCACGGAAATATCACTAATTGTAATTTAGTTAATTCATGCTTTGTCATCAACTTAAAATTGCTTTGAATTTAGTGTTCTCATATACTAGGCATCACATTTCCTTCACAACTTTCTAGTTCTTCAAATAGACAATTAAATAAGGTTTGTGATGCTAATTCTTACACTTGCTTAGTATCTTATTTCTTTTAGAACAATGCTGGAATAGATATAAACTTTTAAGCCCAGGACCTCAATATTTTTTTTTTCCTAGAAACATGCAGAGTAGAAGTCTGTGAGGTTAATGGTGAGGAAAATGGGTAGCAGAAAGGATCACTATGTGACATAAGTCAGCTATTGAAATAAATAATGGAATTAGCAGGTGGCTTCAGTAAAAATGAGAAGAGATTGTGGACAAATATTCCTGAATGTTAAACTGAGGTTAATTATGTCCAGTCTAATTCTGCCCTGTCCCTCAGTATACTTTAAGAAATTGAACAGTGTGTTAAATGTGGTATCCTACCCAACTCTTATTATATACTGTTTTTGAAGACGTTATTTGCATTCACTAAAACCAAGGAACACTGTATATCTCATGACAAAAGGAGCAACTATATTTTAGTGATATACCAGCCATAGGAAGTGTCTTCAGGATTACCATGGCTTTAGACTGGCTGCTGATCCAGCCATTGGTGCCAGAAGAGAATAAGGATCGACTCGCACACCAAAACAATGGGAGGACCTTGCACTGCAGGTCATTATCCAAACAATGGGCCTCGGCTTCCCTGATGCTGTGAAAGAAGCTGATCTTTTAAGTCCACTTTGTCCAGGCCAGGCAATCACATTCAGCCAAAAGCTTTAATCAATAAAAAATCTGTGATCACAGAATCACAGAATAGTCTAGGTTGGAAGAGACCTCCAAGATCATCGAGTCCAACCTCCTACCTAATGCTAACAAATCTTCCACTAAACTATATCCCTAAGCTCTACATCTAAACATCTTTTAAAGACCTCCAGGGATGGTGACTCAACCACTTCCCTGGGCAGCCTATTCCAGTGACTAACAACCCGTTCAGTAAAGAAGTTCTTCCTAATATCCAACCTAAACCTCCCCTGGCGCAACTTTAGCCCATTCCCCCTCGTCCTGCCACCAGGCACATGGGAGAATAGACCAACTGCCACCTCGCTACAGCCTCCTTTCAGGTACCTGTAGAGTGACAAAACATTCAAAAAAAAAAAAAAAAAAAAAAAAAAGACAAGTGGGTAATACAAACACAATTAGTATGCAGTGCTCTGAAATTTACATTCTGTACAGCCTAGCCTTACTAGAAGAACAAATAACAGAGGTGCTATCATTGCTACTGATTGGCTTAATACACCCAGGAGCTGTGCAGATAGAAATTAGAGTCTGTTTTTCATGCCTATCTAGACTTTTTCATGTCCTCCATGTTCTTTTGTTTCCCTCAGTTGCTGTTTCTTACCTCTACAGGTTTAGGCCCTTTGCTTCAGAGACTCTCCTTTATGACATACCCCTGTGGTACAGTGAGGCCCTGACCCAGTTAAGGCTGTAAGAGCAAATGCAGTATAAATAAACAAGAGACTTTTTTTTTTTTTTTGTAGCAAATAATAATAATAATAAAAATATGCATAAGATACTTCCCCCAATTTCAACATCTTCTAGTGCAATTTTTACTAATAAGCAAAATTAAGGCCACTGCACAAAGACAGAGACAAGAAAATATAAACTAATGGACCAGGGAAGAACAGAGAAAGCAGAAGTTAAAAATGATAAAAATGTGGCTCCCACTACAACAAATGACTTTCTTGATACCAGTCTTAAATACAGCAGGATCCATTTGCAGTTAACTCTGAAGATTCAGTGAGACTTGATGGACCTAATCCTCAGTTTGTATGAGTTTGTGATGCTGTGGTAGTCAAAAAAATTACAGCAATTTACACAACAGAAGGATCTGGCTCTCTCTCATGACTGTATTATCTCTTAGGAGGCAGCATCAATTAAAACCTAATACAACTATCATCCATTTAATCTCTCCAAAGACTTACACATAACACTTCTACAAATGTATTACAGGGGAAATAATAGGACCTTTTCTCTCTCAGGTATTTTTCTTCTGCTGTCCTAGGGGAAAAAGGCTGCATTTGATTTTTCTAAATATGGGGCCCTGGTAGGGGTGACAAATAGGTTACGTCAAAGAATATAAATTAGAATATCTTCAATCACTCATTAGATTAAAAGGGATTGCTTTAAAAATAAGAGAGATGACCCTGAGGAAGGTGTCCCCAGGAGAACCCACGATCCACAGGGAACGGGTGTCCCAATAGGTACAGTCACTATTAAATCAACTTGTAAGTGAAAATACAAACAGGTTTCACTACTTCAAACTCTACCAAAGAAGTAATTGTAATACAAGTGGAATATCTGTCCCATGTAGTGGCTTTCTAAATGAGTCCCTGGTCTAAAAAAAAAAAAAAAAAGATAAAAATTTAAAAAATGCATCTACTTCAGTCCTTGTTGTCTGCCTGATAGACTCAGCTTCTTCCTGTTCTAGAGCGGTCTTTGGCTGTTTCTCCAGCAGTCAGTTTCTCAGAAGAAGGAAGTATAGGTACTTCTGACAGAAAAATAGAATAGAAAAAAAAAAAAAAACAATCAACAACAAAAAGAAAACACCACCACAAAGTCAGCCAAAAAATGAAAGAAGCCCCACTCAAACAAGGAAACTGCCAGTAATGCCAAGGACCGCTCACAGTGCTTAAACTTCTAGATGCTCCTCTGTGTAACAAGTCCTTCAGCAAGGGCTGAACTGTGAGCTCATGTGGTCCTACATTAGACACCTCTAGGCTGCCTTGTCTGGGAAAGAGGTCAGGAGAAAGAGAAGGTTGGGAGTAAACTCATAAAAGGAAGATCAAGGGAGAGGGAAAAAAGGAACTATTAGACAGGAAATGAAGAGATCATCCAGAATTACAGAGAGATGAAATCGAGGCACCATAAAGACATAGAGAGAGGAATTTAGCATTAACATAATTATTAAGTGTATACACAGTGAGCATTTGCACCAGCGGGGGAGATCTATCTTCTGGCAAAGTTTATCATGCCTCATGACACAGAGCTTTCTCTGGCTTGCTGTTCCAAGTGAGATTCGTCTCCCCATAGGTCAAATCTTTCACTTTCAGACACCTGAGTTACTCATCCCAGGCTCCCTTTATAGTCAAGGAAGAAAAATAGATGCCTCCAAAGAGCAATTCATTTGACCTACCTTAGATGTCTTTCTTTGGATGAGATGAATTGTGCTCCAGAAAAACTTGTTTCTATAAAAGGAGCCAATGCTAGCTAGCTTAATATTAGATATCAAAACTTTAATAACCTGTCATTGGAAGAAAGTTCCTTTAGCTGTTTTTCTATATTAGAATGAAGCAAATACCTTCAATTTTCAGAAAAGAAAAGAAAAGAAAAGAAAAAAAAAAAAAAAAGACTAGAAACTCAGTTTCTTTGCCCTACTAAATCCTTAACTCTTTATTCACAAACCACACTAAGAAACCACTGACCATGACCTACCACATGTCATTTTATCAAAAGGTTCTCAGGTGACCTTGTATAATCAGATAAGGGAAGATCACACTAGCATGCATTACAAAGGGACTCAAGCTTTGACCTTGAGTCAAGAGTACAGAAATCTGAAACATGCTCTGAACAACTGAATCCAGGCTGTGGTTCCAGTGGTTTACTGCAGTGAAGAAAATTCTGCCCCAGCCCACTTGCAGGCTCAGACCAGAGCCTAATGTGACCTGGCATCCTCAGTACCCTGTCAAGGTAGAGAGCTACTGTACCAAACTTGTCATAACTATAAAAGCTGACAAATTTGCCTCACCCTGTGGTGTTTTGAACTGTTCTGGTGAGCAGACTAAGCACTCCTTGCATTTAAACAAGGCTGCTGCAAATATGTGGAGATTTACTTTGGCATTTGGACCAGCGGATTAAAACACTCTTACAAGAGATAATGGCCTGACCCTCTCCACGACGTTGTGGAGTTATTAGGAGTCTATTGTAAAGAGCTGAAACTTTTGTTCTTTGCTTCCATGTCACAACTTGGCAGATACAATGTATGGCCTGTCCACCTCCACACTGTATGCTTCCTATAACACACTCAGTGTGCCTGGGGAAAGGACGTAGACTGCACTTCTTCATTGTAATTATAAGTAGCATTAGATCAGAAGAAAAGCACTTTAGTTCCTTACTTGCTTGCATAGTCCCCTTGTCTAGAAGAAAACTACTTCACTGTTTCTTCCCTACCCTGCATTCTTAACAGAGAGATCCCATTTTAATAAGTGTAACAAAGACAAATAAATGAACCCTTCTCGTCCAGAAGAAAATACATCTCTAGCAAAAACACTTGTGCTAGATACTACAGAACAGACATATTGTCAGCAAAACTTATTTCAAAGTCCCAATGGTATGCACAGCAGTAAAGACAGAATGCTAGAAGTTTCATATTATTTTGTTTGCATCCCTTATAAAATGGGCAAGCTCCCTGCCCTAATAAGCACCAGACAATCTCCAGAAGCTGTGTAGCAGTATCAATTGGCTGGAACACAGCAATTATCTAACAAAGTGTCTGCCAACACAGGAGAGCAGAAAACCCTTTTGAAGACCTCTTATTTGCTATAGGAATCAGGAGTTTCTATATCATCCTCTTTCTTTAAAGACTTCCAGCTTTATTTATTTTTTACTCTATGCACATTTAGACTTTTGTTAGTACCTTCTTCACATGTATTTATATATACTGGAGATAGGTGGTAGCTGCAGTCCTACAGCACTGACAACAGAAATTACAGTGTTAGCCACAGAGCACAAGATCTCATTTAGCCCATAATGCACCCCAGAGCCTAAGACTGAAACTTTGTGCCTCCGGGTCTGTAATGACTGCTGAGCTGCAATATCTGCAGATTACATAAGCCATGTGGGATGTGGATGTGAGCAGCAGTTATGCAGGGGCCTTGGAAGAGCAGTGGTGGCACAAGGTGTGCCCTCATCACCAAAGAGCCTGAGTCCTGACTGTGCTGGTACACACCAGCCTGGCTTCCAGACTCAACCCAGTAAGGATACCCTGCCTTCAGTGTCCAAACACCAATCAGACTCAGAAGAGCAGGTTCCCCAAATTCCCATTGCCTTTTTTTTTTTTTTTTTTTTTTTTTCTTTTTTGTAGGCTGAGGTATTTAACTGAACCCTGGACTCCTTAGGCTCTTTAGACAGAGTTTAAGAGCAGTCAGCTTTATTGCATCTCATTTTGCTTCTCTAAAAATAAATTGATTTTACAGAAATAGAAGTTCTCACATCAACACTCAATTATTTCACTTTTTGTGAGATGCTTTCTGTTCAAACTGCAGAATAATGTTCTCTTTTAACTAAGCACCAGGAGACTGTAATATCAGGCCTACTGAAGGCTAGAAACTTTCAGAAATATTATAATCTGCTTTCAGAAAATAGGTTTGTTGTAATAATCTTTAATGAGGAGCTTCATTGTGCATTGACTACAATTCCCAACATTCAACTTCATGCTTCACTAGTTGTCTTTTGCCCTGCAGAACAGTGGAGCACTGCAGAGTGGGACTTGTAGTCTTGGAAGGCAAGGAAATGAGAGTTATTGCCATTGGATCAATCTTTTAAGATTAATGTTATCACCATTTGTCCCATAGGCTGTGTTCAGCCTTTTTCTGTCCCCAATTTTCTGATAGTCAATTTTCTCTCAGCTAGAAACTTGGCTAAATTGTTCATGCTCACTACAGCTCGTCAGCAATTTCTAATATTTGTTTTTCTAACTGGTGCCAAGTCAAGTGAAAAAAACTGTCTTTGTTGCGATACACTGTTGATAAGCCTTTTCTTTAATACAGCAAGACACTCTTGGTATGGAAAAGATTGTCAACAGAGGGAAAGGAGTTTGATTTGAAACCCTCATTTAGAAATATCCCAAGTCCCAGTGACTTCGTTTTTATTGGAATCTGAATCCACATTCAGTAATTCAAGCTAAAATTCATTTCTGTGTTCTGTACACTCCTTTTGCTCAGATAAGAGCCTAAGCATCAGCTTCAGACAGGAATGTTTGAAGAGACTCTTTCATAAACCTTGATTTCCATGAAACTAGTTGGCATTAGTCACAGCATGAAAAACAGCCAAGGTACTTAGCTTTCTTGGCTTTATAAACTCAGGAAAAGATGAAGTTCAGTACCAGCCCTCTCTGGCAAACAGCAAGTATCAAATTTGATTTATTTTTTTCTTTTAAATGAAAATGAATAGTTATGACTAGTAACCAGTCCCCCATCTAAGACAAAATCCCTCTAAAAAGATGCTGTATGAGATAGATGTTGCTTGAACTTAGTTACTTTTAAAATAAAGCTAATACAGCTCTGAACTACACAATTTCTAGTGACTGTTTCTAGCTGGGTCTGTTTCCACACAAGCACTTCTTTGTGTTCCACCCATCTCCATCTGCGCACAAGCCGAGGTGGCCCAGATAGCAGTGTCCCCTTCCGTCATGGTGAGGGCCTTTGGTCTCCCCATTTATTTATTTATTTTTTAATTCATTTTGCCTTTTTTCTCCTCCCCTTTTCTGAATGGTTGATGAATAAACTGATTTAATTTCCAGAAAAGCAAAAACTAGGGGTCATAAAATATAATGAACTGCTACCCCATGCATCCTGAGACCTGGTTCCAGCTACGACTTTCCCTTTTGGAATTGTCTTAGATATTATTACCCAGCTACTTGTAAAGCCACCATTACGACTTCAAATTAGAAGTTTGGATTATTTAAAGTTGATCCTTATGACTGTCTGTATCTAAAAGCAACTAAATTCCCTCCCCACTCCAGGAGCACTGCTGAATCTTTGCTGACATGATTCGCCTCTCTGAACCATGGCACAACGCCAAGCATCCTTACCTTGTCATTGCAAGGAGCATCCTCAAGGACCTCCTCATCTGGCTGCTGTGGAAATTCCCTTTGCTGCTTTGCAAACTGAAAACCTTTTATCTTTTCTTAGCTTATACAAGGACCACAGCCTCACAAAGAGCATGCTTAACATCATCTGCTGACTTTTCTGAAGATGGCTTCAAAAAGGTCACTTGGTCACTGCAAGAAATATCCTTGTCTCAAAGGAGGCAGTCCCTGATAATAAAGTAAAGCCAATATTACCCCAACAAGGCCTACAGCTCCCCACTGGGGCTTGCCTGTAATGGTGCCCTGGAGTCTGGGCAGGAGCATGAGCAGCAGCTGCCACAAGGGACCAGAAGCCCTGAAAGCTCCACTGAAGAGCAAAGCTTTCCCTGTCCCTCATCTCCATTTGAGCTCTGCCTTGGCCTTGTTCTTCAAGTTAGGAGATGACCAGCCTGCCATCCTCAAGGTAGCCCTGAGCCACTGTGGCTTTGTCACGAGCTCCAAACCTTTGCCTGCGGCTAGAGACAGGCCTATAGAGGGCTGGAGCTACTTGGTGACAGGTGGTGCCACCAAACAGAGTTTGGCTGCAAAGTGCTCCTTGGGGCTTGTTGCTTCCAGATGTTTGGGATGCTCTGTAGGCTCAGGTCCCAGCTCTGTAGTTCCCTATACAAGCAAAGGCTTCCAAAAGCATTGGCCCACAGCTTTGCTTCACAAATTACTTCAAAGTTTGCCTGGCAGTCCACAAATGCAGTCCGAGTGACACCATAGGTAAGCATTGACTTGTTGATAAATCCTTAACAAAAGATGTTGCTTTCATAAAATGCTCAGAAAAGACTGTACTCTTAAACAAATAAAAATCTTCTTAATTTCCTGATTTTATCGTACATAATTGGGAACGTCAGAGCAGCCATTTCATGGAATTCTTACAGCACCTATTCCTCTTTTTTAGGCATTTTCCCCCCATTTAAAAAGCAGGAATGTTTCCAGTTTTTGTAACAGGGCTTGAACAGATGGGTGGGCAGACGGTGGGTATAAAATAGTGCTGCAGAAAACAGCCAGGGAAGCAGCTTGCTCCCATCCATCCCTGCTTGTTTGTTAGAGGAAAGATGCTATTTGAGGTTCAGACTATAACAGGGCAGTGCCTCAAAAGCATAAGGCCTAATCTCATCTGGTACCTTTGCTCAATAGCACCCACTGACTTTAGTGGGAACAGGGCTGCACTCAACAAGCAATATTATCTAAACGTTGCCTGATATAAAAAGGGCATTTTGCGTGACTGTTCTGCATTCCATGCCACCTGGCACACTGTAGGAGACTGAACAGGAAAAAAAAAAAAAAAAGATTTTATGTAATATCCTTATATGGGGAGTAGTACATATAGCTTCAGGATACTGAAAGCTACAGGACAGAAAGAGAAGGCCCTCTTAGAGAGGCAATGAATTGATACCAAACCCAAGAGTTTTTTACATCTTGGCTGACCTTTTCTAGCAGTGATGCAGACTCACTATCTGCCAAACAAATTCTCATTTCATTGCAAACCTTCGTCAAACACCATCCTATGAGACACCAGTTTCCTTTCTCCTTTCCCTTCCAATTTCTCCACTGTCAGGCATGCTCTTGGTGAGCTCACATTTTCCCCTGTTATTTGAGTGCTCCTGCCTGCGTCTTTGATGAAGATCTGAACTTTACCAACTGCTTTGCCCTTACAATTTCATAACCAGTGCTCCTGCTTCTTTAAGACTTCCATTCTTTTTGGTTCCTCTTCTCTTTCTCTCTCTCTTTTTTTTTTTTTTTTTTTTTCCTTCTGTATTACTTACACACTACAAAGAGGTCACTCTTGTTCTCAGAAATATCACCTTTCCCTCATCTCTGTCATCACTGTTATGAATTATTTTTCAGTTTTTTACTTCTGAATTAAAGTTATACAGATACATATATCACAAATGATAGGGCTAAGATATTATTCTAAAGAGCTATGAATATGCATATATCATGAAGAACAGGACTAAGAAATTATCCCCAAAAGTTTCTGTTTTCAAGAACACAAGTTCTTTAGGTACAATTTATTTATATTTGTTGAAGTCAAGGCTTGGTTAAAGTACTAAAATAGGAATATGGCTTTAATAGCAACACCTCTGAGCTTTGCAGTGGGACCTAGAAGAAATCATATTTTGTGAAGATGAGTGTCATGAACCAAACCCCAACATCCCCTCTTCCAATTCATTCATATAGAAAGTCTCCTGATTAGTGCTGAAGTACGTACAGGCATTTTCTTCTAGCTCATCTTAGTCCAGATGTTCTTCTGTAGTTTTAGCTCTTATTCTACAAGGCTGGTTGTAATTTTACAGCCAGGCTCTTTATGTCTGAAAAGCTGCATGTTATAAAGGTTATTAAAATTTTATGAGTAGTGGATCCTCAGAGCTAGTAAGCCTGGGCAGTCCTGTTCCACATCACTGCTACCATGCTTTTGCAATACAAAGAGGTTCAATAGGGAGTTTAAATCCTGGTTGCTATTTATTTAACTCACCTTATTTTTCCTGCAGTTCTATTATACTATTAGATGATAATACAACTGAATTTGAATTTTTAACTACGTTACATTATATTGTTAGCACATTTGAAATGTTTTTTCTTGTCTTCAAAGATTTATTCTTATTTTGTCAAAAGCATACTTATTAGCAAATCTTTTCTGTTTCATCTGATTATTAATGCTGAGTTGTAATAGAACAATAAACTTACATAAACGTAAAATTGTGTAAATTCATTTATGACAATGTGAAGTTAGCTGATGACTTCTATCCAGCTGTCTATATCATTAAAATGTTTTCATATTTGCCATTACTTGTTACTGCTGTAGATGAGGAGATTGAAGAAATAACAATTGTAATGCATGCTTTATATTCAACTCATTTGGAAACCCCTTCAAAATACTTTTCGATATAATGACTTGTCAAGGTTATGGAATTTCACACAGAGCTTAGAAATTTCCTTATATTACAATCAGTGATACTGCCTAACCTGTATTTTTTCCTCTAAAAGTGGCTATTAGGTAGTTTTAGATATTGTATCTGATGAATTATAAAAACAGAACAGCCAAAGGAGATTCTTCATAAGGCTAGGTAGGGCCTTGGTTTATATCATAGATCTGCATGCTTTTGCATATCTTATAATATTTCCTTTAAAGCTATGGTTAGCAGTGAGATTTCACCAGAAAGTTCAGAAATCATAAATCTCACTGGTTATTTCTGATATTGGATGAGTTTGGTATTTTTTAGTTTGTACCACAAGCAGTAAGAAACCTGTATAAAAAGTGCAAATAGCTGTTCTAAAAATTCTAAAAATAAGTTAAAACAAGAAGTAGAGATGACACACAATTTAAGATAAAACAGTGTTTCAAAGGAGAAAGAGCTGACAACCAAGAAATGGCAGAGAAAATTTTTTATCTCATAACCATTAGACATAAGACCAGGGCCAGGACAGGCAGGTAGAGAGGCACAGTTGTGCTCTGGTCATCAAAGAAAAATTATATATACATATATATATAATATATATAATTTCACATTATATCATTAGGTCATTGTCATGACAGCTGCAGTCGATATTGTAGAGTGCAATGTGTGAAACAGGAAGGAAAGCTACTGTAAAGAAATGGGGAAGCAAGACACATCTGCATAATTCCGACCTTTAAGAAAACTAACTACACCCATAAAAGAGGGCTCCAACTATCCAGAAAAGTCAGACAGTCTTCTCCAAAACAGCCCAGCCTGTTTTGAATTTAGCTGTGACCCGAGGGTCTTTTATGCTAAAGTTTCAGGTCAAGTTTAATAATAGTTTGGATCCATTTCTGGCTCAAGGATGCAATGTTTCAAGCAAGTTTGCAGATCAGGATGTAGTTTGATATGATGACTTCTCCCCTAAACAGAAGGAAGAGAACATCCTGTAAAGGACAAGGAGACAACAGATGGTGTGCTATCTCCCCAAGGCACAGACACAAGGTGCCACTCTCTTAAGTACAGCTTAGAGTAGGTTTGCAGTGAGGTATTGCAGCATCATCACAAGTTTTCAGAACAGATACTGGAAAAAAATGGTCAGGCTTTCTTGAGTCCTGGCAGCAGAGAAGCAAGCAACATAGCATTCAGAACAGGGTAATTGTCTCCTCCTTCTCCAGTGAATTACAACTGTAGGGCTATGGCCATTGCACACTGCAATACCAAGTGAATTCATTTAAGGCTGGCTAGGTACCTCTACATTATACTGTAGCCTGTACTGTACTTTGAGTTCAATAGGCACATGAAATCAGTAGTGAGGATACAGTGCAGACAGTGGCCTAATGGTGCTGCACTGTAGCATCTTCATTATACATAGACTGTTTCAGAGAAAATCAGAAAGCTGAAGGAAGAGCACAGACAGGTGGGTCTTCCCAGAATTTGTTCCTTTTTTTTTTTTTTTTTTTTTTTTTTTTCCCCACTAGCACTTGAAGAGAGACTTTTGTTTTGTTTTGTCTGATTCTTAGGTAACTGTTGTAAGGCTGGTCACTTTTCTGATAGAGCGTTTGACACTAGCCTTCCACAAGGTAAAGTAGTTACAAGATTTGGCTAGGATATATGTCAATGTAATGAAAATTTACCTCTGAGGGGACAGTCTAGCTAAGTAAATCTGAAGGTTCATTTAATAAAAATAAAAATAATAATTAAAAAAAAAAAGAAAATGAAAAGATGAAAAGAGGAACTGAGTGCCACAATAACATTCAAGAACAAAATTAAGACTTTCAGACATCAAAGAACATGAGAAGCAAAATACCCCCCCCGCCAAAAAAAAAAAAAAACAAAAAAAAAACACACAACAGTAACAACAAAAAAACTACACCTCTAATTTCCTATAGAGCAGTATCAGAGACTTGATTAATAAACAAAAGAAATCAGAATTGTTCATTAAAGGGCATACATTTCACCTAGCAGGTATTACTGAGATGATATGGGAAGATCTGCATGTCTCACATGTTGGAACTATTGAGTTAGTCCAATTTCAGATGAATTAAGTGGGTCAAAGGGCAGAAGTTTGACAAGGTCAAAATTATTGGTTCCATATCTGAGAAACACACAGCCTTGGATTTTTAGGCATCAGCTATTTTAAGATTAACAGCAATAATTGGTGCTTACTTCTGTTCACAAAAAGCTGACTAGAGAACAGAATACACATATTCTTACATATCTCCTAATAACAGAGTCATGAGGGAATAATACATTACTATATGGGCTTTTGTTCTGCATGACATTGCTAATACTAACCCTACTACTATGTGTGGTTGTTTCTTAGGTCAGATGTGTTCATCCAACAAGAAGGAACTGTGTATAATGCTTCATCTTTACAGATAATAAGGGATTGGATCATGGAGCAAAACAAACAAACAAACAACAAAAAAAAACACACTATGTATTGGCATTGCAGAAAGGATCTAGATGTGATCTATATGATCACATGGATGTGTGTTTGTTTTGTGCAAACAGAATAAGAAATAAAAGAATTATTGATAATGAACTGTGTTCATGAAACCAAAAACCAAATAGAAGAAACAAATCATTTTGAAAAAGTAATTTAAGTAAACCATATGAATATGACTGGAAACTTAAAAATCAATGCCAAAACTGTAATGTGTCTGCTTAGGTTAAAACAGCAGTGACAGAAAAATCTGGTTAAGAGATGAAGTGGAAAATTATACAAATAAAATAAAGCACTTTTCATAAGTCTCTGTGTATCTATCTATCCATAAATTAGAAATGTGTGTCTTCTAGTATGCATATTATAGACACACAAGACCTTTTTGATATTTAGACTGATATGAATCAGAAACAAGGAATGGAGTAACACTGAGAATCAAGTCAAAAGGATAAGCAATCTATTACAAGGAAGTCTGAGTTACAAATTCATAAAGCACAATATGAACAGGGAAAACTAAGAATTAACATAAATGACAGAACTGTCAATAATCATAGACACAAAGCAGAAAAGAGAAGTATATTTGTCTGCCATTGGAAAATACCAATTTTTTGAAAAAATATTTTTTTGAAGAGTTGTGTGAAGACTCATCGTAGAAATTTCTAGTAAGCTTAGAACACTTGATAAATTCTGTTAGCATTAAAAACAATAAATGGAGCAAACTGAATAACTCTATGCCCCACAGAATGACCCCAGTACCAGATAAACAGTGATATGAAAGATATTAGATGTGTTTAAAAACATGAGAAGAAGGGCTGTCCATGCAAAGTGATACTGACCAGTGTCAAGTATATGCATTTAGAAGGTAGCACTGATTCCCCTGTGCTTGGAATAGATTGTCCTGTTCCAAAGCTCAGGCTTCAAGGAGACTCACAAACCAGAAATGGGTCAGGGAAGTCATGTTATGGTTTAAAGGAGTGGAAAAAAAAAATAATTAGTTCTTAAAAAAAGATTCTGGGCATTCTACCAATGAGCAAGACGAGAGTGCATAGTCACAGTTCATGAGAACATGTTTGAAAAAATGGACTTTTGAGAAGGGAAAGCTCTTCTGCAGTGGGCAGAATGCCTAAGTATGTCCAGAAAGAGACAATTGTTCTTTAAAATCATGAACTTGTGTCAAGCACAAGTTAGCATCCACCTCAGTTTTGTCATTATCAGTTATTTGTGAAACTTTTAACAAGCCTGAGTCAGCCTGCAGTCAATTCTGCATGCATATATGACTCCATGTCCACACTGAAGAAATTAATAGAATAAAATCTCAAATAACCAGCATAGACAGAAGGCATTTGGTTGATTGTGCTATCCAGGAGGACAAAAGGGAGTCCAAAGTTAGTTTCTGTGTCTAATTATGGTGAACTCCTGTAATATTACATGCACAAAGTCATAGTGAATCTGATTTTCTGTGATAACAACTAAACAAAGTCAGAGACTGTAGCTAAAGCCACCTGCTGTGTCAAGGAATGTGTGTTTCGGCTGCCAAAGTCTACCCAGTCAAACATTACACAAAAGGCACCAGAGGAAAACAGATGGTGAGAGTCTTGACTGCCTTTGTGCCATCAATGTCAGACTAATTTTACCCCCTTTAAATCAGCCACACCACAAAAGCAAAAGTGCTGCATCACAGTAAGAGATTGGATCATCTGTATCTATCTATATTCTGCTGAGCTGTGTTGGTGGTACAAAGCTGGGAAGAAACCACCTCCACTGATCCACCAGTTCCCCTGTGGAGCACATGGTCCAGAAGCAGCAGTCAGAGGCACAAGCAGGCTCTGCCTTCCTTAATGCACCAGGCAGGATCCCAGGGCCTGTGTATGAGCTGTGCACTGTCATACTTACAAAGTTCCAGGGTAAGAGGTAAGATCCCTATCTATCTACCTACCTATCTATCTATCTATCTATCTATCATTTTCATTTTTAGCTTTGCACTTTCTTGCTGTTTTCTAAAGTGGGTAGGCCAGTCATTTTCAATCAAAACCACTAAAAAGACACTCCTTGCTAAGTGTCATGAAGTATAATTTAACATGTAAATACTCTGCTAAATGTCTAATCCTGGTGTCCCTAATCCTGGGACTATTATGTTCCGGCAGTTTACTTCATAATAATTGTACATGGGCCTACTGCAATTGAGAACTTCCTTTCTTTCAGACTCTTGTTTCCTTACCGTAACCCTTGGATGCATGTGGCAGAGTTCTTTTGCCCAGCTGTGTTTGTATAATACATCCTGCCTCTCAACAATGTCAAGTTGTTGACTCATAATTTGATTCACTGGTTGTCCTTCACCTTCCTCACTTTTATTATGGCAACAGGAAATTAAAAGTCTTAACTTTTTGTTCTCTGTAGTGTTCATGGCTTATGATAGGCCTATACCCTTTTATTGATCTTTTCTTCCCCAAGAATTCCCTGGCTAACTCACCTCCATTCACGCACTGTTAATCATTTTTTTTTCCTTCTTCTTCTAATACCCTTTTAGAATTGGGATCTTCATGGTGTCAGCTGAGTGCAAAGTGTTTATTCATAAACTGCAAGTATTATTTTTCAGTTCCATTCTTCAGATCTCCCAGCAACCCATATGCCTTTTGAATCACCACTGTGAAGTAAGCAGAGGTTTTTCACAGATGGCCAAGTGTTTACAATTAATTGAGAACCTAGAAAAGTACATGAATAATTCCACATAATCATTAAAATCCGAATTACTTACATTTGCTAATGCATTTTTCATTTGCCATAGTGTCCCCACTTCAAACAAAGAAACAAACAAACAAGCAAACTCCATAGATCTTATCTCCTTCATAGTCTGGAGGGAGACACCTCCAGACAATACAATCAAAATAATGCTATTACCTGAAATTGTTGACATCTCAAAGTTCAACCTGTTTTACAGGTCATTAATAATCACAATACAGACAGTGATAGTCCTAGATGCTGCCTCTTCTAGATGCAGAGTGTTACCTCAATCTATAAAGCTGTCACACTCTCATCTCTCTCATTCACTAAATTTACCTGTAAACTCTTGATGTTGAACATTTCCCTTAGAGGTTTACTCATCTATCTCACACACCTTTAAATAATCAAGGAACATCAATAGCTCTGACCTCAGGGAGCAATTAGTATGTGTCTCACAGTATAGCTGAAAATTTGCAAAAGAAAGAGAAAATTCCTGACCTGCAGATGGTGAATTACAACAAAAAGAAGACTCTTGTTCAGAAAATGTGAGGATTATCTGGAAGTTTTTCTTACTGGAATGTAATAAAGAGAGCAGCATACATGGGAGCTGCTGCTGGTAACGCTTGTTCTCTTTATAAATGAATTTCAGTTGGCTGCAGCTACCTGTAGTGTTTCATATTCACTAAATTGTGGGCACTTTGTTGTTGTTGGGGAGAGGTGGTAGCCTTGGTTTCTTTTCTGACCCTTCTTTCACAGAAATACAGAATAATTGAGCTTGGAAGTGACTTCTGAATGTTACATGGTGCTCCATCTTGTTCAGAGCAGATCTGCTTTGGAGAAGGTTGCTCATGGTCATATCCTTTCAAGTTCTGAACATCTTCAAGGATGGAAATCCCACAGCATCTCTTAGCTCCTCCAGTGTTTCATCACCCTTATTTTGGTTCCTATTTGGCTGTCTTATCCTACAGTTTACCATTTTAGATAGAAGAGAAACATCATTTTGCTCCCTGCTTAGTTTTTACTTCTAAAGACAGAAAAGAATGTAAAATACTCTGACAGCTGAGAATAGCTCTGTAATAACTTCAGATTTCTCTAAACTAATCTCTCAAAATCCTTCCTTTGCTACTAGTAACCTCTGTTTCTCAGCTGCAGTGAGAGAACTAAATCCAGACAGGTTCCAGCTGTGCCACCTGGAAACAACAAAGCAGAGACCACTCATCTCTCCACACCATTAACCGTCTGAAGTCAGAAGAGTGTTAAGGGAAAGGCAGTAAGAAACACTCCCCAGTGTTTAGATAAGGACTGCCTCTCCCACGCACTACCTCTGCAGCCTGCAGCCTACTCAAGACAGCAGAAATAGATGGAGGGACTGGCAATGGATCTGAGACAAGTATTTTTTTTTTTATTTTTTTTTTCAGAAAAGCTTGTTTCTCTGGGTGAGATTCCTTCCAGGGGAGATGAATGGAGTAATTTCTGTTTAGATTTTTTTCTCTCTCTCTTTCTCTCTCTCTCTCTCTTTTTTTTAAAGTAGCCATTATATTAATGATCAGAGACCTTTTTTTTTTTTTTTTTTTTTTTTTTTTTTTTTTCTCTAGCCAAGAAGAATTAGATGATGGTCTGGATTCTGGATTGAGGTGAACAGCACACACAGCTCGTCTTTTATCACAGGTAACTATAATATTGCCACCAATACTACCTCATGCTTGGATGTGATAATGAAAAGCGGCAGGCTGAAGTGGAACACAAATGAAAATCAGCAAAGCCAGTAAGTAGGGTGTAAGAGCAAGGGCGATGGTTATTGTTGCTTTGTCACATGTCAGCTGGACAAGGTCCCTGTGATATATCTGAACATGAAGTCCGCAGGCCTAGAGAGCCCCAGGTGATGAGGAAAGCTGCAGCTGGCTGAACAGTCATCAGTGTGTCAGTGTGTGTGGTGCACAGGAACTCTGTGGGAGGCATGGGTCCTGCCAGGCAAGCCCCCACCTCCTGCTGCCCAAGATCCACTTCTGGCTTCTTCATCCTCACAGCAGAACACGCATTTAAAGACAGACATGTGAAAATGTCTTCAGAAAACAAAACCTTCCCCTGCTCCTCCACATGGGGTAAGGATTACAGCACAAACAAGACATGACAGATGTTCAACATTATATGCAAGTCCTCAGGTGCTTTCAGTATAGCATCAGAAAACATAAAGATTAAAACACAAAAGAGCTTTCTCTACTCCCTGCCTGCTTCTCCCATATTATTGCTTCTCACTTTTATTCCTCACATTCTGAACATCTCCCATGGCAAAATGAAATCCTGCTCACCACCTAACACAAACACTGTCTGCCTGTTCTTGCCTTTCCTCTTTGGCCCTCTGCTTCATCTGCAGAGGAGAAATTTGTAGGGAAGTCAGTGGCCGTGATATGCAGTTATGCTATCCTGCCACAACATTGCTTACAGTGCCTTTGCTCAACTGGCTGAAAAGGAAATGCTTTGGGTTACATGTAACATGTTCAGATAGGGCTAGCTAACTCAGACTTTAATATTTCTTTTGCTATACCCTTTTGAGCATCTCTCGCATTGCATGAAACACTTGTGTCTGTGTTTTTCTGAGCATAACACTCCACATGGCAGCAAGGAGTACTTTTTTAGGGGGAAAGGGAGAGTTGTTTCCAAATCCAGCTTTGCTCCTCAGCCCCCCAAAGTAAATGCAAATGACTGCAGCCATCTCAGCAATGCTGCTGCTGCCATCTCCTGAGAAAAGACAGGCTGAGCATGTTTAACAGAGTTATAGGCACTGCTGCCAGAAGTTGTGCCTAACTGTGTCCTAATAAAATGGAGTCTTTTGGTTTTTGGCCGGACCAGTCTAGTCTGTGAAGGAGTGATATCTAAGATTACTGTTATTGAACTAAAAATATAGAATCCAAAAATACATGTCTAGCGATTGCCTGGAAATCTCATTTGCAAACATAACATTAGATTACTGCATATGAGGCAATTAGTCTTCTGTTTCCCAAAGGCAAAAAGAAAGCCTCTGCTTTAAACCATGGAGGCCTCCAAGCCCAACTAACTGGGAGAGCTGAAATTTGGAATCCAGACACATAAATGCTTTGGGGAATCTAAGCTGAAATGTTTATCCTTGTAATGTTTAATTGCAAGCACAAAGATTTTGAGGAAAACTATCAGAAACTACCATAGATTTACAAATACGAACGGATAACACAAAGACTACTTAGGCAGCCTTAAGTCATTGTTGGCAATAGAGTTCACTTTAGTCACTTTGATAATATCAACCACCCTTTGACATCTACTTCTCTAAACTCCAAAAATCTAATGATTATTTTGTTTCTTTTCTCTTTTTCTCCATATGTGAACGTACATTTACATGCACTCACACAGACAAATTGTTTCTTATTTTCTAGGAGCAATCATATGGGTCTAAAAAGTTTTAACAGTATTTTTTTCATTTGTTGAAAGCATCTTCTGTGATGACAGTTCACAAAATATTCTGTAGTACTGCATATATATCCCCCTATCAAATAAAGGATAGTAGACAATAAGGATGTTAATCAGTCCTGGGGCTTTCTTCATTAGCAGCATCTCAAGGTACGGGTCTGTGCATGAAGCTGTACTATATTGCCATCTGCACCCTGCTGCCGTTAATGAGATTTCTTTCTCATTCATTCCTTAACAATAATGCTTATTGTGACCTTTGTGAAGTACTTTGGGATGAGGCATCAAAAGCACTAAGCAAGTACTAAATAATGTTATCTGATTATTGTAACTCCAGTAACAGCTATGGAAAAATGTGGGGATTTTTTTTTGTTTGTTTGCTTCCCAGAGCTCAAGACTACTTAATAAATATCACTACAGTAATACAACTGTTTCCATTTTTCTTTGAAAATGCCAAAGAGATATGGTTCATTTTTCAAGATGTGAGGCTTCTGTTTGTTCTCTCTAAAACAATCAGAATTCCACCACTTTTTACATGGAAAAATCACTTTTTTTTTGGTGGGTGAAGCACCACAGAATCAGAGGTATAGATTTCCTTCTTTTTTTTTTTTTTTTTTTTTTTTTTTTTTTTTTTTCCTCTGGTAAGCAGTAAAGCAAAAGAAATAAAATTCCTTTGGAAAGACTCAGGCTGTCTGACAATGGAAGAAGTTTTCAGAGCTTCTACTCCCCCTTTCCCGTGTCCTAATTCACTACACACCTCCTGTTTTACATCCCATGGAGTCTTCCTCTAGGCTACAAAACACAAGTTATTTATTTCTGGCATAGTACTGAAAACCAGTGAAAGGTTGCTTTTAACTTAGTATTCCCTAGTCAGGAGAAAGGGTGGGATGTGTAAACAAAGAGGAACACCAGGGAGCCACCACTCCAGAAGTGATTCAGCTTTTTCCCTGTGAACATACTGCTATTGGTAAAGCATGGGGCTTCTTCCCAGAGCCTGCTGTCGTCTCCCGCTGCTGCAGCAGGCCTCGCCATGGCATATGCAGAAAAGCCGGCACTCAGGCAGTGAGCCCGAGGGAGGGGACATCGCTGTTTTGGATGGCTATCGCCGTGCTCTGCTCAGCTGTGACAGCATATGCTCGGTGTTCAGAGCCAGAGAAGGACGGGATGCTGTCCTGGCACACTCTGAGCAGCAAGTACCCTTCTGGGCAGCAAAGAGATGATGAAGTGAAACATGCCAGGGAGAGAAGGGGAGCGAAGCTGAGCAGTGATGGGAACAGCAGTGATAAGAGGAACTCAAGGCAGAAAGGGACGAAGGGATGTGTTAAATGTCAGGACAGAGAAGGGAGAGGACAAAATGCAGAGGAAAGACCTGTGGCAGGACTAAGAGCTGTTTCCTATCTGAAACAGGATCTAAGAAAAAAATAATAAAAAAAATGAGCGCATGCTTTCCCTGCTTTGGGAATGGCTATTCCCACAGTCAGCACGAACGGCTGCCTTAGCAAGGCAAATCAGACTCCAAATCAGCAGCTACATTTACATACATTTACATTGCAACAGCAGCCTAAACGAACTGTTAAGGAATTTGTGTTAGCACCAGAAAGCTGTTTTCATAAAGGAATGACCTTTACAGGGATTTCCTTTTTGTGTGTTTGGAAAGAAAAAAATAATAATCATTAAAGCTTATCTAAAAAATAAAAATAAATCTACTAGCTAGAATGTGTCATGTTTTAATTTCAGAAAGTATATAAGTGGTTTTGCTTATATTGGCTGGAACAGATCAGAGCAAAGGTTTCTGTGAATATAGCTGTGATTTCTACTTGCCATAGTATGTCCCTGGTATTAGGCAGGTAGTTCCAATATAAAATGGCCCTTGGAGAGTGTATGCTTAAGGTTCATGGTATATAGCCCTATATTCTACGTTTTGATTACTGAACAGCTCAGAAAACTCATGAATTTCTGACATCCAGTAACACAATATTTTAATTAATTTTAAAAATTAACTGATTAATTCTGCTATACAGAAAGAAGCAGTAGCAGTTGAACAATACTGATATTTTTCCAGTATGAAAGAGTTATTCCAGCATGTCCTGTAACACATATTTCAGCTTTTCTGTCATCCTTGAGGTGGAGAAACCTTTCTATTGTCGTGCAACTACAAACAAGCACTTAGGTTTTATTGCTAGCAGCTGCTCCACTCCAGAAAAGGAAGCTTCCCTCCATTCTGATTAGCAACATAGTCTGAAGGTTTTATTCAACTTCAGAGACCATTAGAACAGGCAATAAGGCATCCTACTAAATGCTGTGCCTAAGCATGCAATTAAATTATAATTCTTGCATGTAATATCCTGCACAGTCTCTACAAACAACGTTTAGCTGAATCTTGTAGCAGTTAGTTGACCATCTTATCCTCTAAAGACAGTGGTTTATGGAAGAATGAGTTGCAGGCTCTGAAGTCTGAATTAGGAAAGCACTTCAGCACATACTTAACACTATCCAGGGCAGAAATTAAAGAATGTTGCTCAATTTAAACACATAGTAAGACTAAATTTGTTCCTTAAAGTTAGAGGCACTTAAGCTAGAAATGAAACATACTGTCTGGATGTAGTGTGTTAAATAGGCTGATGATCTGAAACAAGGTATTAACCAACCCTTGAACAAGCAGTATTTTTTAAATTCAGAAAGATAATGTGTTGATGGCAGAAGTTTTTACAAGGAAGCTATTAATAACATATCTGAGACACACTGGCACTACAAAAGCACTAATACAGAGACATTAAGTAATAATGAGACTAATCACAGCAATTACTAAGAAGGTAATAAAGTTTTCTCAAATAGCTTTTAGATTTCTTATTTCTACTAAATGAGAAATACATCTTCCCTTTAATGTTAGTAAGATGTAAGATTTTGCCTCCAGCCTTACTATCCCCAGCCACAATCAGGAGTCAATACCACTAGTCCAACACCATGCCATTAGTTTGACCTGGATAAGCAGAGATGGGGTTCACTGAGATCGTGCCACGTATACCAAGTGTGCAGCAATGATCGAGCTAAATTATTCATTCTGCCAGTCAATTATTTCTTGTAGCTCAGGGACTCCTGTACAGAAACTGTAGTTCTTTATTGTATGTAGCTTAACTGATGGGACAACTAACCTGCACTGAGTTGCACTGAGAAGTTTTTTGTTTGTTTGTTCATTTGTTTGTTTTTTTTTCAGTCTGTGTATGTGTCTTCATTGCACTTGTAAAGTGCAGAATACAGTATCAGAACATATTTTAGATGCACTGAATTATCAGTGCTAAAATAGAGCTCACTAGTCTCAATGACTTACTTTCCTAAATCCCTGGGGTTTGGTCATAGAGCTAATAAGCATTTTGTCTGTTTCTTTCTTCTTTCAGAGCCATTCATTTATGGTGTGATAAAATCATTACTGCTGGTTATGTGTCATCATGTAAGTGCTTTATTTTGTTACATAGCAGTTACCAGGTGCCTTTTCTTTCAGCTTTGGCATTTAATTGTCAAGATGCATTTTAGTTTCCTAAATTATGTAGACTGATTTAATAAAAATCTGCTTACAAAACAAGTAAATACACTGACAAAGACAAAACATTATTTAATTTATGAAATTTGTTACTAAAAACAGGGCTTCACTTTGTGTGCTCACTCATCGCTATTTATCAATGTTTGCTTAAGGTTGCAGTTGAACAAAGAACAGTAAATGCAATTTAGTGTAGAAAGGCAAGGTCACATGGCCTGGGTCTTAGTTAATTTATCTTTCATGACAGATCCTATTTTCTGCTACTGGTATTATTACCCAGCAATACATTTCTCCCATGATAGTGCATCTGTAGCTTTTGCATTGCCAAACTTAGTGGTAGCATTTAATTTGTGTGACATTATTCGGTTATCAAGAAAAAGTAGTGCATGCTGAGAAACTCAATGGCTATTTAATGATAGCTTAAAAAATGAGTTCTTATGAGCAAGAGCAATGTCTCAAGTACTTCGCTAAAAACACTTTCCTCTCCCAGGCTGTGCTATCCTAATCCCCCCCTGGGCACCTGGGCAGTTACCATCAGATCTTCAGATCAAGCACAGGTAGATGTGCGGACACAGTGTATACAGAAAGTGCCTGACAATTAAATTTCATACCTTCTCCCTTACATAATGGCAGCTGGGTAACATGCAGACATTGCAACACTGAATTATGGGAAAGTCACCCTGAAAGGGGTCCCTGAAGTCATCTAGTCTGTTCCCTTTCCCATGTAAGATCAGCTCTACGTATGTCATTTGCAACAGAGACTAATCTAAATCCATCCTTAGAGGCTGACAGTGATGGAGAAGCCATGTATCTCATCCAGTAGTTCCTACAGCGTTATGCAGATATAACAGATGGTTCTGTGTGATGTTCTGGTATTCATACCCACGTTAACTGGAATACAAATATACCAATGACATGCAACCCACAGATGTGACTGTAGATCAGAAATTGTCATGGATATTCCTAGCGGATTCACCGGGGTTTTGTTCTTGACACAGTGTTACTTGCAACCTCCATCTGCAAAGTGATTGGTTGAGTAGCAGTTTTGGGAAAGCAGGGAAGCTGGAGGAGTGCTAAATTATACAGATGTCGGTTGTAGATAATGATCTGAATCATTTGGTAGGTTGGGCTGATTTGAGTATTCTCTTTTAATACAGCTAAATTTGCAATCTTACATCTAAGGAGCAAAGAGCATGGTTTATACAGACAGGATTGGACAAAGTGGTTTTGAAATGATGCAACATGAAAAGAACTCAGGGTCTTGGTAGATAATTAACTGAACATGAGCCTGCAGTAGGATGATACAATTAGAGAGTGAATGTCACCACTGAAGCCTAAGCAGGCAAAATAAGAAGTGGGAGTAGGAAGGTGATATTAGTGCCATTTACAGCATAAGTAAAGCCATCAAAGGAATACCGTGTGCAATTCTCATACCCACATGTCAGAAAGGACTCTGACAGAATGAAGTGTTCAGAAAGTCTTGCAGAAATATGTTGGGGTACGGAACATATGTCTTTACATAAAAAGCTAAGAATGAGCAAGCTACTTGCTTCATCAGAAAAAAGCAAGGAAGACTATTACTTAACATATATTATGCTTTTGCTTGTTGTTGGCTTCCTAATATAGAAGGAAAAGGCATAACAGAAAGCAGTTTTGGGTATTTTTTGTCTTGAAAAGTAGGAGCTTTGTAAGATCTAACTAAAATAAAGCACCTAAAAACAAACCAACCGACTGAATAATTAGCTGCATTGACAGTGATGTGCTAGAGCTTCTACTTCATACTGTTATGTTTTTCCAAGGATATGAAAATTTCAGGGAAATTACAGACCTGCTGCTGAGACTTATAGCTGAGGTGCTACCACTCACTGGAGCATAATGATCTCTTCCAGCCTCAAAATCTATGATTATCTAACTAACATATTTGAACTTGCTTTCGTTGAATTCTATTAAATTATATTGATTTATACCTCCTGAGGAAGTGGCCCTAAATCTTTCAGGTTTGAAAATAAGCCATAATAGTGCACCAGTTATGTACAAGTTTGCCACCACTGAAATCAATATCTTTGCATTTGAAGATAATCTTGAAAATGGGGAGCCTTTAAAGTTGTTTCTGAACTCCACAACCTGTTCTCACCATTAAAACAGTCACTCAAAAGTAATATTGAAACCTTGGAACTAAAAGGAGTAGCTATTTTTTTATTTTTATTTTTATTTTTATTTTGAGATTAGTTCTGCTGAATTCAGAAAATTACAGCCTTCAGTTTGTCACTTGGTTTATGTTTTTGTTTGACATAATATCTAACCGTTAAGTGGTCCTGACTGCAAAAACACCAGACTGTGTTTTCAATAAATAATTCCACTTTAATGGCAAAGTAATAATTTAGACAGATACAGTGCGCACACCTGCAAAAAAATATACGCAAGCTGGTTTACAAGCTAGAGGAACAATAAACCAATAGAAAATACATCATCCAGTTAAGTCCGATGACACCAAATACTTATTATTAGGGCTTTACAAAGACTACAAAACTTTTCAGATGATTTATTTCACTGTTTCTGTCTATTTACATGATATGTTACATCAAAAATGTACAAAATATAAAATGTATACAGACAAATGTTTCACAAACAATTTCTGAGTTGTAAACTAGGTGGACTCACTGAGATGTATTGCAGGAAGTTTTGTATATGTGATATTGTGTGTTTGTGTGTTAAATATGGCAGGAAAAGATTTGCAGGTTTGCTCAGAGCACAGGTACAGGAAAGAGCAGCTTTCCTTTAGTTCTTTGAGTCAGTCAGGATGTACGCACTGACATTGTACAACAGAAATGGATCCAGATTTTGGGGGCATGATGTTGGTCTGACTGAATCCTACATGCATAACATCAGTTGGAGTTTTATTAGGGCAATAGCACCGTGTAGGAACCTCTAGATTCAGTGATGCAGCTCAGTGCCATTTGAAAACTGCATTGATTTATCTGTTTTACAGCGAGCGACCACGGGGTGGCCACAAAGAGTTAATAGCACCAAATACACATCCTGAAGATAACATCCATGGAGGTGTACAGTACATGTCTACACAATGCCAAAGCCCTTAGGTACCTTCTGGTTTATATGCACCTATTTGAACCGGATGCCTCTTGTGGTAAAGGAGCACTCCCGGATATTCTGAGCAGTTTTAATGCAATCTGGTTGTAGCCTGCCATGACATATGCACTTAAACATTTCCAGATGTTTTGTCCCCCAAAATGTATTGGCTTCATATAGATATTGAAACATGCTCACTGTAGCATTGATAGCTCCTGCATAGTCAGAACAACTGTAAGTACAGGACAAACACACCAGGTAATAACAGCTTTTAAGGTTTGCATTCTGTATTTGTTTGCAACATACAGGAAATCTCAGCAAGTGAAACATCTCTTAACACCAACAGAATAAAATACAATTTTTTGTTTGCTTGTTTTTGATTTGTTTTGTGCAAGGCTTTTTTTTTGTTTGTTTTTCTTTTTTTCATATTTACATTTCCCACCCAGTAGACTGTGCAAAACCAACCCACTTTTACAGTATAAACTCTTCCTCTTCCACAGTGGACATCACTGCTTCAGTGTTCTTTTATGCTGATTTTTTCATGTACAACAATAGCAATCAAAACAACATGCTAAAACTAGAAAAAGGAAAAAAAAAAAAAGAAAAAAAAACAACAACAAAACATATATTTGTGCTCATGCTGCATCAAGTACATCCAGCTCTGCTGGATAAAAATTCAAAACATCTATCCTCCAAAAACTCCATTCCATGGGACCAAATGGATTTGAGCCGATTTTCTCAGCATTTTAGGTGGCAGTGGAAGTGGGTTTGGGTTCCTTGTGTTTTTCTGAGGGTAGGCAGAGCAATCTATTCACAAGATAAAAATATTATATAGCAACTGTTCTTTCTCCTATCCATTTCTTTAAAAAATCATGATATACAGATATGAGGCTACTGTGTTAACTGACTTTTTTTCATTAGTAAATGAAGAAAAAAACAGTGTAAATTACCAATGGTTTAGGAGCTAAACCAACTGTAAAACTGTTCTAGAAATCTGTTTTAAGGCAGTGAGACAGCACCATAAGAAATGTTCCTTCTTTCACTGAAAAGGCTCAAACAAATGAAGCCCTAAGAAGCCTTTAATCAGTGTTGGTTAATAATTGGTATAAAACTGTTGTTAAGGAGTGGGCAGGTGGTTAAAAAAGACCTTTGTGGTAAAAACAACTTTATAAAATCTGTGACTTGTATACTAAAAACTTGATGGAGCGCATCACCGTGACCATGGCAGTTAGAATTAAATTGGCACTTATCCAGCATATCACAGTCATGTTTTCTGGTGATTGCACAATACTGTTTGTGCTTTCTGAGTTACTATCATCATCTCTGACTCATTTTGGAATGGGCAGTAGCGTACAACACAAACACCACTGCAGTCCTGCGACCAACACCATGTGGCACAACAGAGGCTAGAAGAAAATTAGAAGACTGCATTGTTCATGCAGTGCCTCAGGGTAAACTAAAGGGAATAAAAGGAAAAAAAAAAAAAAAGAAGAAGAAGAAAAAAAAAAGAAAATCAACAAGAAAAACCCAAGTTGCACTGTAAACTCGTACAGAGAAACAGAGACGCAGAGAGAGAGGCAGAGAAAGAGAGAAAGAGAAAGAGGAAAAGAAAAAAAATTCCAGTTTGGCTAACACGTGTGCAATCTGCTTAGATGCCCTTGATCTAGGGCATTTTCCAGTTGTCAAATGGAGTCTCACTTGGCTCCGTAGGTATCAAAATGCCTTGAAATTAAACTAATTCAAGCTTTCCACTTCAATTTTTCTTCCTGACTTTGCAGAGTTAGGTCTCCTGCCTACCTACAACACACCATTCTCATTCAGGGACCTCGGCGTGCTGCTTTAATACTGGCAGTGGTCTAGTGGAAACAGATTTTACCATAATCTTCCACCAAGGTTTGTCCCTTTCAGAGAGTCGATTCAAGGGACGAATCCAAAATGTCATCGTGGTGGCTGGTGCTATCGCTGTCACAGCTTTGTGCGCTCGAATAGTTGGCTGCCTCTTGAAGCCTCATTAGCATATTCATCTGAAAGAAGAAAGAAATGTTTACATAATCTCGTCTCATTTAATGCTGCAGTGGCCGTGTTAAAATTTAATTAAGCTGCCTTGCTGTACGAACTGTGCTAGTATCTAGCCGAGGGGACCATACAAAAGGATTTCAGAAAGGGCAGGGTGTCAGCGGCTCCTCCTGGCACCTTTTTCACTACCTTCTGGTCTTTAAATAGCAGTGTGCATTTAAAGGTCCAGAGAGCCAGAGGGAGCCAATGGAGCTGCCTGATAACTCTCTTTCATTCAGGGGTGAGAACGGCTGCAGCTGCACCACCAGCAAGGGAAGGAAGCCATATCACAGCTGGACATCTGGGACCATATTTGGAGAAAGTCAAGCTTCGAGATCATTTTTGGATGGTGTAGATGCACCATATTGTAAATGCAACTGAAAACATAATCACACTAACATATACCCTCTGCAGGAGAGAGACTGGGAGGGAGGGAGCGCAGGGTGGATGGAGGCCAGCTACTTCCAAAAAGGGTCCCATCTGCTGCTGAGGGGCTGACTGCAGCAGGGGAGCAGCAACAGACCCTCCTTCCTGAGAGAGGGTGAGCCCCCACAAAATTAATTTGGGCATTATTAGGACTTGAAGCCCATCTGAAAAAAAAAGCATCTAAAAGCAGCATTAAGTCCCAGAAAATTACTTAGATGCTTGATGCCTAACTGCATATAACCATCAGGATTTTATTTATAAAACAACCACTTCTGCCAGCATACTCAGGGCTGCAAACACTGTTGACATTGTGAACACAATTTTATTGTTTTTAAAGGAACAAATGATCTGTCTTTAGAAAAACAAAACAAAAAACAAAACAACAACAACAACAACAACAACAAAAAAAAAAAACAGATAATGAAATACCAAAGAGGTAAAGATATCCTTGTGTGTCTGTGTGTTAAGTTCCTTTTCCCTGTTTGCTCATGAATCCTTACATTGCTATGGTTTCAACCCACACAGTTTGCAAAGCTTTCTCCTGGAATTGAAGAGTGTTTAATCAGGAAGCTTTTGCTGGAGGTTTATAAGCATCCATGCCTGAGCATACTGGATACATGCAGTGGGTGTGTAACACAGCCTACTTGTGAAATGGCCTATTCCCTCAAGCATAGTCTTTGAATATGCTTGTGCTCCCCATGTGTCAGTGTCTCTCTCCCAGTGAGCTCCACCTCAAGTCCTACATTCACAAGTTTCAGGCTTCTGATAACTAGTTGGATACAGCAAGCTGTAAGCAACTGATCACAGTGTGCAGGGAGCAAGGGTGGCTGGACACTGAACTCTGCCTTCCCAAGTATTTTCACCTTAGAGGAAGGGGATGCATATTTGCTGGAAGCCTGGAAAATAAAATCTCTGGCAGCCTGAATCACAGGGTCAGTTACCCCAGGGCTTATGTTCTGGAAGACAAGAGATCAGATGACTTGATTTCCTACATTTCCTTCGGGTTCAAGGTCTGGGTATGAGTACCAAACACTACAGACAGGCTGAGAAGTCATTGCTTTAGCACTGATAAATGTTAAATACATTTTCCTCTAAAATATTCCCCTTTTCAAAGGGCTCCCCATATTCCAGAGGTTCAATTCTCTAAATAGTATTATGAATTATGATAAAGACTGTCTATAGAAAAAGTACTATACAGAAACAGAAGTTCAATATATGCAATTTAATATTCCATTATCAGAGGAGGCAATGGTAAACCCAAACATCTGGGATCATATTTAAATAAAACAATATATGGCACTTAGGGAAATAAACCTCTTATCTTTTAATGCCACTATACTTGCATTCCTTTTACATTAAGACTGCTATACAGTCATCAGTTATCTTGAAATGTTCTGGGGAATGGGAGTCTAATTTGCATTTCCACTAAATTCTCTATGACAGCAAAGTTAGATAATGTGAGTTTCTCAGTGCTTCATTTATAGAATTTAGAAGACAAACAGTCCAGCCTGGAAAGGTGTTTTCAGAATAAGCTGATTAATTAAGTTGCTTAAGAGTGGCATCCAAACATTATAAAGATTTCTGGGCAGATGCAAAATGCATATTATTTAGGGACAAATTAATGTGATGGTGATACTTGCCCTCTTGCTAGATTTTCCTATTATTATCATTACTTCTTATAAACTGTAGTAGAATTCATTCTAAAAGTACACTTTGGAACAGGTACACAGTACATTTTTTACTGTACAGTGTAGAATTTAACATGTGACAGTGAAGTACATACTGAAAAACATTTTTCCCAAAGTTTAAATCTTACCAAGGGATCCCCCTCTGTATCAGTCTGTGGAACATGCTTTGAGGTTGTTCCTTCTTTTGCTGATGCATAGCCTTCATAACCAACATCTTCTGGTCTTAACTGAAGTAATGATGGCCAGTCATGTTGCAGAGTTGCAGAGCTCCATGGATAGGTATCAGCTACCCACTTGGAGGGATCCTCCCAGGGTGCCCTCTTACCGTACATCTGTAGTGTGGATAAAGCATAGGTAAGTATCCTACAGAGCTTCCAGTACCAGTTGTAATAGCAGACAAAAGTCATCAAACACACCTAAAGCATTTTAGTAAATGTTTTGTTTTCATGCTCAGCACTCAGATATGATAAGACATTCAAAAGACCTCATCTCCATTAGTGCTCCTTCAATACCCAGAGTGGCTGCAAGATGAAAAGCACTCTGTAACTAGTGATACTTGTGGGCAACAGTGGGAGTTACAAGTTTTTAACACAATGAGCAATGAGACCTTTTGGTAACTTGCTTAGGGCATATCAGTGAAATTAACTCAGACCTATCTAAAGCATTCAAGTTAATTGGATTTTGTTTGAAGTGAATTAGGAAGTGCCAGAACTGATTGTTCTCTTCTCCTAGCAAAACAGGATGCAGAAGCAGACATCTGTCCACACCTTGATATCTTTCATGAGGTTAATAGAAGAAATTCACAAAGGATAGGTTTTCCCTACCATAAAGCACGAAAAGATGCGTATGCATCTAGAAGGACAGGAGGAAGGAAAAATAATACTTTGTTTAGGAGGCCCAGCAGCTTCCTCACTAAAGTGCACTCTCCCCACAGTGCTGCTCAGAAGCAACATGTTAACTGAGAGACCCTTGGTTGCTGCTTTACAGATTTCCTTTAGCTGTGTTATGTGTGAAAATGTGATAGTGACAATGACACATGGGGCTTGGGAGCCTGCCACCAGAGCTTTCCATGATTTCTCCCAGCTCAAACAGCTTCACACAGTCCAGGAATGAGTGTAACATTGGCAGAGGCATTGAGATGGGCTGCACTCTTAATGGGAGTAAAACAGCGAAGGATTCTAGTGCTAAAGCCAAAGAGATGAGTTGTGCTTATCATTGTAACACCTGCTCTCAGGCACTTGCTGAATCCAGAGCTTCAGTTTAGGCAGCCAAGTTCCCTATATTGTGTACAGAGATACTCAGATTCCTTCTGCCCTACACAGAGGTTCGGCTGCTTAGCAGCTATCTGCTTAAATAAGCCAAGTGGAAATGTTTCACACGGAGATAGCAAGCTAACTCCTGACTGTAGGCAGCATTTCCCCTCATCTGAGATGAACAGTAACTAAATCCTTTCTGGAATCTGGGGCAAGGTTTGTAAACTCAGTGTCTGGCAAGAGAGTTTACAAAGTGCCATGCTAGAAAGTCTGTTTCTACCCTTCTCTGGTACCAGGAACATTTAACTATATCATAAAAAAGATTTCTGTTATTAGTAATGCTATTCTATGGAAGGCATCCAAAGCACATAAAAATTGGAATGGTTCACAAAACAACATATTTTCTTCTGTCTGCTGCCATCTTCTGCTCCAGAATTGAAGTTTTCATTTAAGTACCTACCCTGTATGTTTGGAAAAATATGAACATGAAGAATACCACTGCATTTTTATAGCTGATCTAAACAAGCGCTGTTAATCTCACTGTGGCTATTCTATCAGATGTTTGGCTGTTTTTTGCACAAGGCATAAACACACTGTAATTCCCAGAGAGGCAAGCAGTTGTAGAAAAGCGTGAGATACGCAACAGGCAAGATTCAAAACCTCCATCTTGTCAGTATGTCACGTCAATACAAGGCCATAAAGAAACTGCAGCTGCTTACACAGTTCTTTGACTATTCCAAAACAATCCCATCTGAACTGTGTAGTAATTTTTTTCACTGTTATGAGTGGCAAAAATATAGCTTTTCCCCAGTGCATCTTTTCAGAGGGTGTAGAGTTGCACTACATGAAAGGAAAGGAAACGGGGAAAAGCCAAAAAAAAAAAAAAAAAAGTCTGAAAAAAAGACTGGATTAATTTCAAGATTTATGTTTACTTGAAAGATGTGCAATAGTCCTAAATCTTAACCTATATGGGGCAGCTTATAGTCCTTTTTATGGTGAAACTAGTTGGAGCCCTCCTTCTATTAAAATTGCTATTAAACTTCACTAGTTCAGTAGCAATCAATGGAAAATGTTAAGAGAGTAGAACTGGTGTTAACGCCTGGAGAAGAAAGGATGGAGGGAATGGTGAACTAATAGCATTGATATCCACAATGAGAATTACAGTCAGGAGAAACAGCCCATAGGGCTGTGCCCCTATAACCCATAGCTGTGGGATTTCTATAGCCTATAGGGCAGTGTCCCTATACCCCATAGCCCTGGGGTTCCTATACCCCATAAGGCTGTTCCCCTGTAACCCATAGCTCCAGGCATCCTATATCCCATAGTGCTGTGTCCCCATAACCCATAGCTCTGCCCATACAGAGGAAGAAAAAAGGAGAGATCAAAACTTGAGGAAAACTAAATGGAAGTGCAAGATGCAGGGGTAAAAAGGAACAGATCCTCATGTTCAGCAGGACCAAGGAGTAATTGATCTCAGTTTGGTTGGATCTTTGTTCACAAGCTTTTCTTCATATGTTTGCATGCATATTCGTGCACATAGTCTGGGGAGGATCAGGCAGACCAATGCTCTTTTCTTTCACCAGGGTAAGGGCTATTAATTCTCCCATGTAGAGGCTGGTTGAGACTGCCTTATACAGGGAGGCAATCTGAGCTTTATTAAGCATTGCTATGAACTCTGTTTAAACAGAGGAAAAAGAACCTCCCACTTGTCAAAGAGGTGAAATCCTCTTCATAAAATATTAGATATGCTACTGCTGGAGCAGAAAAAGACAAATTTACATCAGGTTATGAGCAAGTCAAAAGGAGCCCAACACAGATTTCTGTAATCCCACCACAGATTTATTCTTGTAAATGCAACAACATTCACAATTGGATGTATTGGTTAAAAGTAACTTGGATAAAACCTGTGAAATTAAGAAAAAAAAATGCAGGGAAGCAAATGACATACCTGAAGTCCTTCTCTCACTGCTTCCAGAAGATATGGCACCAAGGAGTAGTTCCAGAGGTCTGTGAACCACACTCTGGAGCCATCAACATCCATTGGACAAGGGAGGAAAAGGCGGGGACCTGAGAAGTCAAATTTTGTATTGAAAAAGTAGAACTAGGGAGCATACTGATGCACTGGGTCTGGCTGGGATGTTAACTTTCCCTGCAGCAGCCCATACAGTGCTGTGCTCTGCACTTGTAGCTAGAACAGCAGTGGTATCACACCGGTGTTGTGTCTGCTGCTGAGAAGTGGTGGCACAGCATCAGGACTTCCTCTAACCCTCCTAGGGGGTGGGCAAAAAAAAAGTGAGAAAGAAACATCACCAGGGCAGCTGACCTAAACCAACCAAAGGGATATTCCATACCATATGATGTCACACTCAGCAATAAAAGGTGGAAAAAGGAAGAAGAGGGGAGGGGTGGGCTCTCATTGTGAAAACGTCTGTCCTCCTCCTGAACACCAGCTACGTGCGTTGAGGCCCTGCTTCAAGGACATGGTCAAGCATCGCTCATTTGTGGGAAGTAGAGAGGAATTTCTTTCCTCTGCACTTCCACATAGCCTTTACTTGTTTTGTTTTGTTATTCCCTTTCCCCCTCCCTCTTCCCCTTTCCCTTTTTTCCCTTTAGTTGAATTGTTTAATTAATAATAATATTTTCTTAATAATATTTTTTCTCTTTAATTAATTTTTCCTTATCTCAACCCGTGAGTTGTTCTTTCCTTTACTTCTTCCCCTCCTCATCTGAGGAGGGGGAGTGAGAGAGCAGTTGTGGTGTTAAGCTACCTAGCACAGTAAAACCACCAAAACTGAAAATAATCCTCACAGAATTAAAAAAGTAACACTGGAGTAAACTCAAACAGAGAATTCTAATACAGGGCTAAAGTATAGAATCTATCAGTAAGTAACCTGCTATTAAAAATGAAACAGTGTCACTTTATCCAATTCTAAAGCCTGATGAACACTTAAAAGTTTTAATGGCAAAGTTATGTACAAAGATGTTTCTTGCTAACATTCCACCAGAAGACCTCAGGTACATTTGTGTCTCCCACCTGCTAGTTTGCTAAATGATGATAATTTACTTGAAAGTCTTTAGCAACCAACACATAAATAACAGGAAATACATACTGTCTTTCCATTTTCATTTCATCCTTGCTGGCAACACAAACCAGTCAAAGTCCCCACACTTATGCTGTATTTACTACTGAGAGATGACAACTTTTAAAAACCTTCAACCTTTAGATCTTTAAAATGGTTAGTCTACATCTTTATTTCAAACAACTCCACTAGGACTCACCAATGGTTACGTCTGAAGAACTGTGTGTTTCTAGGAAGCTGTTGAGATGATGCCATGTTTTTGGGATCCAGTCAATGATTTTGATGAGCTCATTATTGCGTATGTTCTTTTCTATTTCAGTCTCAATCAGTTTCCTTCTTAGATACCTGCCCAAGAAGCCTTTAACAGGCTCCGTGTGATTAGCACACAGCACCCACCTGTGTAGAAAGGATAAATGTCATGTAGCAATGAATAGCAAGTGTATAATTTCCTCTTAAGCATACAGATGATGATAATGTCATAAGCTTCTAAGTCTCATGAGCCAGCACATACAAAACCGCCCTGATAAACCATGTTATTCACTGTTACACTTCCCATCAGGAATTCAAGGCATTGCTGAAAACAAATGGAATGCAAGAATGCCCTTATGTTCAGCATCTTGATAGAGATGCTGGAAAGTATCCCAAACACCATATTGAGACCTATCAGTACAGAAGAGTCACAGAAGCTAAAACACTTTGCTGTGATGAGACACAAGATCAATGTTTGTTGAAGAACTGGTCTGAGAAGAAGGGAGCTTGAAAGTTCTGTGCAAACATGGCCACAATAAAAACAGAGTAAATGTACCTGAAATTGTGATGCAGCTCCAGATTTGGTGAAGAAGAAACTCCCTGGTTCATAGTTCCAATAATATAGGGACTGGAAAGAGAAGTAGTATGTTTTGTTGAGGGAGAATCCTTTCAGATATTCAGAGAATATTCTTTATTCTTAGCTGCACTAGGCTAATTTTGAAGAAATTGTGGATGTGTTGTAGTCTTATATTTAAAATATTTCTGTAGTACCTTTATTTTTTTAATGCTTATTCTTGCATGATTTCCCTCTCTGCACATTTGTACTTTACTAGCACTCATCTGTAATAAGGAAATAAATGAGTCAACCCTGTGCTCATGTACCTCATTATTTTGTAGTAAGCTTGGAGTTTTAATTTCAGAAGGCAATGAATCTCATGAGTAGGACATAGCATGCAGTGATTTTCTGAAGAGAAGTCCCTATGATGGTGCTTTTACAATAGAAATAGCCAATGTATTTGACAAGCAGAAGTCCCAGAAAACATTATTTTTTATTCTTTCTTGGCAATACAGGACAGTCATCAAACTTTACACTTCTGCACTACTACAGCTCACAGGAAAACTGTCCACCAGGTATAGAGCTGCCTCTGCATGGCTTCATGGGTTCATACATGTCCCACATTCTACTATTATAAAGTACTCTCTCATAAAATGTCCTTAGGGTACTTATGAGCTTGTGTGATCTGACAGGACAAAAGGGATAAGACCCAAATTCAGTCAAGGATTTAAGTACATTCTTGACACATTAAGTACATTCAGTGACACATTTACATGTCACTGAGATACACGTACGTCATATATATAAAACAGGCAAGTAAGTACTTGGCTGAAGAGGGTCAAAATCATTCAAGTGGTTAAATTAAAAGACCCACATAGGATCATAGCCTAAGGGAGTCTAATTTTTCCCTGAGATATTTTATTTTGCAAAGTAACAAACAGCTTTTACTGTTTTAATTGCAAAATGTGTGTGAAAGGGAAGAAAAAAGCTTCTACCTACCATTTATTATATTTACAATTGAGGAAACCATTGAAGATGTCACTTAGTGAACTGATGTGGTGGAGATTATCCAGAATTATGACCACAGGGAGGTCAGCACCATTGTTGTCAGCACTGCATTGTTCGGCTAGGTTAGCCAGGTATTGTCGCAGATCCTTCAGCAGGATTAAAGAAAATCAGAAAAAAAAAATTAACCCAATTAGACCATAGATGCAATTTCAGGGGAAAATATTTTCAGAAAGATAAAGAGGCTGCTACAGCGTTTCACCACTGTGGACAGTTCAGCTGGATGAGCACATGCAGGAAGACCTGCTTCTTAGACAGGACAACATTGAAGCCACATGCTAAGATGAACAAAGGCACTAAACTCAAGGCAAGTGACTGAAGCATACGCATTCATATTTGGTGGACACAGTCCTTAGAAACCTGTTGGCTAAATATCTTATCTCCATTGGAAAACAGGTTGCAGTGAAATATCCTATACATTTCTATGAATGCTACATTTAATGCATATATATATAAATAAATATATAAAGAAACAAACAAAAAAGCAACCCAGCCCCAAATTGTTCCACAACCTAGGCATATTGAACTACTTCCTCAGATATCTCCTTTTACTATTCTCACTGAAAATCTATTCAGCCTCTTGGGGATACTCTATCACACCTCATAATAAAGTTCCTTGTGTAAATATTTTTTTTGTCAGCTATCTGTTTGGCTGCCATTTATTGCTGGAGTAAAAGGAAGCTTTCTATAATCAAAACCTTCCATATTTTCCCCAACACTTTGTTGCCCTTGAGGGTCTGGGCTAGTCAAGTTTTACAGCTGTATCCCTAGAGGTATCTAATTTTGTCAGTGTTAGCAATGTTCAGTATTACAGGCAAAGTTCCTACTGCCATTTCACTTCCTGGGTCAGGGATAGCAGTTTGTTTGTTTGTTTGTTTGTTTTTGTTTTTGTTTTGTTTTGTTTTTAAGGATAATATGCTACCTATGCTACCTTTTTCTTATTTCAAGAAAGGCTTTTGTTTGGCTTTTTATGCTCAGGTGTCTTTAGGGAGCATCATGGTTTTCTTCCAAGAAAAAGTACCATCTGTATTATTCAAGCACACTTGGCATTTTACAAGGATGTTTTTTCTTTTTTACTACAAACTCTATGTAAATTGCGTTAGAAACAAAGGAAAAGGAGAAAAAAAAACAGCCAACCAAAAAAAAAAAAAAATCAACACCACGTACAACAAGCAATTTTCCAGCAACTCAGAAGTTTGCTCTTTCATGGGACAATATCTGTTATGAATGTATATATGGTACAGCAATAAAACATGAACACATTCACTGCCAAAGTAAAAGGCAACACAAATCCTCTGCATTAAGACAGAGAAAAGTGATGTTTTTATTGGAATGGTCCTCTCACCCCTTTGAGATCTGTGCATGCTTCCTTCTTACGCTATGTTAACATTCATTATTTTCTGTGCAAATCAGAAAGTTCTGGGCAAAACTTTTCATTTTCTTTCCTAGGGTACCAAGTTAGGAGTATACTCAGTTTAGGATAGCAAGTGATTAGTATAATCTGGGTAGTCATATTAGAATCTTGATAATCTGAGCTGTGCAAAACACTCTGAATGTGACATGATGCATGAAGTCATTTTAATATGGTCAGCTTCCTGACCAATTCATGGCAGAAACCATGGCAGCAGTCATATTTATGTAGTGTTTATTAAGAAGCAGCATCCAAAAGAGTAGTTCAAAATCCTCATTCTCAAACTTTCACTAACAATAAACTGCTATTACCACTACAGAAAAGCAAGTTAGACCAGCTTTTCTACATATCCAATCCTCTGACAAAGGTATTACAGACACTTTAAGAACTGAAGTTACATAGATTTGTGACTCTGCATATATCCTTAAGATTAATTTCCTCAAATAAGGAGAAGTTCTGACTCCCTTCACAGTGGTTTGTTTACAACAGAATTATCTGGTCTCTAGTCTTCCCTAGGACTGGAGACTGAATACTTGTAGAAAAAGATGCTAACCGAGCAATACAACAACATGCCAATTAATAGGGTCTAATCTATATTCTCACTAAAAACCATATGAAGGCAATAGGATATCATTTCAATTGTAACTTACCTTGCTTGACTTGTGATCTACATTAAAAGTTGCAATTGCATCCTCAGTTTTTTTCCTGCCAGATTTAGTTATAACATATTCAGCCAGCCTATTAGCTAAATAGGTCTTTCCTGTGCCACTGGGTCCCGAAAGAATAATTCTGCGATGCTCCATCAGTAAATTAAAGTAACGCTGGGTAATTGGCTTAGGAATTAATGTGTCAAACACAAAACTGTCCAAACTGTTTTCTTCCACTCCTGGAACAAAAGAAAAGAAAAGAAAAATGGCTTTTCTTCATCCTTGCTAAGGTAAGTACAGGCTTGGCCCAGCACCTGATGATGTTGGTGCTATGCTCTAAAGCAAGATGAGATACATCTTCCTAAATCAAACTCCTGTCAAGGGTTTCATTATTGTGGAAATGCTTACACACTTCCACAGGGCCAAAATATTAAATAGTGTCAATGTCAGTGTGACTAGAAAGGTAGGAGAAAGGAAATCAAGGTAAATGTGAAAAGAAAGCTCAGCAAGACAAAGGTTTGTGTTTCAGACAATATAGGCAACCAAGATATATATATATATATAAAAAAAAAAAAAAAAAAAAAAAAAAAAAAGGTCAATGTGACAGCCACAAGGGCTGCTGGTTGTCACAACAATATATGGACAGTTCTTCTGAAGGCCTCCCTCCAACAGCAGATCCCTACAGCTTTTTAACTGGCTCAAATTTCTCCTGCAGTACTGGGTAATGCATAAATGTTTTGATCATAATCTGATTTTTGTTTTTGTATTTGGCTACTGTTCAAAAATTTGTACTTTGCTGTGATTTGGCAGTCAGGAAATGAAAGGGATATTCTTGGATTTGCCTCAAAATGCCCCACTTTGTACAATATCATACAGAGATAAATGCATCTTTGAACCGGAGACAAAATACAGAAAGGTCAGGACTTAGGAAAAGAAAAAAGTATTGGGGATTTCAGTGAAGGGCTGTACAGTGTCTGCAAAAATATTCTTAGGGTTTTACCTTTCAGGTTCACAGTGATGATGTTATTATCTCCAACCAGATATCCACAAGGCAGCAGTTCAGGCACTTCTAGGCTATGGGCTCTAATTACATCCCCTATAGAATAGCTAGCAATGCAGTCAGAGCTTAAACCCAAGCTAGTAGCTGGGTCCACTCGGAAAATATATTCCTGAAATTATATTAAAGCATAAGATATAAACATAGATTAGATAGGTGGCTATTGAATGAAAGCAGTTTGGAAAATATTTTGGTACACGTGAGTTCATTTGGCAAGGCGATTCTTGCAGTCATATTCAATAGAGAGCTGAATATGATGATGAAAAAAAGCACAGCAACATTACATAAAGGTTAATACTGGTACTAGCTATATGTTAAAAAAAAAAAAAAAAAAAAGAAAAACCAAAATATAAAGGATTTTTCTTAAGTGAGAAAAACTATTGAATTAATACCTGAGCTAATTTTTCAATGCCTTACCTTAAAGAGACGCCTGATTACACCATCTAAAACGTCCCATTTTGTTTTTCCACTGACTCCAATTGATCCTATCAGATATGCATGTGTTTTTTGATCCTACAAAGACAAAGAGAGGTTTTGCAAACTGGACTAAAAATGGAGGCAATTAGTTGCTATAAAGATTCATCGTTTTTCCAGTAAAAGCAAATACTATTTGGAATGTGATATTACAGCTTTGTTAATTGTCTCTGTGCCTGAAATATGTATAGATGATATTACTTTGGTATGTCTTCATACAGAAGGAAATATAGTATCTTAATCTTCTCTAAAATTGCATCTGTATTTATAGAGAGCTGGATGTAAATGAAAGTTGCATTGTATTAGGAATATTTCTGCAACACAGAACATGAAAACACAGCAATGGAATTCCAAACTGATTACCTAGCAGCATATTCATAGTTGCAGACTAAGAGGCCAAAGGCATGAATCTAATTTATAACCACTTTAAAATGGAGTTAGCAAGTCCCAGAACATCTTACTACTAATTAAACCGAGAATTGGTAGTGTCTGAGCCACCACAAAGGCAGTAGGAGGCCATATGACATTACTCTATGGAGGGTGTGTAACTGTACTGAGCATGGATGACAAAGGGAAGAGCTGCTGTCTTTCCAATATTTGCTCAGTTCCTGGCTGAAAATACTGAAAAGAGCTTAGCTACTGTAATGCAAGATTTGTCAAAGCACTAATTCTGTAAATAGACCTTTGGATAATGAACTTACCTTGGCTCGACTATAGCCCTTGTTTATAGTAACTAGAATTTTCACGCTGTGGCCTTCTTTGTGGAGTGCTCCTTCTGTGACCTCATCCAACAAAATATCTGCAATAAAAGAAGGGACAAGATCAACCTGACAAATCACATAGTTATGCTTACCTCATCAGTTCAACACTTGCTCCAAAGGTTTTTGGTTAGAAGGAAATGTTGACATCACAACAACTTGCAATCGTTTTCATCTGTATTAATTGCTATTTTTCCTCTTCTCTTGGAGATGAAAACAATTTATAATTTGTCATTTTTCTTGAAGCAATACTAGGAGCTTTAATCATGTAGAAATGAATTGGGAAACCAGAAAGAAATGAATACTTGCATTACAATTTTGCCTTTGCTTTCTTTCTTGGAATTTGTTCAAAACAAACATACACCTGCAAAGTAATGTTGTTTAAAACCTAAATTGAGTTTATACCTTTGGGCACTCATTGTGCCCTTTAGGATGCTGTCAAGAGAAAAATAACAAATCATTGCACCAATATGTTTGCTGTTACAGTAAAATAGCATTTTAATTTCTTTCCAGCTGATTTCTTTACCTTCTGTACACATGGCATGGACAAAGTCTTTTTTTTTTTTTTTTTTTTTTTTTTTTTCCCTGCAGTACAGGTTTACAAAGAGAATCCATTGGAAAATGACTCTGCATTCCTCTTGAATATGTGACTGTATTTATCCATTTCTCTAAGAAAAGCTTTTCGTTTTCTTGGAGGTAAGGAGCAATTCTGATTTGTGTTGTACTTCTGTTTCTAGCTCCTCTATCTGCTCACTAATCCCTAAAATGAGAATTATGGATGTATTTCTTACTGAAGACTGAGCCTGCAGCTTTATTGCAGGGGATAAAACTGCTATCTCTAGAAGTTCTCTCAGCAATTTTACTATTAGACATTTAAACTAACTAATAAATGAGGAGAGATTATGGATTTGCATTTTCTTCAAAGGTCAGCATGGTAATCCACTACCCTAAATCCTACTCATTCTTATTGTGGTGACTAAAGAAATGCACTGACTTCATGTCATAGTTTGCACAAGGTCAGATATCCCAATTAAAGAAGGTGTCAGTGTGATTTCATCATGGAAGTACTTGCTCAAAGAAAACCAAAAAAGGTTTATCAATATGAGTTCAATGAATGTATTATAAATATGTAGGTCCTTATAATTATTTATTTTTTTTTACAGTCTAACACCAGACCTATAAAGTAGAGCTCTAGAAAGCAGATTCTGTTGGATTGTTTAGTTATAGTTTATTTATTCTTAATGGATCAGATGAAGAAGCATTTTTGTTTTGAGTTTAAACAAATCAAGTCTATGCCTGTTTTGTTCCAGGAAGCCAGATCTTCTTTACCACCAACACTAAATGTTTCACTATACTTGTTTTGCATTTTGGCATATATGACAAAACTTGAGTTTCCATAATGTCACAGTTCATCTGAGAGCAATTTACAATATCTCTGATCCTCTGAAACACTTCCAAATGACCCTCAGGTAGCTTTTCAAATGCAGTTTTCTGTAAGTCTGTAGGTATGAGGCACCACTTTTTAGCTAGAAAAAAAATTCCCTCTACTACTGAGAGCTCTCTCTCACTGACACAAGGGGCTGAGAAGAAATGTCCAGGGGGGTCTAATTTCAGGGGAGTGCTAATTGTTTTAACTACCTCTTGCTCGGCCCCATTCCTAGCTATGCTATGGTGGTCCCAGGGGAGCTTTTATTATACCTCTGGCAAATTTTCATCAAACACTACTGAAAAACTCCTGTACTGGTTCTTGTTTGCTGTTCTTTCACCTATCTGGAGGTCATACCTCTGGGAAGCAGTGAACAGCTTTGGTCATTTCCAGTTGACACTGGTCTCCCAGTAAGTGCCATGGCATTTGTAGTGTGATGAGAAAGAGCCTTTGTTATCTCTCTCAGCTTAGTTCCCAGCATATTTAACCTCTTCATATCTCAGGGACTTTTAATAGTACTTCAGCTGCCTCAGAAATCCCACAGGACTTGGTAGGAAGCTGTCACCCTTCCAAGTTATCTGGCAGCAAAAATTATACTCATGATGATCAAAAAGTCTGGATTCATAATCAAATTAAATCCTCCACTCCTCATTAGGCACCCTTATTTCTTTAATTTCTTATAACCAAAAGTAATTACTTAGCATGCTAGAAAAACATTTTGAACCAATAACACATAAAATTATATAAAGCTTATATTATGTTTATTTCTGTATCTAGACAGAGTTAGAACCAAGAGCAAAAGTGCTAATAGCTGTTATTCATGAAATAGTTTCTACGATTACCATTTAAAAAAATCTACTCTTCTTATTTATTTATTTATTTTAATGTGTGCACATGTGAACAGGGACAATAGGTAATTGTCTTCTCCCTGTTTTTGTGACACTTCGTTGTACACCACAGTCCAAGTTGAGTTCATCCATTCTAAAAGTTAAAACTGGTTAAAAAAAATGGTTGGGATGTAAATAAATACATACTGATTTTCATATAAAATTTGATATTAACCAGAAGAAATATTCAAATACCCATGCAATCAATGACTGGCAAGATAATATAACTAACTGCCAACCCAAATTACAGTCAGGCAGTTTGGCACATTCTCAGCTGTAGTCTTGCCTAGACTCTTTCTGCAATTATTACCCACATTTTTATTGCTTCCAGAGACTGCATTATACTTTCTGTAGAGTCTATGTTAATGAGTGCTGCTCTGCTTCTGCTGTGCTCCTGGTTCTAATGTTGGAGACAGCACTTCTGTTTCTTGGCTACGTTATCAAAACAAGTGTAGAAGGCTTATTATCATAAACTCTATGACATGGAAAATAATCAAATGTTAATGTTCAGGATGTGCATCACAGTTCTGCTTGCTTTCTTTCATTCACAGAAGACAATGAGAGTGCTTAATAAAGCAGGCAGGTTTGGCTGCTGTCATGAATGGTGATTTGGTCCAACATAGGCTAACTAGATATACTGTGTAAAAAAAAGTGTAAAGGATAAAGCTGACTGAGAACACCTTCTGCCTCAGCTGCAAATATGAAAAGAAGTTAAGGGAGCTAACTGAATATTAAAAAAACTGAAAACAGGGAAGGAAAATTTCATGTACTATGTACATTTGTCCCATATGGACAAGAGAATATATATATATATATAGTTGTCATATACTGCAACAATTTTCAAATCACTTGCAAAACAGATGATAAAATAGTAGTGTAAACTAGGTAGGTAGAGAGTATCACTGCTAGGAACTGAGTAAATAGAATGAACAGTCTGCTATTAGCATTCAGAGCCTTCTAAAAGTTACATTTTCAGAAATGTCTGCCAAGATCATTCTTCATCTCCATTAGTGAATATATATCTGATGTTTAGGAGTGATATGAGACATTTTAATTTTCAGGTATGTCTCTGGTACACGGCCCCTTAAAAGGATTATAATTAATAAATTATTACTAATTGCTGAGGCATACATGTGTTCAAATTATGTTTACCTGATGTAACAGATTCTGTGATGTTTAAATTGTTCAGAGAAAGTCCTAGTGACTGCCGTGATGAAGAAGATGATGTGCTGCTTGAAGACTCTGACGATGGCCGAGCAGGTTTTCCAGTATTTCCAGTCTCTGCCTTTAAACGATCATTTTCAGCTTTCAGTATCTCTATTTCATTCTGTATTCATAACAAATCAACATAAAAGCACAGGAGGTTACTCTTTCAGAAAACCACTGGCAGTGCATATCCTGGTGCCTGCTGTTCACCTGCAGGAGATAAGTTGTTTAGCAGTTTCATGGCAGCAGGCATCACTGTATCAGAAGTAAAAACCCAGAGAGTGAAAGCTGGATTGCCTTCACTTCTGAAATGAAAGGAAAAAACCCTAAGACCTTGCTCTAGCTTTCGCCTTGAGACAGTTCCTAAACACCAATCTTCAATTTGCTGTGCTTCTCATACAGTTGACCACAGTACAAGTGTGATGAGAAATTCCTCAGCTATCCCCAGTTTTAGAAGTTATTTTTAATCACCAAATATCTTAGGTCAGTTAAAGTTATTGTTAAAATATTAGATATGTCAGTGTTTCTAAGGTCATAGAAATGATTATTGCCATTGAAGGCAAAATTTAAGCAACAACTTCACAGAGGATAAAACAATAATAAAGAAATAAATAAGAAATTCATATTTTAATAGTTTCATAACCCTGCTTAGTATCAGATGAGATTTTTTGATCATTCAAACATGAGATTTTTCATATAATGTCCAGCAAACCCTCTGATGAAAACATACAGTGACAGATGAATCAGCACAACTAGGAAATTTTTTTAGCTAAATCCTCTGTGGTGCCAAGTGATTACTGGATGTACAATAATAAAATGAAAACAGCCTGGGAACAGCCTGGTACTAGCTAGATCTAGTTTTCAGTTGCTTCACGAAGTGCAGCACAAAGCAACTGCTTATTCTTGCAGACCGTTTTGCACATCACATTTAATTCCACATCCATTAACATTCTGCTAAAAGTCCTATTCTTTGAGAGCTGTTTGGCTGGCCCATTATAGAAGTAAATCATAAGGGATGGCATCAAACACACAAAATATGCAACTGCTACAAAAAGATTAGATCATATAGGCAAAAGTGAGAAGAAGGTGAAAGGGAAGGGCGGAAGAAGTAAATATTGACAGAAAGAAATAGGTGGAAGCCCCAATTTAGCCTTGGGTTCACATCAGGAACTACAAAGAAATGCGGTTTGTAATCTCAATCTACTCTACACTGTATGCTGGTTAATTACACAATTCTTAACAGTATTCCATTCAGCTGTGCTTTAGATTTTTAAGATGCTTTGAATACACACAATATTCTTTTTTCTTTCTTACCAATCCAACTTTTTCCGCTTCCCAGTCCCCATCAGTTCTCTAAAAAGTCACCAAGTCTGTCATATCCAAGGTGGATGTGTCTTTTGGGGAAAACTTGAGAAGAAGTGATGGTTACCAGCAACAGCATCTGAAGTAGTCACTTCTGCCCAGCTTTGGTGAAATTCAGACTTTGGAGGCATGTGACTAGAGCAAACCTCTCAGGGGATTTCACTTAGTTTAGGTCCCTGTAGCCTGGTTTAAGACTGTAGAGCACAGATTTGCTGAAGGACTTATGTCACACTCTGCGTAGATGTTGTGGATACTTTTGGGCATCTTCCGTGACACTAGATACTTTTATGTGGGCAACAGAGCTGAGTCCCATAAAGCTCCATGATTCAGAGAAGAACACTGACATTCTTTCTATATTTTTTCAGCCTTGTGTAGGGGAAAATCTTCTGACAACAAAAAATGTCAGTGATGCTGGATACAATAATTTCATTAAAATTCATATAGTTTGCTTCTGCAAGCCATGAGTAGGTTAGGAGTTAGGCATGATGAGAGGGTATGCACACATTTCCCCCATGGCTGAACCATTAAAGTTCTGTAGAAATTTGCTTGTCTGTCACGTAGATTTCCCCAGCCATAGGGTTTAGATAACAAATATCCTCTGGGCAGGGATAATACCTTCTTCCATCACTCTTAAACATTTTAGTTATTAATATAAATGCTAAGACTATTATTATCATTCCATTAGTGAACACTTATCATACCTATCATTTGGAAGTATTGTCCAACTGTATTATAGCAGTTTATTTTGTATCAACATTTTTTGGTACCCAAAAGAAAACAAAGAAAATACACCAAGAATTCCTTTGATATGCACCCCTGTGATCATTTAAACTACTGCACTGACCTGCATGCGGTTCATGGCTTCCCGAATCTGATCCAGATGATGTGCAGAGCTAAGGGCTTCAAGACGAATGTCTGTTAATTTTAGCTCTTTCTCCCTCAGCTCACTCTTTAGCTGAAGAATAATTTCAGCCTCTGCCTCTGTGCACTCACAGATCCTAAGGAGGAGCAGGAAACAGGCAAGAGATTAAAGGAAGGTTCTCCCTCCAAAGCAATGTCATTACTAAATATCAAAGTACAGAAAATGCTTGCTGCAGGTGAAACCTAAGAGTGAAGAGAGAATCCTATCAAAGAAACATGAAAAGGCTCAAATTGCAAATTAAAAAATAAATAAATAAAAAAGAGGAAAAGAAACACCTCTCCAGATGAAATGATCATCCTGCTTTACACCTCTCTAATTTATTGGATAGTTCACTATGGTGAAAAAAAGTTGTTAAAATTTTTCAGAAGTCTTTCTTTAACTGTGCCTCACCCATGGGTTATAACTTGATTTTATATCTATATTGTTGCTTTGGTGAAAAGGTTATGGTTTTTTAGCGTTGTTAGTCACTGGAATAAGCTGCCCAGGGAAGTGGTTGAATCACCATCCCTGGAGGTCTTTAAAATATGTTTAGATGTAGAGCTTAAGGATATGGTTTAGTGGAGGACTTGTTAGCATTAGGTCAGAGGTTGGACTCGGTGATCTTGGAGGTCTCTTCCAACCTAGACTATTCTGTGATTCTGTGATTTTCCTAAGTAGCAATAGTAAGAATTGAAGTATGCAGTACAGATCATTAGTCAATAACAATATTCTCTGTTTTGAACAGTACACAGAGACAGATCTTGACATCATGATCTAGAAGATTTTATCTGTACTGGTTTTGATTTGTCTTTTTGCCTCTGGTTTTCCATTTGGAAAGGTATGGTGTCTGAAATAACAGGATTTTTTCATAGTTTTTTTTTTTTTTTTTTTAATATGTATATATATTTATATATATTTATATGATTAAAAGCAATCTCCATGTGATTATTTTTGTAAGCATTCATTTTAAGGGAAGAAACCATTTTATTCATGAGATAAGATAAAAACATGACTGGCCTAGGCATCCAGCCTGTCCAATTCCCATTTCAGACTGTTTTGCCTCTATATGTCTATCAAACCCAAATCTGTTGCATAACAGAACCAGTAGAAAATAAAACACTGAATTTTGAATACATTGTTACACTATGCAATATTTTCAACCAATTCACTAAATGTTACATGTTCTTTATTACTGTCGCTGTAACTAGTTAATATTTGCAGAACAATTTAAATATAAACATTTTATAACAATAAGTATTATTATTGTGATTATTACTACTAATATACAAACAAGAAACAGAGCTCAAATTTAATTGCCAGAATGCATGCAAATGCATTTTGGGAAAGAAGATGCAGCACTCTTCAGGTCAGCAGTTGAGTATACAATTCCATGCCCCACACTCAATTTTACCGGGATCTATGCTTGTAGATCACATGGCCGTTTTGCCTTTTCTTTGGTGGCCAGCCTAGAGAGGACCTGCATACACACGTATTGGACAGATGCAATTGGAAGAAAGTAAAGGTAACGTTTTAGAATATGAGACTCAGGGCAAGAAAAAATATAAAAAGAAACTGTAAGCAAGGGGAAGCTGATGAGTTCATGGCAAATGAAAATATGGCAAATTGAAGAAGAAAAATAATATTCACAACATGTACAAATATTATAAATGTGAGTAAAAATGAATAAAGGTATTTACTAGGATTTTATTTTCCAAGTATTATGGTACAATTCTTGGTTTTAAGTGCCCATAACTACACTAACAAAGTAAGAAATGAAAATTTCTTTACATGCATATTTTAGCTCATATAGCAGCTTGGACATCTGGGAAGTCATGTATCTATTTGTTGGCTTTTTTTTTTTTTTTTTTTTTTCCTCACTGCATTTTGAGGGTGAAAAGGAATGAAAATATAACTTGACGAGCTGGCTTGATAGAAGATAAAAATTAAGCAGAAAGCCTGGCTCTGGTTCTGGAAGAAACAGGAAGATGCTGAGTAGACTGCTAACACAAGCAGAATGGAAGCAGAAAGTATGAATAAAATTTTCTTTTGCAAACTCCGGAGCTTGTCAACACTCAGCTCCTACTACTGTAAAATTCAACAGGAAGTTCAGATTTCATCAAAAGGAAGAAAACCAAAAAGATAAGGTTGCATTCCCGAGCAGTTGCAGAAAGAAGCTCAGAATCCTGATCCAACTTCAGACAGTGATTCAGGGTAGTACGAAAGAAATAATTTTATTTTTTCTACCTTGTGACAGTCTTGGGATTCAGAAATAATTAGGTTATTTTGGGTAAAGGGAGCTAAGCCATGATCTTTATACAGAGGTTGCTGTCAATTACAAAAACTCTTGAAAGAAACAGAATTTTAAGTGATGCAATAGAAATCAGTGTTTCAAAGAAAGTAATGTTATCAGTATAACAAAGAAATTAATCTAAATAAATACAACTTATATGATCTCCCCATGGAAGAGAAGGAACCTATGTTTTACTATGTAGGAAGGTCATAATAAAAAAAAAGGGGGGGGGGGGCAGGGGAAAGGTATAATAAGATCAGAAAGTTTTGTGTTCAGAAATGTTACAGAGGAAGAACTAGAAGTCTATGAACTGTGTGGAGATTAGGAAGTCCAGGCTCATAGAAAACAATGGGAAGAGCTTGGGATAAAAGACTAGACACGTAGTATTGCCCTTGATAAATTCAAAAGACTTGCACACCTAGAGAGCAAATCAAAGAGACAGAGAAAAAAGCAGGGCTGGAAGACAGAAAACAGTTTAAGGTTATGAAAGCAGTTCTGTGAATCATGAATAGACAATGTTGTTAATTAACAGTGTTCTGTCTAACTTCAGGCACTTTCTATTAAGGCTTTTACTAGCGATTTTAAAGTTAATAACAAATCAGATTCAAAGGTGCCAAACATGTAGAAATCCTCCCCCCAAAACATACATATACCTGAAATCATAAAAGACACAATAAAATTAGACAGCTAGATGAGATACTCCTTAATAGGTTGCACGGAATGTGTGGAAAGAAAAACTTTTACTGTGGAGCAGTTCCTTTTGCAGGAATATTTGCTGTCAAATTCCTAAACCTTGTAATAAAAATCCTTAGAGTCTATCAAAAACTGATCATTAAAGGCACCTACCTAACACAGGGAAATTCTGACTGAAACCTCATCAATTAGTCACTACAATAGAATTCCATGGGTACTTTAAGGAAGAATAGTCGTGCTCTGATTATTCTCAGTCAGGACAAGAAAAGGAAGGCTGGCACCAGTAATATACATTTGAGAGTGCATTCAGAGTCTGATTTCCCCACACTGGAAAAAGTTAGGAGTTTATACAGATGAAAAAAAAATGTGGAAGAATATCAGTGAGGACTGAGAAATCTATAAGAATGTATTAGAAAGAAAAAAAAAATCCAGAAACTACAAACAAGCAAAAAAACAAACAAACAAACAAAAAAGATGATTTCATAAAGATAAAATAAGACAGCTTTTGATTTATGACTTGTTCTCAGCTTTCACACAGTAAAGATGTTGATTTGAATAAAAATAAAAAATAAAATAACATCCTGCAAAGAATTCCAAGCTGTAAAAGAAGAGGAAAAAGATTAAAAAAAAAATGTTAGGGGTTATGAAGTAGAGAAAGCAATAACGAAAGGATGAATATTTTATAAAAATCCAAAGCTAGCAGGAAAATAAAATAACATTTTTAGCATGTTGTGGAGAAAGGAAACTGTAGCATTTGGCTTTTACTAAATGGATAGAATCAAGTTGTTAATGGTGCAGGAAGAGCACAACATGAGCTTTTGGATATTCATTTGTACAGAAATTTGTACCACTAGATTATTTTTGATAAAGGCTGTGAAAGGAAGGAAAATCCTAAGAAAACACTGCCAGTGTCTAAATGGAGTGAAACTTGCAAGAAACCCATCAAATGAATGAAGCAAGGGAGTAAAAGTTCACAGCTGTTGGCAATGGTTTCTGATTTGCAACACACTTGAGGAGGCCTGTCTCACAGTCCATCCCATTTGGGAAGAAACATTTTCTAAGAGAGAGAAACTTACGCAGATGCTGACTGTGATGGTTTCATTGATGTTGCCCCACACTCTCCTGAGCTGTGGGGCAATTTGGGTGATGAAGGAAGAGAGGAATCTGTCAGCTCTTCTATGTCAGAATGTGAGGAAGGAGGCTTGGTGGACTTCTTCTTTCCAAAGGCCTGTTTGAAAGAACTTCTTAGCTGGAAAACAAACATAGAGCAAGATAATTTTCCTTGTCTCGGCAATTTGCATGCAGGTCACGTTTCGAAGAGTTAGTTTGCAGATGCCATCCTAGCCACTGCCTGAGGTCAGTATACAGAAGCAAGGTATTAACATATGCAACACAGTATCTCTAAAAACATGATACAGTGTTTTGTTTTCATTTATTAATCCAGCGCAGCGCAAACATAAGTCTATGGAAAAGGTGCAGGACTGAGTGGTGCAGCTATGGCAGAGGGGTGCTCATTTAAAGCCGTTAAGCCCCAGTGGAATCCCATTCCCATGGCATTCCCTTCCAGGGCTGACTTTAAATAACCACTTCACATCTAGAGCAGGCAGAACCTGCTCTTTCTAAATGCTGAAATGAAAAGACAAGTCCAATTTACTGGGTTTGCCAATTGACTTTCCTGTTAAAAATTTGAATGATCAAACTATTTAAATGCTATGATTTGGATCACAAGCAAGAGGACTTAAGCTGGGACATGAGGCTTGCTTTGCTGTACTACTGAGAAGAATGTTAGCTGAAAGGTGTCTACATTTTGCTGCAGTTTCCTTTAGAGTAGTAAGATCTTTGAATGTGAAAGCATTGCCTTTTCTCTCTAGAAGCTCTTACCAGTACCGAAAAGGGACAGAATAGCCAAAGAGCCATTTATTTCAGGAGCCAAGATGACATCAGTTTTGTTTGCAGTGAGTTTTAACTAGCCCATTCTTTGATACCTTTGTCTAAATACAGAAGTTGGTCATCTTTAGGAAAAATGTGTTGTTTAATTTATTATTATTATTATTTTCAGAAAGGTGTTCTGATTTAAAATTGAATAGAACTCAATGACAAACCTCTGTAAAAATGAGGTACTTGAACACATTATGTTCATGATATAATTGGAGAGTGGGGAGTGTGACCACTGATCAGAGAAACATTGTTTAAGTATTTTCCAGATCATGATATCTAACAAGAAAGAAATGGATATTGGCTACACTCCCCCTTTCTATAGTCTAAACTTTGAGATTAAAATGAATAGAGGCAAACTGAGAAGACATACAAGATAATCTGTTTTTAGAAGGTATAAAAGCCTACTGCCAAAATAAATAGCAATCATGCCAAGATAGGGTTCTTTATAGATGCATGCCAAATTTTCCATGGTATATATTCACCTCACTTCCTCTAGAGTTCACCTTGCAGAAACATGAAAGAGTGGGGAATTACAAATCAAGGGAATGAAGGCTGATAAGTATTTTAAAACAAATGTTTATGCAGGTTATATATATACACACATATATATAAAACAACAACAAAACCAACCAACCAAACAAACAAAAAACACATTTTCTTCTTTATTTAATGTAAGTATTTGATTAAACCTTTAGAACTATGTGGTATTTGTGTGTACCAGTTGAGAACCATATTACTTTCTTTAAACACCATACTAATTTTACATGAGAATTCTTACCAGATTTCAACTCCTGCTGAATTAAAATTAAGCAGGTTTTCATTGTGGCCCATAGATATTTTGGGTCATAACAGCTATTTTAAGGCCATTTGCAGTTTTTATTTTTATTTTAACTTATCCTGATTTATGCAAAGAATTCCCCACTGGTATTCAACAATTTTTAGTTTGCTGACAGTGTCACAGTATGGGTATGAGTGAATTGCTTTGCATCTGTCTGGTCCCACATGAATATTGTAGATGAAATGGGCCATTATGCTACTCAGGCACCAGGAAATGACAAAATAGCTAAAAGATAGGTTAAAACATGCTGAGCACTTACCCAGTTTTTCTTTTTCTTCTTCTTGGAGTCAGCATCATTACCACTGCCAATGCTTGAGTGGCTCGTCGCACTGTTGATGCTGGAAACACTTTCTGAAGAATGTTGCCGTCTTATACGTAAATCTAAAGAAAACAAAATACACTGAAAGCTATCTGTCTAAGTGACACAGCCTCTGCTTCAATATAATAATCATTTTTTAAAAAATATCTATATATATATTTATATGGCATCCCACTCTTCAAATGGAGTCTAAATGCACATAAATGGGATTGATCCTTATTGTGGCTTGGATCCAAGATATTGTAGCCTATGAGAAACCACATGGGAGTCAATGGGAATACACACAAAACACTTATGTGCTCCTCTGGACTGGGAGGCACGAAAGCAATGATCCCACACAGCAATCTGAGCAGGCATAACTTCATAGAAAAGTAGAGTCTTTTACAGATTGATCAGTTTTATTAGTATTACCATCACGTACTACAGTTTGTTTGTTTCTTTTCCCTGAGAAGTATAGGCACTATGTGACTTGTAGCAGGGTTTATCAGCATTCAGATGCTACTTTCTAATATACCATGATGGAAATAAGCAGGCAAGACTTCATTAAAAACACATGAAACAAAATAAGAAGTGGAGAATATTAAAAAGATCAGTGAGGCTTTTGAGTTTCAATTTCTTAAAAGTCTCTAATAACTATAAGTTAATCACTGGAAAATATTCTTGCAAAACATAGCCACTATATTCCAAGGAAAATTACTTTTTAGGCTATTTTCTACCTCCTAGAAGTTAGCTTTGCTATACTTAAGTCATGCAGTGAAATGACCTCAGGGCGAGCATCTAATTTAAATAATGACCTCTTTAAAAAAAGACCAATGGCACTTTCATAAATGAAGGCTGTTATTTCTTCTTTTTCTTCAAGTAATTCCTTTGCTATTGCTTATCAAAAGACTTTTCTGAAATATATATTTATCATCTAACACTTGCTAAACTGCAATGAAAAATTAATTCAGAATCTGGAATTTTAAAGGTCTGCTTCCTGTACTGATTTGGCACCTTCTGAAGTGAATAAACTGTAATTAGTCTGTCTCTTGATGATTACAGCAACTTTCAGAGCTACATCTTACACTGGATTTCTAAGGCGTAACTATGTTTTGCTGTAAGATTTCACTAGTGACTTGGAAGTACTTCAATACCCAACCATGGTGACAGGGTTAACTCTTGACACCCAACAATATATTCCTGGCCACCCAGTTTTGAGAAGACAAAGCTCCAGGAACTCTGTGGCAAGTAGGAAGCACATGCAGGGTTTCCAGTTGTGGAAACCCACAAGAATGCCTACCATTCACTCGAGAACGTGCTTGCTCTTGCAACAGAGTCCTCAAAACAACAGAAAAGTAGTGACTTAGCTTTTTTTTTTTTTTTTTTTTTTTTTTTTTCCCTAGGGAGAAACTCTGCACTTATTTTAATAGTGACAAAAGCATACCTTTGTGGGTATGATCAGGACCATTCAAGGCTCCTTGAATAGCAGCTTGTGCAGCAGAATTCTGGGCTTTCAGCATTTCAATGGTTTCCCGTAGTTCTATAAGCTCAGATTCCTGTGGGAAGAGTAAAGGGAGCTTGAAATATATGGCACAAGAACAATGTTTATCTAAGCTAAAAAGATAAGAGTGGTCAAAATGAAGTTCATGGGACTGCTTGGGTGAATATAAGGGCAACACTAACTTCAGGTAGAATTCTTTTTTTTTTTTTTTTTCTATGAAGATATTAACCTCAACTCATATTTACTTTTGTATTTATTCTATGCAAAATTATCATGATATTTATTTGGAAACCACCTTTTTTTTTTTTTTTTTTTTTTTAATAAAGGTTACTCTAAAAGGGGTCTTGATTCAACATTCATTATAAAGTTAAGAGAGAGAAAAAAAAATATTGCTAAAAGACAGTATAACCATTTGACTTACATCCTGCATTATGTAAGGCTACTGTTTAATGTCTGAATCCCAATCTGAATTTGTGTATATTTAAAAAAATAATAATTAAACATTAACTAATAATTAAATTACAAACAAAAACAAAACCACCACCACCAACAACAAAAAACTGTTTACCAGTGATTGTCTTGCAGTTTAAAGAAAAAGTACTCCAGTGCAGGGAGTTCTGTATCAGAATGCAATATCAATTTTAATTAAAAAATAGCTTTTCTTTTACTGAATCTTTATATCTCTCCTTCCAGCCCTTATTTATATAATGAAGATTAAAGGAATTTAACCTCAACAGTAGAAGAGAGAATGGAAGGGACATTTTCCAAGTCTTTTGGGGAACAAGCTTGCTTATGAGATGATTTATTTCAATGTCACTTTTTAATCTCTTCTGGAAAAAAAAAAAAAAAAACCTTCTGAGGGAAACTATACTTTGTATAAAGTCAAAAGTTGGTGGTTTTTTTTTTTTTTAATTATTATTATTCCTATTTATTTATTTTGCTTGAGATGTAAAACAACAACAACAACCAACAAAAACACAAGCAATACAAATATTTTCTATCCATTTCACAGTGAGTCTTGCCATTTTTCATCTCTTGCTGCTCAACTACACTGTGAAATTTTATTTTTATACACAGCTACACTGATTCTAGTGATGAAATAGCTCACAGATATACAGTATCTTTCATAGCTTGTCTCAATGAGGCCTTTTTGTTTACAAGATACTGCTCAAAATGACTAAGGGCAGAAAACTGTTACAGTAGTTCAATCCTGGTAGGTGCTAAGCACCATCTTAATCCTCAGCTGGGTACAAAGCCTCATATTACATTTACTAGCTATCAGGTTTAGATTTTTTCCCCAACATTCACAACAATAAAGTGAAAACCAAAACTTTTTCTATGAAAATAGTTTATCCAACCTGCATTTACACTGAATGGATGCATTTTTCACTACTTTGAGTCTTTCCCTTCCTGTACTGACGTTATTTTGACAATGTTGTCAGGCTGGAATGAAGAACTCCAGTAGGTTATGTTCTGTCTTTGTTACAGGATCTTTCAGTATGGATTAAACCTAGAGTCGCATATGTTTTAATTAAAATCTGGAAACAAAGATTTTATCTTCAAACAATTCTGTGATATTGTCTGGGAAAACCTGATGCTGCAGAGTTTAATTCTACTGGAGCTTTATGAAGATTTGATAGCAATAGCCATTAAAGAAAGATCTGTCTGTCTTATTGTCACAGTTGTCCCCGTTTCCTTTCAATGTTTTTTAAACAAAACTCTAATATAATCTGCTGACGGCTTTCCACATTAAAGCATCTGCTTTGGTAAACGTACCTTTTGTTCAGCTGTCATTGTTAGACTTTGCAACCGGCCGGTCATATTTCCCAAGCTTTTTTCAAAAGCTGCTACTAGATGAGCCTGTGAAAGTAACAGAAGACAACATTCATTGTTACACTGGATCTTCAATGCACTGTGAAACTTTCAGGAATATGCAGGAGGCTTTATACATTTTGACTGGACAAAAAATACCTGGCCTTTGTAAAACCCAGCACTCCCACTTTGGGCTTTCTCAAAGATCTATTTTATTATTATTATTATTATTATTATTATATTGTTTCCTCTCCAAGCTCATCTTCTCCAATGCTTTTGTATTAATTTTAAACACATACTGAACAGATGTGAAGCAGCCAAGCGAGGCCAGTGCTCCTCAGGCTTCTCAGCCGACAAGGAGCATTGCTTAGCCAGCCTGGAAATGAATTATGGATTTAAAGTCCCGTTTGGAGTTTACTGATATATTGACCAGAAGAAGACTGCTCCCAAACAGAAGCCTGGGAGTGATTATTTTCAATTACTCAACAGTTCAACAGAGGAATTCAGGTACTCTGTCTTAAAATATAAGTCTTAGGCTCTCAAATAAAACACTCGAAAGTAATCCTGAGAATGAAAAATCCTGAGAATAAAAAAAACAAAACATCACACTTCTTTTTATAAAAGGTCATTGCTTGGTCTATTTGTCTTATATGGATTATACATATGTGTGTATGTGTATATAAAAAGAACATAAAACGTACATAAAGTAAAAATATATTTATGCATATATGTGCAAATATATATATAAAACACAATCTTGAGAATTCCAACATCTTCCCCACCTTGCTTTGTATATTATTCCTCAAATAATAATAATAAAAAAATGATTACCATGTACACAACAGTGTCTCATTTCTGCATCTCCACTTCAGAGCTGTTATGTTGGTATGTGGGTTTTGTGTTTTGAAAATTATTTTTGATTGCAATAAAGATTTCAATATCTTACTCCTTATTACAAGGAGTTTACATCTTGTAAAGGATATTATTGACAAATAATGCATTTAGTTACTTATGGGTAGGTTGGTCAAACCACCTGCTTTCTGCAGCTGCAGGTATGCCTTAGGGATAATTCTTTCATTAAAGGATATGTACCCTGGGGACTAACTTCTGATAAACATGAGACTAGATACATATGCAATTTCTTAGGGATTACCTTGTAATTGTTTAAATTCCTGTTTTAACATACATAGTTTTGGCATAGAATTTGGCATATGTGTCAAATACATCTGAAATATGTCTGTCAATATAAGTTATTCTAGCTAGCTCGAAAACTACAGCCTTCAGCTATTACTCTGAGAAGATAAAAGTCACTAGCTTTTAAACTTACTTTTTACTTGAAAAATCAGTTGCATATTAAAAAAGATCCAGACTAATTAACCGTGTTTTAATTCTAAAGTTGATGATCAATGTCCCAGAGCCCAGTCAGAGACATAGTAGATGTACTGTCACAGAACTACAGCCAAATGTCCTTTTTTTACATGTGTTTAACAGGAAACTAACTAATGGAGCTCTCTTTTCACTGCCTCATAAAAAAAAAAATCTGTGGCTCAGTGGATGGCTCAGAGGTTTGCTTTACCAACAGTGGGTACTGATGGCATGAAAAGAGGAATCATTTGCTTAATTATGCATTGCTTTTTCTGATTTCTCACAATTATATTGTGACAACTGCAGTTCTTTGGTACATAACTATGAATATCTGTGCAAAGTAATTTCCTGCTCTATAGCTACTACTTTAGCTTATGCTGTACATGAATAAACCAATAGGAACTTATAAGAAAAATTAAGAAATAAAAAGCATCATTGAAAATGTCAGCAAAGATCACTGAAACTATCAGATAGTTGTCTGACAGTCTTTAATGAAAGATAGCCATGTTAGAATTATGAATTCTTAGTAAAATTCAGGCAGTGAATATATAACCTTGACTATGTTATCTTGGAGTAGCACACCCTGAGTTTTGCATCCTAAATGTAATTGGATCAAGATGATAATGTACCTTTCCTAAGTCATTTAATGTAAAGACTATTGGGTCTTCACTTGCTAGTAATAAGGAAGCATAATTCAAAGGCCCACTGACTGAAAACTACTCAAGAAAAAAAGTTTAATTACTTTGTTCAACACTTCAAATGTTTATTACAAAATAATATGGTTCTATGAAATACAAGGTATTAATTTTACATTCAGAGCAATAAGCTGTGCTACTTTTCCCCATAGCAGCAAATGTTTTTTCAGCAGTCTAGGGAACACCTATTTGTTGAATTTTTATGCAGATTTGTCCCAAAAGGAATACTATGTAACAAAATAATAAATTTTCATTTGAAAAAACAAACAACAACAACAACAAAAAACCCTACCAAACATTAAAAAAAAACCCCACACTGTATATTATGAGTGTGGATATTATAAAACGTGTGTATGTATATATGCCCATTTAAGATATGACTTTGCATTTAAATAATTAAATGCAAAGTAACTCAGAAATTAAAACAATTGAAACAAATAGAAAGAAGTAACTTTGACTTTAAAAATGAAAATGAGAAATTAAATATTCAAATTATATACATATTTTACTTTATTATTATTTTTATTGAATTAGTAATCTTCTGAATCTGAGCATTGTTATCTTTATCAAAAACATCCATTCTTTTATTCTAGCAAAAATATTTAGAAGTATTTTTATTTTCTTTCATAAATTACAGTCAATCTCTCACACCTCAGAAGTATCTCTGTGTTAGATATGGCAGTTGCATTAATGGAATACATAATTTGAATACCATATAACATAGCATTCAGACTAAATGTCCTTTTAATAACATGCATTGCTAAAGATAAACTTACATCTTCATAAGTGAATGTAGCATTTGTACTAGGAGATATACTCGGGTCAGTTATGTAACTAGGCACTACTGGAAGTATGTCTGCAGTAAAATGTATCCATCTTTAATATGGTATACATCTCAGACAAATAAATGATATACAGCTCTTAATCTCCAGGTCCATCATATATGGATTAATTTTTACTTCTATTAACTTATGAGATTCCCATTGGAAACAGTTGAAGAAATAAATCTCAAGAATGACTTCAGTGTGAAGATGACAGATTTGATATAGAACATTTTCCAAACCTCATATACTTCAATTCTTAGATTTACAGCCTGTCTTGAACATTCTACTGACATATCTGAAGACTCTTTACTAATGCACTTTGCCATTTCACTTGCTGCATCCAGGTCTATAAAACAAAGAAAAATAAATAAATGTCCTCCCACCTGACACGGCTGAAGGAAAGAAGGTGTCAGAGGCCAGGAGGGGTCTGGCTGACTGCAAGAAGTGACTGTACATCTGCTGACCTTTTCTGTTCGCCGGCTGCTATTATCTTCTTGTTTGGCTGCAGGATAGTGGTTCAAGGCTGGCCAAACAAGAGCATTAGCCAGCGAACTCTCTTTGCTTTCCAGTGGCATCCTGGGTCTACTACAATTCACAAGCATACACCCTTCAGCTTCATACAGTACAAAGCACTGATCAAAGGCCCTCCAAACAGGCTGAGTTCAGGCTGCTCACTGGAATCTGAGCCCTTGTCAGTCACGTAGGAAGTCTGCTGGTTGGACACTTTCGGCACTGAAAACAGCCCTTTCTTAATTAGTACTCAGATTTGCCCTTCAGCAACATCAAAACAAGCAACAGGGAAAAAGCCAGAATCTCGAAAAAAAAAAAAAAAAAAAAAAAAAAAGTAAATTAAGCATCCAAACAACAGCTGGGACCTGCATGGATTTAATCATATGCAGGCAAAACACTTTGGGGTTAATCAAATGAAATAAACTGCTGAAATCAAGCATAGTACTTGAGTCCAGCCAATGCCTGAACAATTAATGTATCCAAGTAAGGAAAGTCTCAGCAGAGGTTTCCAAATGCTTAAGAAATGCTATAAATTCCATTTGTCAGATTTTTATATAAAATAAAACATTGAGGAAAGGCTTGACCAAACAGGTCAAATTTCATTCTGATGGTCTTTTAATGACACTTGTACTACAAAATGTCTTTTGTGGTAAAGCAAGGAAAGAAAAACACAAATAGTGTGATACTGAGATGAAATAGCTGAGATGAAAAGGCTGAGATGATTGCATTTAAAGACATCAGCAATGATTGACTAACTTTTTGTTCAGCAAAGACACTGCAGAAGATACCTTGATTTCTGCCAGAGATGGATGTAGCTACATAAAAGACAGACAGCGAGTATTTTTTTTTTTTTCAGAAGAATTACTGTTTATTCAGAAATGCAAATGTCTCAAAATGAAGATTGCAACAGTATTATCGATTGAGAGAGCTGAGAGAGTAAAACTTATTTTTGATTTCTTCTCTGAGAAAAAAATATCAAGCTTCTTTATTATTATTATTATTATTATTATTATTTTATTAGGACTATTTCTCTTTCAAAAGCTAGGAGTTGATGAAGTATGCCTGTTACATTACGAGATAAATGATACACTAGTAAACCAGATCTATTTTATAAACAAAATTGCTAAGACAGAATGAGCTCATGAAAATTAAAAGCCCACCTGGGTTTTTCATGTTTGTCATATTATATCAGATATTTGTTAGTTACTTTCATAATTTTTATGAAAAGTATATAATCACTTGCTTTGAAATACCAGTTTTGTAATTAGACTGAATTTCATAGGGCATATCACAATTAAAAGGTTGTATATACACTCTGTTTTCAAGCTGGATTTTATTTGTGATGTTTTATTGACACTTCATAGGATTTACTTACATAAAGTGCTCAAAGGACTGACAGAATTGGTACTAACAAATTTTTAGTCTCCTTTGATCCTTTGGACTTACATGAAAGTGTTCTTTGTAATGCTTTACATCTTCTGTACCAGAAATAGAAGGGAAAGAACTCAGAACTAGGCTTATTGTGTAAAGCTTTTAAATTTTTGCTTTTGTAAAGGATGTATCTCATGACTACATCCCCAAAATATTTACATATGATAACTAGCAATATCTACTTTTCTTCAAAGAACGTTTTCATTGTGAAGGTTCTTAAATCCCTTGTTCATGCATGGACAAATTGAAGCCTTGAAGGTTCATGCCCCTGAGAAGTTTAATTTTGAGGGAATTCCACATGCTGAGGATTCAGAAGAAGGAGAGATTTCTCCACGACTGTTTAAAAACCCCACGTGCTAACAGGATCAGCTTTAGAGTTGCTTATAGGTTCAGAATTTAAGGACTGTCTCCATGGAAATGGATTAGAAGGTGGATGACACATTCAAAAGAACAGGACTAAGTGAACTTTTATACAACATATGGCATGCATGCATGTATATACACACAAGCACATGCAGGTTTACAAATGTGGCACTTCTAGATAGGCAAAAACAGATACACGTGCATACAGTTTTTCTAAGTGTCCTGTTGAAAAAGTTACCTTTTCATTTAGATTGGCAGAAAAGCTATGGGCTATAATCCTCTTACATGAACAGGTCACTGGACCTGTTCAGCCTGGAGAAGAAGAGGCTGAGGGGGGACCTCATCACAATCTACAACTTCCTTGTGAGGGGGAGTGGAGAGGCAGGTGACCTATTCTCCATAATCACCAGTGATAGGACCCGCAGAAATGGTGTTAAGCTGAGGCAGGGGAAGTTTAGACTAGACATCAGGAGGTTCTTCACTGAGAGGGTGGTTGCACACTGGAACAGGCTCCCCAGTGAAGTAGTCACTGCACCAAACCTGTTTGAATTTAAGAAGCGATTGGACTGTGCACTTAGTCACATGGTCTAAAATTTTGGGTAGACCTGTGCGATGCCAGTTGGACTTGATGATCCTTATGGGTCCCTTCCAGCTCGGGATATTCTATGTTTCTATGATTCTATGTTGGGAATCCAGAGGCAGTACATTGGACCACATCCCCACTCAATACAACAGATCGAGCCCATCTTATTTCTTACATGTGCAGCAAAATTAGTTTGGGAAAACAGCCACAACACAATCGAAAATGTATCTATGTTTCTAGCTTGACTAAATTTCTCTGAAATTGTATTATTATTAGAACCACAGTGTTTACTCCACACAAAGAAATACTGGGCAGTGACTGTATACTGGAATACATAGGCGATCACTTCTAACTACTACCAGTGAGACTGGACACAAGTGAGCAAAATGAACTGAACAATGGCCTTAGTGGCTCAGCTGCACAGGGGAAAGTCCTCTTACCCTGTTGCACTTGTTGCTGTATTGAAAGTTACAGCATTGCTAGAGAAGGACAGATCCTTAACATTTGACATCTAAACATCATCTTTCAACTTCAGTACAATGGCAGAAAGCAATCTGCTGGTGCTTTCTGTTCAGAACTAAAGGAAGAAGAGAAATGTAATCTGCTTTCTGCCCACTCAGTGGAATGAGGCATGGTACCAAGAGCCCTGAGTTATCACCAGCAGAGGTTCTCCCAGACCAGACCAGGCACCTGAGCACAGGACACCCACAGCCCTCTTCCCCATGCTCCCCACTGCAAGGCAGAACTGCTGTAGCCCTGTGTTCTTGGTGGAAAGAAAAGTGCCCTTCAGAGAGCAACAGGTTTGCTAGAGACTACACAAGATATATTGGCTAGGCTCTTCTGTTTGCTCAGCATTGGCTTTAGTTTGTTGATTTCAGGATGGGCAAATGAAGAATCGCCTAGCCTGGCAAAGATGATTGATGTTTTACTTCTAAAACACACAAGAGAAAGAACCCCACAACCAGGATATACATGCTGGCTATAAATTCCCAAATGAATAACCCAACTCTGAATCTTTTTTTTTTTTTTTTTTTTTTTGAATTTATGAACACTGCAGGATTCCAGTACTTTCTGCTTCACTGATTTATCCTCAGAACTCAGAAAAGACTGGAAATCCATAGTGCTCCAGACATACAGCTGTCCTTTGCAGCCACCTGACCACAGCAGAAAGGGATAAGATAGCTCTTCTGCATTTTCATGTGTGGCAGTCCAAAGGGAACAAACAGCATTCACACAACTAGAAATTATTTTCCCACAGCATGAACACAGTGCTACACAGACTGAAATAATTGCTTGAAAATAATGGCAGTATTTATAGAGCTAAATACTCAGTACATCTACATTATGAAGAAAGACGTTCTACAGGTTGCCCAAGACATCAGGGACTTGCTTTCTTGAAATACATAATGATGCTTTCTTGCAACTGCATCTCTGCTTTCCTTGTGAATAACTATAGTTATATCCTTAATCACATTTGAAAATCGCTGTACAGCAGCGATAAATGGCTGGTAACTCCATCTGAAGCCATAGTAACCAAGCAGGATTGTAGATCACATTCCCTATCTGGCATTATTTTCTGATATGTTCAGTAACTCATATTACTAGTGTATGACAATTGGAAGGAACACCAGGGAGCTCTTGGTGAAATAGCCCAGTTTTCATGAGTTGTGTATCAGAGCAATTATTGTAGAACGTGAATTCTATATAAAATTGTATATTGTTTTTCTTTTCACATCTATCTGTATTTTTCAGGGTTTACCTTTGTGTGTTTGTGAAATGTAACTATAATGAATTCTATCAAAATTTTCAATTAATGCCTTTTTGTTGGTTCTTTTTTTGGTTGTGTCTCCTTGCTTTTTTTTTTTTTTTTTTTTTTTTTTTTTACTTGATTCTGAGAAAAGATTGGAACTGAATGGGACAGAAGAAACTATTGTCACATCCAAAGTGACAAAGTGACAAAATTATGACTTTCTCTTACAGGTAGGATCAATGCATTTGTGTAGCCATGCACCCATGTTTATGTTTATACATGTTTATGTTTATACAAATGTTTATGTTTATACAAATGTTTATGTTTATGCAAATCATTGACAACTTTAAAAGTAAAGATAAAATGTTAAACTAAGAATTTAAGGAAGTCTAGTAATTTACAGTTCAAAGGTTAACCAACATTCAAGTCTGTGGACACACTAGAAGTGACACAAAGTGCAGTTTATCTTGGTGTAATTGTCCAAGTGAAGTTTATGAAAGCTACATGTCCCAGATTCATGTAGCACCATAAACCAAAAAATACTCATGGCACTTTAAATTTTTAAACAAGGTCTAATCCATACATTGTAACCTGCTTTACAAAGCAGGCAAGAATTATTGCTCTATTTTATTTTATATTGGTAATTAGGTTTCTAAATCATCACTGAGGTTCTTCCAGTCTGTTTTGTTAAGATAGAGCTTGAAAAACTCCTGAATACTATTATAATGTGTAGTTTCCTGCAATAACATGACTGTAGTTTCCTGCAATAACATGACTATATTAAGTGTCCAATGCCTTCTTTTCTGGTCCTCCGTTCCTACTCTACAGGCACACACAAATCTGCTGCTATCCAGAGAGTATCTTATTAAGTTATATATAATTCTTTACATTCATCAATATCAAAACGAAACCTTGCATGTTCATATCTGAGAGCAGAAATTTCATCTTAGTGGAAATCAGATCAATTAATCTTGAAGACACTGAAAATTCACACTGAGATTTTTTTCAGTATTTAGTCTCTTTTTCAAAAAAATTTAATAATGCATTTGTTAGAATTTCCTGAATTCTTTACTTTTTTTGTTATTGTTGTTGTTGAATACACTACAGAAAACTTGTACAAAACTGCATCACCTTTACTGAAACTGATACAGCTAGATTTTTGATGCTTGTAACATTTCATATGTCAGGAATAAGTCGCTTTTCAACTTAAAAAAGGCAGTAGTATACTGACTGTAGCAGTTTAATACCCACAAAACTCACAGAATTTTTACTGTGACTCAAGATCTGTAATAAGCTTTAGAGTCTTGATAGTTTGGATGACGTAATGGAACTAAGTACTTCACCGTCACTGTTACATCACTGTGTTTAATTTCTCTCTGATCCACAGTGAGTGCATCTCTATAATTTTCAAAAGGATTTTAAATGACCCAAATAAAAAGGGTTGGTGCTTCTGTCACTAAGCATGAGTCTGCCACTTTTTTACTTGTAAGGAATAAAATGAAAATTGCCAGACACCAATTACCACACTTAAAATTCCTCCTTAGGGTACAGGTAATAACAACAGAAAAAGAAAAATTACAACCATTGATCTTTTCAGAACATTATTTTCTATTTCCATTGTGTATATATTGAATAAAATAATTAATTTAAAAAACACCAAGATAAATAAATACAAGTCTGCCAGCTCACATCTTGGTATAAGAATTGAATACGAGTAATTAACCCATCTGATATTTTTAATCAAAAGCAAAAATACTTACATTTGCTGAAAGTTGAGATGTAAGTGTAGCAACTTTTTCTTGTGATGCAACCAGCTCTCTTCGTAGTTTCTGAATTTGCTAGATAAAAAAATGCTGCTGTTAGTATTTCAGGAATTTCTTTTTTTTCTTTTTTTTTTTTTTTTGTATTGCTAATATGTGATCACTAAACATGTGAAACAATACCTCAGTTTCACACGTTTTAATCACAAAACTTAAAAAATACAAATTAATAAAAGGAATTACCTAATTCTGCTCCAGCTGTTTTCTTAACCAGTATACCAGCTAGTATCCCAGTTAAAGGAGCACATGTGGGCAAATACATCATTACTTTAAATGTTTATACATGCAAATGCCTTTTTTTTTTTTTTTTTTTTTTTTTTTACCAAATCCTGTGGGTTCCAAACATATTCTTAGTGCAACCAATAACAGCAGCACTGGATGAGACCTGAAATTGTGAAATATCAAGGAATTTGCAAGTTCACCTTGTCTGACTTTAGACATGTGATGCAATGACATGTTAAATACCTACACTAATAAGGACTATTTCAGTATTTTAACTTTATGATTCCTGTGAAAATCAACAGGGAATACTGCATACAATATAAAAGTGAACAAGTTCCTGTATATCTGTGATACTTAAATGCCTATGTCATTTGCACTGTATCAAAGTAAATAAGACATATTTGAGCTGTTCTCTGTCCTGGTCTGCCCCTTTTATTTTTCCAAGATTTCTTTTGTTTTTCAATAGCAATTATTTGAGCTGCCTGATTAGGCTACACTTTCCTCACAGTCCTCCAAGTATACAAAGTCAGTTCTCAGAAGTGCTCTTCAGCACCTCATGCAAGAGCATTCACAGGCCACATCTAGATACCAAAAAACCTCCCCACATAGGAGAGTATAAAGAAAGAAATGTTTCATATATTGTTTCTTTATGAAGGGAAATGAATCAAGGAACTGTTATTTACAGTACTGAGCTATGACACACCTTTTTAGCTCATTTGTTTTAACTTCCAGAGAAAGCAGCTTCGAAAAGTCCAGGAAAAAACATATTGAAATATACTGCTGTAAGTAAGGAAGAATATGTTTATTTGTTCAACCTTCTTAAGGTAACTTTTGGTTGACTTTTTGTGTGATCAGAATAGTAAAAATAAGAGCAGAATAATGCAGAAGTCCCAAAGTATACAGCTCTGTAAAGTGGAAGCGCACCACTTGGTGCTGCATTTTTTGCTTCTAATCCTTGGTGCCCTTTTAATACAACCAGTACTTCATTTTGAGAAAGGCTGTAATTGTATCCAGCTGCTGACCCACTCTTGTCACCCATTCTTATACACTGTGAGCTGTTTTCCACGTCAGATTTGATTTATATCTGAAATCAATCTGTGTTTCTCTGAAATACATCAAAGTGGTCAGTTTCAGAAATTTAATATAAAGCAAAATGTAAGTGATAGAAGTTCAAAGTGAACCTTCTAAGTATTTTTCTCCTGAAAGGCAGCACATTACCTTGAACTGCTTAGTCCTTTAGATCCAGTACAGAGTTGATTTAAATCTAAGATTGGACATATTACAACTCCTCCAATCAGCAGCCCAATCCTCGATGATTCTTTTCACCTTTTCAGAACCTCAGCTAGGAAGTATCCTTCAGCACAACACTAAGAAAACATCTTCTAGTGCAGCTGCTACATGGGGTGTCCTTTCACCAGCATCTCAGAATTTTAGCCACATCAGATACACAGTAAACTTCTAAGTAACATACAAAAACACAACTATAAAAATGAAGAAAAGTTCCTACCTCTGAATGTGCCTTTTCTTCTGCCTGCAAGAAAACAAAGAAGAAATGACTTAGAAATAATGTGCAACATAATTGAGATAATAGAAAATAAATGCCAGCAACTCTGAAGTGAAATGAATAGCTTCACAGATCTGTTACATTTAAGGAAGGTATGCAGTAAAAACAATCGATGGAATTCCTTTCAACTTACTTGGAGAGGCTCCAGCTGAAAACGCGAAGAGTTTGCCAGCATGCTGACAGGACGAAACAGTGGATAAAGCAGGAAGAGTAGCTGAACTACAAAACTACATTTCTAAGATAGGAAAGAATATTTTCTATGCTGTCACTCATGTACCTTAGTCTGTACAAGTGAACTTTTATACCGTAATGGTTATTACGGATCCTGCAACTATATTTGCTTAACTGTATACTGAACAATAATCCTAACTGACTAATCCCTGCTAAGAGAAATTGGCAGCATACCAGTAAAGCATATACAGAGGAAGGTGGAGGAGAGGGCTACTTGAACTTTCAAGTAATGTATTCCAGAGTACTGATCAAAATACTAAGATTTCTCAGGGCTTGTTAAAGTTTTAGCTTAAATTTGTTAATGCTATTTTATAACTGTAGATATTTTCCTCTTTGTTATATAATGTGTCATATAATAATGCTAAGCTTATTTACTCAGCAGTCTTTTTCAACAAGTGAAGAAACAAAATCATTACAAAGCATATATTTGAAAGTCTGCTAAGATAAAAGTCATTTAATTTGTTAGCAGGAAAGTAGTCTAATTTAGGAGGCATTTGGCAGACAGAAAAAATATTGCTTTAGTGGAATTCTAGTGGAAAGGAAAGATGTGGCATGAGAGGAAACCATTTGGTAACATAAAATAAGAATCAGTGAGTCTTATGCACCCCATGATCTGAGGTGGCCCAAGTTCAGAGAAACAATCTGACATTACCTGGAAGATCAGTAATCAATGAAAGAAAAACATATGTAAAAGAATTAGATGTAAATAATGCTGGAAATACTTTTTTTTTTTAAAAAAAAAAAAGATAAGATTTACTCAGAAAATTCCCATGTCTGGCAGTATCTGTGTTATTACAAATGAAAATAACTATTTTGGGGCTTGTTTCTGAGCCTGTGTTAACCACCAGATCTGTGTTGTTAGAATTTTAATCAATGATTACAGAAATATTTTATTTCTTAACCTGATGCAGGGGGAGAAGACTCTTAGAAAATGCCTCTTTCGATAAATGTTTATCTGTTAATAGTTCCTGAAAAGACTGAGATGCTGTGATATTTCCCTGTGCTGAAACTACTGCTGAAACTATTCCCCTTAGCTGAAACTACTCCTATACCTACAATCACTACATGAGAACAATTTAGAATAGTGATTATTTGCCAGCACTGATGTGACACACATACTGACATTAGCTTTCTAATTTATATTCACAGAAATGGGATCTGCCTACAGAAAAATTTGAAAATCTATTCTCATTACTGTTACTTCAAACATGTAGTGCATGAAAAGATATCAAAAGATCAAGAAAGACTATTCATCCTTATGCATTCTACTGTGCCAAGAAAAGCAAAAAATAAAATAAGTAAAATAAAATAAATGAAATAAAATAAAGTAAAATAAAATAAAATAAAATAAAATAAAATAAAATAAAATAAAATAAAATAAAATAAATAAGACTTGGTCTTCTTTTACTGAAACTGCCACATGGAGACCTTGTCCTTCATCCTCAGACAACCGTGGCCCCATTGATGAAGGAAATGATGCATGTTGTTAGCAGATGGCTTCCTCAGCATACAGGGAAGTGTTGTCTCTTTCCCCAGAGGTCAAAAAGAGAGCTGCCACAAGACATCTTTTGTGGACATCGGAAGAAATAAATGAAAAAGAAATAAGAGGGTTCTGGATGTATTTTCAGCATAAAAAATAAAATCTGAAAACCAAATACAAGTGAGCAGTTTTCAGTTAAGAGTTCATGCCGATACCACTGTAATCCAGCACTTAGGCTCACAACTTCAGAAGTTTGCTATAAAAAGAAGTCATGTTCTTTTCCTCCCTTTATTTCTCTATCACATCCAAGCATCCAATCCTTGCAATATAGTTTTCTTTTTTTGAAGTCTTACAGTATTAGCATACAAATGACATGTCCTTACACATCTCCTTTGAGCTTGGCTTAGCACAGCTAATGAATTCAGGGGATTCTAACTGTAGCTAATGCTGAAAAGCCAGTGCGAGAAATAGAGCAATTAACTAAAGATATGCAAATTGCAGTGTCTCACCTTCTGAGCAGGAGGAGATTAAAATTGGAGACAACCTATCATAATTTAAACTATCACGCAGTTTTTTCAACTTCTTGGAGAGCTAGATGTACTCACTGCCAAAATGGGATTAGTATTTCACTCCTGGAGTCTACTATGTCCACTTTTTACTTTTCTGTGAAATTAAATGTATGTCTCTGTATGTGTATATGTCCACTAGCTAGATTCCTAGTCTATCAGAAAGCCCAAATGAAAACCCCAAAAGAAAGCCAATACATTCAGAAAATACTAGTGAATGCAGAAGATCTGTCTCATCGGACTTATTCATTGCAATAGCAGCAAATCATGAAGTGTCTCTTCTGAATCTCATGTCCTAATTCTCAAAGAATCAATCTTCTGAGAGTAATTTCAAGCTTTTCAGCCATCCTCTGATAATAATATGTAAAGATCTTGATCTTTATTTTGTACTTTGTCTGAAACCCTCCAGTGATTAGACTGAAGAAAAACACTAGCATTAAGGCTTAAGACAATGCTTGAGAAATCTGCTAAATGTCTTTGATTGAGACATTTATGGAAAGGCAGCTACTTTGGAGTTCCTGCTGAGTGAGCCTGGCCTGTGTAAGGAATGTAAAACACCCAGCTCTTGTATTCCTCCTTGAATCTAGTAATAGCTGAAAGTGGGCATGTGTACGGCTATGTGTGCCATAATGCTGTGAGGCTATCCCTTCCTGGAGGCAATGGGACACTGCACAGCATCACTGAAAAATGAAGTATTTCTCTTATACTTTCAGATAATTTGATACTGATTGCCTACTTTTCATCTTTCTGCTCCACTTGTGCCTCATCTCCTGATTAATTGCTGAAAAGTTTAAACATTTTTCACAGGATCAGAGGGATCAAGCAGGATAAATTCTGATCAAAAAATATCCCTAGAAAATCAACCCTAGTCATTTTATCATATTAATTCTTTCCTTGCCCTGAAAGATTTTTCTATAACTTTTATTATCCTGTCTGTATAATCCATAATTTTAGGAGTTAGGCTTAGCTACACCATGAATTTACAGCAAGAAATTTCAGAAGCTATTCTGCTGGCTTACAGCATGAAGTTGGATAAACAGTATAAAGTTTATTTTACAGGAAAAGTACCATTCTCTGCTATCATGAGGATCATCTAGTTCTACCCTCCCTGGCATTGGCAGGGCCACGTTCCACTAGACCAGGTCGCTCAAAGCCCCATCCAGCCTGGCCTTGAACACCTCCAGGGATGGGGCATCCACAACTCTGGGCAACATGTTCCAGTGCTTCACCACTGTCTGAGTAAAAAATTCTACCTTATCTAAACCTACTCTCTTTTAGTTTACAGTCATTTCCCCTTTTCTTTATCACACATTGTGGAAGAAACCACAAGCAACCGTACTCCTCCCAGCAAAAAACTTGGGATGCTGACACCTTGCCATCCCCACTCTTCCCAGACTGGAGCCATTGACCTAGAGGAGCAGTGGAAGGGTGAGCAGGACACCAGAACAAATGGATAGATCCTAGACACTGCATGCATAACAATTTTGACTGTATTTTTCTTATTTAGGCATTTCCCACATATAGCTATATTCCTAATTTTTTCCATCCTTCCTTTTTTTTTTTTTTTTTGTTAAAAAAATAAATCTGCATAACTCCTTCTCCTCCTCCTCCTCCTTCTGCCCAAACTTAATTTATGCTAAAAAAAATCTCAGCTTTCACTGCCTTCCCCCTGTAACAGGATTTTGAGTGTGACAGGGCTTGCACAAGCATGGACACACTTAAGCAAAGGATTACAAGGATTGCTGGACTCTGGCTAGAGCTGGAGTTAGATTTTGGTATAAGGTCAGGGTCATATCTCAGGTTTGCAGGGCTCTTCCACAAAGCATAAAGCCTGGGCTCCAAAAGGCCCATCAGGTGTGGCTGAGCTAACCAATGTTAATCACAGCAATCCTTTTGCATCTGTTGCTACATTTCCATAGGCACCCCTAACTCCCTGGCACTCCCTGCCAAAGAGTCTCTCCCCAGCTTTCCTTTTTTTTATAGGGTACCTTCCATTACCCTATAGGTACTGGAAGACCACTATAAGGTCTCCTAAGAGCCTTCTCTTCTCCAGGATGAATCAGCCTCCAACCCAATCCCTCCTTGTCCCCCCCCGCCCTGTCTTACAGGAGAGGTGCTCCAGCACTGATCATCATTTTTACCACCACCAGTATTTGATAACACTCTTCTTAAATTTATTCCACTAATGCATGTGTACTGATGTTTTAGACATGTCCTAGTATAGACATTTTTATGATTAAACAGAAATAGGAGAGGGACCATTGTGGTAGTTGTTAGAGCACTCTGGGCATGGATGCATCCCTCTTTGAGGCTAGCACGAGTTTAACATAGAGCTAGAGCTGTCAGGTGTATAAGTGGTACAGTGGCACCGCCTTGCATGGGTTGGATATTCTCAGGCAAGAACTGATGTTGGCCTGGGCAGAGATGGCAACTGACACTATTCAACACCTGAAAATATGGAGAGAAGAAAACTATTTATGAATGCATGGTACAAAATAAGTAAGAGGGTTGCTCTCTCATGACAAAAGGGTAACTACAACATGTAGTTGTGGTTAGCAAATAGATTGTAAAGCAGCCATAGTATATTAGCAAGAGAATGGACGAAAGTATTTAACTCATCCCATCTGGATGATTTCTTGTTAGCAGAAAAACAGAAGCAAAAAATTACACATAAGATAACAACAACAACAACAACAACAAAATAAAAAGGAAAAAATAGCTTCTGCTTGAGACAGGAAAATACAGTTGACAATTACTTAGTCTAATTACCTAATTAACTAAGGTTAATAACTTTTAAGACATTCTTCTCTTTAGAAATAATGCTGTCATTTTCAACAAAGATCAATAGACGTTTAAACTGAAAATTTTATCTCCCTTATCCTGAAGCAATCTTGTGTTTTTAAAGAAATGCACCTCAAACAGCAAGGCAAAAACACGTTGTAAATTGTGCAATTAGAAAAAATTGCTGAAAATGAGCAAAAGCACTCAACATTATTAACTACAATAGCATAAGGTCCCCCTTGAAGTGAAAGTCCTAGATTATTACCTTCTTTCTAGCTTTCAAAATATACACTAGGCAATTTTAAGCAGTTTTAAATCAATCACTTAAAAATATGGAAATAACATTTTAAAATAGAATAACAATAATACCAAAGTTGAAATTAAATCTTCTTGCTTTATTGCAGTGCAATTTTAATTCTTCTAAACCTCAAACTATTAAACGTTTTATGAAAAAATGAACAACAACAGAGCCAGGCAGAACTTCTTTCTAAAATGTCAATACTCACCGTAGAGTAGAGAGAGGATGTGCTGGAGACAAGTGATAATGAGGACCCATGTACTTAAAAAAAAAAAAAAAAAGGAAAATAACATGAAATATTGGTGAAAGCATAAAACTTCTTCCACATAGCTCAATAACTAAGCATCTTTTTAAAATGAGAAACAATTTTCCACAAAGAGCAGTTATTATGAGTTATTGGTATGGAAAAGCTATTGACATTTTTTCTTGCACTTGAAAATATTGTTTATACAGAAAAAGCACTTTCATGCATGCTAGGTAGGAGAGTGAGCCAGTGAGATTCAGCATTATTACCAGCAAACCAAACATCTCTTTTGTTGTTTTGACAACAACTCATCTGATAAATACAGTCTTTATAGAAAACAAAAATTGAGTTGTTTATATACCTGTCCAAAGATCAGCAAACTGCCTTTAGTAAAAGAATATGCTTAGCAAAATCGTTCACATTCTCTGGGATGAGCTCCCAGATCTGCTCAGCTGGTTTCCCTCTTCAGCACAACACAGGCCAGTGCATGCTGGCATTTGTAGTTTGTGTGAAGGGGTACTGCAAGATCCCTTCAATGGAAGTATGATAACATACTTCCATTAATCACCTGTAGAGTCTGCCCCAAGAGCACTGAGTGAAGATTGAAGGACTTCACCTTAAAAAGTTGTTCCTGGCCTCTCTGAAAATGTGGAGTGAAGACTAAACTAAGACCAAATTGCCCCTTCTGCTTCTCATGACACTCTAAGGACAGACATAGTAACAGAGAACTTTAAATATTATTTATTTCATTACTTCTTTTCATTTTTGTTTCAAAAGAAACTTATTTAATATTTATACTCTGCCATTTTTTGACAAATATACTATTTTGTTTAAATAGCTGTCTGTCAAGGTGTCTGTATGCCAAGCTGGCAATACAAGAATACTTGGATTAGTCAAAAAGACTTTAAATCTAATTTTCTAACTGGGTAATTATATACAAAGTTGTGGTCATCCCTGAAGTCCTGTTGCTTGCAGTTGAGCCCAGGTTTTCAGCCTCTGCTTTTAAGCTTTCAGCTAAGCGCCCGTTCTACTTTTGTACTCAGCGGTTCTACCCATTACCCAGTACTTGTTTCACTAAAATTTTCTAAGGACTAATATCTTAAATAAAATACATTTGGCCTTCCAACAACATAATTTCATGTTAATCTCTAGTGAGCATGAAGTCCTGAAAACTGTTTATTATTGCTGCACTGACTTCCATTTACTGTGGTTGATCGCGGTTATCCACTCTAGCTGGATATGAGACATGACCAATGAAAAAGCTTTCATCGAAGTCACTGATAACCCATTACTGAAATTCTAGATTTAACACCTCTTTTTCTATGTGTAAAATATTTCCTTTGTTTTCTCTATTACTCTTCCACTGTTTCCTATGACAATTCACCTATTGCTCAGCAAAGGGTCTGTAGTCACCTCTGTCCTTGAATTATGTGATATGCTTCTGTGCAGTCAGCCATCCTCTCTGTGCTGACTACTCACAGCTTGATCTGTCCTGCACCCTACTGCTAGTATTACATACCCAGATGTCTGCCTGACATATCTAAAATAAAGAAGAAAAAATTGAAAAGTAAAAGAGTTATTTGTCCGTTATTTCACCTACAACTCCTTTTTTCCTCTTTATGGAATAGCTATGAGCTTTGGAGGTAGAGGAACATTTATTATTATTATTATTATTATTATTATTTGCTTGTTTTAAAGACCATTTATATTGTCATCACTTAGCAGTAAGCAAGATGCAAGAGATAATGTTCTCGAATGAATCTCCATTAAATTTTACATTTTATTTTTTTAAAATTAAAGGATGTGAGAAATTAGTACTTAACAGAATCCTGCAAATGATCAGACTTAAAAAAAAATGTTAGTCAGAAAAAAATGTTACCATGTATTTAGTTAAGACTTGTTAAATTCTCTGGGGTTAAAAAAAAATAAAAATAAACCATCAAAAAAAAATAAGAACAACAATAACAAAACATAAAACAAAAAATAATATTCAAATTCCAGGTGTTGTACATAGTAATAAAGAAACCAGAAAGACTAATAATCTGCTTATGCAGAGTTTAAATGCAGGAATTCATTGTGTTTGTTGTTGAAGGCTGCAGGGAAGTAAGGAAATTAAATGCCCACAAAAGAAAGGGGATGGTAATTGGCACTGGCATTAAAAAATAAATAATTTTTTAAAAGGCATTTGAAAGAAAAAATTCAGAAGTAGGACTAAGAAAGCATAGAATCACAGTAGTCTAGGTATGCTTAGACACTTCAAATTTTGATGCAAATGGAACAAAATAATTATCCAAGAATGGCTTCTTTTCCCCCAAAATTTCTGGGATGCATAAAGTATATATACAGGTATGATATGCTCTGCATTGCATATTACTGTGGGAAATAACCATCTACCATACTGTAGGGTAAAGAAGTACACTGTGAGTCTATCTCAAGAGAATTCAAAGAAGTTTCACAAACTTATCTAAACTTTCACGTTGCAGAAGAAATATTTGAACATTTTACTACACTGTGGAGGTTTTGGGGCCTATTCACTGATCCAAATAATAATTCAGTCTTACCTTCCTCCATGCTGTCCCTGAATGAACCTGAATGACTAATGGCTCGTGGTCTCTCTTCTAGGGATGTAGCACTGCCACACAGTTGGGAGTCATCATACAGATCAAAAGAAGTGTCTTGTGCAGGGATGCTGTTTGAACGCATCATACTCGGTCCAGGAAGGTTAAACTGAGACAGGTTGGTTGGGCTCACTGGAATACAAAGCTTTATTAATGAAGTACATTTCCACTAAATGAATTTTGGTTCAGCACAAAGTTTTAATGTAGGACGAGCATGATTAGGTGGGCTTAGGTACTCTGCTGAGAAAATGAAAGGCTTTTATTCCTATAACCAAAGCCACCACAAAACGGTAAAAGAGATGATCTCCAAGGAGCTGGAGTTATATGAGACTAATCCTGTAAAATATGTGATAACAGTAAAGCTGGTGTCTGAATAAACACTTGTTCACTTTGACAGCCCAAGACAGAAAAATCAATGGGAGAGATTCAAAACTTAAAAGTTAAAAAGGAATAAGAAGCTGTTAGTATTTTATATAAGCAACTATTTTAATAAATGAGCATTTGCATTTCAATTTTTATTATATGAATATGTTACCAACTACTGTAAAGACCAAAGCTTTATTGCATAAGGAGGACATATCTGTCTTTTGATTTTCTGCAGCACCGATAGCCATATTAAGTTAAAATTCTTCACAGGCCAACTGAATCTCATCATAATAAATAGGAATAGTCTGGTCACTCATGGTTCAAATCTGGAACAGTACTGATGAATTTACTTTAAGCTTTCACAAAGTCTGTTTGTCTTAGGAAGGAAAGCTGGTTATAGTTCACCTGGACTACATGCACCCAGTGTCTAGAAGAAGCAGCTAACTATCTATCCAAATTCAACCCAAGTATTGAGACTTTTATTTTAGATCATTCAAGATGTGCCTGAAACTGTGCTGTGAGAGACAATTATTCCATAGAGCTATGATAATGGTGTGAAGGAAAGGAAAATGGCAAAATAAATAATAAAATAAGCATATCCTATTACTCTCTGATGTGAGTGCAAGAACTATGAACAGAAAGAAAAAGAAGATAGTAATAAGCAGAAAATTATAGAGTGAGAGAATCACTGCTTAAAGACAGCTGTGTCTACTGCAAGTATGTGGAAAAAATCCAAAGCAGTGGCCTGCTTAGGCAGCATCCAATTTCATTTTTAAAAGTGGCTTTGTTCAACTTCTTTTTCCCATATGTAATAAAGCCTGGCGTTTGTATGCGTGATCAAATTCCTTTCAAGTGATTGTAACCTACAAATGCCATAAGCTGTGACAGAAGCATGAATGCTTCAAACGTTGCAGCAACTTCCACGAAAAGGACTTAAATACAATAGCTCTTTATGAACCTAGTTTTGTGTCGAGCGCTGTGCAAATAAATGGTTTTCTATTAAGCATTAAAGAAAAAATAAAATTATTAATAAAACTAGATTCGGGTTGTACTAACTTGAAGCAAGAACCAAATCTAAATTGTAGCCTGCAATCAAATAAACCTAAAGTGTGAATTGTATCCTAGAATATTATATTCTGTTAAAGCATAGGACTTAAACTGGACCCAATGCAGCTATAGCTAGGTCCAGCCACTGAAATGAATTAGAAAAGCCTGCCCCAAAACAAACCTGTACATAGGATAGAAAACAATGCTTAACATGTGGGTTGAAATCCACTAAAATCACTGGAAAGAATCCTACTGCCTCTGTTAATCCCCAGATTGGTTATTAGAGGAGTAGCTTTGAGCTAAAGGCTAATTTCCTAATCTGCCTCAGATTTTCTTCTCCTTGGGCAATCATAGAGATTTTTTCTTTTTTTCTGTATACAAAATAGAAGGTACCCTCACCTACTCCATGAACACTTCTATGAGTTTCTCTCCATTACTGGAGTACCAAAATACAGTAGTAGAGAAGTTTAAATGAATGATCTAATTTAACAAACTAGGATATATGAACAGTTGAATTTTATGGTACTGTTCTGAACTGGGAGAAATGGTGAAGGGAAATAGCATTTACCCAGGTTGGAAAAGTGATATTTGCCAGTTGCAGATGAAGACATAGCTGAAGGAGAAACGAGCGGGGACTGACTGCCAGTGTCTTGCAGGCCTCCAGTTGAATGGGAACGTAGCCACTCCTTTCCTTCCTCCTGACTCGTCTGCCGGGATGATGGAGTGTATCTGCAAAACCACAGCTGACATGCTCAAAACAATGACAAGGGGGTAGTTTGGAAAGAAATGAGTGTGACATAAATACACTTCACTGGTTGTGAACGCATTGAGTCTAATTAGTGAAGTGATTATCACCAGGGATTTTACCAAGGTAATGTTTACTGTCTTGTTACAACAGAAAAAAATACAAGACTTGAAACCCTTTCAGCTTCATCCCCCTCCCCAAAACAGCATTCTCTTCCTTTGAAGAGATATGATGATAAACCAGGGAAAACAAACAACTGAGCTGGCAGGAAAGAACTGCAAAGCTATAGGAACTGTATAGGGTGATGCAAAAGCTTAGGAGCCACATGGCTAGGATGGGCAATGCACAGACTTGAAGCCAAGAAAAGTGAGTAGCTGCTTATGAAATGATACCTGCCACAGCAGGTGGGCAATTGGTTAAACGAAGGGATTGAAACAGATCAACAGCTCTAAAAAAGCAGTTTGCATTGGTAATGACAAGCACTTATGTTCATATGCATGGACTGCTGCTCTGAATGCTACTTGGCATTGTGTCCTGCCCCAAATTTGGGGGAGGGAAAGGGACAGGAAAAATTTGCAGAAACAAGCTATTGGGAAGGAAGAAATCTGGAAATCAAATCATTCATCAATTGCTTCCTATGAAAATCTAATAAAACAAGTGCAACTGCCACACAGGCTAAGAAGGAGAACTGATAACTCATTGCCCCTGACATTTTGACAAGGCTGGAAGAAGGGCAATTCTGGCAGTGGTTAAACAGTAAAATGTGCAAGTAGTGTGGGTCTTAACCAAGACTCTGTTTTCAGAAATGTCTGCAATAGTCCATGTCATTCAGCATAATCTCCTGCTAAGAAATGAGTACCTTCTTCAACACTGTCATGTGATATCAGTGTTCCCCAACAGCAGAGCAGAAGGGGCTTTTGATATTCTGGCCTCAGGCTCATAAAGCTCAAGTATTTCTGTTTAGAAAGCAGATTGAATGAACATGCTAGTTCTCATGTTGTGCTTGGGGTTTTATGCAATATTCTAAGGCATTAAAACATCTTGTCCTGATTAAATATTTACTTCATTTCTCCTTTCAAAAAGGCAGCAATGATCTTTGCTTCTAAATGTGGTGCAGAAGAGTTATCCAGTGGTTATCAGATCAGAAAGATGGTAAAAGGAGAATTCAGGATCTAGGTCTTGGGCTGGGGTCTCTGTACATTAAATCAAGCTGACAGTCCTGGGATTACTGATCAAGCTTGTATGCCTACAAACTGTTTCCCCACTCCATTTCACTTTTAGCTTTCAGCCACCATTACAATCTTACAGCCACAAACCTCAATCATTCCATTGTACCCTTGTTGGGTCCCCTGTACACCTCCTTCATATTAACCACCGTTTCCATTAGTCTAAAGTGATTGTTTGGGGATAAAGGGAAATGCAATTAAATTATTTATAAGGAAAGGATAATGCAGAAGAGCACTATCTTAAATTTTCAAAAAATACTTTTTTGTTTGTTTGTTTTTGTTAACAACTCAAGAGATTCTAGCTGTGTAATTACAGTGACTGGAAGGCTGTAGAGTGTCTGTGTGCATGCACATATACCTTTGCTTCCCAAGTCTACTTCCTGGCTTGGGGACATAAGCTCCCATGCCTGATGAGACAAGATAAATTACCTAATGATTCTCTCTTTTAAACATGAAGCACAGAAGTGGGCAGATGACTTCTGTTTTCTGTGTTGAAGATGGATATAATTACTGGGGAACTAATAGCAGAACAGGACTCAACATTGCTAGGTAGGGACCAAGATGAGTAATTGTAGTAGGGATCATTTTGTACTTACAAATCTTGGATACTAAAATAATATTTTCTGGATTTACACTTTAGTAGGTCTTCAGTTCAAATTGCATGAGTGTTGGCCTTCAGAGTTCAAGTTCAGATCTACCTCTTAAAATTTTCTTTTCTCAATGTTTTCAATAATTATTCACATTGAGTTGCAAAGGTACCTTGTTCTTTCTTTTAGATCTCCAGGACCAAATGCCTCTTAAGATTCATCCCTTAAGAAAAGTATTCTTAACAGTATTTGTTTTCCAAAATATATCTCAAAAGGAAATTTATTCACTAAGCAGACTTGGAAAGAAAAAGTCCACTGTCAAAATCTCTCTCTCTATATATATATTTGTTGTTTGAATCTAAGTACAAAGAACTCTGTTCTAAATAGAATCAATAAAAGGAGAAAGAAAGTGAAAGTGTAGAAAAAGTTAGAGTAAAACAGAGAAGCAGCAGTCATGCTCAAAAAATGTATATACCTTAATCCCTTTTTGGGTAGTGTATTTCTGTCAAGCTGCATGCTGTTAAAACAAACAAAAAAAAATCCCTAAGGACATACTGTAAACAGGACTGTTCAGAATTATAAATATTAAAGATCTAGATATGGGTGCATAGCAGAAGGTCATTTAATGCTTTTAATGTATCTTTCACAATAAATCCCTGACTCATTGAAGGGGACAATAGGACATGGACTGTCGCACGTTCATTTTTCAACTAGACAAGCTCTAAGCTAGGTCAATAGTAATTTGGAGACTATCCAAGTCAGAAGAAAGTCCTTCCCTACCATTCCTATTCTTCCTGTGGCTTCTCCCCACAATCTGTGCAAGAATCATATGGTCACAGTATGAATCTTTATTTTTCACAGTTTCCTATGATGCGCCAGTAGATTTTCAAAAGAGATGAAGGTTGTGGCACCTGCTACGAGACAGCATGGCCTTGCCAGAAGCCAAAAGACAGCTCAGCTTGAAGAAATGAGTGCTAAATATACAGACCCTTGGCTTTCTGTTGCTGCAGGGCTCACAGAGTGAGGTCATGGTCTGGAAAATGAAAAGTGGCACCAAAGCAACATTGTTACATATTCATGCACAAACAGTGGCCGGGCAGCTGATTACCAGAGATCTACAGCTGGAGTTTTCCTAATTCAAACCCTATCACCATTTAAAGAGATCCCTAAAAGGGCTCCCCCTAGCCTTCCTAATAATTGAATGTAATTTGGGCATTTCCTCAAAGACTTAGCAGATCAGGCTGAATTTGAACTTGTTATCATCAAGTATTTTTTTTTTTTCTTTTCTTTTTTTTTTCTCTTTCCTTTTTTTTCCTGCAAGAACATAATGTCATGTCACCATATGGATTAAATTACAAAATGGCTTTATAGACTTTCTGTATTACGTATCATAATCACACCTCTGAGAGCAACGGTAACTTAAGACCATACTTCCTACCCAAGAAAGCTCTCACACTGTTACTAAAGGTCAGTTTCTATTGTACCAGGGATGCTGGTTGCCCTGCTTTCATTGGAGTGCCTTCACCAGTAGATAACTAGCAGGAGCAAAGGAGGGTTGGTAGAAGAACATAAATTTCAGTGCATGATTCATTTATTTTTTAGTTCCTTACAGAGAAGAATAGGGCCTTGATGTTCCTTTATGTACCTTTATGCATCTCTAAATTTTGAAACAAATAAAGATGATTATAAGTAAAACATCTTCTTCAAATACTTCAAACATAGAGCCCACTCTATCTCCATTCCCTTGTTTATTTCACACTGCTGAAACTATCTGCAAGTTCTCTTGGTGGAAATACAGGAAGTCTTACAGTTCTTGGTTCCCTGTCCCTGCTGTGGATGTCAGCTTGGGAAAGGCAGATAATGACCGTGATGCAATGTCCTTGGGCAGAGATGCTACGGAATAAAACAAATAAGTGCAAGCTAAGGAATACCCAGAGCCAAGGTGATATGGGACTTACAGGTGAGTTTCTGAGCACATTACAAAATCTGATACATGACGCACTGTTTCACACCTTAAAACCACAACCATCACCTCTGCCAATAATTTAAAACAATTGAAATTCTTGAAGAGCTTAAGCGGCTTTCAATGCATATTCATGGTCCTCAAAACTAAACTGCATTCTAATGAAGTAAAACAGCAAAACAGTCATACAATTAGAAACTGCTGCCACACTGCTAATCTTAAAATGCAGGCACTGTTGATGAGACCACAGCTAAATCCTATCTTTCTGCATTTTTATACACCCTGTCACTCAGGGTGTTTTATACACACTGTGTCACTCAGATCAAGCAGAAAAAAAAGATACAAATCTGTAATGTTCAACAACAATTAAGGATCAAAAGAATTAATGCTGATGTGTCCACATGGAAAATTTTATCAACTAACCAGTAATATTTTACCAGGTAACCCCAGCAGAGACCATTATTTTACAGTATGAGGAACTCTGACTTATTTTAATCCTTCAAAATTGATGTAAAAACAAGAGTCCTCCCACACGGGGAGTTACACTGCTATAACAATGGAAGTAGACTTGCCTAAATAAATACTGCTAGTGCAAATCTAGAAAAAGTCCTGAAGGACATGCAAATTTTTCTGGAAAAAAATAAAAACAAAAAAACACAATAGTTTGCCAATATTTACTGAAGCTATTTTCTGCTTATTACAAAGCAATAGATCTTCATGGAATGATGTAAAAATTTGCTGTAACAGACTTTGATGCTATATGAATACAACATTTGACAGGAGGCCTGTGTTTATGCCGTAGCATTACTTGGTAGAAAGCCCGAAGACTGACATTGTCTGATCACCTCTGGAGGGATTGAGACGTGCCAGGTGTGCGTGGGCACATGTGGCAGAGACCTTGTAGACTTCCTGTCACTGCGGCAGGTGACAACTGTTTTGGTGGCAGCAGGAGACATAGATGTGCCTTGAGACTTTGGCCTTGTTTCTGTGTTCTTTCCAATTACAACAAATATTTCTTAAAACTGATGTCCCAAAGTCTTTAACCTAAACCTACAACCCCTTAGACATTGCCTCATCATTTTCCATTTAGTGTATGTGAAAATATATCCTACTCTATTGCATCGCTTCAATCTAATAAACTGTCTCTCACTTCCCTGACAATTATTTTCCAACCTGTTTAAGCACTTATGAGAATGTTATTTGAAATAGCATAAAGCTCTACTAAGTTCAGGATTTCTGACCATTCCTTTCCTCGACTCACAAAGTCTCTTTTCCTGCAACTAAATCAACTCAGTATTATTTAAAATGACGTTGATGACAAACCTCATGTCATCTGTTACTTAATCTGTTTTAACATTCTCTGTATTTTTCCAAGAACGTGAGGTCAAGCAGGCCTTGCCCATAATCACCTTGTCCTCTATCCCAACCCACCTCCTCACTTTCCTTCAAAACTTTTTCAGCCCCTGTGACTACGGGGCTAATTGAGACTCTGCCTGAAGCAAGGAAGTGAAGAGTTCATCAGGACCAGTGAACTGGAGATGTAAGAAATTTATAAGTAAACTTTAACCTTTCATTCCCTTTTAGCATGCTTGCTGTTAGTGATGTTTTGCTATCAAAACACAATCCATGCTTCAACAAAGAAAAAAAAAAAAAGCAACACATCATTTATTTGTATTATTTATTATTAGCTCTCTCTTCACTTTTTCTAGACTTTTCTCTGCATAGAATATATGTAGCTTGCTAGTTCTGTCTCATTTTGTGCTGTGGTCTTTCTGATCTTGACTGTTTATTATGTTAGTATATCTCACTATACAGAGCACTAATTCAATCTTGTGTATGCTGTAGAACAACTGATGAAAAAGACAGTCTCTCTGAAGATAATTTCTTATGCCTTGCCAGAATACAAGTGTTACCACAGGTATCTAAAATATAATCTGAGTCCCCCCACAACAGTTTACAAAGGAAAAAGGATATAATAATCTTTTGCCAACTGTATCTGCTTCTAACATTGCAAAACAATGCTTTTGTTGTGAGAAAATACTTTCCTACGTGGAGGTTTTACTTTAAAAAAAGTTTAGAAATGACATAGCACTTGTAACAGACCTTTGAGAAAAATAAAACTGCAGAAACCCTATTGGGGCTATAATTCCAGAAATGACACCATTTTCTCTAGGTACATATATTAGTTTAGAGGCCAGATCAACATGATAAATGTCTCTCTCTGGACTCAATCATTATATCCCCATATGGACAAATCTGAAACTTAAAATATTGCCAAAGGCAAAGTATTTGGAACCACTGAAATTAAGTCACTGAACAAATACATAAAGTATTAGTAGCAGGGGTTGCTCAAGAGCTGATGCCAAACTGTTAATATTTTAAATGTGATGTTTAACATCCTCTGCATAAATATGATCTTTGGCATAAATTCAACACTTTTCCACATCATCTTATTGACCTCACCATCCATGTATGCAATAGTAAAAGGTAGTGGTGGTTTTTCTAAACTAAATATTAAAAAATAACTTTCTAAGAATTATTGTCTCATTCAGTTGATGGCACACAATGCAAATTACTATTAAAAAAATTAAAGGCACAGTGCAAATTACAAGTCACTCATGTATCAGTGTACTTTTAACTACTGCTGTTATTATAGACTATACTGGTAGACACATTTTATACTACTGTAATTATGTTAGTTAGAGGTGTGCTTTTAGCTGATATAGTAATACTCATGAATGCAATGTAAGAGAATGAAATGTGAGGAGTGATTCCATCTAGATTTGACCAAGAGATGTTTTGTTTTGTTTGTTTGTTTAATGTTGCTTCACTGAAAGTGAAATCTTTCCATGGAAAGGCTTAGTACTGAATAATCTCTGGTTTAATATAAATGGGAAAAAGTTCTTAACATTGTCTATTTTTCACATGTATGACAAAAACTTTTTTTTCTTCAAATAATTGTGTATTATCCAAACAACTAATTTTAACCCTAAAATATTTAAAATATTTATGACTGAGCATAATTTTCTTTTCTCGATCCAAGGCTAACAAAATATTTAATACTGAATTTTCAATCCCCATGTAAGGTAAGAGTTTTATTTTTAAATCTTGAAAATTTTCACAGGAAGTAAAAACTACTTACTACCTAACAAAGTTTATTTTTTTCTCGTCTACAAAAGTCAAACAAATGTTCCACAGGAAATACAATTTAAAAAAAATAAAAATCTTGGTATTGTTGTTCCTTCTCTCAGGGTGGTTGCATCATTTTATTACATAACTTAAATAGCAAAATATCTTCATGTCAAAAAAGTCTTTGACAGAAGGAACAGGGGAAACCCTTTTCTTGCTTTATCTGTCTATTCCAGACACTTTCCAGGACTGTGCTTATATCATCTTGTAAACTGTCTCCCTGCAAGTGCAACTGCATTTTCATGTTTGTGTAATTATCTCTATTTTGAAAAAAATTGTCAGGGCTGGATATTTTAAGACAAGATTGTGTGGTCAGCTGAAGCCAGGTGACCTCCAGCTTTGCTTATGCATTGAGCTAGGGGGAAGAAAGCTGGTGAGGTCCCACATCTTGATCAGTTTTTTTTAGCCAGAGGGCAGTGAGACATCTTGGGAGCTACTGAATACTGGGATGGCAGGTAGAGCTAGCATGCAGGACTCACCGTGTAGCTGTGTAGCTGTGCCTTTAATTAGACAATTCTCCCCCCTCCCCCCCACCCTTTTTTTTTTTTTTTCTGGTTCTTTCCCAGAACAGGGGAAACAAATTTAAAAAAAGAAAAAAAAAGACAAAAAGTACTTGTAAAACCTTAAAAGGCAATTGCTTGCATATCAAATGCCTGCATTTACTTTCAGCTTTCTTTTCTTCCTTCCATTTTTTATTTTATTTTATTTTATTTAACACACAGGACTAGGCTGCTAATTAAACAGTGTCCCTTTAGGAAAACAGACGGAGGCTTTATTTTTTTGGCTCCTGTCCTTTTGCCTCTCACTTGTTTCGTGGTCACTGTATCTATAGGCAAGCTCACCTTTCCGAAAGAGTAGATCTGACGCTTCCAGTCCTCATGAGCAGGCTCTGAACCTCCTGAGTGCTTGTTGTCAGTCCAGAGAGAGAGCCATGATGGCTAAGAGGAAGGTCAATAGACTCGGAACTGGTGTGAAGGCTAGTCATGGACTGGTAACTTGGTGTGTCCTTACTGCCCGCTGAAGAGCTGCTCAGGTTTGCAGCCCACACAAGACCACCTGATGTGAAAGAGTGCACTGAGGCGGGACTGGAAGCCAAGGAGTGACTTAAGCTTACAACATCTGCATTTAAGTCCGAAGGTTTACTGAAGAGGGGGCTGCTGCTACCACTTTGCCCACCTGCACTGCCCATGCTGCCTGTGCCCGAGGATGGCGATTCCAGGCTGCCTTGCCGTGCCAAGGTGGTACTAGGGCTGGGCATTGCCGATGTGGGTTTCACACCTTCAGTACTGGGTGCAGAGGCAGCTTTACCACTTGCCTTGGCACCAAACAACCTAAATGTAAAACAAATAGCTTTAGAGAAACTGATAGCCACATTAAACATTAATGGCGTAACATCCTAAGAGCCAAACTACACATTTTTAATTACTGCTATTAAAATCATGCCTACCTAGTTGTTCAATGGCATCTCAAAATTAAATTCACTTAACCATATCACAATAATCTTTTTTTTTTTTTTTTTTTTTTCTTCATTATTTACTCCTATTCAGATGTGCTCCTTGCACATGCAGACCCTCCCAGAGAGAGGTAAAATAAGAACATTTTTGTCTTATTATTGCATAAACAGATTGCACTTTCACCCAAATTCAGGAATTTAATGTTCCCACAGCTAAGTCATTAGCTTTTAAACCCCTTACTTCTCAAATCAGTTGCAACAAACGCTTGTAAAACTCTACACAGTTTTTTAAAAAAATCTAGTATTTGTGTAAAATTTTCCTCTTTTTCTTTTGCGCAGATACTCATGTGGTCATCAGTCATGTGGTAACCATTGAGATAGAATAAACTGCACCAGAGCTAAATGCGCTCCATTTGTTTCTACAAGCAGTCATGACAGAGATGTATTTCACATAATTGTTCCCAATAATTCTACAGAAGAAAATTTCTACATTGATAATGAGAAGAAAAACAAATCCCCTAAAACTGTTGAAATAAAGGTCATGGGATGACTTAATGTCTTACTGGAAATGTTTTAAGCTGCAGTTAAAGTGCAACTCACAAATTAATGAGAAATAAATGCAAAGCTTATCGTGATGTGAAGTAAGCATGCCTAATAATGTAAGAATCCATTTTACTTATAAATAAGCCCATAAAACAGCTGCAGCTCCTACAGCAGCCGGTAACCGGAGATGCTGTTTTGGTAGCTAGGCGCGAGAGGGCACTCTTGGCTTTTTTTCCAGCAGTGGAGCTGCTCCATCCAAAAGTGAATACTGATTTATACATTCCAAAACTTTACAATATGGCATCTCCAATTGAAATTTAGTCTCGATTAATATCTATGAAAAAAGGTGTAACAAAGCTGCTTGTATAATTAAACTTTTCTAGTTGGAGCTGCTGACAAGAAAGCAAATACTTTATTAACCTACAGAGCTCACCAGTTCTCCGAACAGGCTACACCACCACCTGTTCAGGTGACAGACCACACCTGAATGAGTGTTTTATTTGGGGATTAATCAGAATATTGAGAAAGAACTTCTCATGTGCCTGAAGAATCAGTAAAGAACTTATTCAAGCTTTCAAACTGCTGTTATGGGAATGTACTTAAAATGGTCAAAGCTCAAGCAACAGCCATGTCTTGTCTGGGGAGGTCTTTAGGCCTACAGAAATATTTGTCTTGTGGAAAGACATATTATCCTTTTTGCCTTTTTTATACTCGGATCTCTGCTTGTGGGAAAATAAGCCCTGAAAAAGCTTTTCGCCCAGTGGATACTGGTTTGACACATTGAAAATCCCTCCTTTATCTACAGCAACTCCAGGAATTCATCGAAAACACTTACCTTCGAAAAGTGGGTGAGGCAATATCTGGGTATTTGGATCCTGGCTGCCTAAGACCTGGTGTGCCAGAGGCGCTTGCAGAAGTTGGGCTGGATTTGGGGGAACTTGATAGTGAGACACTCTCAGAATCAGACACGGCCACTTTCTCCTTCTCCTTGTCCGTCTGATTGATGGTGACGGGACTGGACCTCCCAGACCCGATCTTGCTTGGCTCCCGCAGTTTGGTGGTGGCAGCACCTGCAGACTTGCTGCTGACATTGGAGTCGATGCTGCTGGTGCTGGAGCGGTGCCCACCTCGGCCAGGGATCCCGCTGCCGCTGGACTTTGACGGGCGAGGCAGGCTTCGATACTGCAGTGTCGTCTTTGAGTTCATGTGCAGGACACCATCATCCTGGTTCTGGGAACCGTCTAAGCTTGTCTTCCGCCCCGCATTGGACTTCCCACCAATGGCTGAAGATTTTGGTATTTTTCCCAGAGTTGCTGAGCCACTTGTGATGGTGGCTCCACTTGTAGTGATTATGGTAGAAGAGCCCATCCCAGACTTCTTGAACCCAAAGGACCCAGTAGCAGTTGATCGCCCAATGCCAGAGGGAGGCTTCTTTCCTTCATCGCCACTGCTTTTCCCTGCATCTGATGGAGAGCGCTGAATGGAGGCTCCTTTCAGGGGAGTTTTCACTTTTTCTGAAGCTTTAGCATCATCTGTTTTTCCTAAATAAAAGTATATTTGAAAAGGTTACTTTTGCTTGAAGCTGTAACAGGTCCATAACTACATAGTTACTATTTCAAAATGAAAAGAATAAATAAACAGAAATACTACCCTAAGAAAACAGATTAGTTTAGGACTCTGTAGTACCCCATAAGCAGTCAGTAACAGGTACAATACATTAAAGTAAGGATTAAGTATTAAAAGACTGAAATTCTTCTGAGAATTACCAGTTTCATTCATAGGAAGAGTGCAGATGTAGAAAATACTCCAGAATGGACTACATGGAATTTTATCTGCTATGGGTTTTGTTGTTGTTGTTGTTTTTGTTCTTTTTTTTTTTTTTTTCATATTAATAGTATTTCTATATGTAAGAAATGCTATATGTATAGCGTATGTGCGTTGTATTGTGCATTGTGTTGTATTGTGTATAGTATTTCCATATTAAAAAAAACATACTATTTGAAAGTAAAACATGAAATACAATTAACATTTCCAGAAGAATAATTATGCATGTAGAAATTAATGGTACTTATTGAATACCTTGGTTGTCATTGAGTCTTTTTTTTTTTTTTTTTTAGCTTATAACTAAATTTGTTCTGTTGTTAGTTACAAAAATTGCCAGCGAGATTATGTTGTCATGGTATGAATCTTCTTATCTATAATGATATCAATTATAGGAGTTAATAGTCTTTGTCAAATCCTTGATATCAAGATTTTTGATTTTCTGAGAGGCTGTCTTCCATATTCCTATATGCCATATATTTCTACATAACATATTAATAAGGGATTAAGAAAGCTTTAAATAAGATACTCTCTTCCATCTTAAAAGAAGATGGCAGACAAAAATGCCTTTGCTATCGTAGTCTAATTTCTCTTTAAGCATCTTTATGCTCCAAATAAGGCACAAATACTTAGCACAACAAAATACTTAATTCATACTTCAAGTGATTACAGAGTTTTGGAGGAAGGTGGCCTGATTTGTCTTAAGGAACTAGAGCAACACCTACAAGTCAGAAATAAATTCACTTGTGTATTTATACAGCTTCAGTTCTGTTGTGCGCACTGGCTGCTCATCTTCAACAAAACAGAAGACCTGGGAAACTTAGCTTGGCTTTGGCAACCCTTGTAAGATCTCTTTTAATTGCCATTATGGGGTGTAACTACTGCAGCCATATGAACCTTGACTGCTGCAATGATCTCTGGAGATCTCTCAGACCAGAGACTGACCAATATTTAGTAGTTCCAAATTGCAAAGAAACAAAAATGACTCACAAAGGGAGGAGCTCCTGGTGCATTACTGTTACAACCAGGTGTTAATACACACTCATGAAGTGTTTTGTCAGACCAAAAAAAAAAAAAAAAAAAAGTGCTAGAAAATGGAAAATGTCCTACAAAGGACTGATATTGTCCTAGTGAAATTATGGATTAGCAGGTCTCAAGAACAAGGGCTTCCACTAACTTTGGACTTTTGCCGCCAAAGTAGATTACAAGAGTGACTGTTACTTCTGAGAGGCCTTTCAGAAGGTAAGAAACCATTTAGTACTAAGTAAAGTCTATAAAAACATATATTTTTACAATTTTTATTTCTTAAAATGGACTATAAAATACCTACTGTATGTGGAACATGAATCCAAAAATTCTTTTAATAATTCCATAATAGATGTTGATGTACTTATATGATAAGAAAATAAAATGTAATCACAGTTTATGCTATAGATACATTTGTGTTTAGTTAATAAATTATTGGTATGCAGTGTAGTAAAAAAGCGGTTATAAAGATTAATTTAGTACATTCTGGCAAACTTGGCTTGGAATCATTTGTGAGAATAAATACGAATATGCTTATGGTTCCTCATGTCTGTCCCACACTTACAATATCCATTAGTTATTTTTAACCCTGTTAAGATTCCTTGCTGTTTATAAATGAAGTCAAAGTTTAAAGCTTAATTTTTAACACAGCAAACTGAACTACATAAGTTTCCTACCCGGGGTCTTGAGAGCACTGGTTCCTGCTTTGTGCCTGGACTGAGTTGCTCCTACTTGTGCAGTCATGCCTCTCCTCCAGGATCCAGTCTGTGAAACAGAGAGGGATGCTTTCTGACCCCCCTTCTCTGACTCTTCAGACAGCCCCGAGGGAAGGCCTTTCCACTTGCCACTGCTGTCTATGCTGGTGTCAAAATCTTCCTCTGGTTTCTTCAGCTCTTCAGTGCTGCCCCAAGTTTCGCTGTCTGTAACTGAACGCTTCTCTGAGTCTGTCTTCAGCTAGAAGAGATTTGCATGAGAAGTGGTCAGTCTCAGCATCTTCAATACTCGCTGCTTTCTTAAGTCTCAGGAAGGAAGGAGAATAAGCACATTGATTTATTTGTACTGAAGGAAATGGAAACTTCCCATCTAAAATGTTAGCATCTTGGTCACAAAAAATTTAAAACTCCTACTTTGGGAAGATATTTTCCTTTTTATTTTCAGAAAAATTCTAATCTTCCCTTCATAGCTAATCTGTAATGAAGTGAAACATAACTTATTCTAATCATCAGCAGAAATACCCTATTGTTTGTAACCTCCTGTGAATTTCACAAGTGAGTCACTGTGCTGAGAGGTTGTACTAAAAGTTTCAGTGTGGAAACTCCTAAAAAAATTACTAAAATCACCACAGTCTGGCTTCTTGCTTTTACCTATCCAAACCTTCTGCTGACCAGTTTAGAACTATTGCTCCAGCAGCACTGATTATGTTGTGCTACTACTGAAAAACAAAAACATCACCAAAATGATCAGCGTTGCAGTAAATGTCTTTTTTACTGGTTTGTCTCCACTAAAACCAATCGTTTTTGAACAAGAAAGTGGCTCTAGGTGATAGAAGAGCAGCTTTTGCAAGCACTACCCCACCAGCAGGATGAAGGTAACCAGCTGGGGTCACACTCGTTCAGAGACTCAGTCTCATGTGGAGGATGCCCGGGGGGACCTAACACACCTGTGGCATCTGCTTTCCCACAGCCTGTGCTGATAAGGGTGTGCTGCAAGGAACAGCTCAGCAAGACAGGGCAACATACCTTAAATAGATATGTTAAATATCTAAAATGTGGCTTAAACAGAAATGCTGGAGACTGATCCTACTTTTTTTTTTTTTTTTTTTTTTTTTTTTTGTAGGACAAGACTTGCAGTTTCTGTGCTGACAGGCTGTTTGTTGTAACCTTTCCTCCTCTGTTTTCCTGCAGCCTCCTTACCTCAGCCTCAAGCCTCATCTGCCATCATCTCACCAGCCCTGTTCCCCTCTTTCCTTTTTCTTCCTTTGTCTTTTCATTTAGTTTACTAACGCTTCTTTAACAATAACAAGTGGTGCCCCAGTCAGCTACTGCTCATTACTTTTGTCTGATGTAAGGAGAGCCCTGTCCCCATACAGACACCCTAAAGCAGGTCTACAACCTGAATCGTGTTCAGAGGAGAGATATTTATTATTCTGTGTTGCCACGATAACTCCACAGAGATCCCTCTGCGGTTGCTTTCTAGGCACTGCTGTCATAAGTAGGATTAATATTGATTAGATGACCGATGGAATAATCAGTTGCTGTCATCTGAGGCATCCAAACTGCAAAGACTCTCTATACTCTCAAAATTTCATATGTGCTTTGGGGAGGCTTGCACAGATTTTGGATAAGGCTTGGTGGGAAAAGGGCCTAAGAAAACATCTACATATATATCACAGGGACCTTCAGATGAGAGTTTTCATTGCTTCTACTGTTACAACACATGTAATGTTCCCAGAATTTTCCTCATAAATAAATGGTTATAAACACATAGTTATGCATTTTTTTTTAAAGCATCATTTAAAACTGCACCATCTCCAGAAATGACAAGTACAAGACTTTTTAAAAGCTTCTCTTCACCATTATTGGGCCCAAAAAGCAATGTGAATCCTGTTTTAGTATGTAAACAGTAACAAAACATGCAATTTATGCTTCAGGATACAGCCAGCCTGCACTGCTATGATCACTTGAAAGGACTGCAAAAGGGAGCTCTGTGCTGCAAGATTATGTCCTACACCTGGAGAGCAGCTGGCAAAATCCTTATATATTGTGGTCATCTCAGCTTCTGGTTGAGATTCCAGCTAGTATGGAATACTCTGCTTTCTGATTAATCTGCTTGATGTGAAAACTAATACACGTCTGTTCATAGCTGTCATAACATAATGCAGCTCTGGCAAAAGAAAGCAATATTTGAACATGCGCTGTATCTCTGTTTATCACAGAACAAATTGCAAATATTATCAGGTTAAGTATCTGGAACATGAGATCACTCAAATGGAAAACACAGAAAGAGTTAAATAGTCAGCCTGAGATTTCCGATGTGGTGATGGGGATGATGCAGTGGAACAAGTAAGCCAGGACCAGCTGGCCATCACCATTGACATGAAAGGGAAGAGGCAGATCTCCAGTTTAGAAACCATCGAAGACCCTGATAGAATGGCAAAGGCAATGGTAGGAGCTGAAGAATGCTGGCACTTGTGTGAGTATCACTGCACAATTACATCGGCCTGAAACTCATCTTGGAGCTTCTGTTGCAGATGAAAGTAATTTTCCTTCCCAAAGTGACACTACTTCTCCATTGTCTGGGGGAAATGATAAAGAGGTGTTTTTCTCATATTGACATATTCTAACATAATTTACATCTACAAAACAGTTCTCTGAACTTCTGGCTCTGTCTGCCTGCAAGAGTCTAAATGGAATTTAGGTAGTCAGTCTTGAATCCTGGATATATGACATCAAATCACTGGAGGCACAAACTCTTCCCCTGTGCTGAGTTTTCAGTCTTGAAATTCTTTGCTTATAAATTGAAGATGCCATGGAACAGAATACTTTTCTACTGGGACTCTTTTCTTTTTCTTTCTTTATTTTTCATAAACTAAATCTTGTAAGCCGTCTACATCATCTTTTTCATCACTTTCAATTTAGAGGGGAGTTGGGAAGAAATATAGGGATACCTGGCACAAGGGGCAGGCATCTATCTAAGGGACATTATCTATCTATCTATTTACCTATCTAACTATCTATCCATCCACCCACCTTTCTATTTGTCTACACACATATACAATATATTACATATACGGCTTGTGGTTCTACTCGTCTCAGAACTCTATTTTGATACTGTGCAGACCTGGGACTAAAACACTTGGATCAGTGTTCATGATTTGAAAGGGGAAAAAAAATAATTATGAACCAGTAGTGTCACAGACAACAGGTCATGGGAACAAATTTTCATTTGCAGTGTTTGCAACAGGAAAACGATCTGTTAAACTTTAAGTGATATTAAAGCACTTAATATTTTATTTGTGGGGTTATGGAAAATATGATTAGACAAGACTTCAGGAGGTGTGTTGGTCCATGTGCCTTTTTAAAAGACAGGTTAACAGCCAGAGACATTGGCTGAAGTATATTTTTAAGGAGGCAAGTCCATACTACAGAGCTACAACTCTCTATGGGTATGCACAACACCATCTGGAGTCTTTAGCCTGGAATTCCTGCAGAATTCCTGCAGAACCAAGCAAACTCAGCAGAAGGATGGGGTTCTTATTTTTTTATGGTAGGCAACCTCAAAGAAAGCAAATTATAGATGACATTCCCATAGGCCATTTCCATTCTTGCACCTAACTGGGGGAGGAAGCTCTACAAAAGCCCCCACTTCTGGCTTTTATCTCCCAGTGGAGAAAATAGGGAAAGGACAGTACAGCCTATGCAGTTTGTCTCTGATATGTGTCAGATCATGAAAAATAAAAACTATTTCACTTTAAGTTGTGCTGTCTGTTGCAAAAGATACTCACTCCAAATGCAATGAAGTGAGTTGAAATGCATTCATCACAGATTCAGTAATGATGTGGGATATTTGGGTGCTAAGGTGCACTGGGGACTCTCCCAGGACAGGCAGGACAGGTTCTTGCCAGCTGGGGCCTATCCTACAGCTTTCATGGGTGGGACAAGCTCTGGCTGGCTAGATCCTGCCCTGTCTGTCCTCAGCAAGGTAGCAGGGCAGGCCAGGGAAACTGGGACATCAGCCCACAGGTAAGGGTTGGTCCCTACTCAGAACTTCTCACCTATAACTGTAATAGAGGAGCTTATAAAATATGAATATTTCATTTGTTTTGGAATATTGTTTCTAAAGCTCTCTCTCTTTTTCTTTTTTTTTTTCTCTTTTCTCTCTCTCTTTTTTTTTTTTTTTTTCCTCTTATTTTTTTCCTGTCATCCCACATGCTTGTGTGTTTTTGCAAGAAATGGCAATGGAAAGCTACTTACCTGGGCATGAGCATTCTTTCTTGAAGAGGCAGTTATATTGGAATAAGAGCTGACAGATGAGGTGGTGTTCAAATCATCTGTGCTGAGGTTGTCAAGAGTGTCACTGAGGCCACTACTTACTGAGCTGCTATCATCCCAGCTGCAGAGAAAGAAGCACATCGATTTTACTGTGTATCAAGAGGAAGAAAGTGTCTCAAAATCTATAGAAACAGTTATTTATTCTTCAAGAGGTTAACCAGAAAATTTTCAGTACTCTTTCCCAATGTATGCTGAATATTAGTTTTCAGACTTTTAAATTAATTATTCACCCACTGACAAGTGGTTGCCTTTCAATTAATGAAAGACCCAGTTGTCTTTTAAAAATTTAACATCAGCTCTAATCAAGCAGTAGTGTAAGTCATTAAAGAAAGGTTGTTTCATGCTTCATTGCAATCACATTCAGTACACTGGCAGGGAAATCCATTAAACCTACCTGGTATTGCTAGCCAAAGAATTATTAATAGGTTGGAAAACCCTGATGGATTTCCAGGCTACAGAAAAAATAAAAGGAGCATTTTTTCTGCAGCCTAATCAAGTGTCAGTAGGAAGCCAGTATTTCCAAAAGTTTTATTTTCTTGTCTTAAGCCTTTGTCTCATGGGTGCAATGTCATCAAAATAGGATCCCTGACAATACAGTCGCCAGGGCTGACATAGAACACGTTATACATCTCTCAAGAAACACAGGCTGTCAACTCTTCTGCTTTGGCAGATTGAGGCAGAGGATGTAAATGAGAGAAAAGCCACTCTTACAGAAATGTCATCTACCTAGTCTCACAAAAGTATTATTATTATTATTATTATTATTATTCCCATGGAAGTGAAGTTGAAGTTGATCAGTGTTTCTCCGTAGTGTTACATTACAACTCTTAGTTTATTGCAATATAAATCATTATAGCAGTATACTTATAACACAAGAGAGAGAACACCTTGTTGGGCTGTAACCTATGTCATGGGCCACCTTTAAGGTCAGATTCTGCAATTCCCCCTTAAATCTAAAATTCAGTCCTACAGTTTGTTTAAAGCTGAGTACTGTTACTACCAGTCGTTCAGAGCAAACTAGGAAAATATCTGTGAATATTGTTTTGTGAGGTTAAATTTACTTGTTCATGTAAGGCCTAACAGCAGTGACAGGGAACTGTATGCTACAAAATGTGTGCTGTGCTGCACCAGAAAGTTCAGTGCACTAGTCTTGTATCATAGCAACTGCAGCAAGCATTACTTTGGTTTTGTGAGCAGTAGAAAATCACATTACAAGCCACTCGATTGACAAGGTAAATGTATTTCAGAGGGCAAGAATATATTACAGTGCTCCAATTTCTTCTGTTGAGTACAATGACTAGAAATAAATACAACTTCTGCAACATTGCCAGGTAATATACATGCAAGTGATTTTAAAATGCAATTTCATATCTAAACAATTACAATATCAAACCTTATATATTGCCCACATGCACCTAAGAACCTTCTCTCAGTCACTAGTTATTTATACTGTCCACATTTTTCCCTGTCTAATGTGATATGGAATTTCAGTGATGTTAAATGCCAGATTCAAATGGTATGCACCACAGAATAATATACCTTGTATAACTATTAAGACCAAGAACCTTAAAGACCGATAAGAAAATAGATATTTTAAAATGCAGGTTGGTTTTAGAAAATATAATATCCCTTCATTAATAAAATAAAAAAGGAAACAATCATAAGACAGATCAGACAGTATTGGGCACTTGCACAAGCAACATGAATTTCTAATGTATGACATTCATGTTGATTAATACTTGTCCATCAGTTTCCTGAGTCTAATGCCCTGGGAACAAAGATCAACATTTAATTCGTCTTGCACATGTTTGTTCACTATTTTATTTTATTTTACTTTATTTTATTTTATTTTATTGTTTGCTACTTCACTTATGCTCATTTTTCTCAGTAAGAAGATTCAAATTTTCTAAATTCTGAAATAGTTCATCTGAGTCATAAAAGATAAACATGACATTTGTTCTCTACAACTGAAGTTGCCAGACAAAAATGACTATGATTCCATTCTATTATATGTTTGTTGTGTTTCACACTCATCACACTTCACTCACCAGTGGCTTAGTAGTAGGTTCTGGCAACACTCATGGCCATCTTGTAAGATACATAGAAGATTACTTTTACACTTCCACAACTGACCTTTCAGCGCCATAACTATATTTGTCTGTAATTTTTTCTCTGATGATAAGTGGTCAAAATTTTTTCTAAATGTGAGGCCTTTCACCCCCCCAGATTTCTAATAATTTATATATTTAATACAAATGCATAATAATACAATATGACTGTAAAAATGAGAATATCCCAAATTGCTTTCTTTTCTGTATGTCATTTTTCTAAGGACTATTATTAGAGGGACTGATTCTGTGATTCTGTGATTCTTACTTGACACAATCTTTTTAATTGTCCTTTTGATAACATATAGTAAAAAATGAAAACTACAACAAAAAATATCACTAGGAAATAAAGATCATTGTACTGTGCTTATTTTAGTGCATTGTCCAGAGTTGTTTTAACGTGGTCATGCAGTTAAATCTCTTTGCTTTTGTCACACACCATTTCTACCTTTTCAGACCTTTTTTCCTGTCTCTAGATAGTATAGTTGCTATCAGACAAGTTAATATATTTTCTGAATAATGAAGATGCCTCATTTATGATTTGGAACACCACATGCATATTAATTTCTCCTTTAAGATAGAAAATCTGGTAAGATTATATGCACATCACCTTGAGATTGAAAACCCATTCTTGGTAGTCTTTAGCAAATTCTCACTATAATTTTCTTTCTTGTTCCTCCTAACCCTCATCAAAATAATATTGTCATTATTTATTGTCAGACCACCTAAGGGACTTAACATAGGCTTTTAATATACTGGCTAAGATTTATCTTTCACTTATCTCTTTTTCATGCACCCTACACTGTTTATGACAAGTAAGGTTAGCACTGCTGTTTATTAATGCCTGATGCTGTTTTCCTTTATCAAAACACATTTTAGCTACTTAGAACTTTGGCAAAACCTGTTTTCTGTTATTGTTGGGTATTAGCCTTGGGTTGATTTCTTTTAAAAAAAAAAGATGTCAGCAAATGCAGTTTTGGTATCTAGGAGACTGAGGCTACGAGAAAAATGCCTTGTTTTGACAAGTTCTGGAAACCTGTTCTTTGAGGAACCCTCAAGAGGAAGTGGAGAAGAGCCTTGAAATTTAGCAAGCCGTAATCTTCACATCAAGGATGTACTTTTTGCTGTTTCTGGGAGGAATCATCTCAAATCTGTCTAATTTATAAATCTCTTCAAAATCACTCTTTGCATATGCCTGGCAGAGACTTTTCAGCATTTTTTCATCTAAGAGCCCAAAGCCTCTATTCCACCTAGACGCGTGGCAGCTCAGCTCAGCTCAGCTCAGCTCATCTCAACCTGCTGTGAGCTGCTGAGGTCCAGGGTTCCAATCAGCAAACTGAGAGCAAGCCAGTAATCAAGCAGCCACTACTCTCATTGCGAATGCATGTAACAGTTTATGATAACATAACCACATCCTATTTTTTGTTCTCTAGAAAAGCTTCATTAATTTAGTGCTCATAAGATGTCCTCTCTGTGAACTTAAAATCCAATTTTCATACACTGAAGTACATGAACCAAATAAGAAATATTTTATATGGGATAAGACACTATTTTACACAACAGGTGGATAAGCAACAGATCTCCAGGCAGAGAAGCAATGACACAATCCAGAAATATACTTTATTTTACCCTACATAATGAAGGCCCGCAGAAACCTGCAACAATTTTTTCTGGATGTTTTCAGGGGTGGCTGAAAGTACAAAATGCAGTTAGGTAGGAGATGAATACTGAAGGTAAATGATAAGAAGAAGTAGTACTAAAAAACTGTTAGCTCCCTCCATGGATACAAAAAACTATTCTCCTTTTAAAATACTTGTAGAAAATCAAAGCAGTCTCTTAATTGCAGACAAGACACAGTGGAGGGCACAACCACAATGATTGTTCCTTCCACCCTTCCCATTTCTATTTTCAGCACTTTCCTTAAACTAGCCCTCTCAAAGAAGTCCACCATAATGATAAGCTGAGTCAATGCCTGAATTTGTTTCAACAGTGGTATATTTCATCAATGTTTGAGATTGCCTCCAGTAAAAGTGGCCTTCATGTGCAAATAAAAGAGCTTTTCACAAGCAGATCATCAGACATATGAAGGCAGCAAGACTCCAATCAATGTGCTATCAAATTTGCTAGAAAAGTCTAGTTGCTTCAGTGCACCCAGCCTTTGGAACAGTTCAACAAGTTGCTCAATTCTTTTTTCTTTGGTTCATTACTGATTTTTGCAAGCAGAAGCAGGAGCTGCTGCATAATACTAGACCTAAGATCCTGGCATGTCTTCCTTAGGAATGAGAAATCCTTAGTCACATACTTGCTAATGCAAGAGGAATTCACATATCCTCAGAGACCTAAGTAGAGGTCATAATATATGGATATGGGATCCAGGGACTCTGCAAAAACTCATTTAGCAAAACTACCTCTACTTGATTTTTAGAGCAACTTTGTGTTTTCAAAATGTGGCAGAAGGCCTTTAAATACTTCTAAATTGTTCATTATCATAGTGGGTATAAGTAAAACAGTGCCCATGTGTGTTTCTGCAGTTGGGGGAAATGATCTTAGAGGATAAAGCAAAGATCTGAGATCGTGATAGAAAGGTAAAACTCAGGAATAAAAGGAAACTTAACTCCTGAATTTAGAGTGTTTCCATTTGTGTGTTTGAGGATCTATGAATCCACACTAAGAGAGATTGAGGGTGAGTAACAGAGTATGAAAGAGTACAACACTGTATAAGAGAGACATAGATCTACTAGAAAGTCCAGTGGATGACACCAAAGATGATGAAGTGACTGGAGCATCTCTCCTATAAGGAAAGGATGAGAGAGCTGGGACTGTTCAGCCTGGAGAAAGGGAGGCTCAGGGGGCATCTTACCAATGTGTATAGATTTCTGAAGAAAGGGTGAAAAGCGGAAAGACCTGGACTCTTCTCATCTGTGTTCAGCAACAGGACAAAAGACAATGGACACAAAATGGAACACAAGAAGTTCCCTCTGAATATCAGGAAGCATTTTTTACATGAAGGTGCCAGATCACTGGCACAGGTTGTCCTGAGAGGTTATGGAGTCTTCTTCCTTGAAGATCTTCATAAGACACCTGGACACCGTCCTGTCAGCCTGCTCTAGGTGGCCCTGCTTGCACATGGGGTTGGATCAGGTTACCTCCAGAGGGCCCTTCCAATTTCAGACATTCTGTGATTTTGTGATTCTGTGAGCAGTGAGGTGTTATGCCCTTTCTTTGGCTACACACAGCTGGCTGATTTATATAACTGAAACCAAAGATGATGGAGGTCTCCATGCCTCTCTCTAAGAGCCACTGGATGATTCTACACAATAATTCATACAAATAGCATAGCTATGAGAAATGAATTATGAACAATTGCTTTCATTTGTATAACCTACTTCTATGTTTGCCAAATAGGTTGCTAGTACACTGTTCCACTGCAGCGTCTGAGATCAGGGCACATACACTGGATAGTTACTTAAATTAGACAATAGTGCCCTAAAAAAAAAAAAAAAAAAAGAGTAAAAAAAAAAAAAAAAAAAGGGAAAATCCCAAAATCTAGCCACCTGTGGAGTGAGTGGCTACCAACAGTGCAACAGTGTAAAAAGATCTGTGTTACTGATGCTCAAGGTATCTACATTGCATGTGACTTAAGGAATCAAAGGTTGGCATTTAATCCACTAGTTAGTCAGGTACATCCAGTGGGTTAGTGGAAAAGTCTGAAAGTATATGAATGATATGACTTAACCCAGATGTCCAGAGAAAAAAACTTGAACTCAGTACATCTTTCCCTACACTACTTGTACAAGTTTAGCCCTGTAAAAGGAAGACAGAACTTATTTACCATCAGTCCATGCCATACACTTAAATCCATAAAGCAGGGAAAACAACGCATAAATCAGCCTCCATAACATGGAGGCGCACATTGCTTTTCTACCATGCACCAGTAAATGGATATTAACATGCAGTCCAGGCTGCTGCCATGAACCATCGTCCTTTATGATGCCCATATTTCAACCCATTTCAGGAGAGTAAGGCAAGATTCAGCCTAAAATAAACACTTTATATCTACTCCCTTAATAGACTTTTGAGAACAGAAATGATCTCAGCTCATTAAGAAGAAAAGATAAGAAAATAATTGGACTGTTTTACTCAAAGCAACTCCTCACTAGCATGCCAATATATCAGCTGGCAAACTTTCTCGTTCAAAGTTCAATTCATCATGAATTAATCCATTTTAAATCTTTTACTGTGAGCTCAGCTGTTCATTATTCTTAAAATAGCTACACTGACCCTTCACCGACAGATTCAAGATGGCACAGAGTTCATAAAATCAATACTTTATTTCAAGCCACAGGCTGCCAGAGCAAAAACCCAGACCCTGAATCAAACCAGAAGCTTACTGGGGCTATAAATTTCATTATAGCTATTCTATCTTCAAAGCTAAAAAAAATAAAAAAATAATAATAAAAAAATGTAGTGAGTTGGACTCATACTTCACTGCCTTTTCCTCAGCAAGTGTAATGCATTACCTGCCATATCCAAACAAGGCAACTACTGAAGCGTTAATCCTGAATTAATTTGGGTTCACTGATAGAAAATAGTGTCATGTTCCTTTCAAAATGCATTTATTTAGCATATTCTAAGGAAAAATGTTTACAATTAGAAAGGATAAAAATGCATTTATTGATCTGCTTTCATGCAGCATCACTTTGGAAGGATTTTTATTTCATGTTCAAAAAAAATCCAGAAGATAAAGTCAGAAAATTCTATCCCACCATAACCCAAGAGCACAATTAGAGCAAAATGCATTTTTTTGCAAGGTCAGTGTATTTCCATATTTCTTCTTCCAAGCATTTAATAAGTGCTTTAAGAACTAATTTGGTTTTAGAGCCTGCAGGAAGAAAAATGAATTGATGGAAGATTTATATTTCTCAGGATAATTATATATATACCTTGTAGAACCTGAATACGCAGGACCTGAATAAGTGTTTCCCAGAAACGTTGCTGCTTTGTACTTATTTCTGAATATAATACTTAATATGACATGATAGGGACAACAGAAAATCATTAACTAGTTCCAAATTCCTATCAGAATGTATCAACAAAGGAACTTTGCAAAATAGAATTTAGGCAAGTGTTACTGCAATAAAATAAAAAATATCCAACTCAAAAAAAAAAAAAAAAAAAAAAAGATATATATATATATTTTTCCTGGAATGTACAGTCTTTTTTTTTTAAAAAAAAAAAAATCCTTTTTTTTTTTTTCATGAGGCAGATAAACAACATCCTTTTTTAATTACATTTCAAACAGCTTATGGAAAAGAGTAATATAGGGCTGAAGCAAGATGCAAGGAAGTAATTCTAACAAGAACTGTTGACAATATCATAGCAAACAAAGGGAGAAAAGCTTTTGATGGTTTTATCTTTCCGCTGCTGTTTGTTATGCTTTTAATACACTGTTTGGATCCAAGATATGTTTAAATTTTTAAAATGCAGATTCAGACAAGTTAATTAACATCAGTTGAATGGACATAAATAAGCAATTTACAGTGCCTTTGTGGTTCTTCAGAAAATATAAAAGCAACTTTATTCCTTGCTACCTAGTCAAGAAGTAAAAATGTCGTTCTTTGTATAAGGCCTCTTTGCATCCCCCTCCCATCCCCCCCCCCCCCCCCCCGCCCCCCTCCGAATTAAGACAAATGAGATCCCACAAGCTTAAAAACATATCTCATGGGATCCATATTAATATGTGATGGAAAATTCTACTGAAACCTTAAACACCCTGAGAGAAGACCAATTTGCCATTCACCTTTGTAAACTGCCAGTCACAGGTTCAGCTGGGTGGGAAAGTGCTGAGAAAAAATCAAAGATCTTTACTGAACCTTGTCTTTAAAGTACATGAGGAAACCAAACAGATCCTCCTGATAATTGTTCAGAGGATTTACCCTTCCCAGTAATCATTTGGCTGATGTTAGAGACCTGATTTACTGGTAACCTCCTCTCTGTGCAGTCTATCACATTTAAGAATATCTGTTATATCTATCCTGGTTTTGCTTATGTACAGAATGGAGGGATTTATTTTTCTTGTTAATAATTGACTAAATTCAATCTGAAGAAAAAACACACATAACTATGTTAGTAGAATGACGAGAGATAAATATCTGTTTATTTTGTCATGATATTCATCCTATAAAACTCCATGAAATATCAACACTTAAAAACAGCTTTTTTATGCAGATTTGCTGTTGGGGCAAAGCAAGGTTGGGAATTATTTCTGGCTTGGGACAGGCATTTGTAACCCCGCATAGTTCTTTGCAGAGGATGACAAGCATTACATTTTGTTTGTAATTTCGTTCAAGTAATATCTTAGTGCTGGACATCTCCTCTCTTTGTCACCTCTGTGCAGCACTCCCTCGTAGTCTGCTTTCCTACTGGCATGAGGAAAGCACAGTTGGAAATGCAACACTTCTGAAAGTATGGGGTGAATTTTACCTGGAAAGTTGGAAGCAACGGGCACCTTCCTACATTCAATGTAGTTTTCCCCTACATGTCTCAAGACAGTGACATTTTGAAAGGGTGTTGGCTTGTTGAGTTAAGCAACAAATTGTAACTGTGGGAAAAGCTTCTAGGTTGGTGCCTAAAGGGGCTTTTGATCCGCACAAATATTTTCAGATAAGAGAGTAAGCCTATTATCTGAAGCCTAATGGGCTTACATGATTATAGCCAGAATTATGACAACAATCTGCCTAACAAACAACAAGGAAAGCTGAACACAAAGCTGCTTCTTTCCCATTTTTGTTTGTCAAGCCTGTCTCTCATACTTATTGCTCTTTTCCTGGGTTTTGCTGAGTAAAGACTGCTTTAGTATGAAGGAGAAATGGACTTTCTCTTTCTTTCTGCATGACCTGATTTTTAGCATTTTAGCAACAAAGACTTAAATGTTCATGCTCTGTGCACACCTGGTCTTCAGGCTCATCACTGCTGGCTGGTCTTCAGTCTCATCACTGCTGGCTGGTCATAACTGCTGGCTGATTTTAATTAAACTTTGCAGAAAACATAACAGCTCAAAACCATTGTAGTTTGTAACTCACATGAAAATAGGGAACCATATGAAGACAGAGAGAGTAAAAGGCTCTCTAAGAGGAAATGTGCAGTGTGAATTAATTATACCAGATGTGCACGATTCTTCACACAAAGCCAGACTGCTTAACATTTCCTGTTCCCAGAAAAATCTCTGTCTCTCTCTATACATAATATATATTAATCCAGTATAGGCATTTCTTTTGTTAATTCTGTTTTTAATAAAAGGTTTATGGAACGTTTTTACTCATTTTTGAGATTTGGAGTTTTTTTTTGTTTGTTTGTTTGTTTGTTTTTTCTCATGATTTTTATTTCTTTCTAGACTCTTTTTCCTCCATGAAGGTCAGGCTGCTGTATTAAGAAAACATAGATTCCAGAAGCATGATTCTTATTTGCAGATGTTCAGTCATCTCAGCATTTATTTGATATTGTTTCCATTCCCCAATTGTTTAAGATTTTCTCTCTCTGTAGTAAAGAGCTATTAAGGCATCCAGGTTATTGAAATCGGTTAGCTTTAGATAAATTTTATTTGAAGAGTTTAATGTTATCTTTAATTCTGTCATATGCCAGACTTTTACATCAATTTTAAATATTATTCAGTTGTGCCTCATGTTATATTGTCTCCTTTCACATAACCAATAATAGCAGCCATTGATCCATAATATCTTTGCTGCTCTGAGATCACATTTGGGACCAATTCTATCTCTTAAAATTTCCAAACATACATATTTTTATACATATGTGAGTGATACCCAATATCTGTTGGTCTCTTAAACTCTTAAAAAGTTCCTTTGCCATGTTCTTATCATATTGCCAATGAGGGAGCTCATTTATGGAACAATTACCTCAGGATTCAACCTAATCTCTATCCAATTTTTAGGAGTCTGGAGAAGAGAGGGCTGTAGGAAGTAAGGTGCAGACCAGGATTCTGGAATTTGACAGGGCAAAATATCATTAATGTATTTAGATAAAGAGCTAGCTGGGAATTTCTAATAAAACATATTTGATAAAGTACTGCAATGCTAATAGAAATAGAAACATTTCACAATATTTTAAAAAGCCAGATTTGCTCAATTTTGATTCAGGAACTCATTTTGAAATTTCACTCTGTACTTATATTAGTCAGAAATAGTACATCTTTTTCACTGAGAAAACAGGTATAGTAGGAGACTGCAAAAATTCTTTTCAGATCTTAGATTTCAGATGTTTCAATTTATTTTACTGATGTTCCAAATCATTATGGAAAACTTCACTTAACACTGAACAAAACCACCCTTTTCTAGATTCAGCTTCAGTGAAATATTTTACCATATACTAGTCATAGGAAAAAAAGTATAGATATGAAAATAATGTAGAATATAAAAACAGATGCTTGAAATAAAACTTTAAAAAGATATATATTTTTATTAAATGAAATATATTTCAATATATCTTTCAACAATTTAAAAGCAAGCAAATGAAAAAACAAACAAACAAAAAAAAACACTCAAGTTAATGTAAAACAAGAGCCACAATACCAAAAGTTCCCTTAACAGGAAAGGGCAGTTTTTGATAAAATCTATAGAGAAGGGCAACCAACAATAACTTATTATGATATTTTATGCATCCTAAACTTTTCTGCATTCTTTCTAGTTAGAGTGTCATGTAGTACAGTGGCAGATGTTTCCTGGAGGCATTTCTGTATTCTGTATAGTAAAAAATTCCCTTTGAAAAAATAAGAACCCAAACCCTTTGGAAGGTTAAAGTCCTTCTTCTGAATAACAGAAGGTTGTTTTCAACCTGAAGTTCAGAGAAATAGCCCATTAAAAGCAATCACTCCCTCCCCTCTCTTTCAGCCAAAAAGGTGATGCAGTAATGTATTTCAATATGAGTTCTCTCTTTCAAATGGACAAAGTAGCAAAACTACTGTTATTGCCAGATCAACTGAAAGAGAAAAAATGGTACTCATGAATTCATGGTACTCTTGACACAGCTTGTCAGCATGGTTTGGATTGCTGGTTTTGAAAAGGGGAACCCTCTCAGTCTCTGCTTTCTAAGCATCTTCAGAAGGAGAAAAATAATAAATGATACTCCTGTAGATATGTCATATATATATTATTATTATTATTATTATTAAATTACTGCTAGAGAGTACTTCCCTAACTTGTCAGGATCTAGCATGTTTTTAATTAATTTGGATGTAGACTTTTCTCAGGGAAACTGGGGTGACTAGGATGTGCACTGAGATCAGCACCAAGGGGCAGAAAGTGGATTTGGTGATGGAAGAAAATGAGAAGTGCTGATAAAAGCCTTCTGACTGGCCCGCCACGGCCCACCACAGCTGTATGCGTGGTAGCCTGGGCAGCCATGTCAATGATAGCAGCAGATACAAACAGTGAATGAAGGAGACTTTGGCACTTGACGTACTTTGTCAACCCACTAGACCATATGTGCCAGGCCTACCACATCTTGCCCAGGACAGAGTTACCTGCAGGGCACTGCTGGCTGGTCTCCTCCAGCCAGCTCACTTCACTGTGTAGGAGAGATCACATCAGAGCCAGGTTAAAACTCTCCCCAGACTGATGACTACATTGTGGTTGAAATTGCAGGGGTTGCAATCAAGATACATCAGTGCAACTTATCCTTGTGATTGTGTGAACTTGTAAATAACTTTAGTAATACAAAAAGCAAGATTTCTATTCATTATTACCACTCCAAAAAAAAGCCCAAATAAGTCCAGGAAAACTATGAAAGTGGGGAATTGAAATGGGCATAAAGCCTGCAGTTCTGCTGCAAACAGAACAAAAAGGACTGTCATCCTCTTTACTTCCTGCAAAGAGAACTGGGAATGAAAATACTCTGTGATGTTGCAGAAATAATTAGAATGCAAGAACGACATCAAAAGACCAGACAGCAGAAGATTGTGGAAATATGATGGATTGCAGTGAGGAGGGATGCCAACACTCACATCCTGCATGAAAACAGGATGGATGTTACCTACAAAGGTCAGAGCTCTAAACATTAGCAAGGAACAGAGAATTTGGAGAATCAAATTGCCGTGCTGTCTCTACCCTAGGCACAGGCAGATGAGACAAAGGGCACTACAGACAGTGGCACATGGCCTGAAGCGATGAGTGTCTCCCATGCAACTCTAGCAGAGAAAAAACAGTGTCTTTACACAAGTGCTTTGTATGCTTACTTTTCACCTGTATTTGACCTGTTCTCTCCCATTGAACCCAGAATTCAGACAATCTTTGCTCTCTGTCAGACCAGATTAAATTTTCAGAGGCAGGGGATATTAAAGGGCAGAGGCTATTGCAATAGAGAGAAAAATTTATGGAAGGCTGGAAACTTATTTCTTAAAAAAACCCAACACATACAGTATGTACTGCTACTGATCACAGCTCTTCTAGAGATAATCAATGTGTATAATAGCAACTGTTTTTTCCCTTATAAAAAGTATTAAATTTCAAGTGTAAGCTCTAAAATTTCAACACCCAGGAAAGGTACAGGGTAACTGGGATAAACACATTGTCACAAAATGGCACAAAATGGTCTTGAAGGAATACAGTAAGAGACACCTAACCTTATATTTGGTAGCAATCAAGACCATTGTGCTAATGTATTTTCTTAAAAATATGATAGGAACAACTATGAGAGGAGTAACTTTTATTCAAGTATTTAATTGTTAACAAATAAACCAAGACTACCCTTTTCCCTTGTCCAGAAGAGACCCTTGCCAAAAACGTTGCTCCCTTTTCTTGACTACATTGCTTCAGTCCCTGCAAAGGCACAGCAGTATCATGGAGGCAATTCTTCAATCATCTTGATGTTTTGTGACTTTTTCCAAAGAAGTAGAAAAACAGAACAGAGTCAGACCTCTGACCTTCCTCCACTTTTTGCTAGCTCACTAGCTTAATAAAGACCCTTGTTCTCTCATCCTTCTTTCAAAGCTCTGCTTTTCAGTTGGCACCTCTTAATGTTTCCATTACATCTAGCAGAGCAGTTTGAATGATTTGCTAGGAACATCAGGTAGTACTCAAGTAACCCCATTTTAATTTTATGATCATGAGAAATTTAGACACAGGTGACTGTTACAAACCTGATAGTAAAATGAGTTAAAGATTTATTTTCTATAGCTATATAAAAACTGGAGACTGGAGAGAATGTATACATACTTCTTCAAAGCAAAGTAGCTACGGAGTACTCTAAATTCACCAGTTAAGCATGGTATGTGTCCTTTCCCTCGCTTGGTACTGGTGATTTTCCCCTGCTGATGGACTTGATGCAGTGGAATAAGCATATGCTTGCTTTTGGCCTCAGGTTCCTTCTTCAGAAACATAGGTGTTGAGCCAAAACATAACTGTAATTAGTGCTTGTGAAGAAGCACTAGATGGTCCTAAACCAAAGCCTAAATCCAAAGCCTGTTGCAGGAGCCTTCAAATAGACTTTTACAAGGTAAAGTCTAGACCAGGTAAAGATGTCAGCAGCTGTTTCCACATACAGAAAAGAGAAAATAGACTGCTATAGATATGTGCAAAAAACATCACAGGATTCCCGCTTCTTAGGACAAAAAGGCAGATTCCAACACCCTATTGCTTTTTTAAATTCACTTATTCAAGCATTTTATTTGAGGAAATGTAAGGTTGCTTTGTCCCTCCTTGTATTAAGATATGGCTTGCAGTTGGCCATGGTCTGCCTGTAACACAGCAATGTCTTGGAGCCTCCTGAGACCAATGAGCTGCTTGGCCTCTGCTCTCTTCCTCCAACATTGCTATTAAAAGCATTTGGCATAGTTGAACATGACAGGCTGCTGGTTCAGGCCTCTGGTCATACTCAAATCTGTCAAATGTGATGGCTTACACTTGGGAATTTTGGAGTGTGCAACCTTGTAAAATAAACAAGGTATTAAAGGCTCTTCCCTAGATTATGCAGCATGAGTCCATCTCATTGCGTCTTTCTTCCTTCCCACTACCAAAATAATCTGCTAGTAGAAGTCAGGACAGACATTTGCTTGTACATAAATAAATAAATAAATAACAATCTGACATCTAAAGATATTTGATTCTCTATTTTGCATTCTTTCATTCTTTTACCTTACCAAGTACTTCAGTTTAGTTTTTCCTAACGTATCTTTTTGGCTGACTTTTTATTTGTTTGTGTAATAGACAAACTCTACCAGAGTTTGAAGGAAATCTTCACTATTTTATTTATAGTAGTGTTGCTGAAACTCATTTATTTTAAAATCCCTTGCTTGGGAGTACTTGCAAAAGCACAAATCTCTCAGGGAAGAAATGAAACAAATTGAGATCTAAACTGGCTTGACAAAATAAGTATGAAATTAAAAAGCAACAATGGAAAAAAAAAAGAAGTATAGTTCATAAAGTAGTGCACAATTAAACGCCAAAGCCTAGCTAGTGTTTTTAAAGGAATTATGAATTTGTAAGAATACAGGGAATATTTTTATATTAGAATAAACATAGGAAACATCATGTTCTGAGGTATAAATCACCCCTAAACATCCTTGTCCTAGGATTAGGATTGTCCTAGGACTTTCCCTTGGAGAAAGGAGATTTCCATTATTATTAAACCATAACTTACAGTGTTTTCAGCATTTATTTCAGAGTGATTCAAAAAAAAAACCAAGTTAGATGATGTTATGTGGCATCGCTTTTCTTTATGATGTGTAGGATTTGGGTAGAGACCAAAGTTCTCAAGCTTAGGTGCTTAAAAATATGACACTTAGGCAGTTAAGGACATGATTAAATGATCTGATTTTCCCAAGATATTGCACACCCTTCAATCTGTTGAGAGACAGTCTGCCTAAAATTATAGCAAATAATGCAGCTGAGCAGGGAAAGCAGGAAGGACTTCTATTGCTTTACTTCTATCTAGCACTCCCACACAACAGACAGATTAATTTACCCCTTTACATTAGCTGAATGCATTTTTTTTCTTCTTTTTATTTCTAAAGTTTGGAGGGCGAGGAGTTGCCTTACTCCAGAGTACTGTCTCTCTCTTTTACACACTGCTGCTTTTCATTTCTCTGAAATCAATGAACTTTACAAATACTGGGAAAAAATAATAATAATGGGAAACTGGTAAAATGTTCTGCTTAATGCTGCTTGAAAAGATTCTTCCATTTCAAAGTTAATAATTTCTAAGTCAGGTTATGCGTGCACAGTACATCAACCTTGACAGCTTTACCCATAGAAAGGTTGTGCTTGATGATTTTAGGTGAGCTAGATCTGATGAATATTCATGTCCCAAACCTAAATTCATTGCCTCCCAGCTCTTCAAACTAGTTATTTGGTTTTCTCTATCTTTTGTAATAACTATTAAGTGCTCCGTGCAAAACAGTTGGGTGACAAACAGGTATAAACACTGAATTACCTTTTCAAAACTGGATCTTCCCACCTGAAATAAGCAGTATTGTTCTGTAGTGGAATATATATGGATCCACCAAAATGCTTAAATAGACTAGTTCCTAAACTGACTATATAGTTAAACTGATTCAGAAGCTGTGTACAAGTCCTAAGGGCTCCTGTTACAATCTGCAAAATATATATATGTCATATGTATTTGCAATGCCATTAAAATCAATTGATGTTTCAGATGCATGCCTTAAACAGGTGTGGGGGCACTCTTTACCCTGAAGTTTAGGTTTGGGACTGGGAAGAAACATCTGTAACAATCTTCAATTACTCTCCAAGCTATTAAGAAAGTTTCTATTTCACATTACAAAGTACTGCAGTAATACAGCACCTTACAGAACTAATGAAAAATCCAAATTCTGGACTTTCTGAATGATAGAAAAGATAACATAGCATGAAGTTGGTGTAAGAAAAATATAACCTGGACAGAAGAATCTAGCACAGTATTAAATGAAGTTACTCATATTAAGTGGATCCAGACTACCAGTTTACCAAATTCCGCTAGCACCCTTAATGCAGCTGTGGATGAGGCTTGATAGACTCGGTACTGTTAAATGTAAGTAAGAAGCTGTCAATCACTTCTTACAATTCAGTTGCCATTTTGCAAACAGTAACATTCTCATTCACTGCCATTTACATAAAATATCGTATATGTAGGGTTCAATATACAGCCTAGTGATTTTTCAGCATGTAGCACTGTGAAAGATAAGTCTTGAAATGGCATGACATTTCGCTATGAACTGCTGAGCCATCATTTTGCAGGCAAGCAATATTTCATAGCCAGTATTAACTAGTGCAAGTAAGCGAAATTGTCTCTTAAGACCACTATATGCTATACTTTTCTACGAATCTTTAGAGAACTTGCACGCCAACATGTAATAATTCATGGCTGAAAGCAATTACTCCCATTTAAACAAGATGCAAAATTTGCTTGCATTGAACAGGATTTCTCAGTGAGATATAGATAAGTGCAGAATACTGTATGCAAATTCAAAAATAGAATAAAAACCTAAAGGAGCTTTCCATAGCATAAAAACCTCTGTCAGTAGATAAAGGTCTTCCAGTTTCACCTTCTAAACCAGCAGTGCCATTCTCGCTCAAGATTTTCCTTTTGGAAATGTCACCAACAAATAACACAGGGAGCAGGCAGGAGAGGAGCTGACAACTCTGCAGAGGTGACAGCTGGCTGGCAGTCATGATTAGAAGCCCAAAGCAGTGTTGGTAGGCAAAGATAAGCAGTACACAATAAGCAAATCCTACTTACACCTGCCAATGACTAGTTTGCTCAAGTCCAAACCTCTCTTTGTAGGTTTCACCTCTCCCAGTGACAAACCTCCCATGTGTACTGCTGCAGTGACCTTTTCCTACAGGGCTCAGCAGCACTAACCACCCTGTCAGCCATCCCAACAACCACTGTACAAAAACCTTTGATCTTGTAGTAAGCAGAATTAGTAGCTGCTGCCAGCACCAAATCATTAAGGCTGAATGAGTTCATTGACATTGTTGTCACTACAATGAATAACCTAATCTCTACTGCTGTAAAAAATATTGATTAAGAGGAAAGATTTTAAAGAAGTGGTGGCAGTTATTTTCAAGAATGTGCCTGCAGAAAAATGGAATCTGAAAACAGCACCCTGAAAAATTATCGTTTTAATTTAGGTTGAATTATTTTACTGAACTTGAATCTCATTGTTTTCAAGTTTACTGTGAAGTGCTCTCATTTAATTTGATGTTCAGATATTTGATGGATGAACACATTCTTAAACATTTTCTGCTAATACAGTGAACATTTTTCATGAATAACATTTCCATTAACTTAACGATATATTAACAGTAATGTGGATATTAAAAACATTATCAGTGAGAACAATCCCTTCAGAATACTGCAATTCTCCTATTTCCTCTTGTTTTATGTGCCAAAAAGAATGTTGAAATTGATAAATCTCATTTCAGTTATATATATATATATACACTTAGCAAAGCGTTTATTACAATATGAGCGGGGGGTTAGTGTTCATAGGTAAATCATGTACACTTGTATAATATGATAAAGTGAGTCAGGAGATTCATCTCTTGATTAGACAAGGAGTTCTTCTGGAGTTTTTATTTGGTAGATCCTATTGAAATCAAGAGTATAATCTGGGAGGTCTCTTAGTAATTTTATTACAGAAATTAACTATCAGTGAGAGGGGCTATTGAGAACTTTACTAAATAGCTTTTTTTTTTTTTTTTTCTAAAAAAAAACTATAGTAAATGCAAAGGAGCAGTACTACTGAGAAGCAGCAAGATGCTTGGCATTTTCTGTTTTACTGCACCTTGGCTGCTTGTCAAATGTAAGATGTTCTTCTCCACACATGAGGATTAGGTAAATAATATACACTTGAATATTTTGAATAAAGCATGAGGATTACTAAGGAATAACTTCTTGATTCCCCATAAATCCTATTCTCATGGAATGGTTCTGCATTTAACTTCTCTAATCAGCTGATACTGCCTTCCTACCTTCCAGAATTAACTGAGCATCATTTGAAAGTTTTCTCCTTGCTTTTCCTTTTAAAATGCTTGGATGCTTTATACTCCACATTTTAAAGGTATTAAGGAACATTTCTACCTGTCATTGTTACTAAGTGCTAACTGTACATTGATACCCTAACTGCTGCCTTACAGAAAATTAGTGGAATGCTTTATCAAAAAGGACACAAATATTACTATAAGAAAAGCACCTTTATAATTCAATTTTAGAAAGATTACGAAAGATATCACTTTTCTTATTCTATGGTGACTTTGTTTTTGGTTTTATTGAACTTTGGTTTTATTGAACTCAGACTACCTTCTTGTTTCCTTTGACTCCCAGTTCAAGAATTTTGTTTTGCTTGTTCTGACTGCTTTCCTGATAGCTATCTCACATGTATTTCTTTACATTTCCTCCATTCTACTATTTACTGTTTTCATTTTTTATTTTATATTACTGCATTTGAGAAAATCTATATAAAAACCCTACCCGGTAAGAAAAGGCAATTTCCAAGCAATCTGCTATGGAAGACCATAAAATTGTCACTCAGGGAAATAAAACATTCAAGGTAAGAACAGACAGACAGAAATCACTATTCAGCAACAGTTGACAACAATTACACTAGATGTACAGATGGACAACAAAGGTGCAATCCAAATCTTTAATTTCACAGCCCCACCTTCTCTGTAGAAAATGCCTAAATTAAATTTTTCACATTGTTTTATTTCTTCATATTTTAAGTAGGATATTTCAAGGAGGAATTCTGTTGGAAAAAGAACAGTATTCTGAAAGAAGAGCATGACTGAATCATCGAGGAATAGCATTTGGTGATGGTTTTGAATTTAAACAATGGATGTTAACTTTGTGAAGGTTGCTTTGGGTGATTACCATAACATTGATTATTGGTATCTCTGAGAAATAAAATACTTTGAACATACTGTCTGTGCAGTGGAGCAACAAGCAAATAAGTCTTTGGCCCAGAAAGTTTACAATTTCCATGACATTTAGGACAGGACAGGATGAGAAAACAATCAGGGTGATTATAGAAGAGTCTGTAGTGACCAGATGCAGAACTGAGCAAAGCAGCAGATGAGAAGCCAGCCAGAAGCTGTTTGCCTAATCAATAACATGAGAAGCAGATGCAAAGGGCAGATTTATCACAGTTAATAGGAAGAATACATTTTCCCAATGCAGAAATAAAGCACAGCAGATATATGGATGCTTCTGAGGCAAAAATTGATGTAAGGTTTTGGAAAACAACACTGAGAGACTAAAAGGGTGGGTAACTACTGTAGAAACCAGCAGACTTAGTAATCTGATGATAAAAAAAATAATCAAACCAACAAAAATAATCTCTTCCCTCTATTTTCCTAATTCCAAAATAAGGAAAATCTCATAGTGGTGGGATGCTTAGAGTATCAATAAATGTAAGTGAAAGCAATAATAATAATAATAAATATTAAATACTGGATAATTCCTAAAAACGTTGATAACATGAAGTATAGCAATAGAATATTTCCTTCTTTTGTCACTGAAAAAAAAAAAAAGGAAATGAAAATGTGCATCTTTTTTCCATTTCTACTTCTGATTTATACAGTAAGATAATGTCAAATAGTTCTGACATGCAGCACCACACTGTTACTGTTAAGCAAAAATTAGTAAATAATTAGCAGTTCTGAACTACACTGTCAGGGTAAATTTTTAATTATCAATTTCAACAGACTGTAGGAACCAAAAAAGCTTATTGAGACTGATGAATATTCAGAAAATGTTTTGCTAATTTTAACCTATGTGGACTCACTATGAAAATGTTTTTACTGTAGTTTTGTGCCCTCGGCTCATAGTGTCATCCTTTATCTGTTAGCTTCCTAAGACCCTTCTTCTGCTCTATCCTCCAAGAACTAAAAACTTACCATGCTGTGTCATTGCCAACCATTTAAGGTTGCATCCTCTTATCTTTTAACTCCCACGAGGTGACATTCAAAGCCAAACAGCTTTGAACATGGAAACTGCACAGATAGTGACAGCACAAAGAGGTAGCACAGCTTGTGAAGCACCATGGCTTCCACCACTAATAACATGCCTGTACACTCTAGAGTGGCACTGACACACGTGTCTGTACATGTGTTCACACTCCCACCACTTGGACAGACTCATGCAGGCAGGATATACGCAGGCATGTATCTGTGATCTTCTTGGAAAGATACGTTTTACCTCCCAACAGTCCCACTGGCATATAATTGTATATAGCATCCCAAGAGGTGACTTACCAAGATAGGCTTTCTGCAGAACAGAAAAATAATATTTAGGTTCATTCAGATCTTGTATGGTTTAGGGATGGGACATGGTAAAAATAAAAGCCAAGATTTCTTCTACTGCAAATTTGCCTACTACAAAAAGAAATCAATTTCTTTATCCCCCCTTGGAAAATATATATATATATATTTCCAAAATTTAGTCCCTGCAAATTTTCTGTACTGAGAAAATTTAAAACAATAAGTGACATAGTATTAAGTGAGGAACTTCAGACTTTTGCCCAACTTGTCTGTTCAACTGAGAGTTAATATTTGTTTTTATGTTTTATTATTTATTTATAGGTAAAGCAATTAAACCAAGATAGCGTGAAATAGAGCATACCTACTTAATACCAATTCCATCAATTCTGTATTGTGTTTCATATAATTATGGGCTGAAAGACAGATTAATGTTTTCTATTTTGTATTAGCTAAACAGTAGAAAGATGTTCTTTTTATGTAGAGGCAAAGACAACACACATCACAGTAATTTTCCTGCCTTGTTCTCTGATTCTTCCGTTAGGTCTCCTAATTACTAAAGCCCCAAACCCCTATACAAAGAATATGGCTTAAACCCAGGAGCGTTCATCATTTTGTAAAAATACTGCAAAACATACATCATTTTTTTCTGAGAAATCAAAGTTAACTTGTCATTTAAATTATACAAAGGGAAATATGCATCCAAAATGGCTGGTAGCTACAAGGAAGGTACACAGTTTATTTGGAACCTAACACATTTTGATATTAAAAAATGAAATCATTCTTAAGCTTTGAACTTGAATGTCAAAGTCTATGACACAGCAGACTTCTGCTGAGAAGGTAATAAGACCTCTGGATAGCTGGGTTCACGCCAGAATCTCAGTCAGGGAGATAAGGGGAGCTGCTTTAATAAATCACTGCCAGAACAGCAGCCAATGACCATGGATTGCTCCCCAGCATCCCAAAGCACTCTCATCTCCTATAAATGTCATCTTGAGTTAAAGCCAGAATGGACCAAAAAGCAGGGCTACTGCTTGGCTGAAGTTACACAAGAGAAGATGAAAATCAAACCAAAATGAATGAAAAAATAAACACAAAGGAAAATAAAAGAATCCTTCGTCAGCTAGAAAGCTTCAGAAAGATGTAAGAGTGTACATCTCCTCTAGCCTATGAACTACTCCAGTTAGACTCCTAGGATTGTCACTAACCAGCATTCCCGGTAGGTCACTAACATAAAGCTGGAGATGGCCTCAAATGGCTTCAACATATGAGGAAAAACAAACAAACAAAAAAGCCCCTCATTACAAATAAATCCTTTCCCTCTACACTATTAGATGATGGCAACACTTAAGATGGAAAGCAGACTAGCAAGTCAGAAACGAAATACAAACATAAATGCAAACAGCAAAAACACTTGAAGCCTGTTGCAATTAATAAAACCCCAGCCAGTTTAGGAGATGTCCCCCTCCCATATCTCAGCCTTCTTGGCTGTCTCATTTATTGCCATCCACACTACAAAGCCGAAGTAATTTCTTTGAATGTTCCACATCAGCAGCATTCATCAGGATGTAAAAGGCTTCTTTCCAAACTGAATACTGACAACAGCTTTCTGTTACTTTTTCTCATTTTTCATATTTATCCTGTCTTCAAACTCGCAGCACAGGGTGCACTATTACACAAACAAGCGTACCAGAATGAATGTGAGTGTGCCAAGCCCAGCATAAGAGGTTGAAAGAGAAGCTGGAAAAAATACAAGGCTGTTGAAACCGATACACTGGACAGACACGAGACCATGAAATTGAACCTAAAAAGGAAGAGCAATCACATAAGGTCGAATAGAAGTTTCATACATGTAACTGGACATCAAAAATACTTTCTCATATTTACTGAAGAGAGAAAGGGAGGAATGAAACAATGAACTTGGATTTCAGAATGGTACCATCCCACTGAGCTATAATCCTACCATCAAAAATGCAGTGGTGATAAATTTAAAATGAGGCGATGACTATGGGAAAATGTAAGAGAAAGTACTATAGCTAACTACTGGGTAACTCATGCAATGAAATATATATCAAGGTGAATCAGAGTTTATTTGGAAGTACAGTCTATCCTTCAGAAAAGTGGGACTACAGATTAATATTACTTTCTTTTATAAAAAGAAAAAAAAAAAAAAAGATCAAAGGTGAATATAAGAATAAACATCTTAATGAAAGGAACAGGGAAAAAAATACCCGAAACCAAAAAAAACAACATACAAACAAAAACCCCAGAACACTACCAGAATACAGGAAAGCTGGTCAAACCTAAAAGACACCCCAGGAGGTATAATGGAATTCAATACTGCTTCAGAAGAAGAATGCAAGGAGAAAGAAACGACCACTGTGATCTTAAAGTTCCAAGGTTAAAGATGTCCTTTCTTGTAAAATGAAAAAGGGGAGGAAACCAATTAAATAAGATGGCTTCAGCTGAGTCTTGCAGGTGAGAGATAAGGCCTGAGAAGAAGCATTGTGAAGTAATGTTATCCAAATGGGAATATAGAAGGCTTTTATAAAAATATCAGAGGAAAAAACTAGCAGTAGGAAGAAGAACCCATTAATGAAGGGTGCATGACTTTAAATTAGTAGTAACTCAGAAATAATGGAGATAATGCCTTTCCTTTAAGAAATCCTTGTTTAACCATGGAAATAAAAACTCTGCCAAAAATCTGGCTTTAAAAAAAAAGCCTTGCTTTACCAGTTATTTATTTATTTATTTATTTATTTATTAAAGATCTTTATAAACTTTAGAGAAAAACAGCAGACAAAACCACTTCATGGAAAAATATTAATATACATTAACTTTCAGGAAATGTATGAACAATTCTGTGTGTTCTCATCCAAGACATTATTCTGTGTTTGCCAAAAAGAAGCCAATTAACAATAATAATAAAAAAAATAGTAACCAAAAAAAGCCTTATGCTTGTTCAACTGGTGGAAAATTAAAGGAATCTGAGCATATAAAGTGAAACAATGTGTAAAGCACACTGATCCTACAACTTCAAGTACTATACCTCACTACATACCTACCACACATTCAGTTATTTATTTGTATTCATTAGTTACTGCTACATATTTCTTCAGTGCCTCTGCTATTAGCTTCATGGGATTTTACTGAATCATAATGTGATGCCGATTGATTCCTAGGACTTGCACAAAGTCTTGATGGAATTGTCACACAGACTTTGTTACAAATTGGAAACTAAATATGTATTAGAGAACTTAGAAACTGCAGCAGAGAGAAAATCAGTACTGTTTTGCTACTACAAAGAATTACTCTGAAGTACTATGCTAATAAATATATTTTCTGGCATAATAAGCACACCTTTATCTAGTATTTAATATAGTTTTTCTTCTATCTCATTTGTCTGGCTAAAAATTTACACGCTCATACATTGCACTTTACAGTCCCTCGCTCATTCCAATTGCACCTTGACAACATCAATACCTCCAGGCCACACCATGATTTCCATTGCCTGAGGGCAAATGGAAATTACCAGAATGATTTTTATAATTGAGAGCATCTCAAATGGTTCTTGAGTGACCGTTTGGCTACATGCAGTATCTGGCAAAACCTGGAGCATGAAGCTGAGAGAACCACACCACCTCTGCTGGGTTTTTAGGTCACTGAGCTGCTAGTAGAATTGCAGGGACTCCTAGGGCTCTCTCTGCACCTGGCGAACGTCCTCTGCAACAAAGGGCCCAGCATATTCCACTAAAAGAATCCATTGCACCCATGCCAAAAACAGAGACAACAGAAATACTTGCATTATTTTCAGCCAACAGCCTATAAAATAATTTCAGAGCATCCTGGCTGAATTGGATTAGGATGTTGCATGCTTCTATTTTCCTAGCATACTAACGAGAGCCAAGGCAGCCCCATAGGCATATGTGACACTGTACTTGTCATGGCACATATGCTCTTGGGAATAGTGTTCTCTTCAGTATCCTTTTAATATCTTGTGTGCACAGACTTGGGAGTTTTCTTTAGAAGAACTTAGAAGGTGTTAAGGAGACACATGGTAATTCTCCTTTGGTACATAATTAGCAGCACAGTTTGCTTGTTCTCGATAAAGTCACTTTGCTGTGTCTCTAGGAGCCTCCTGCTCTGGATTCAGCCAGGCCAACATCTCGCTTTCTGGCTGCCCTTTTCACATATGTTCCTTTTGAAAAATTGCTCAGGAAAGTACTAAGTCATTCCGAGTACTCTCTGGCAAGCTGTAAAGAAAATTTAGAGTGTGCTAACAATCTTTTTTTGGGAAGTTTTTAATGGCAAATAGTCCTGTTTGAAGAGTATACACTGGAGACCCACAAGAAAGCTGACTACATGGGGGGCCCAGTGCAGGAGCTGCTCCATCTCTTTTGAGGGAGCCAAGTACTAAAATGCATATAATAAATGTTAGGCTGATTAATTATATCACAGACCCATGATATACTCATGAGACCGTCACAGCAAAAATACACACACATCTTCTAAAATCATACTGTTCAACATACTTTTATTTTACCAGGAACAGAAAAGGACACAGAAACACAGTAAGATTTGTGTCTAACTGAGTTTCCTTAAAGAGTGAAGGCTTTCTCTGACATGTACACTGATCTACATATCTCTCCTGAGGGAATTCTACAGGGTCAAATGAAAAGAGAAAGTAATTTACTAAATCTACAGTTTAAGCATCCAGCTATTGAATCAAATCTCATACCATTCAGGATGACCTGACCACACATATAGAATAATCTCTGCATTATGGGACACTGTTACAAACAGTTTTTTTTAAAATATATGTGGAGATGAAATAGGGCACCACTGTGGAAGTAATAGTAAAATTATCAGATTTATTACAGTTCTCATTTTTAAAAATTAAAATGATGTTACTTATTTCTACTTATTTTTTCTTGCCTTTTCCTTTTTAGAGCTTATTTATTTCCTGATGGCTGACCTACATGTTAAAATAAAAATCCTACAAATCCAGTTGTGGCATACTTAAGTTAGGCTCACCCTTCCTAGGATTTGTAATGGGCTATTACCTAGCAAAATTCAACCAAGACACCAGGAACTATTACCTCTTAAAAACATAAAACTGGCATTTAACAACAAGGTGGTTTCTCAGCAACCAGTAACATGAACAGCAAAATCTCCTACAAATTGAGCTAGAACTCCTAATTAATCTCCTCTCAAATACAGGAATTATTTTACATTATGTTTACATTGTCCTTTTTTTTTTTTTTTTTTTTTTTTTTTTCTGTGCTGTACTATATGAGTGAAATATTTTCATTGCACTGATAATCTTTGTTTTTAAGATATTGGCCTAAAACATCACAGCTGACAGAGATGAAGAAAATATACTTCATATCCTCTGTGTATTTTCCTCAAGCATGGAACTGATGGGAGGCAGCCTTGGTTAGCTGTGTAGTACAGGGTAGTCACTAAACTGTTCTAGTACATTTTACAGAAGTTCCCTTCAAGTCTTAAATGAATATTTGGATATATGTCATTATGCTTCTACCTCTAATGGTACCTACTATACAGGCAGGTTGGGGACAGAGGCTGGAAAAGCAGAAGACACACTTCAAAGCCAGCTTTATGAGGAACACTCACTTTGAAAAAAACAAACAAACAAACAATCAAACAAACAAACAAAAATAAAAACGGAAAACAATCTGAGCTCCCTTTGGTTTACAAGAAGTTGCAGCTTGAAAAGTGCTGATAGAAATTTCACATCATAATTACCTATGTCACAGCCACAACTGTGAACCCAGAAATGAACTTTTATTTTCTTGAAAGAGAAGCTCAAAACCCTTATTCCTTTAACAATTCAATTCTTAACAAAATGAATGAAGTTTTTTTGTTGTTGTTTTTGTTTGTTTGTTTTGTTTGTGTTTTTTTTTTGTGTTTGTTTATTGGTTTTTATTTATTTATTTATTTATGCTGTTTTCATGGAGGAAAGACAACAGCCAATGACTAATTTTTTCAGAATGGGGCATGGCAGAGAAGGTTCTTGCCATGTTTCTGAAGCTTCAAGAGAACAAATATAATTTACAAAGCACTACATTATTCTGTTCCCCCTTCTATCAATGCCATGGCCAGTGAAAGAAATAGAGCTTTTGCCTAGGAAGTAGTTATGATTCTGTAAGTGCTAGCCAAGCCCACTATGGACTAAGGACCAATACTGCACAAAGCATTGCTGACCTTCAGTATTTATCTCCTTTGCGCTGGGTTGTTCCAGATAGCTGCAGCATATCCAAGAATCTGTGGAGGTTGCTACTACTGCCCACACTGGAAATCTTCAGAAACTGAGTCAAATTTCTTGAAGCTCACTTACCAGAGCAATGTTGTTGTTGTTGCAGAGCAATGCTTACACTAAGCCAAGGACTTTTCAGCTCCCCGCTCTGCCCTGCCAGCAGGCAGGCTGGGGGTGCAGCAAGAGCTGGGAGGGGACAGACCCAGGACAGCTGACCCAAACTGGCCAAAGGGGTATTCCATACTATCTGACGTCATGTTAAAAAACATATAGGGGTGGCTAGCCAGGGTGGGGGGCTGGCTACTCGGGGATGGGCTGGGCATTGTCAGCGGGTGGTGAGCAATTGCATTGTGCATCACCTGTTTTGTACACACTATTATTTTTATTATTATTATTATTATTTCCTATCTTAATAAACTGTCTTTATCTCAACCCACAGGCTTTACTTTCCCGTTTCTTTCCCCCATCCCAGAGAGGGACGGGGGAGGGTGAGTGAATGGCTGTGTGGTGTTTAGCTGCCAGCCGGGTTAAACCACAACAGTCCTTTTGTTGTGGTTTAACATTAAAAATTCCTGAATACTCAGGAATTCAATGGCATACTAAAATGACACTCATATACAAAGTCCAGTCTTAAAATTTCCTACACTGCCAATCCATTACAATCATTCCAAAATAATATTTGATGGGTAATATTTTGGAAAACAGCACTAATGAAAATCTAGTTGGACTTTTTGCTTTCATAATTTACCTGGTAGGCTTTAAGTTATCATTGTTGACATATTTAATTTTGAATACACAGAAAGATTATTCTTCCTACATGGTTTGCCACTGAGTTTATCCTTTTTACATTCACCTATTTCTCAAGAGTATTTTTGTATCCTTATTTTAAGCAATTAAAGAGAGAGAAAGATGTACAAAACAGGATATTTCTTTCTATCCTGAACAACAAAGCCAATTCAGTGTTTTTTTTTTTTTTTTTTTTGTTTTGTTTTGTTTTGTTTTTGTTTTTTTTTTTGTTGTTGTTGTTGTTGTTTTTCTTGTTTGTTTGTTTTAAGCATCAAAAATTTAGGTCATATATGCCCTACTAAAGCAATTCTTTTCATGAAGGATATGGATTGTAACTCAAAGAGGAAAAATAATAACTCTTTAAAGTTAAAGAAACATGCTGAATATTTCAATAGCTTTGCCACACAGAAACTGGTTTTCCTAACATTGAGCCATTCTAAAACCCCTTGGAAGGTAATTCCTTCCACTACAGGATGACCTCTGGATGAAAGTATGTCACGTCATCAGCTATGGCTGATGTAACTACGTATAGGTGTCTCACTTCACTACAGTGATCCAGTAGAATTTCTTTTATGTTAAATGAAAGAAACAAGCAAATAATACAAAATTTAAAAGGAAAAAAAAATATCTTCAGAACAAGAGAATTTTATCTTAATATAAACCACATAAACCAAAAGGTATCTGTCTGTCTATGCTGCTGGTACAGTCAATAAAAGGAAGTAAGAGCCTCCAGATGGTGGTTCAAGAGTCATGAAGATTATACACCTTTATTGATCACTTGCCTTTCAAAAAGCATTACATTTCCTCCAGTTACCCCAGACACAGACCATTCAATACATTTTGTCTACTTTGGTGTTTGAATCTGGCAATAAGAATCTCATAGAAAGACCAAGACTTGACTTGTAATATTAAGTCAGTCCTCATGCCTTTGTTCCTAAAAGTTCATGATCTTGCTACTAAAACTGTACCTTCATTTTTAATTTAAATCAACACATTTTCAGATTTCAAGCAATGGCTATTAGCATTAGTCTGTTCACAAATGACCAGTTGGAAGATATGTAATACATAACTTAATATTTTCTGTCTCTGCAGTCTCTTTTCAAGAACACTGTTCAAGTCCTATCAATTTCAAATATTGTATTTTCACTTTTAAGTTAGTATAGTGATGGAGCGGTAAAAATTGTACCTTATTATAATATAAAAAAATTAACATGTATAATTAAGATTTATTCCTAAATAAAAAACCTTCAGGAATGAAAAATACATGTTCTGTCAATTAATTTACTTCCCAGGGCAACATAATACTTTCCAAAGATGCACATGCTTTTAAGTTTCAGTAAAGCAATTCTTGCTGTCCTGAATTTATCTACACAGTATTTAGCAGGTTTAGCAGCCATTTTACATTCTGTTCTGCAGTGTGAAACAGATCTAAAGCATCATACATCCAAAGAAATAGATAAGAAAGTATTTACACTGGAAATTAAAGTTGATGAACACATGTACCAGATTAAAAGATTATTTGTTCAGGTAAGTCTTAATTACGAAACGCTATTCTTTTAATTTTATTAAAATATTTTAGATTTTTCAGTCCATTAAGCAGGCTCAAATTATAACTACACTGTATCCTTTTGTACAAAACTTCATTTGCAAAATGTATTGTGGGTTCCACTCTTAAGTTTATACATCTGATCCTGCTTAAATTGTTATGACAATCTTTTGTTTACAAAGGAAATCTTTGAAGACTTAATATTTTAACAATTAGATACAGATGAGATTAGTGCTGTAACTTCAAAAGAAAACAAACTCCATGCACATTGCTGCACAAAACAATTCCCTGTAAGCAGCTGAGGCTGTCACCAGGGACTCAAGGAGGGGCAGGAAGGCTCCGCAATGGCACTCAATGAACAGATTGAAGAGGGAGGATGGTCTTTCCCTCTCCCCATCAAAAGAAAACCCAGAGGTGACACAGTTAAGATTTATAAGTAAAATGTTGATACAAGCAAACTGAGGGACTTTTTTTTTTTTTTTTTTTAAAAAAAAAAAAAAAAGTTTAACACATGTTTCACTGTGCAGCTGGCGTTACGCAGCGAGGGGTATTCTCTGCCCTGGCGTGTAGTTTTGCTACCACGCTGCATCCCTCCCAGCTTTTTCTTCATGCTCTCTCCTTTTGAACAGCTTATAGGGATAAAAGCCCATTTCTTTCTCTGAAATTAAAAGGCTCCCACATTTTTATTTTATTTTTTTTAACCTGACCGACTTTAGACACATCCTTCTTTTCATTTTATCTGATCGTAAACAGCCCAGGACCAGCTTTCAGCTGGATTCCAGCCTCCTTTTCTAGCTACTAATGATGAAGCTACCTTGCAATGCAATTGCCAATACAAAATTAATTTAACATCATCCTAGGACAGAGAGCTCTAAGAGCAGCACACTGAAAGGGAAAGGGTCAAATGCTTGTGGTTTCTGTCTGCTGTACTGTAAGCATCCCCACAACTGAAGTGGCAAATATGCACTTGTGTCCTTAAGATGCTATGCTTAATTTAACTTTATCCTTCCTTTCACCTGCCTGTTTTGACCATACTGCCAACCAGGTGGAATAACAAATGTACAAAAAAACAGCAGAAGTTGTCAGAGCGGATCACTATGTCTCTTTCTCATTACCTCCTGTGGGTGCAAAAAGTGCTCTCTGTTTTGTTTCTTATCATTTTAGAGTTCTGCTGAAGCTGCCAAATCCAAATGTTTTTAAAGTGAACTTACATCTAATAAATTGAAAGCAACTGATTTCTATAGTGTTTCAGAATAATTGGTTCCTATGGAAGTGATGATTGGAATATTCTCATAATTCTTGTGTTTTGTTTGCCAAACACGCATATATATGTGTACCAAGAAGTACCACAATCTATTTAAGTAGCTATCATAAAGAACAGTTCTTCAATAAATGACTTAAGTAGTAAACAAGAATAGCTTACTCCACAAGGAAGTAGGTCTCTCTGAGGCAATTTATAACAAAAGACAACTTACTGATCACACAGCACTACATTTCCAATACTAAATCCTCAAAATCTTAATTTTTATATTCAGTTTCATGAAGCATGCCTAAAATATGTCATGTTTGTTAATGTTAGGATTGAAATATCAATCATACCTATTTTATTGCACATTTCAGTGTGATTTTTTTAAATAGATATGCAGGAGAATAAAATTATAACATTATTTCCTCCAGCCATCAACCAAATTAAAACATTTGAAATAACTTCATATGTTTCTTGACTTGAAGAATCGAATATGCATCACACAAGAGATTTGAATTATTTAATTTTACATTTCAGCCTAGGGTATTTTGGGTAATGATTTAAATCTTGCTACCCATATATTTTTCTAACACAAGGGAGGCAGTATGTTAGTCTTTGCTGACAGTGGTGAAGTAGTGAACCAAAATGATGCTACTAATACTGTAAAGTGCATTTTAGGTAGTTGTTATTAAATATACTGATATTCTCTTCAGAAGTAGATTACAATCAAAATAAACCATCTGCATTTTTCCTGAAGGAAAGTATAGCAATCTGTTAAAATACATTAAGTCCAGCCTCACTTCAAATAACTTTGAAGTATGTAAACCAAACTTTGATATAAGCAGAAATAAAGAATGCTAATAGACTGCATGACATTAATACGTAGCTCCACACAGGCCAATTTGAAGAAGTAGATTTGTGAGAAAGTTAAATGCATCAGCTGCAAACAGACACCCTTCAGTTTAAGACCATACAGCAAATTATACGCTCAGCTCATTTAGCACCACATGAGAATGCAATTTGCTTCCATTCCTTCTAAGCCTAAAAACTTACTTCCATGATTCCCTTTTCATAAAATTGAAATTAGTTGATATTGTGTCTTTTTCTGTCACTTGACAAAAAATGAAAAAGATAAAACTTCATTTGTCATTCATTTCACATAATCACTTGCAGCTCATTCTTGTTTTAAAGTAAACATCTGCCATGCACTGTTCTTGCCTTTTCTCAATGTCATTCTTTATGTAAGCTAGATGCAAATAAATATTTCTGCAGACATGATATTGCAGGATCATGACAGTTTAACATACTAATGACAGCATGCTAACAATGCAGTTTGTTTATGTCACTGGTATTAATATCTGAACCTAAAAACCTTACACAGCTGTTAAATGTTTCCTTGTTTTGGTTTGTGTTTCTGTGAGCAATATTTAAAGCAACCAAGGAACTGGGAAACCTTACAAAATTATATCAAAGTCCAGTTGTTCTGCTTACCTTATATTGTCCAAATCCTTACTTTTGGAAGCATGATCAGAAATAAAGTTATACTCAATTCAAATGCAATTCTTTCTATATTAATAATATTGTACAAAATCATATTACTGAGAATTTAACTTTTCATTATGCCTTAAAAAATACGGAATTTATTCTCAAAGGGTCCTAAATACTTAAAGACATAATGAACCAAAAAGCCAGGAGCACTCCTTTTGACATAATTATTCTACTCTACATGCATGGATACACACATATTTATGCTGTAGGTAGTTAAATTTAGCATCCTTAGTTTGCAGAAAAATAATAAGGAAATCAGATACACATTGAAATAGATACTTCTCACTAGAAACTTTTCTTGATAGTCTAACAGATGCCAAAATTAGAAAAGATTTACACCAGAGATTACAAAAATGCAGGATCATTTGAGAATAATAAAAGTAAATGGTGGGAAATGTTAACAGTAACAGCTGTGAAAAGAAATGATGGAAGATTAAAAGTATAGAAGAGAGCAACAATAGTAAAAACAGAGTTTTAAATTTAAATTGTTCCACAAGAGACATTATTTAATTATGCCTTCTTGAGATATTTGAGTAATAATTGCAAAAACAGTGAGGTATAGACATTTATAATTATTTCACTATCTGAAGAATCTACTAATACTGTAAAATCACAGCCAGGAGAATTAGCAGATCACACAACTGGATGAACCAGATAATTTTAAGCTTTATAATGACTTCTTTAGTTTGAACCCCAGAACAGCAATCCCAGGAATGCTTTTTGCTGAAGGCAGGTGCAGCAAAGGTATAGGAAACCTGCCACAGCAAAACTGATTTATAGCAAAACTCCATTTTGACCAAGAAGGTCATAGAGGGCAAGCAGTGTATATATCATTTTTATGTCCTATTATTTATTATTTCATATCTACAGGACAAATATTTGTATAATTGCCATCCAGACCTATTCCCAGAGCTGGGTACAGCTGAAATGTTGGGAGATGGAGGGCTGAATGCATGCACAGATTAGTGACTGTGTATAAATATAAGGACCATAGATAGTCTTTTAACTATCTATAGTAAATTCTGGAAGCAGTAAAGTGAACAGGTAATGGTTGTAACATAGCAAAATAGTGATCACATCAACACCAAACTGCAGGGACACATGGCAGAGCAAGTTATTAGTACTGTGCTGAAACACATGGCATTACACAAAAGTAACAGGAGAGGAAAATAAAACAAAGTATGCTGGTCCACTGAACATTATCCCAACGGGTCCAATTCCAAATACCACCAACAATTCCACTGTACTGCCAAAACTTTCCAGTATAATAGGCATCTTATTCTATTATAGTTTTAAGTTACTCTTCATGATCTCAGCCTTTTCTGATACTATGATGAAACAGGGCTATCAATTCAATATCCCAATGTTCCTTTTCCAGAAGTACCATATTCCAGCTCAAGGTTCATCTACTCAGATAAACACCAGAAGAAGACGTATAGTCATTCATGCAGGAAGTTAGTTAATAAATTACAGGCAAAATCTGGAATTATTTTATTATAATTATAATTAATGTATTATGGTGATTATGGTTTGGCTGAGAACAAACAGGCCAGCCTGAGTGAATCTGAGATAACTGCCAAATCTTCTGCACATGTGACAGATGGTAGAAGCATTTTAAAGACTCCCTGTGCACAAGAACTCTGAAACCATACAAATGGAGCTCAGATTTGATGCAAGAACAAAGTGTCTGAAGTGGGTAATTAAAGCAATAAAAGAACACTAAGCAGCACAATTACCTGTACAGCTTTGGGCCTTGTCCAAAAAAGAAAAAAAAAAAAAAAGGTGAAAAGAATGGTGTGGTGCAGTCAAGAGTTGTGAAGAGGAAGTGATTGCACAACTTATATTTATGGTTGTGAAAGAGAAGGAAACTGACTTTTGATCCACTGTGTTAAATTTGACAGGTATAGAGGAAGGACCACCTGGCTGAACTCAGTGGACATTACCTTCTGAAAAGGGCTTCATTAGACTTGCTTAACAGTTTTTATGGACAACGCAGGGTGGTTTGGACTGATTGCAACTTATTTTTCAATAAACTTTACTCTTTCCAAGAACATAATTCATTCTGTGTGTTTATGTTTAATCTCTTTTGTCTCATCTTACTTTGAAAAAGGTTTTGAACTACAAGAATGTTCCTCAAATACTACCTCTAAGAGCCCCGGAGGACAAATTCTAGAGTGTAGAGCAGGAAGACAGAACAGTAAATGAAAAGTAATATCATGATACTGAGAATTAGCCCAAGCACATCTCCACTGCAAACAATGCATCTTGTTCTATAACTAATTTCTTTTGGTATCTGAAGCAAGGTAACTTACAAGGAAGAAGCATTTATAGACAAAAAGTTTCCAAATTAAAATATATGTATATCAAAAGAACGATACAGCCATTGACATCTGATGCTGCCAGCATCCCTTCATGCTTTCACTGAACCATTACAATTCTTTCCGCAGAACAAGCAACTATGCTGCATTCCTTTCTATAGCAATATGCTTTCCAGAGCAGTATGCAAGCAACACTCAAGCCTTAGCTTATGTTGCATTCACATATTTCACTTTTTATGAAGTGGTTCAAAGGGCAATTTAATACTATTATTTAGACGAGCTCTTTCAGGCTAAGTTTCCATAAGGAGATCTTTGAACACTTCACTTTCTGACATTCAGCAAATAAGCAGAAATGCAGGTGCCATCAGAAATTAATTGAGAGTGGAATGAAGCTGGGGACCTGACTGTCTTTTTACACCAGTACCGTGCCCTTAATTTTAATGAATTATTCTTGATTTATCCATGAAATGAGAATCACACTGAAAAAACTATATTTTCCAGAAATTGCATTACTTTTAGAGGTATCAGCCACCCATCTTAAGAGTACTGTACCTCCAGCTCACAAAAAAAAAAAAAAAAAAAAAAAAAAGTTATAAAATGTAAGCAGGAGCTGTAATTTAGGTTGTCAGAGAAAACCTAAGTTTAATTTTCATGAAGAACATGAAGCTGCTGTCAGCAAAAGTTGCTGGCTCAAACATGGACAAACAGTTTCTCTCGCTTCTCTCCCTGGGTACCTGTTAATGTAAATCAGATATTTGAGGCTTATAATTTATTTTGTCTCTGCACAGAGATGCCAGTAGAATCCTTTACAACAGAAAGGCCAGGGAAAATCATGCCAATTATAAAAATGACTTATAATAATGATACTATACAGAAAATGCATATGCCATTGACATATCTACAAGGCTGGCAGAAATGAGAATAATGCTCTTCCACAGAAGTTCATCATGCCAATAGCAAGGAATATCCTGAAACCTTGACAATTCCTATTTTTTTTTTTCCTTTGAGTAAAAAACTAGTATGTAAAATGATACATGAGATAAGATGAAATCTCAGGTACCCACACTGTTGTGAAGGATCAAAACATCTCCTGACAAACAAACCAAGAATCTCAGCAATATCTGCACTGTTTTTTTTTTCCTGATATCATATCATAAATTCACCGCATTTTGTTGAAGATCGGGATAAACAATTTCCTTCTCTTAAGTGACCTAGAACTTTTTTTTTTTTTTTTTTTTTTTGGGACCCATTTTGGCAAATATGCATTTTGCTGTCATCAGAACTCATAAAAATACTTGAGTTTTTCCCACTTCCTAAACACCTTCTTGATGCTTCAAGGAATAGCATACGCTTATACACACACAAAGGCACACAAAGTGTCAAGCACCATTAAGGCTGCAAAAATTAAGCACTGAAAGTTCAGAAAATGCTAGAATTGTCTAATCCATAATTTAAATCTTTCATGCCTGTGCATTATGATAAAGTTTTTAATTACATGATAGTGCATAGTATGTTCCATGGCACCCAGTTCAGAGGTCCAGAAAAGCACAGGCTTTCATTCTTTGTATAAGGGAAAACAGTCATTACAGGGTAAATCCCACTTCACATCTATAATAGGCTTTAAGCTCAGAAATGATGCTGGGGCTCGTTCATGTGGTTTGCTAATGTCAAGAGCAGTACGAGAATGTACAGTGAAGATAGAATATATGTAGATTTTAGTTTTTGAGATCAAATAAATAGTTAATGAATATGAATGAATTTCAATTTTTTAAAAGCCTTGTGTCTTGCATAACATTGGCCAACTTTTCACTAAAGACCCAGAATAATCCCCTGACAAACTTGAAGTCCCTGCTTCAAAACGTAGCAAGCGATAGAGATGAAAGACAGAAACACAGTAGTTTTTAACAAAACATTTTTAGCCAGTCTGACAAAACTGTATAAACAAACCAAAACAGATTTATGTACTGGGAGAAGCTGGACAAGCTCATTAATCTAGAGATGATAGCCTATACGTAGCTTCACATGCAAAACATGTAAGTACCCGCACAATATAGAACAAATTAACACATTACTAAATTACACATCAAAGCAAAGCAAACACAAAGGTTTTGAGTGGCACACAGGGTTTGAGGAATATAAAGAAAAATTTTAAACCTCTAAATTTGGACTTCCTTTTTTTTTTTTTTCCAGAGAAAATGTGTGTAGTTTGAAATATGTGTGTGAATATTCCAAGGTGGAAAGAGCTCTAAAAAAAATCACATTTCAGGTGAACAAAAGACATATAGTAACAAACAAACAAACAAAACTATATTAACAACATTGTCTGTCTTTAATTATATGATTCCCAACCTACAAATTTTCTACCATCTCTCCCACTTTAAGCTTAAGGTTCTTGTTCTCATATGTAGCTCCACAAAAGTCCCTCCTGCCCACATCTCATTTCTCATTTTCTCCTTCTGTTACTGCCTGACTTCCATCCAAATTATTCTCTTAAATGCCTACTAACATTTTCTCTGGTCTTTGCATCATGTTATTACTTACATTCCAAATAACCAACCCAAACTACCTAAAATTGACTTTTTCTGCAGGTTAACAAATGCTAATAAGTCAGCTAAGCTAATCCCCGCCCGGCCCCCCGTGCCCCCCCCCCCCTTTTTTTTAAGTAATTGGAATCTCTAGATGAAAATTACCTTCTATGTCCCAATGCACTGCATGCACTGTTTGATTAATGATGACTATATTTGACTCATGCCACAGATACATTTTCACATTTTTCACTGGAGAACTGTGAGAAGTGAAAGTAACATCATACCTAGATTATTATCCCAGAACTTCTTCAAATAATTTGCTGGGTTTATAAAACCAAAGCTGCTCCACAAACCTTTTGTCCTTTCCTCATTAAACACATTGATTTTAAAAAGATGGGATTGAAATCAAACCCCTAAAACTGAAGACTGCCAAATTTCACAGCTTCTGCTTATCTCTGTGATGGTCTGACTAAAACCTCAGAGCTGACAGCTCTAAATTCTGCAAAAGTAGGGCTGTGGATTTGTATTCCTCAGAGATGGACACAAGCCACTAAATCAGAATCTACTTTCAGCTCAAGGAAAATAAACAGAAAACCTTTGTCTAATCTGCAGAAATGGGAGTATATTTTTATGCTCCCACCTACATATACTTGTATGAGGGCATGATAGTGTTGTCTCTTTTCACACTGCGTAAACAGTGGAATATAAACCCCACTTATCGCTTCCCACTGCTCATGAGCAAAACATGCAGAAAACAAGGCTCTCATTCCAACCAATCCCAAACATATGTTCTGACCCAATTCATCAGGCTCTGCTGCCTAGGAACTGTGTGTATTGTCCCTATGATCATCTACTGACAAGACAACCCATAAAAATAATGTCCTGTTTTAGAGAGTCAAGATTGCAGGCAAGGTCTCAGCTCCTTGATATTTTCTCTCACATATTTAATAATAAATTCTTCCTCTAATACCCCTTTCTTTGTGAGAAATTTGCTTTTTCCCTGCCCATTGTGGTATTTGGCATATTAATTGATCACAAATCTAGCAGTATTTCAAGCACTTTGAAGTGCTTTCTCTTGCTATTCCTTATGAACAGAACAGTGATATATTAGCAGGTATGAAGGAGGAAAAATATCTGGAAAGCTCAGATAGCAGTTTACGAGGCAAATCACCATTACCTGTCAGCATCCACAGTCACATCATGAACCCCTCTCTGAATGACATCTCGAGAAGCAGCTAGGTCTGGTATTCGGTTCAGACTTCTCGTATATAGGTTGAGTCCTCCGTCTGTCATGTACCTGAAAATAAATGTGTGGTCAATCAGTGAGAAATGCAGCCATCTGCCAAACATGTTTCATTCTAAAGTTAATGGACTGTGGAATTCAAATGTTTAAGGTAAGGACTGCCCTGTTGTATAGTAGACTTATATTAAATATTCTCAGCTTATGTACCCAGAGCAGGGAGATCAGGTATATGCTCATTTTCTGGGATCATTTGCCTTTTTCTGTGAAGGCTTGCATGGAAACCTGCTTTGCCAAAATATATTTATTATTTGCCAAAATAAATATGAGGACTGAAGCCCTCAAGTTATCTTCATAAATTTTAAGTACATTGTAAATGCTGCAGTCTTATCAAAGAACAGGACTAGATGCAAAACGCATAACTCTAACAGAACACAAACAAACATATAAAACCATCCATCTAAATGGGAATAGAAATTGAAAACCTAAATCCATAGTCCCTACTGGGATACAATTGCTTATATATGAAGAGAGATGCTGCTGAGGTCCTTACATTGGTATTTAAGTATCTGTTTCTACCTGTGTTCCCCTTTCTTGAGTCTTACCACTTCACATTACAGTAAATGACTGATGAATTGAATGGTGAGAAGAGTGCTGCTTACTCACTAGAGAACCATTAAAAGATGCGGAATTTCAAGCAGCAGCAATAATTTATGGAATGTCTACCTACAGTTTAGTTAGCTCTGTGAGCAGTTTAAATTGGTGCTTATAACTGAGCAGTACCATGAGTCTGTCCCACTCTCAAGATCTCTCCATTATTTTCTTAAAGAACCTTGCATTAAACTGTCTTTCCTCATAGGTTCCTGTTTTAGTGTTTTTGTTGTTGTTGTTGTTGCTGTTGTTGTTGTTTTCTCTTTTTCCCTGATCTCTTGCTCTTTTTTGATAACCGAAAAATGTTGGCATACCCCAGCAAGCCTAATTTTTATTTGCAAAAAAAAGCAAATTTACAGGCTTAGTGAAATAAGCACGGTCCCATTGCTGGAAGGATGGTGAAAATGATCTACTGGAGTTCAATCCCAACTCAAAAAATCTTTAACATAAGTTCTCCTAGAACCATGAAATGATGCCCTTCAAATCCATCTTTCATCCAAAATGTGTGTCGAAGTACACAAACACTTTAGTAATTCCACACAGAATCTGAAGCATGAGCCAAGGCACACAAGCACTATTGGTGCTCCAGATGTTGTGTTGGCCCTCGCCCTGCAGTTCCTTCTGGAAATGATTTAATTGAAATCAACTGATCTCTCTGTCCAAGAGACTGCAGGACTAATACAGCACCCGTCACCATCCTCACAATGTGGGGTGAGTGAACCGGTCCAGATTTGGAGTGCTAAGATGTGGTAGGCAAGATCTGTGAGACAGCAAAAGCTTGGGACAACATTGTGTCCTGGATGGCAATCTGGATGAAGGTAACCTCACATGCATTAAAAAACAAAGGGTTGGTTTGGTTATTTTTAACTAAACTCTAAGGCATTTTATCTGCTAGTAAGATCTGACCTGCCGTTCAAAAAGGGATTTCTGAAACTGTGAAATCTGGAGTCTGTAGACAATAATTTCATATCTGTCTTCAAAGGTTAATATATATATATATATCAAGCTCACACACTAGATTTATTCTTTTAGTAAAGACAAAATTTATACCTTTTGAGAGATTATTTAGCAGGGGTGAATTATGCAGTAGATTCCAAGGCTCTTAAATTGCATATTAAACTTGGTCGTGGTTTGAATCCAGTCTATACAGATTTTATCCTCTATAAATAAGGCCTGAATGGAGAGACTTAGCAAGTGCAACAGGCATTCCTCACACTAATTTCTAATTACTGCTGCATTCCCGTCCCCAGGTACTTAAAGTAATTAAATTGAAAATGGAAGAGGAATAAAGAAGATAAGACTTTACATGCCTCAATGAATCCTGAATTTTCAGAAATTATTAACTTGTTTTTAACATTTACCACACCTAAAAATGTTAACTGAGCACATTGTAACTTACTGTCTATTGAGTCATCCTTATTACTGATGCAAAGAAAAGTCATACAGCAAGATGACTATATTCATTCTCTAAAGTGATAAGCTAATTAATACAATTCATCAGGCACTGCAAAGGATCCCCCCCCTTTTATTTATTTATTTATTTATTTATTTATTTTAATAAACTCATGCATCCATTAATGACAGAATTTATATTTTCCTTTTGATTAAAGGTATTCAGACATTAAAGATATTACATTTTAAATATTACTTTTCTCTGTTTCTGCATTGTAGTCAAGTGACTCTGACCTCTTACTCACTACTCCTTGTTTTCTTCATTTCACTGTGTTTTCTAGCACACATGAATATGGCATCCTATTTGACAGCTACTAACACTATGCTGAACTGTATGATAAGCTTATCAGCACTCCTTCATTTACAGATCATTGAGACAGTGCACCAAGGAGATAGATGTATTTGCTTTCTTTATAGTTATGGACTTTCTAGAGATCTGTCTTTGGATGCTGCTTGAGATCACAGAATCACAGAATTTTCTAGGTTGGAAGAGACCTCAAGATCATCAAGTCCAACCTCTGACCTAACACTAACAGTCCCCACTAAACCATATCCCTAAGCTCTACAAAGATGATACAATACTCTAGAAAGAGGCTGGAACACAAACTTAGATTTGTTTTTAGGAATGCATCGTAATTCATCAACCACCATTCTTTAATCATAGCTATACTTCAGAATAAAAGATTAGATTGACAGAAGGAGTCCTAAACATGTACAGAGCCAAGCAGTGCAGTGTGACATAGCCATGGGCTCAGTGGGACTTCTGTTCAAACCAATGTTACCTCAGACACCCAGGAGCCTTGAGATGTGAACAAGATTTCCACTAAAATAATTTTTTTTGGAAGCACTGAACAGTAATTTAAGTACTGCTTAAGTACTTAAATTTAAGTACTAAAATGGTAATATTGCTTTTTTTAAAAAATTGATGTTTTAGAACGTAGAACTTTAGAACCCACATGGGAGTGAATAATCATGTTAATATGATCGACATAAGAATTGTTAAATAGTAATTTGAAACTCTTTTTTTCTGTTATCTCAACATAAAGGGCCTATACTAAATATATATACAAATCAATCAGAAACTTAACCATCAACAAATATGAATAATTTAAAAAACAACAAAAACAACAACAAAAAAGTTTATTTTACAGAGGAAACTCAACTTCCACGTGAAAAAAGTACTCCCTCTCACTATCACAGGGAATACAGTATGTCAAAGGCAATCAGTAGGCAAAAAAAAAAAATGAAAATAATTGTTACTCTTCCTCAAGATAAGCTAGGACAGAACTGATTTATCCTTGTATCAAAAGACATTCTGTCAGCTCAGATGATACGCACAGCTGAAAAACTGAGGTAGCTGTTTAGAACACAAAATATACTAGACAATATCTAAAGTAGTAACAGTGAAAGCCGGGCCTGTCCCCAACTGCTTTTCATTAGCTGCATCCATATCTACCATCTCAAATAAAACATAAAAATACTGACAGGTGACCCATCTCAGACCAATCAGAGCAAAATGACGGTTTACCAGATTATTAAGAAATTCCTAAATGAAGTACCTGTGCTCTTATTGAAGTTCATCAAAAAGTCATATTGATGTGAAAGAAGACGTGAATTTGAAGGCAGGTGAGAACATCATTGGCCATTTAGGTGGTTAATTTTATTATTTTTAATATGTATATTCTATGTGGCATCCATAATGCAACTTCCATGTGTGCCAGAATTTTTCAGGAAAATTCTAATGAACTTGCCAAATGAAAGAAAGTGCTGCTTACCCACTATTGATGTCATCAGTTCTAAGACTTTTCCCAAGAATGTCCCCATCACTCATGTAGCCACCAGCGTCAACTTCAGAAGACATGTCCAAATCACTACCTCCCTTCTCACTCATGTCGATCTGAGAGATATTTCCAAGGCGAGAAACCGCTGCTCGGCGAAGCGGAGTGGTGTACATGAATCGAGAAGGATCTGTGTGTATGAAGCGACTCGCACTGCTGCGAGGATAACCAGCACCCAAGGATGGGGCATCTCCTGCCTGCAGCCGAGGGCTGGCCTGCCCTAACCTCCAAGTCACTGGGGTGGACCGGCTTGTCAAGCTTGGTATGCTTCTCCCATTCACCTCAGTTGTCACAGTGCTGTCAAAAGTTGTCTCCAATGTGCTGCCAAAGCAAAATGGAGAAGTCAGTGAACTGTGCTTTCTCCCTTTCTGAGAAAGAAGGAAAAGCAAAGGCTGGAAAATTGTGTGTTTGTCTGTATGCGCACACGTTTGGTTATATAACAACCTTCACTTATAAAAGAACCTAAAATAAATGTTATAGGTTTTAAGGAGATGTATAGGAAGCAACAAGCATTTTTGTGAATGACTGTATAAGACATTTTGACCAAAAAAAAAAAAAAAAAAAAGTATATTAAAGCCATTTTAAAGTGGTTGAGGGACTCTAGAAAACAATATGGTTGGTGTCATAGTTAATTTTCCCTTACAAGGCTGTAAGGGAAACAATACAGCAAGTAATAATGCTCTTCTATAGACCATATTTTTAGCAGTCTACACAAAAGCAATATACCTGTGGCTTATCTGGGTCCCTCTAAGGCTGGACATAGTTTCTTCCAAATTCTGTCTCAGGTCTGCTATATTCTTTACAGTTCTCATTCTTCTTGTTTCAGGGTCTTCCCCTGGAAGAAACAAAAAAAGCAGCATAAATCTCAGTGCATACAAACATATAAAGTTGAATACAGCGCACACGTGTTCACAGCCAGTACACATGTATGACTCTAAATACCTCTATCCCTTTAACATTTTTTTTTAAATAAAAACACCTCCTTTCAGTAATAAAACACATATTCACCTATAAATAGAATGTGGTATGTAAAAAACTACACTGAAGAGAGTCCTAGCAATGAATCCCTAATAGGGCCCAAATCTGTTAATGAAACTCAGATTACAGTGTTGGAATTTTTATTTGCTGTAATCACGGCATGATGCAGCCCCTGACCACTTGATCCATTACACACACCCTTTTTCCTCCTTGACATTTTACATGTCGTGGTAAGAAATAAAGCCACAGTAAATCTGTGTCTGGAAAGAACTGGGATGACTGTTACAACAGCTCTTCAGTACGCTCTTAACATCCAGGCTATTTCGGAGTACTCTAAGTTGGGCACTTAATAAAGTGTCTTTCCTGAACTGAAGTAGGAGATTATTCTTCATATGTTTTACTTGAGATAAAAGTCAGAACACTCCAAACACGTGCATCATTTATACAATTATGGAATTTAGCTTCCTTTGGGAATCCACTGTGACAATTTAGTCTGGTTTTCTGAAAAGCAGAGCCCACAAAAGAGCCCACCCGAGACATCCTGAAACATGTACATTTCAAGCAATCACATTTTCTTTTTTAAAAAAGTTATATTTCATGTTAGAAAATAATAAACCTGAAAGAAGCATACATATATATAAAGATTTTAAAGTCATACATGAAGATAAAGTAATGCATCTTTTATATCATATTCATATATCAGGGAATATTAATTCAGTCTTCTTTTGTAGAATTAGGGAATTTCGAAACAAAAGCTGTGACAAAGTAACTGATTTATTCAAGGTTAGTATTCTGTTTCTGGCTGTGTCCCATACATATTGCATGAAAGAAGGCTAACAAGAAGCATTATTATTATAGTTATGTGTACTATGCTCAACATGATGTGTAAATTTCTTTTCAACTCCATCAATGAAACATTTCATGTCATACCTCACCTTGCTGATCTTACTGCTAATTCTTGAAAGTTATCATCAATAATGATGTTGTGCAATCACTAAACATATTTGTAATATTTAACTCTATATTCCATCATTCCCATCCAGAGCAAGCTTCTAAGATATTTTTGAAATTTTCACAACATTGAGAAACTGTTTCATCTTTGAACACATCTATCATGAGATAGTCTTGTGAAGTTAAACTCAGTATCATACAAAAATCAAGATCAGAATTTCAAGCACAGGCAAAATACCATGTAGCACTATAGTATTTCACTTTTGTAAAATGTAAAACACAAATGAAGATATACGTCTTCAAGTTACTGTATTTTTTATTCTGTTGCAGTCTTTCTTCCTTCCATGTTTTTGTGTAAATTTAAACAAGTATAAATTCAACTTAGGTGATGTCTCTGAGGAAAAGCATCATGTACCACGCAAATGACAGGGGATATCAGGGGACAAGAGAACTGGGGAATAGTCAAGGTATTCTAGAAATGTTAAAAAAAAAAAAAAAAAAAAAAAAAGTCCAAAGGTCCTACATAAACAAATTCTGATAAAACAAAGTATCTAAATGCAATCTCTGTTTGAGGGCATGGGCTAAACATACTAAAGTTAAGTTGCAGCAGAAACACAAGCATTAGTTTAACATAGGTTTACAATAAGCATGTTTAATATAGACAGTGACATTTATTTCAAATATAAAGGAGAAACTGCAGAAGCAAATGGTATTTGAACAATGGTTCACTTAAGCTTTTTCAGTTTTGAATTTTGAGGCCTTTGAGCTCTTTGACAAACTGAATTGCTACTGTACCTTCCCCTGCAGGCCAGCCTTGTGATTGCCTGATCACTGCGCAAGTACTTAAGGAAAATCTCAGCTCTTGGCAGTACATGGAAACAAGTTATTCCATATAGATTCCGTATACACTTTCTGTCTTCCATGATAGGCCAAGGATGCATGGTACTAGTCAACATACTCTGCAGTTCAGCGTCAAACTAGCTTTGGCAGCAAGGCCATTTTGAGGTTTTCCCCACCACTGTCTATGCTTTCTGTCCTCTTTCCTGCAGCCAGCAGTCCTTCAGGAAATGCTGTTAGACTGTTTGTTTTATTGCTCTGAATCGATTCTCCTGTGGTTTCATGGTTAAACAGTCCATAAAGCTCTGGGTTGGCAGCAATGGAACTGACAGTGTGGGTAGAGACAAATGGTGATACAGGCCCAACCCTGCTGCCAAAATATCTTGTCAAGGCACACCCTGACAGCATGTCCATCCACAAAATTTTGCTTCATAAAATAAGAAGTCTGTGTGAGTTTTCACATGTAATACCTTGAAGGAGGCAAATGTTCACACTCAGATTGAAATTACCCCTCTTGCTCCTGTGTTTCAAGATAGGCATGTACTCAGCCAAGCACCTTGCCATGCATGTACATGCATGCATCCTATATACTAGTTGCAGAAGTTTCTGCACCATCATGGAAATTCCCATGGGGCAGAAGCCTTGTGCCAAGGCTGTGCTGGAAACCATTAAATCCTGTTAGATAGAGCCGGCTGTTGATAACTCAGTTCCAAGGCAGACTGTCCATGACTACCTCCAGGCAGTTGCCTATGGTGTGCTCAGTTCCTCACTGTCACGGCATTACCCCCTTCAACAAATGTACTCAAATTCTCTTTCAGGAGCACATTATCTTCCTGTCACAATATTGGGGACACCCAAGACCTACTAACCTGCCCTTCCTCAAACCCGAGGTGAAACAGTAGCTTGCATACAAAGTATAAAACAATATTCTGTTGAAAGACAAGTTTCAGGGTTTTGAGCAGGCAGAATTAAGGCAAAACAATAATTTGCCTCCATGCTTATTTGAAGAAGTAAATATAATATATATAAATATATAATCCTTTTCCTTCCAGTTTATATTTGCCAGTTGTCCTTTGTTGTATGTTAACACTGCAAATTCTTGCAGCAAAAATGACAGCAATTTTTTTTTCTTTTTTTTTAATACATATTGCACAATAACTAGCATAACAAAGCCTCAAGGTATAATTGCAATACCAGTAATAATAGTAATAATAATAATAAATAGGTACATATATATGACAAACTGCCAAAATGTGTTTCCAGAGAGAAGAATGTTTCATCTTTAGACAAATAACACCAGAAAAAGTAGCACTCCTCTATCTTAGAATGGTGGGAATTTTGATGTCTTATTTCTTGATCTCTCAGTGACACAAGGGGTAATTTCAAAACCATCCCACTACATTTTTTTCTAAAAAAAATACAACTGGATTTTTATGATATTGAAATAATATATAGTACTATGTACAAAATCCTAATTATTGTATCTATTAAGTGTTTTAAAAATATCTGTTTTTTCCTTTCCCTTTTTCTCTTAAGGCTATGTTAATAGGGTTATGCTGTACCTCTGATTAATAAGTCAGAAAGTATAAACAATTGAATGTGATGCTTGATAAATTTTCTGCACTAAGTGCAAGACCCTCAGACCTGACTTGCACCTGATGTTACCCACATTTTCAGGACAGCACTGTGGCTCCCCACATACATCAAGCCTTCTTCAACAGGACCATAGGGATGGTGAATACACACATTATTCTGAAAGCCAGATACATCTTGTCTGCCAGAAGAGACACTATGGTGCTTATTGCAGCAGGATTGAGGCTCATCGTATGGGTTCAAAGGGAACCCAGACTCTCCCTAACACCCTCTTATAGCAAAAAGCACTACCATCATACAAACTACCCTTATTTGCATGCCCTCACATATCAGAAATGGCTTGCTATCTCAAGTGACTCTGTTTTGCATATTGAAGAAAATTCATTCTATTTCATGCATAGAGAGGATGGGATAATAAAGACTAAAACTAGGGCACCATGAAACTTTATTTCAGAATTCCATTCCTCTTACAAGAAAGTCTGATGTAAATATTTTAATGACACCATGATATATAATCTGCTCAATCACTTGTAGCTTCATCATTTGTGTTAGACATAAACATTCAAGCATTCCAAAATATTGTCCCAAATTCCTTCTTATAAGCAGGTTCTTGCAGTATTTTTATTATTATTATTATTTCTGTTGTGTCAGGTACATTCACAGGAATTCAAAAATAAACACCTTACAGAAATCATTAATCACCTATGTTAAACTTTTACATTCAATATTCTGAAGCTTACCCATAATTGCACATTTAGGAATAACATTCACGATCATTTCAATACTTGCATGCATGTAATTACAGCCCAAAGTAGATAATGGGAGGATAATAATTCCATTATTTTTGTGATATTCACAAAAGGATTTAAAAACAATAACCATCTCCCCAGAGAATTGTTTGCTCTTAAGACATTAACTCCACTCACAAAGAAGAGTACCAGTATTAGTCTGCATGTGGGGAAAGTGAGGCTCACAAGAGAACAGGGATTTGTTCTGTGACACGCAGCTGAAGAGTAGCAGAAGGTGGAGAGCTCAGCTGCCTTTGCTAACAGTAATCTCTAGAAGAAATCCCTTCTAGCATACAACTGTAGACTATTACAGTCTAAAGGTAGACATAAAAAGAGAATACTTGTTTCTTTGTTATTTGGAGATGATAGCTTTTTAAATTACATATAGAGCAAAATTTTTATCCTGAATTTAAACACTCTCAGGGCTAACACTTCTACCAGAAAAGAACCTCCAGGCTAGACATGTGCTATATAACCTTGGAAAAGCAAGCAGACACTTCAACCATTTGACTGGCTGAAGAACAAAGCTTTGGAAATGAACACTTTGAGCATTCTTACAAAGGACTGAGAGATGAAAAGTAAAGCCAGTAACACAGAAGCCTTTTGAAGCACCTATGACAATGGACTTCAAATGATCACTGGCATGTACTGATATCGCTAAACTGTGAAACCATAGCACTAACAGTTCCACATATATGGATGAAATTATCAGCAGAGGGAAAGGGAAATCAATAATGGACAGTTTGTAAGTAGGCCAAGACATTTTCTATCTAAACCAAACCTTGAATTTGAGATTACAATTTAAAATTCATGAGGATGAATGTCATGAAAATTAAATTCTTTTACAGTGAACTAATAGTACTTAAGTGTTTCACCTTATTTTTTCAAACAGCTTAAGAAAACTCACTCAATTATTCACACACAGTTACTATGCATGCACTCGTCAAAAGTTATTTATGCATTCATCTTAATTTCATACAGTATTCAGAGGTAAGAGTAAGCAAGCTAGGAAGAAATGGCTAGACCCTTTTTTTGCATACTGTGGCAAACAAACCCAGTTCTGTCTCATGAAATCACTGTCAAGATCAAAAATCTGCTCCATGAGAATATGTGCACATACTTTGGTCTCCTCCTTCCCTTTGCGATTTTAAGTCAAAGTTAACTTACCTAAAATATCAGTGTAAAGGACCTGTTCTAGGTCCCCCAGCATTGTTATTATGACATCTTCATCCAGATGTGCAGTCCCTTCACGCAGGCAGCCTTCCTCCTCCTCCTCTGCCCAGTTCCTGCTGGGGAAATGGGATGTGCAGGTTGCATTTTCATCGTCTGATTTCCCCCTCTCCTCATTATCAGTCCCAAAGTCTTCATCTGTATGCCAATCTCCTGACCTCCTGGACGTGCTGTTTCCAGCTGGTGGTAGCACCTGGAATGCTTGGGGTGTGGTGAGACCAGAGTGGCAGAGAGAGTGCACCGAGCGTGAGAGTGCCTTGGAAAGTGAGCTTTTGTTCCCAGCTTCTGCCTCCCGCTGATGGTAACTCTGGCTGGACTTGGAGGCGTTTCCAAACCAGTTCTCCCTATATGAGTATCGTCTCTTCTCCCCTTCACTGGTGAGTGTGAGATTGGTTAGAGACTTCTGCTTCTGAAGACGAACACACCCTCTTCTACCCTCCTTGCCTTTAAACACTGACAGTTCAGCAGATCGCTGCATCTTTCTGGCTGTGGCTTCACCTCAGTCAGATTTCATATTTCTGAGACAGGCAGCAGTTCAGCTCTTCAGCAAGGTCTGGAGGTGACCCTTCCGGCACTGCACACTGCACATCCCAGGAAGAACATCCTTGCACTCGTAATGAAAAGCACAGCTCAAACATACAGTGTATGTAGTGTAAATGACGAGACAGACACAGTCATTTTCTTTAAAATTACGCTGCTGTCTCTGCTAAGCCACTTCTCCCCCATCACATTAATCTGCAGTACTTACAGTCATTTTCACTTGGATTTCTCTCAAGCAGAAGAGAGTTGATCAAACACTCTGCTCCAGCACAGAAGTAATCCCAAAAGCCAACTGTGTTTTCCCCTCTCCATCCAATCACTGATCTCATCAGAGCGGTGGGCCTGCATCTCTGTCTACAGCTGCTGAGGTCTGAAATCCAAAGTAGGCACAAGTGCTCTCGGGTGCTTTTCCCCCCTCTCACCAGATCATGACTGATCCCGGCGCATGGCTCTTCACTTTAGATGGGCTGACACAGAATTGCAAGCACAGCCTCCACGTCAGAGCTCAATAAAGAGCCAAAATTAACCACTGAAGCAAAGCTCTGCACAAGCTTCCTTGCATTTTAGTATTCAACCTGCATTCCCAGATATATGACTCTTCTCTGCTACTGCAGTGAAAGCTGCTGGCTGCCATGGCAGCAAACATCCTGGTGAATTAAACCGGAGACACAGAATCCTCTGCCCAGTTTACAGTGCCACAGGTTTCAAGACACAGCTCCACCTGAACGGAATCCTACTGTCATAGACCTAGCTCACAGTCAAATGATATTTTTCTCTCTGAAAGGTAAGGATGACGAACTATTTCTTCCATATCATTGCTACTCCCTGTGCAGGAAGCTAAAAGCAGATTTGCAAATGGACCTTGAGCCTTGCAATTTCTTATATATATATATATATATATATATAAAGATATATATATATATATAAAGATAATAAAGAAGCTAATACCTACCCAGTAAGGTGATTTATCAATTGAAACATTTTGTTTCTTTCTGTTGAAATATGCCCTTTTTGCATCTCTATGAGATTAAGAGGCTAGTATAGAATTAAAAAGCTGTGAAAAAAATCACAGCTTCACAATCTTCTGAAAAAAATCATATTAAATGGAATAGAATTTTCTTATAATGCAATTCAATATAATGTCTGAACTAATTTCTTCAGATCTAAATTTTGTTTTAAATAATATAATAATTTATATATAATGTATAACGAGACAGAAAGAAGACTTTATGTTTAAGTATATACCTTTTCTCACAGTGAAAAAGATATTAGTTCCAGAAATGAAAAAAGGGATAATAAAGAACTACCTGAGTTGCCTTCTAATTTCTAAATGCAAATATTTTATCTAGGGGCAATTGATTTCATAAAATGTTATGCAGAAATCTACAAACATGAAAATTACTATATAACAATATACTGCTTTTCTCAGCATTAAAATATGCTTGTCTCAAATCCCTGGGAAACCTTGACAGGGAAGTAACCTTTAAAAATGCCACCCTAAGAATTACAGACTATGTAGATTCCCTGCATGAATAAATGGATGTTAACAGAAGCCTCTCTGCACTTATTTCTTTTCACTAGCTCAGTTTTCAGCTTTTTAAGACATATAAGAAAAAAGACATGTAATAAAACATAGGGGAAGCTTCTTAGAAATTTTAAAGGAAAGGTATATTTTTTCCTAGAAAACCCTCATAAACACAGAACTAATCTAGAAAATAAAATTCAGCAGCCTCAAGTAACAATGAGTTTCCATATTGAATCACTGACACATTCCTAGAAAGACAGGGACCACAACAAGATGTGGTCCCACCACTCCTCCTCCCCACCTTGCCTACAAAGTCAAAGTTACAGGGGAGAAGAAGAAAGCTGTCCTCCTGAGTATAACATAGTCCCAAATATTAAATGTCTGCCACTTTATCAGTAGGGAAACAAAACATAACACTTGAATGGTTGTATCATTGAATTTACTCCCAGGGTCTGCTGGGCATGGCAGCATAACATAAAATCATAGAATATCCTGGGTTGGAAGGGATCCATAAGGATCATCAAGTCCAGCTCCTGGCACCACACAGGTCTACCCAAAATTTTAGACCTTGTGACTAAGTGCACAGTCCAAATGCTCCTTAAATTCAGACAGTGATGTAGTGACTACTTCCCTGTTGCAGTGTGCAGTCACCCTCACAGTGAAGAACCTCTTCCTGATGTCTAGCCTAAACCTCCCCTGCCTCAGCTTGACACAGTTCTGAAGGGTCCTATCGCTGGTGATTAAGGAGAATAGATTGGCGCCTGCAGCTCCATTCCTGCTCGCAAGCAAATTGTAGACTGCGATGAGGTCTCCCTTCAGCCTCCTCTTTTCCAGGATTAACCGGCCAAGTGACCTGAGCCACTCCTCATACGTCTTCCCCGCTAGGCCCTCTACTATCTTTGTCGCCCATGTGAGCCCTTAAAAGGTTTTTTATGACCATGCTTGTGTCTGCAAGCACCCCATGCACTGGAGGGGATGCTCACCCTGCCCAGGCTCTGGGAGCCCGGCTCCAGCACTGCCCAAACACTCCTGTGCTGGCACACGCTGCCTGCACACATCCTGGCGCTGTGGCAGGAAGGCCTGTGGGATGGCTGAGGAGGACACTGAGAATGTTAGAAAGGCTTTGAAAGGCTGTATTTGGAAGAGGGAAATTGCACAATGAAGGGCAAGCTCACTTTTCTCCCACTTAACGGTTCTGAAACATCAATTTATATTAGAAGTGCTACACCACTCCCAGTCACTATGTTTCAAATGCTGTGGAAGGACAATGAAGTGGCCCTGCACAGCACTGTAGGATCAAACGAACAGGGTCTTTTCCTTCCATAAACAGCAAGGATGAATCTCCCTGATTCTCCAAATAAATGAACAGCTACTTCCTCACCTGCCCTTTCTTGCCCAGACAGCTACCACCTGTGGCTGGTCTCCATGGCCAGCTGCAGGTGGCCATGCTCTGCCTTCATGCTGAGCGTGCCTGACCACATGAAGCAGTCATGACTATAGTGCTAGATCTGGCCTCCCTTAGCTCTGCAGACAAGACTAAGCATTACCCTGCTAAGGAAGCACTGCATGGTGCAGCACTCAGCTCTCAGCATGGACAACCAGACACAGGTCTGCCAGAACTAGCCAGGCATATTTAGTCCTCTTTCTACCTGGGAGCAGAAAAACTTATGGCAAGGGATGAAATGTCTTTGCCTGGTGAGCTGCACCAAACCCCCTGTACAATGTTGTCACCTCACTCCAGGCTGCCAGGGTCTCAGGAAGGGGTGTAGCTGGGTCCTGGGCCACCCAGTGGGCCTCGGTGACTATGTTGACCTCTTACTTTCCCCACCTGAACTATCCTCTGCAGTCCAGCTTCAGGAGGACACAGGTCATGGGACACTGGCCAAGGATGGGAACGATGTTTGTGCTATGTGGGAGCCACACAAGGGTTAGCTGGCAGCTACCTTTTCCTTTTGTAAATATGTTAAAAACATGATGAGTCAAATGCTGGGATCTGGAGGTACTAGAGCTACTCACAAAACCTTCTTTCAGCCCTCATGTATAAAAACAATATAAACTACAGTCCTTAATTACAAGAGTATATGAACTCTCCCAGGAATCCCACTGCCTCACTTGGTATACAGATCATCATGATCATCCTTCGAGCAGACACATGCGTGTATTTGGACCAAATGCTCAGCACAAAGAGCACTGAATTTACCCTCCTGCTTTACCATACCTCTCTGCAGGCTATCATTCAGCAAAGTATAAAATTGCAATGTGGAAAATTCTCATGTTTACTTATTAAAAAATACTTTTTGTAAAGCTCATTCCTCTATTTTAAATGTATCAAGTAGCAATGACCAAATAAATCTTTCTAAACTAATCAGACAGTATAGGAGACCAGAGGAGAGCAAATGTCACAATGGAGTATTATTCCCCAACTACCTTGCAATTCAATGTAGTCTTCATTCAGTACACAGAAATATGACTAAATAAAGAACAGCATGGGAATTTTCCCAACCCATCACAATCAGTGTAATGTATCACATTATTTTTACTGTCTCTTTCATAGAAGGAATTATAACAACTAATAAACTAGGGACAAATTTTGCTGTCAGATAAAACGTTCTTTGAAGTCTCAGTACATCATTTGGAGATTTACAAATAAATTATGTAATAGATCTGCAAATTTATAACATTCTGAGTTTCTTCATCCAAGCTTACTTGAAAAAAAATGTAAAATATTTCCACACATTATTTATTTTACATTTCTCTATTTTTCTTCTTATTTCTATTTCATAGAGAATATAAGAAGCACAGTAAACACAAAGCTTGAAAATAAGCATTGTTATGCTAATCCTGCCATTGATATTGGCATATAACTCATAAAATTACTCTCATTTCTGCTTCATCCCTCAGATTTTTTATAATTAGTCAATATTTGTAAATTCATGAATAATTATTTAATCAAACACTTTGCTTTAAACTCTTTGAACATGTAAACACTTGTTAAAGCCAAACATTATCACTGATTTCATAAAATCACACTTTGTAGTTACAGGCGTACAGTTTTCAAAGGATTATTAAATAATTAACTTACTGACATCCTTTTCCAATAAATTTGCAGCAGAAACTGATAAATGTCACAGGTACTATAAACAGAAATTCTAGATAAGAAAGTTTAACCACCTTGATCCTAATCATATTGTGAAAATCAAGAGTCAAACTTGATTACTGCTGTTAGCCTTCCTTTTCATTTGTATTTTCAAATCCTGTCTGCAAAAATTATACACTTGTTTTGCAGAAAAAAAGATATAATAAAAAAAATGGAGTAGTCTTATTGAGGCAACTGGTACACAAAGTACATGCAAGAGTGTTTATACATGACTCCCAAACAGGTACTTACGTAGGACTCCAAAACTCCTGTCTGGGGTTTCCTGGACAGAAGTCTCCACATCTGTGTGCCACATGTGCAATGTGGCAAACACATGCAGAATACACTAAAATTACTGTATGGGTGACCCATGCCTACAAATCTATGTTCAGCATGTGCAAGGATGTCACCAGCACAGTGCCTGCAGAGGGGGTCCAAGGTGTGCAGGAGGTTGTTACACGTTACAGCATGTGCTGTAACATGTTACAGCACATGTTACAGCATGTGCTGTGTTGCTGTTTTGCACACACATCATGGAAACATCTGGGGCTTCTCTGGCTGGACTGTGGAATATTGATAGAAAAAAAAAAAAAAAAAAAAAGGCAGGAAAAAAAGTCTGAAGCACTTCAGATCACAGATGAAATAAATTCCAAGCAGAGATGGAGGAACTGTGGAGAAACCCAGATTTACAGTAGCTCTACCAAGAGGCAGAACTAGCTTTAGGCATAAACCATGTGGGAAGGTACCTAGGGCAGCAGACTTGTGGGGACAAGAAAAGAAGAAAGAGACTGTTCAGGTTATCAGGGCAGAAGCTCTGGATCCATGTCTACACTAGCTTCACTATCTCCCCTACCTTCCAGCACTATCATCCTCCCTCATGGCTCTGCAAGTCTTTGTGTGCCCAGTAGAAGGCAGTAAAGAAATACAAACAGCCAGCTGCACTGATACTCTGTCCCATCCTTTCATCAGCTCTGAGATGGAAGAGAGGAGAGGCTTTTAATTTAACCAGCTCCCTTAGAAACCGTGAAGAAGACAAAGCAGAGAAGAGCTGAAAACTAGCCCTAGAACTTCTTACTTTCCCTGTGTACTTTCCCCCTTCATTGTTGTTGAGACAGTGGCAAACTTGGCCTTGCTGGGCACAGAGAACAGAGACAGTCCACCATGGGAGCAAGGGAATTAGGTTTATTTTAATGTTAAGAATTTTAATAATTTTGTCCACATACAAGTTTTGAAGAAATCTTCAACAGGTTGTGCTTACAGAATTAGTTTAACATCAATTGCCTGATTTCACCCTGAAGTGGATTCAGAACTCTGTTAAGACCTGCTTGACTAGCCAGGGGACAGCATCCTTCACCCAAGGCATAAAAACAAACAGGAGAGGGTAAATACAGTGAAAGTGGTGAAAGTTTATACAATGATATAAACTAAGATATCTTGGTCCTGAACATTTTAGCCTTACATGCAAATATTTAGCACTGTGAAAACAATAAAGGCTAATGAAATATAAATATAATACATGTGGGACAGCACTTCACAACCTCTCAGCCTTTCAGTGGTTTCCACAGATGCTCAGTCTCTTACATGATCCTTATTGATCCTTTTTGACTACCAATATATTGAGCTAGTATTTTTGGCTACCAAGTCACAAAAGAAGCTTCAGATAATACAAAAATGATGCCCATCCAGAGCGGCAGTGGAAGATTTCTGAGGAAGATAGTATCAGTGTGAAAGATTTTTTTTCCCCCCACAAAATTCACCAATGGCAAAATCACCGGTGACTTGGTGATAGTTCACCAATGCAGACAACTATCTATTCAGCAAATGTAGTATTCGATTCATTTATTCTTTGTGCTGCTAACAACCAATTACAGGTGGCACACATATGTTTTCCTCTGCATACAACTAAAACTTGACAACATTTTTTTCCAGTCATTCCTCTTTGCTGCCTGTTATGTCAGTCAACTGCTAATGCCAGAGTCTTAATAATCAGATTAGAAACATCTCTGATGCCTAGTGCCCTTTATGCCATTTTTTTTCTTTTTGATGCTGTTCCATTTCTGTTCAGAACAGTAAAAAGCCAGGAGACATGATATCCTTTTTGATCATTATCATTTCAGCAGGTACTGAACTGATTTATTTTTTTTATCATCTCTTTAGATAATTTCTTGAAGCATCCTTTGAATTGCATAAGTGTTTCAATTTATACTTTTTGTGCAAGAACAAAGAACCTGTCTTCTGGATTAGTTCAAAATCTTTTTTTTTTTTTTTCTCCTTTTTTTTTTAGAAAATTTTACTTTAAGAAATACCATTGTAAAATAACTTTAACAGGCACCTCCAGGGAACATTTCACCATGTTTCAGTGTGACACATTTGTCATAAAATCTAGTTGTGCAATTATGGGATGTTTGACTTAGGAAACTTTTGAAGCAACTAAGAAAAACCAGGACAAAACCTCAATTTCAGTATGAATCAGCTAAATGCCAAGGCAGACCCACAAAGCTCGGGCATCTGATTTCCCTTCTGGTGAAGAGATAATTTTAGACCGATGTGTCAAATGAGTGCTTTAAAGTGAGTTATATTCTGTGTAAGAAGAACCACATGACTCGTTAAAAATTTGTTTGAATGTTAGGGATATGGAGTAAAATGGCAAAACTGCAGCTGAAACCAGTGGGACAGGATTTCACCTTTTATTCTTGTAAAAAATGGTATTAAGAATAAGGATGCTGATTAAGGAAAAAAAAAAAAAAAAAAAAAAAAAAAAAACATTTCTGTCTAAAAGACCCTTTGAAAGTACTCCCACACAAGCCTGCCATGCAATTCAATCCTGATGAGGAAGTCAGCTGTAACACACTTTGCTTTGCATCTACAGGCAGAGTTATGGTCAGATCCTGGGCTGATGTAAATCAGCATGGCTCTGTTGACTTCAAAGGAACTATTCTGATATGATTTTAAAAGTCCCCTCATGTTTGTAACCTAATAAGGATTTTGCCCCAGTTTTAGAAGGGATTGAAGGACAGGGCCTGCAGAAGCTTAATTTTAGCAGTGACTTAAAAGTCAGGTACAATAGAGAGAACTTGTTCATTTTCCCATTTTTTTGAATAAAGATCCATTTACAAAAGCAAAATATGTCTTCTGTCTCTTGTGTCTCAATTCTGATGTTTATGATGTCTCAATTTGATGCCCTTAAATGCAAAACAGTATCAAACATCCTGAAGTAGATTTTCCATGGCCCTCCTGGAACATTCAGTATGACACTAACAATTACACATCTTGAAACCCTCATTTATGAAAGTGCAGTTTCTGCAAAATGATGAAGAGTGTATTCAAAGGGAAGGAACCAGATCAGATAAGGGAAATGTGCATTTGAAGCACTAACTGTGCACGACCCAAATTGTCTGCATATTTAATACCACTCATGAATTGAAGTCAGGAGTATTTCAACACACTGCAATGCTCCTGGTAAGATAAAGATGTAAACAAAGAAGTACATAATTCCTAAACTTACGCTTTTCCTGAGTTCTTACTTACCAGATATCTCCTCTAGGCACTGTTTGGCAGTCTTACTGAATGACAAATCCATTTTAGTAGGACTGGTGCATGAGTCAGCAGGTGGTAAAGAGGTACTGTCATTTTCAGAGAGAGTTCTGAAAACAAGCAAGAAGATTGGTTATTATTATTATCTGTCATAAAGGTATTAATGGAAACAAAGTTTAATTGAAGCTCCAGCTAAAATCACATCACTATACACATCTCAGGAAAAGCCATATGGTGAAAATAGCATGAATGTCACATTTTTACTGAGTTAATTTGACTCCAGCTACACAAATTTGCAAGCGACTAGGAACTCCGTCTCTTCATGAACAGCTCAGAGTTTCAGCTGAGAAATTCAGACCCATTTTGTTTCCTTACTTTCTCTCTCCAGAAGAGCAGGAGGTATCAACCAGATATAGTCAGAATCCATTTAAATTGGTTATGTCACATGGTTACACATGTATAAGGGAAACGAAAACTTGCAATTGGTTGATGAAATACTAGGCGAGAAAGGACATGTGTGAAGAAGCTTATGCAAGGGTGGAATGGAAATCTGGCTCAGATATTTAAATCTATGTGTATCTTCTTTTGATAATGCCCCTTACATAACTCTCAGTAAATGGAACAATAAAAGTGTTTCCATTAACTTACTAATAAATAGTCCATATTTTCTGTGATGGTACATTTCTGTGGATATCAATGACAAATTATGTTGGGTACACTTTTTTGGATACAGTTATTCACCATTACCTAATGATAAATAGCAAGAAATGTGCAAAGACATGGAGTAATAATTATTGTCCCTTCCTAAGGAACAGTTGTAGCATCTAACTTACTCAGGAACTGTTCAAACATGATGACATCAAATGCCAACCTGTACTACGTTTGTTTACCATAAAAGAATACATCTAAAGATATTCTAGCCACTTTTCAGAATAAAATGAAAAAAAAAGAAATATTCACTTAGAGATGAAGTTTCTCCAGCTTTGATGATATGAATAACACAGTCTTCTGATTTTTTAAAAGACTGTTGAAATATTTATATACCGATTTTAAAACATTATAGTTTATTTCTTAAAATTCACCATAGTGTTTCCAGCTACCAGCTAAATTGTAAACAAGCATTTAACTGTGTGATGAATGTGTATTTTATAGGTAAAACTGACAAAAGCAATGACTTATCACTCAAAATAATTTTATAGCAACTTAATTCATGCAATAACTTTTCAGTTAACATTTTCTTTAGAGTTACTTATTGAACAGATTTGTTCAGTAATTCATGACAGTAACTGAGAGAGCAGATATATGCATATACAACAGAGCAAGTCCTGTCATGGTTGGGTCTGTTGATTAGAATCATTAGAATCATTTAACCTGGACTCTACTTAAACAGAAACAGCAATGTTACTCTGATGCACTGTCATCACATCATGTACTTTGGGGATGCTGGAAACAGAAAACTGTTCTCTGAAAACTATTTTTGCTTCTTGTCTACCATTTCTGTCTGTTACATTCTACTGGAAACACAAGCACAGCACATGCTATAAGGTCTGTCCTTGAATTTGATTTTACATTTGGTATCTGAGGACAGTGCCCTCAGTAACAAACTGAAATCCTGTGGTCCCACCCGCTTTCATGTATTGTTTGAAATCATCAAAATAAATAAAGGATATGTCTGCTTCCACTGAAAGTAACTTTGAAAGGCCATGAGTGCTCATGAGTTTTCTTGTCTGGACTTAGGCTGATACTTAGTGCTGGATCAGCACAGGGCGAAAGGTCAGCCTAAAATCACCTCTTAGAAAAAGGCTCTTACAGTAATGGTAAAATGAATTGAAGTGGTCTGCACTCTTTTCATTAAGCCCAAACAACTACACTGCAAGGGCTAGAGCCAGAGAAAGGCTGGAGTTAATTACAAGGAACACTGGAAAAACACATGTTGCTTTTTGTCTTGCAGTAAGGACCCTCAGCTAGGTTGGTACAGTTCAAATATTTCCAGGTTCCTCCACAAATGTATATGGAGTTTATGTCAGTCTACCTCTGGGTAGAAACAGAAAGCGATCATTTTCACCTGTTGTCCTTCTGACTCTATGGCAGTGCATTCTTGACTGTGTAATTGTTTAACCATCAATCACTGCATCAGCCAAGACAGGAGATGCAAACCCCTCAATGAATGACCAAGAAACTTATATGTAGGCTATCTTTTGAGAGGATTGAAAGGATCCATCACTGATTATTTGTACATGTATCACCAAAAAAGGATTAAGGACCCTCAGCGGACACCAATACCCAACATCTGCACTATTTCTCTATCTAGTGAATGGGGAAAGATAAGCACAGAACTTCAACAATCTGGATTGCCCTCTGGCAGTAACTATTGCTTGTACAGTCAATAGAGACAAATACATAACTTACTACTGACTATATGGTATACGACGGTTTACGTTAAAAGGACTGTATCTCCCTACAAGTAAAAGAGTATAGGCAAGTAATGAGTGATTTACAGTAGCAAATAAACTTCATTATGATAAGTGAATCTGTTCACCTAAAATAGCAATGGATAAAAGCTTTCTCTTGTTCTGGGCTTTGCTTACACAGGTCAAATCAAACCCTTTAGAGATATACCAAATACCATTTAAACCACAGTTCCATTCTTTGGCATTTGTTTATTTATTTATTTTCATTTTCAAAAATATGATACAACTACAATCAGGAAGAGAAGATAAAAAGATAAAAACACTGTGGGAAGAGATACTTGCAAAGGTTCCCATTCCAAATTTTAGAATCTGATTGGTGGGGATAATTGCAGCACAAAATCCAGTTTCTGGGACATAAAATAGAATAAGAATCTAAGCCTTAAAGTAAAAAAGATCATATAACACTAATAATTCAAAGATGTTTGATTTAATTTGTAGAAAGAAAACCATGGAAACATAAATCAAATGTAAATATGATGTGGCTTTCTTAAATTTACAGGCAGCCTGAAATAACTGATCTAAGAAGCATGAAATGTCCCTTTTATCTTGATTCAAACTTAAACATGTAAATATGATGTAAAATAAATTTGATTTGCTAGCAAAACAAATTACAAAGAAACTGCTTTACTGACTTCATTCAACATTTTTATGTTTAATTTGGTAAAAATATCAGTGATTCTCATTATCTGAGGTGACAATAGAAATCTCACAAAGGACTATGGACTTTGCAGCAGTTTAAATTCTGCTTGTGTGAGAAAACTGGTTATTTACTGTGGAAGTGTTGGGCCAAAAGGTACCTGCTCAGTCCTTGGGCAACTGTGTTTGAGTAACTCAAGGAGGAACAGGGCCCTCAACAACAGCCCTTCTCCCACCAGGTCTCCACCTGGGTTTCCAACAGCCCTACAGAACCAACACCTCTGTTTCCAAAGCCATACCTTTGGTGCTTGATGGCCAAGACCCTGCTCTTTTTTCTTCTGGAATGGACCTTAGCCCACATAGGTTCAGAATGATCTAGTGGTAAAACACTAACATGCAAAACCATGTAGGAGCCCCTGCTCTTGAGGAGCAAGAAGATCCTGGAAAGGACAGGGTGTCCAAAACATCAACTTGATTTGTTCTAAGTTGTCACCCTGTGACAACAGGGTGAGATACATTGGATTAAGCATGCAGATGCCTCTTTGCTTAGCCCAACAATTTTAGTTTTTTTTTTTTTTTTTTTTTTTTTTTTAAAAAAAAAGAGGAAAATTCTGAAATTGCAAGATTTACCTTCCCCCATACTTCTGGCTTTTACATCTTTCTGGTCTGTGTTAATCCTATGAATGACTCAAATGATCTCTGCAGGACTGCAGAGGACTGCAGCATGCTCCAGGCAAGCAAGCAGCTAATATTTTCTCATTAACCTTAGATACTGGCCTTAATGAATGACCCTCTATCCCCTCTACATGTTCATAGCCCAGTGCCCTAAAAAAAATAAATAAATAAAAATAAAAAATAAAAATAAATACTTGCATATCTTCTGACATCAAAGAAAGTGAAAAGAATTTCAGTTTTGTCAAAGCTTCCCTGTGGACATTTCATCCAGTGCTGTGCATCTGCAGATCTACAGTGCGGGTTAATTTAAGCAACTGTCATGAAACAGGACTATTTGCTTTCTATTTTAAAAATTGCCATCAGATTTAATCCCAACCCACTGAGTTATATGCTACCTATTTGTAAGAGCATAAGATGTGCTTTAAATCCTGCACAAATCCTGCTCTCAAACACACCTGCACAAGATCATTTAGTTTGATTAAAATAAGTCTGCACAAGAGTAATTAAGAACAGAATTTGAAACACTACTTAATAAGCTGTCTTTAACACAGTCAGTAATTTCCTGCCTCTAACGAAATAGCCAGCCTTTGATAAACAAAGATAACATCAAAGATTTGTTTGGTTATTGCTTGACATTCCACAAGATATCAGATGAATATGCTGCTTTTTTATTTTCCCCAAACAACTCTGAGGTGCAGCTGTCTTGAATGTGTATCACTGTCAGTGTAACAGACTGGCAGGACCACATCTGGTATATAAGCATTTTGATCACCCATGTTCAAGACATGTGAGTTAAATTGGGAACAGCTGCAGAAAAGGGCTACTAGGATGATCATGGGGAAGAAGAAACTCTTATGAAAGGAAAGGAGGCAATTTGGTTTCACCTTGCAAAAGAGAAGGATGGAGATAGAATTATTCTTTCACATATTTAAAGAGAGATTGAAAAGAGGATAAACAAAACAAAACAAAACAAAAAAGCCTTTTTAAACTAAAGGATAATATTAACAAAATAAATGGATACACTCTCATCATGTAGCTTGTAAATAATTTCTGACAGTGAGATGAGTGAGTTACTGAAGGAACCTTCCCATTGGAGTAGTGGAGATTACCTAGATTAAGATAAAGCTCAATTGCTTTATGATAAGGTCTTACATGATTGCCAGTGGCAGAAGACTGAACAGGACTTAGAATAACTTTTTGGTCCTCTATCCTACATTTTACTGATCATTTAGTCAAAGGAACAAAGATACACTTGCCTGTATGACAATTTAAAAGAATAACTTCAACTCATAAACAGGAAGTAATCAAATTATCAGGCTACTGTTTTAACTCAGCACACAAGGCTTAACTCAGCAATCAAGTATACATTTTTAATGATTTATTCACTTATTATCCTCCTTCACAACTCTGAAGCCAACACCTCTACACTGGAAGCTCTTCTTGCACAATTACTTGAAAATCAAGCATGAGAAAATGGGACAATTTTTCTAAACACTGTATTTTTGTTACAGCAGTGGGTGACAATGTCTAGAGCTACCTACGATTGCAAAATTTTGGTGGAGACTTCAGTTTTAATTTCACAACAGCAATGTAAATAGCAGCAAAGCATTACAGTATAACTTTGAGTCACCACATTTTTTAAAGAAAGAGTTGCAATACATTTATCAGTACAATATATTATTAACAAACACAGTTAACTGATAAAATGTCTTTTACTGAAAAGTTAGTTTTTATTCCACAATCTGTGGCTTCTAGTCATCAAAAGTAGAAACAAATACAGCTTGGATAAGCCCCACAGGTTCTGTGTTTTCAGGATCCTTGAAGGCTAGTTCAATTATTACCCTATAAGCCAGTATAAAAACATCCTGAACAAGAAGCTGATTATATACAAAGCAAGATTATATCCTCCTTCCCATCTGTCATAGCTCTGCAGGTTCTATGTACCCTTAAACTATGGTCTAGTAATAGAATTGTTGCAATCACCATATAGAAAAGGAGATAGGAAGAAGATTTTAGTAGCTGGTAACATGTTTGTTTATTATACTGATATTTCCTTTGTCTGTCTCTATCTGGTGAACACTTTAGTATTCTCAAAATCATAAAACAGTTTTGATCAGAAAGATGTTCCCCTGCTGTAGCTTGTACCCATTACCTCTTATCCTGCATTTTGGAGAATAGTCTAGCCCTATTTTCTCTATACCAAGCTATTAGGTGGTGAAGTTACCAGTTTCTTTCTCTTGTCACTGAAAGAACATCTCTGAAAGGTTTCAGTTCAGACAATAATGAAGCTTATTCCAGATGTCTCTGTCATTAAACTACAAATTTACCTGAAGGAGTGAAATTTAACTGATGCACAACATAGATGTACAACTCAGGATAATAAGCAGTCAGCGAAAACTCAGCAGTTTCTGTACTTTCATTATTTCAGGCAATAAACACTCTCTGAGCACTGCAGCCCCAGGGATTTGGGAATTTCTGATTCTATATTCTAACCATGGGAAAAAGACCCATTAAACTCCTGCAGCAGTTACTGTGGGAGTTGATAAAACTTAACTAGTTCATGTGTCAGGTTATAACTTAAAGTTCTCTTTTTGAAATATTCCTTTAGTTTTTGAGCAAGTCCACAGCAAATGTTAATTGCCATCATATCGCATACTTCATGTGGGGCTGTGATGATTTATGTCAACTAAGGATTTATCCGATGCATTAGGTAACATTTGTGTTACTACTAAGACTATTTGTTATGTTTCCCATTTCATGGAAAAAAAAATAATCTTACACAATTTCGCTAACTAAAATAAATAAATAAATAAATCTATAATTGGATACAACAGGCTTTTATCTCTGAAAGTAAATGTTTGTAAGTACAGGTTATACTATACTTTTGAGCAATACACTCAAAAGCTAATAACTCCATATACTGAACAATTAAGCTTGTTGTTATCCTGCTAAGATTTTAGGAGAAAGATTCAGAGGTTTTCTTTTTGTTGTTTGTTTGTTTGTTTGTTTGTTTTCCCCATTATTGTCTCTTTCTTCCTTGTTTTCAGTGTAACCTAGTAAGCACTGAAATTCTATGTTGCTCTTCTCCATATGAAATTTAAACACCACTAGGAAGATAACTAAAATCTACAGCAAGTTTTTATACGAGTCCAAGGAACTGTGGCAGATGGTGTCATTTCTATCTTCCACTAATTCTGTCTGTGTAGAAGAACATGTAATTTAAAATAGTGACTGGTACACTTTAAACAATTATACAGTCTCTTAATCCCTCCTCTTAGATGTTTTTCCTGCTGCATCTTTCTTAACAGCCTTTCTGGCAACCAAATTACATCTACTTCAGCCTTTTGTAGATGGGTTGGACTCTGCAGTCAAGTTCAGAAAGAATATTTAAGGGTCTGTCTGTAAATAACACATTCAAAACCACATTTGAAAATAAATAATCACTTGCTGAGGAGGATGGAAGAATTTAAATTATGTCCATTTAAATTATGTCAATCTCAGATTTGTTGCTAATCTTTGAAGAGAAATAATAATCCCATATGAATTTCCATGCCATGTTGTTTAAAAGGCATAAATACAAAGTGTTATCAGATAGCAACCAAGAACCAAGAGTGCAAAACTGAATAATGCAATGTATCATTTCAGCACCTGCTAGCGAAACAGCTTTTTCTACCCACTGCTTATTAATAAAAATTTACCACTTGTAAACATGAGTGTTGATAACTGTTATAGCATGGCATATAGTCTCTTTTCTAGCAAAATTCATACTGGCCTCAAAGAAACTTTTTGAAGTAACTCCTTTTACTCACAAATCTACATTAATATCCTCTTAAGTAATAATCAAAAATTGTGAAATAAATGGTATGAGCAACAAACCACAGAAAGCACTTATCCTCCTGTTAAGACTAAACTGATCACAGTAGTATACTGCAGTAGGAAGAATTCTGCAGGATTCTGGATAAAATCCATTGTATTTTTATTAAATTATATTGAATCTTTTTACAAGGACTACAATACCAACTCACAGGGCCTAGACATTTCCACTAGGTATAAAAAATAAACCTGTTTGTCTGAATGGTAACTGTTGTTTACTACCTCATTGATCTATAAAGATGTTTTAGCAGCTAACAAGAGTACCTGGAAATTCTGAGTATAAATTGTTGTGACTACACAAATAACATTTACGCTTAAGAACAGAAAAAATATACAGTACCCTATCTTCCTGTGCACTTCTACTTGCCATATATCCACAAAAATAAATCTGCTGACTTTGGAAATATGGATATTTTATCCTTGGTTATATTTATATTATTCTGTGAAATCAATGTGTACTATTACAAAGCCCTTGAGAGCTGTAAGGAATGTATTTACTGTGTATTTGTGGGTCAGATTCGTCTCTCAGTTACAGAGATACACATTGAAGAAACCTCATCAAAGTCAGCCTATTACACTGGGTTTATACATTCTGAGATCAGACCTTGGATCTGAGATATTTACTTTCATGCGAGATTTAACTTCAAATACAGTCTCCTTTGCTGCTTGTTTGAAGCAAACAGATGATTATTAATACCAAATTTTGCTGGAAGATGCATGCTTCTAATGCCCATTAAAATTCCAAATATATTTTCCTTCATGATGAAGCTTAAAAGAGTGATAAGATATCTCCATCATGCAATGAAATGGCATTAATATGTGGTAAAATTGCCATTATATTGCACATGCGTCTGAAGGCAAAGCATAGCACTTTTTCTCTCTTCTTATCTATGCAACCTAACACATACATAGGCCATCCTATGTATGACACTGCAAACGGCTGTATAACTGAAAATATTCCAGAGAGCTATACAAAAACATACATATTAAACACATTCAGTGATACATTTAACTGAAACTCAAAAGGCTACTCACTGAATGTTAGAATAAATATAACCCATATCATGGCTTTTTCCCTTCCCATAAAATTTTCAGAACTGCTTTTGTTCAGAATCAACCTAAACAGTTTATCACTCATCCAGATTGGTTTTGAAGCTATGTTTAGTTGTGTGTAATGATATATATACTCCCTCAGAGACTACTTCAGCACCTCTTTAATCTTTAGCCAAGATTATCTACAGTACTACTCACTAACAAAAACTGCCAGGATATTTTGCTTAATAACATTTTTGTCATTTTATCAGATGTTAAATTTACCCAAAACTGTAGCTAAACCTCTCCAATATCTGACATCTGAAATCATGACTCAGAGCAGCTTGCCAATCTTTCTACACTTACTCCGTCTTCTGAGTTGTATAACAATGCAATCTCTCACTTTCTCTTCAGTTGCTTTATCACACAGCAAAATAAATTCAGACAAAGATTGATACATTTAACATATCATTCCCCTGTTCTGGAGCCTTGGCCATCAGAAGAGTATGCACCACCTGTAAAAATTTGCTGCCTCTACGGAGTTAATTTATACCTAGCTCATGTATAAAAACAAACAGAAAAAAGGACCTGCAGCCAGCATCCTTTTCACTCTGCTCAAAGTATGGAAATACTTTTGAATGCTTGCAAAAGTTTGTATATGACTTTTCTTCTAATATCCCACTAGTGCTGTCACATGCTCTGAAAATGTCAGAAGTCTATTTTAGGATTTTTTTTCTAGAAGAGTGTGTTTTAAGCAAATATTATCGAATAATAGCAAATATACATTGAAGGTCTGAAATTGCACACAGGAATATTCTCACTAGAATCCTGATTCTTCCATGACCTTTCAAAAACAACACAGGGAACATAACATGTGATATGCATTTCCAGTCGAAACCAATCCAATCCAACCAAATCAATCCAATCCTGAATTCTAAATGGCAAATATATGCAATGGATTGCAGTTATATAAGGTAGAGAGTCAGTGTTCCTGGAAGAAATTATTCATTAATATTAATTAAAACATATTATCTGGAAAATATGTGTGATGCCGTGACAGAACATGGAAACTGAGGGATATGAGACACAGTGTGACCACCATTGCTCTGGCTGTTTTAGCTTTCTCTTTTCTAAATGTTAACACAAAACCAATTTCCCTTGGTGACCTTACCTATAAATGAAAGGAGCTACTGTGGCAGTGTTGGGGTGGCTGTATTGCTGTTGCTGAGGAAGTTGGACGATGCCGTTCCCCGTGCCTTGGCTGCTGCTTGCCAACACTGAGCCCGAGAGAGCTGCAGAGGAGCCCGGGGTGAGAGCTGCGCTTGGTTCTTTCCCTTCAGAAGAAGCAAGCCCACAGGAAGGAGAAGCCTTCTCATTGAGTTGAGATTTTGGTATTATTTGGGATTGGTTTCCTTTTGTAGTCCTCAGTTTCTCAACCTCCTTACTTCCTGTGCACGCAGATGAAGCACTCTGCTTTGCTGTTGGCACTTTCGATCCAGGTTTTGGGATTCCACTAGAAGATGGTATTAAACTTTCCTTCTTGGCTGTTGCTGTTTTGCTTCCCTTTGGGATTAAGCTTGCAATTTTTGAGCTTTTCTTTGTAGATGTTTCAGTGACTTGGTCCTTCTCTTCCTTGACTGTTTTCTCAGTGCAAACTTTATTTTTGTCCCTGTTCTTTTCCTCTTTGTCCTTTGGCTGTAGCAAAGACTTTTTATTGCTGAGATTTTTGCTTCCAGCTTTCGGAGGAGTTATCTTCGGTGATACTTTAGGACTGCTACTTGTGGAGCCACCACTGTTCACCCCACCGCTTAACACATCTGTCTCACCACACTCTGAAAAGGTATCATCTTCTCTCCCACTATCACTGGGTCCTGAGCTCAACGACAAAGGAGGTCTCAGAGCAGTCCTAGCATTAACTAGCTTGAATTTTTCCAGCATAGATTTTTGTCCAGATGAAGGTGGCTTCATGCCTTCAGATGGGGGTGGCTTAAGCCTGTCTGAAGATGGAGTAGGGGAGGTTGCGGGACTAGGCTGCTTCACGGACAGCATGGTCGAGGTTGCGCTGTGTTTGACATTCATGGATTTGCTGCGCCAAGGCTTGCTGGCACTTGGAGAGGGTATGGCAGAGACCTGCTGCTGCCCGGTGCTGGTGGGATGCTGCACGTTTCCATTCATGCCTGTAGATGGGTGAGTGCCTTTTGGTGAATCTGCTTAAAAATAGAAAGAATCACAATGGTACAGTTATTTTCACATCTTCTACTTGAAGATTAACAGCATACCTCCCTGGCATGAGAAATACAGTTACATATAAACTTCAAAAATCAGTGTAAATGTGATTTATAATAAGCTTAATTTACATGTGTGTGGAATATGCAGAATGCTGATCAGAAATGCCTTTTTTTCCCTTCCATCATGATGTTATGCAATACTTCTTTCTATGAGCTCAAGAGCTCATAGTGAAGGTGGAAATAGTTACAGTCTTCATTGTAACCATTTCACTATGCAAATTAAATCTTCCAAAGTAAAGATTTTATCATTAATAACTCGTAAAGAAATTCTTCCAATCAGTTGCTAATAAGGAAACACTGATAGACTAAAGGAAAAAAAAAAAAAAAAAAAAAAAAAAGCTTTTTCTGAAAAGTTGTTTTTGGAAGAAAAACAACAACAAAACAAAACAAACAAAGAAAGCAAAACAAAACAACAGAACAGAAAAAGATTGTGTTTTTTGCTGTTTAGCAAAAGGTACAGAAGTCTCATTTACATCTCTCAGGTACCTTCACTACATTTATATTATCCAGAAACTTCAGCAAAGCTTCAGATTAAAGATAATAAGACATTCTGCAATAATCAAACTATCTTAATTGACAACCATGATTTTCAAAACATTCATTTTGCCTTATTAAGCAAAACAGACTGAGGGATGAAAGGGCTGAGCTCTTCTATATGAAGCTCCTGTTTCCAAGACTTATCTCAGTATCTAAACACTATTACTCTGGAGCATTAGAGAAATGAAGTGCTAATGGTAATCATACATGTGGTACAAAGCTATTTCAGCAGGTGGCATATTTTGTCTCAGTTTATCTGTCTTGTCTTGATATTCAGACTTCTGGAGCTTCCACTGATTAGGCATAAGCCTACCTATGTTACAAAATCTGTGCTACTAGAAACATGCAATGGAAATACAATTCACATAATGGAAAAAAAGAGCACTTGATGTGTTACATACATACAAGGCCAATGTCATGCCCTGTGGCTTCCGTGTCTAAATAATATGGTAGCTGAGGACATTTCTGCCTTCAGCAGAGAGTTGGAAGTTGTGCACAATTTCCATTTTTGCAGTAATACAATAGAAATGTGTTACACAAACAGCCTTAACTTGCTTAACGCTATTACCAACTGCACTCCAGAAGCCACTTCCATCTTCAGCAGATGCTGTAAACCCCATCTGCCCTGCATTTTTTAGTGTGCTCTCAGCCCAGTGTGCAAACCCCATAGATCTAAATGATCTTCACAGAAGTTTTGGAGCACTTCTACTGAGTCAAGAAAATGCTAACTGATACGGGTGGCCTCAGAGTATTTTTGGGGAAAGGCGAGGTGATAGCTTATTCCCCTTGCTCCAGGTAGCATCATGAATGTGGAGCTGATTCAGTTGGCAGCTGCAGAGCTGTTCCCTTGTCTGTGAATGAGGCAGGATTTGTGGCTGGGCCCCTGCTGTTTTCTGGTGAGCCTTGGTTGCTGGAACAGAGCCTAGGGGCAACAACAGCTGTTGTATATTACTGCAGCCCTCGGGCTTCCTTAATTTATACCAGAGATCAGCCCCATGGCTGATAGCCCAGGACTGGGTGTGCACAAGGACATTCTTGCACATGTCTTGCTTTGCACTAAGCACCCCTTAATTACACAGGAGGATTGGGGTCTTTAGCTATCCCAGTAGCTTTGCAGTTGAAAATTCACCTTAAGAATATGCAAAGTTAATGCAGAATACATGTAACAATCTGTGCACAGCAGGATGCCGCTGCACTCTCTTGTATTAATTCTGTTACATTTGTATGGCTTCAGGCTACTCATTTTACTGAAGGAAAAAAAAAAAAAAAAAAAAAAAAAGCTTTCTGATTGAAAAGAAGAATGCAAGCCTTGCCATTATTTCCTGCTATATAATATTAACTCATTGGAAAAAATTATAAAAAGGAAGGTATTCACTATTTCAACAACAGTTTGTTCTGCTACATATCTAGCAAAATACACAGGTTCCTGGAACCACTGATGCTCATTTGATCCCTATGTCGTAAACCATAAACATCAGCAAAAGGTACAAACAGAAAACTTGCCTTTAATCTTCAATTTAAAGTGTATCCTTAAAGTTCCCACAAGGAATGTGTATTGTACACTCTCAAGTAATAGTGAGAGCCTGCATGTATGCTTAAAGATGTGGAATAAAAGGATTTATTCCCCTCCTAGCCCAAATGTATTACTTGAAGCTGCACATCTTTCATTGCTTTCTGCTCATTCAATTGGATTTATCTTTAGCTGTTCATTATATGAAATCTGTCCCCACCTTGTGGTGCTTTCGATACAGACTGAACCCAAGCTATGGATTCAGGATATGACAAGGATGTCATATTTCAATAAACTGAATTTTACAAGGAGACAGGCTTCTCTGTAGGGCTCAATCCCGTTACAATTGAAAGGTATAATCAACTTCTGATGAGAACAATGCTGCATTCTGCTTGAGAGTACTGTGCTTCAGGGCTCAGCCCAATCTGCTTTGGGAAAGCAGAACACCTCTGGGCGTGCACCACAGAAAGAAAAATTGGTATCAGAACCCATTTTACAACAACCCTCTTCAATCTTCTTGTCTATGATCTTTTCTGTAGTTGATGCCATTGGAGAGGACAGCAGCTCTGTGATGGCAGCTCCCCAGTTGCAGCATAGTCAGGTAGTGATTTTCTTAATGTTCTGGAGCAGACAAAGTGTTTCCATAAGGCATATTAATACTGCCATACCAGGTGCCCAGATTACAATATCCAATTTTAGTCACTCATACTAAAAGGGTTAACAGAAAAAGGAAGAATTGTAAGGGATAGCTGTAAGGATGCTTGGAGGAACTGGAAGTCTGTCTGGTGAGATGAATAGAGCTCAGCCTGGTCAAATGTCCTGTTCCAACATGAGAATTTATCTACCCCTTATCACCACAGGAGAACACCATGAGGGAGCACTGGCAGAACACTGGCACTAGAGCGAAAACAAACAAACTAGCAGTGGGCACACATACTGACCAAAGAATAATGATCTGCAACCAGTAGGCAACCGGGATCCAGAACAGAGTTTCTAAAAGTCTTTACAGGCAAAATACCAAAGAGAATTGAAACAAACTCTGGACAATATACAAACGACATTTTATATTATAAAATGACATTGAAAGGCATGCAGTTAAATTCTGTGACTTAAAGGTCCTTATCAGTGTTCAGAGACTGTGTTTCTAAGCTCTGAAGTATAAATATTTGTTTGGTTGGTTTTAATTTGGCTGGAATTAGAACATTATTTCTTTGCTAGTCTCAAAATGCCCTGGGCATCTGCCTTATTAGCAAAATGGACAATTAACTTTATTCAAATACTTTCATTTTCATAGTTTTATTTTCCTCTGTATTTTATTAGGTGTGAAAGAGATGGATGTCATATGACCTGGAAAACTGACATATTCTTTGGAACCCAACCAAAAGCAAAGTCCAAATATATATTAAAAGTATCTATATATATGTCTCACTAAAACTTCACAGATTCCACAGCTGAGTTTCAGCTCATGGCATCTTTACCATCTTGGTACATTCTGTTTTCCTAACCTAATCACTGACACATAAATTTACCTGTGTCAAGGCAATGGAGTGGGTCTATAGGTGAAAACTGTCCGGTACTGAATGAGCAGCAATACTGTTTTCACATAGGGGTCCTTGGCTTTCTTGCAGTGTAAACTATTCTTTAAGCAACTTTCAAAATAGATAGTATTAAATAGCATTCTAAATAATAAATCACTCCATAAAAGACATCTATCACATCTTATTCTGGGCCACTTTAAGGTCTCCTGGATATACAGGCACAGATTAAAATTTATTTAAATCTGTGCCTGTATTGTGACTGAGTTGAAAAATGTGCTATACAAGAGCAGATTTCAAGTATTATATACTTATATATATATAATACTATATACTATTATTATATCCATTATATATGGATTTAAAACAAAACAAAAATTTATGCTGTACATCTTTTTTGAGGTCTCTTTTTAACACATACAGGAAGCTGTACAGCAGGAAAAAAAAAAAAAAAAAAAAAAAGTACCAAATTGATCTGACCTTGAAGGAGATTTGGAGATCCCCAGTTCTCGTGCCTATTGTCACAGTGCAAGTCATCCTCTTTTCTGATTCAGTTTAGGTAGCACTAATGCAGAACTACTAGCTATTTAGTATAATATCAAAGACTCAGAAATTAGTGTATATGGACTGTATATTCGTTCAATACAAGCTGTTAAAGTTGTCTTGCTGCAAGTATCTACATTAGAAGCAAAATTTAAAACACATTTCTTGCATGTGCTGCAATGTAAAGAAAAATCAGTTTTTCAAGGTATAGTGCCACTTTTATTTTATTTTATTATTATTTTATTTTAAAGAGGTGTTATTATTACTCCTGATAATGTAAGGGTTGAAGTTTGTTTGAGAACAAATTAAAAAAAAAACCTCAGGTCATAGAACATCCACAGGTACTTAAAAATATTAAAAGACCACTTGAACATTACATGTCATTGTAATATTAAACAAAAAAACAAAAACAAACAAACAAAAAACTAACACAACTATTCTTGCATGTGCAGTATTCATATTCTCTAACTTCTGCTTTATACATATCTTTTAAAATAACCTTGTATTTAGCTTATATTCATATGTAAAATCTATATTCTTAAATCCATTTTGCTCTTTGGAAAGGAGAAAAATCAAATAGAGTAACCTAAAATACAATACTAAATGTAGTTATGCAACATTACATTTTCTATATCCTGTAAAATGAATTGAATGATAATATACAAACAAAGCCACCCCTTATACTCTTGTAAGTGATGACTCCACTAAAAATCTCATCAAGTTTCTCATTCTCTGCCATGAAGAAATGGGCAAGTAAAGAAATCCATCATGTAAATAGCCATGCAAATGTGCAATGCAGCGTAAACCTTAGCAGTCCAAAGACAGTTTTCAAGTAATGAGCTAAGACTATTAGTATCTACAAGCATGCCCCACCTTAAATAATTTTTCTCTTTCACATATTTTTATAGAAAACTTATGTCAACATTATGAAGTAATTCTAAAGCCTTGGTTGCTGTACATACCTTCACTCAAGCAGCCCCATCTCCTACTTCATAACTTCACTATCATATTTGTGAACTATACAGTGTCTGCTCAGTTTATATCCTGATATCTTTTTAGTCTGCATGTCTTGCCATAAACAAGTCCTTGATAAAATAAAAAGCAGTACAGAACTATCTAAAACATTCAACTCTGAGAGTAAAAATACAGAAATAACCATTGAAAGGATGGTTTTATATCTTTAGATACAGCTAGGGGCAATGTTTTTTCATCAGAATTTTGTTAAAAATAATAAAAAATAAATAAAAATAAAAAAAAAATCTGGATAGCTGCCTGTTGCTTGAATGAAGAACATTCACTGCATACTTGTTCCTCCCACAGACCCCAAGGATGCGAATGGGTACTATGTATATTGTATCATTTTCAACTGTATTCTAACCCAGAGATATGAATAAAATGTTGTTCATTACACAAAGGGAGAAAGAAAGGGAGGGGAGGACTGGATTAGTTACACAACTCAGAAGGCTGATTTTTTATATTATTATTTCTGAGATAAAGCCTGAAGAGGCACATTTTCTGGGAAAACATCAGAGGGTTGGAGAAATAGAAGGACTCATGGGACCCTTTTTGTGAAACTGAAGATCATAGTTAAAGGAGGCAATAAAACATGAACACTGAATTCAAATCCCTGCAAAATTTCATTACATTTGACTTAATTTCCAATCCCTTATTCAGATTGATGCATATACTGGGTAAGGTCCTGAAAGAATAGACATATGTAATATTCTCATTCAAATGTAATATCCATCTCCTTTAATATGACAGTCTTCCTATGGGTATGAGTGGTCTTGAACATAGACCAAGACTGTAGGTATGCAATATGGATTAATTTTTACTTCAGAAGTACCAGTCAATGACATTTTCATCAAAGAGGAATAAAATACCACTCACTGTAACATCTTGAAAGATTTCAGTTCTGAAATTTTACCTCAACTCAATTACAAATCCTAATTCACAGGGCTGTCTCCATAGTGCTTCTTCACCAAGTATTACGTTCACTTCGTCTCTGGACAGGCACCTCTGGATAGGTGCTTTTTTTTTTTTTTTTTTTCCCCATTATAATTTCTGTAGTTCTCACTGACTTTATTCACTTACCTTTTTCATTTCCATTTGCATATTGTGGAGGCTTGTTTTTGTCAATGCTGTTAAAGCTCTGGCTCCTCCGATTTAAATTAGAAGCTCCCTGGACTTTGGTACTGCTGCCTGCAGCTGGCACCCTTGAGGGTCCTGGAAGCCTAGAATGGTATAATCAGAAACTGGTTTGTTGTATGCAATGCAACACATAGAAGAGGCTGTATGCAAATGTCAGATTGGAATTTTAAACCAATGACCAAAACCAATGATTTCATGTAAGCAACAATGAACAGGAGGATTCAAGTTAGATAGACTCAATAAATTAAAATAAAAGCTTATCTTTATTCACACAAGGGGGAAAAAGATGTTTTCTGGGTTCACAAGACATGTAAGAAGATGCTTTGCATTTGCCATTAATGTTGCTAAAACAGATTCACCCTAACAGACCATTAATGTGCAGTATCAACTTTTATTTAAATATGTCACTTTTGAGGAGAAAATTTTACAGAAATTGTTGAGAAGCACAAAAATACATGGCTGAGAAATATTTCATAGTTCTTATTCTACTCTCTACTAACCGTTCCAGGGCTTTGGTCAGCACAAAAGCTGTCTTTATAATTCTGTTCTTTCGTTATTCTCAGAATGCTATTGGTTTAAGCAATTCTACTTACTTAGGCTTGTGAGCTTATTATTTTAAATAAAAATATTGCAAATATATGTTTTAGATAGATGCTACAGATGAAAGTATACCTTTTCAATACAAAGATTCAATGTAGTCTATACAGTTCATTTGTTAGTATTTGCTGCCACCATCTGTACCTTATTGTGTGGCTAAGCTATGAAAAAAAAATATGGACCCTGCATCTTTTGTTTGTGCCTGAATCTGTTCTCTTATGAATTCTTTATGTATCTGTACTTAATCTCTTACGTATTCTTTAATACATGATTGCTTCAAACCTTCTTCAGCATCTTTGTGGGCCCCTTCATTTTCCACTTCTGTTCTCTGACAGGCAAAATGAAATGCTTAACTCAGCAAGATACTTTTGCCATAGGAGAAGAATATCTAGCTTCTCTTTCTCACTTGTGGGGATGATATAATGGTTTTAATGGTGTCAATGCAAATCATATCAGAGCTCTTGAATTCTGATAGTTTCACTATATGATGAAAGAACAGCATGAGAAAGGAGAAAAAAAAATCAGGTTACAAAGAATTACAAAATTCTAGATTTCTTCTGAATTTTTTCTGTTGAATACATGGGTATAACAAAAATGTTCAAATTTTATTTTCATTAGCACATGTAAACAGCTCTACATTCTCTTCCTTCACCAATTTAAGCCTCAGAGAGCTAATCCATTTGTTATTTTCATGGCTCTAGTTTCTGTGCCGAGCCCACAGCAGAGTGTCTCTGCTCTGCAGCTGCACGCGTGCTAACCTTTACTGTGACCCATGAAATCTAGAGATCTTCTGTTCCCTGAAGAATGCACTAAAACAAACTTAAAAATCCATTTGCTCCTTCTCATTACCCTAATTTGACAGGCAGTGAGAGCCCTGAGGTTGTTTGTCAAAGGTAATGAAAAAAGCAATGAGAAGGCATGTGCAACGCTGGAAACTCATCCATTCTGCTAAAATATAAAATAGTTATGCATATATTCTGCATGCCAGAATTTGAGAACTTGCCACAGTAAGCACATTATACATGAGGCCATTTGCTCTGCACACTTTCCAGTTTACCTCATTTGCTGTCTTTTTTTAATTGAATTCAGGTTTTAAATTTCTCTTGCAGAATCATGTTAAGCAGCTAAGGAAATGCAAAGAAGAGAATAACAAATAAGGGACAAGTCACATACCTCTGAACAGGCTTCGGAAACACTGCCACAGATTTAAAGTATTAGACATTAAGACTGTTAACCCCCACATATTGAATGCGGACAAGACAGGAGCATCAGAAATAAGAAAAACTGAAGACCTATAAATGCAGGTGCAAAGCAACTGGACCGTGGTATAGCTCATTCCAAGCTATCACCAGCAACTCAAATCATATTAGTGCACTACATTGCAAAATGCAATCTTTACTGTAGATTACACAATTTATAGTTCATTGTTCTCACCAATGAACTGTACAGCAAAAAAAAAAATAATAATAATAATAATGAACACATTAATTACCCACCACATACACACACCAAAAAATGTTAGAAACAAGAGTAAGCTTTAGATCTCAGCTTCTTTCTTCTGCAACCTGGCTTGTAGATTTTAGTGCTCATAGTGCTAAAAGTATCGATGAAATCTCAAACAGGGCAGGTCCTACACACAGTTCTGTCAAATCACAGCCAAAACAAAGCATCTCTCTCACAGTGACTGTGTGTGGGCTACTCTTGAAGGAGCAGAACTCTTGAAAGTGCTTCTTTTTTCCACTCATTTTGCTTCTGTGTGATCTTGGCTCTGTGAACTCAACCTCTCAAGCAGGTTTGCAATACATGCAGAAGAACACCTACTGGGAATTGGGATGGGGTCCCAGACTTTTTTTTTCTTTTTTTTTTTTTTTTTTTTTCTTGTGACTAAAGGAAGAATTTGAGCCAGAAAATAGAGAGCACTAAAATCACCAACTAATCCTCCCCACCTGATATTTTACATGCAGGATACCAAAATGCAAGATACATAACAACCAGAAATATTGCTAATATACAGTAATATCAGCTTCCTCCAGTCCATACGAAGCTTTCCCATGGCAAAGCTCATTGTTGCAAAGCTTGCACGCATAACATAAATACACATTTTTTAATGTCCACTTTTGTCCAAAGGATAAACTTCCAATGGACACTGGCTTGCTTGAGTATCGCTAATAAGCAATAAATTAGAGATATTTAACTGACCTAGAAGTCTTTTTTTGACTGGTTGCAATTCCACTGTGATTAGACTGAGTTGCATATCTGGCTGTGAGACTGCATGAGAAGAAACAGAGAAATTGAATTAAAGGATTTCTTTGAATATGTATTGAAAGAACACACTTACCACACTTATGAGTTAATGAATGCAAATTGAACATGGAGAGAAAACACAAATTAACTGGCAAAAATATGAAGTAATGTAACATGCAGATTTTTATGGGAGATGCAATGCACAGATTATGAAATAATGTATATTGTTATACATTTTGTCATCTGCTAGAAATTATTTTAGGAATAAACAATTCAGGTGCAGTAACTGAATTCTAGCTCTGTTAGTGCACCTTAAAACTTTGTGCTGGTGTTTTTGTACCCATGAAAAGTACAAAACATGAATATACAGCTAAAAGCACCTCCAGCAAATTTAATGGGTTCACAATCTGGAAGGTAGGAAGAGGTCTGCTGTACCAGAGCCAGCATGGACTCAGAAGAATCCGTACTAAAGAAAGGTGACCTGACAGTAGAGCTATGTAGAAGGAGAATCCCATCATAGTTTTCATTACTGGTATGGCCCCATAGTTCACATAACGTAAGTATGCATTACCCAGGCAATCAATCAGAGGCTCCATTAGGAAAGCCACCACACGTGCTTAGATTCCTTGTTAAGTTTCATAGGAAAATGCACCTTAGTCTCTTAAGACATCCAAGTAGTATTTCTGTAACATAAAATATGTTGTGCTACAGGGCTAAAAAACTACATGCTCTTTGTAACACCTAGCTATATGTCATTGCTAAACAGCTAATTGATGCCTTTATTCTTTTAGTCTTTTGCATAGGGGATGTGTAAAAGGTATAGCTAAGGTAAGGCCTCCTGCCAAGTAATTTCAGATACAGTAAACAGGTGCATCCTTTGGGATCCACACAGCCTAAGGTCATACTCAGGTGCAATCACAAAATCAAATTCCTTACATTCTTAAGGAAGTGATAGGAAACTGAGTAAGCAGGAGCTCTGACAGTTGCATAGTGCTTGTCTCTTACAGTTCTGCATCTTCTAGTAACTCTTCTGAGTAGTAGCAGGAACCATAATAATTTAGTCCCAGCTTTGTAGACTGGCAGCACTTATATGAAAACCTGCTGATACTGATTCTACCAGAAAAGCATTAAGCAATTTCTGCTGGCTCACTGAATTGGATAGACTTAGTGTAGAGCAGATGGAAGAAGCCCTTAAAGGAAAAAAAGTCTTCCCATACAGGCATGGCTGTTCTAAGAGGAGTAGGGCAAAGGCACAAACTAAAGGTCAAAGCGAGTCTTGAATGTGTTGCATGATTATTGTTACTTTACCAATTTATTACCCGGTAAAGGGTTCAGCAGTGCCTCTGTGCCTGGCAATCACAAATGGCACATGTGCATTCAATGAATAAATAAAAGGGAGACTACTTTAGTCTTAAGAAGGACAAAACAAATCATTTAACATATAAATGCATAATTCAATCCTGTGATATATGTCTTCACAGTAGTGCTGACAAAGTTCTCTTTCATATGACTATAACTTCTGTGGGAACTGTAATAAACAGTAATAATATCATAATAATTGCTATTTATATATTTTTATTTATATTGCCATTAGTATGTGACTTTGTATTTCATTTACAGCTATTTTTCTTAAAAGCTAGACATGCTACAAATGTGGCATAAGTTGTTTTACTGAAGTTGCTATATTTGTGCTTGAATTATTAGCCCATCTTTTGGTAAGATCATCCACTCTCCTTTTTTTTTTTTTTTTTTTTTTTTTTTCCCAACATATTTAAAATGAAGGAATCTAGAAAAGGTTAGCTGGTTATCTCCATTGACTAACTTAAGAAGTTTGTGAGAAAAATGGAATGTCAAATAAAACTTCAGTGCATTTATGTTGTAGAAGGTTAAATGATACATAGTACAATCAACACGGACAGTGAGTTGGAAAAGAAGAGAGAATAGAATGCATCTTAACCACTGCCTGAAGAGGACGAAAGATCTGCCTAGTGCCTAGTAGCTTTCCTACTTCAAACAAGGCTGCTTAGGCAAATTACTTGATCTCAGTGATGAACTCAGTTGCTGAGTTGTTGATAAGCTAGCCCACAGACAGACAACACTTTAAAAATATACATATTTTACTAAGAATTAATATATGAAGAATCTATCTGGAAATACTTGCTAGAAAAATCTCTTTCCTTCCATGCCTGTTGCCTAGGACTCCATGCACTAGCAAATTCATGAAACGTCAGCCTATAGACTGTTTTCAAATTTTACAGACAGTCCTGAAAGGCACTGATGGATGTGTCAAAATAGTATAGGAACATTCCCACTGTGATTAGAGAAATTTATTTTTCAGAGCAATTTGATAAATGAAAAAGAGAATTTTAACAGCTCAGAAACTAGATGCATCAAGCTCCTAATGACTTTGGGTCTTCCTTCACAGTTAGCATTTGATATGTTGGACCAATTAAAGCTTTGCACAGATGCCTGTTTCCCAACTTCTGGTTCCAGTATTACAAATGGGAACTGCAACACATCTAAAGTCCAGTCTCTCTTAGAGCTATTCTAAATGTATGAACAAATATTTACCTGTTGCCCTTCATCCTATCTGATAATTGTTGGTGGGTAACATCTGGCTGTCAGGAAAATAAACCTGTTTTACTTAAAGTTGTTATTATTTATGCTTACAGATTCACTTAAAGGTACAATAAATATGTTCCTGCACTAAAGCAGCACAGATGCATGTTAATAGTCCAGACAGCAGAAATTTAGTGTTACAGCATTTACGACAAGGAAGGCTTTACTTGTCAGAGGGCTGGAAAGGGGGATTTTGAAAGCCCTTGGTTCTTATCTTTCTGCTCCCAAGATCCTTTCCATTGCTGTAATACTCCTACCAGCATTGTTCCCCAATGCAGTGTCAGCTTTGACTTCTGGGAGAAGCTGCAAAACCCACTTGTGGCCCATTTTCAGGAAGGGGACACGGGAATTATGGAGGAGATCAGCACCGTCTGCAGAGCCTGCAAGGCAACCACTTTGCTCCTGGAGAGACAGCCCAGAGCTCGGGCTCATGCTGGGGCCAGCACAGCCCTGGGCCTGGGCCAGGAAGAGGCCAGGAGGCCTCTGGCAACATGTTTATCTCTTCCCTTCTTTCTAACACACAGATGAAGAGCAGGCAAATACTTCTGGTTAAGTAAATCCTGTTCAAAAGAGGTAAGATTGTATAAATGCATCTGATCCAAAATTATTAGAAATCAACTGGACTCTTAGCATTGGCTTCCATGTGGAAATCAAACACCCATATTTTCTCTCACAATCAAGGGAAACTCTAGCCACCACAACAGAGATGAAATGATGACACTGGACATTGCTGGTTCCTTGGTGAAAAACCATGAGAAAATGGAATAAACATGCTGAGGCTGCCCAGAAAGGCAGTTCAGCACAGAGGTAGCTGGAGAAGTACTGAGAAGGAAGCAGTGCAGATGTTACAGACGGTGGTTACCCTGAGGTGCTAATGGGAAGCCCTAGAGCTATACCACAGCCAGACTAGTTGCAGGAACCAGGACTCCGCACTGCACCACAAGGCTGTGCAGCATAGTCAGTCACTCTGGGGAGAGATGCCCTGTGTTCCATCCACCAAAATGGGGACCTCGATGAGGGCATGCAGTTGCGGGCAGGATAAAACGGTTTAAGAAATGGTCATGAAAGATGTAGGGGAACCTAGGGAGTCAACATAAACTACAATACCAAAAGTTCTTTAATGCCCTCACACTAAAAGTGAAGTGAAATCTTCAGCTGAAATAGGCATATAAGAGCAAAGAAGGTGAAGAGGGAAGACAAGTGACTGCTGGACTCTAGACTAAAATGGCAGAAAAATTGTCTTTCTGCTATACAAATAGCAGGAAAGAAGGTCTTTGAAAGTGTCTATAATGTGTAAAAGCTGAAGAATTAAGGTTATATGAACCCGGATGCAAAGCATGAATCAAGCTGAAAATATTTTAACCTTCTTCTTCAAAAAGTAACCCATGCAGTGTCAGCCTGCATATCATCTACTTTTCATTAACAGTCTTTATAAAGATCAAAAGGATCACATTACATCACACTGTCAGAGCAGTGTAGCCGCTTTCCTCTAATGAGTTGCATGGTGGTTCTAAAATGCCAGCTATGCGATCTCTTAAAAGGCAAAGGGGTCTGCAGTATGTAATCAAATTCTACCTTGGCATACTTGAATTTTAATATGCTGTTGATTTTATGAAGTGCATTTGTTTCACTAGGGTGACTGCACTCCAGAACTGTTTAAGACTTTCCTATCAGAATGATTTATTGATTTAAATAAAATAAAATAATGAAAAAGAAATCTAGTTTAAATAAAGGATTTTTAATGGGAAAAAAAAAAAAAAAAAAAAAAAGATCTTGATTGTGCTATAAACATTTTCTCTTTTTAAAAACAAAACAAAAGAAAAAAAGAAAAACAACAAGAACAAAATAAGCTCGACTGCATACTTCTCATCAGCTTGCCTGGCAGAAAGCATAATATATAATATGCTAAGGGTCACCTGACTCCAAATCTCAAGCCTGCTGGGAGAGAGGCTACAGGATACAAGTTTCCAAGCTCTTCACTATACCAAACAATCTGGGCAGTGAAAAGATCTCTGGCTCCTCAAATGAACATTCAAGAAAGACTGAGAAGGAACCAAAAAACTGATTTTCCAAAGAACAATATATTTTTGACATTTATTTTCCTTTTTTAGCCTAACCATTGTGACATAACATATGTATAAATACTATATGTATGCAAATATCTACCTATTAAAAAAAAAAAAAGTTATATATATAAAATTTACATACATATTTGTGTATTATGTAGATATATAATACTGAGATATATACATGTGACACACAAACATATATTAATTTTTTCATTCATGGAAGGAAATGTCTATAGTTCGGGCAGTTCTAGCTCATACGATGTCATCTGTTCTCTATTAAGTGGGCATCTCTCCCTTCCGCTCTTCGAACTTCTGTATCTTATACAAGAAGTCTATCTGCATCTGATTCAGGCTTGGAGATAGAAGTAAAATTGTGTTTTCAATGTTTGCCTGTTGTTCACAGATCATAAACTGAAACTCAGATAACCCAGTTTTGCATCAACATTTTTGTTTCCACAGAACACAGTGATTTGTAATAAGAACAAATCATCCATCACAGCAACTACACGATTCCTACCATGGTCCCAGTATTTGTATTGCAGGAATTTTATGGAATATATTGAAAGAATATGTGAAATCACAACCTTAAAGAACCTAAAGGCATATCAACAAAGTGGAAAATATGCTAGTTAGCTACTGTGCTTAACCTGATATGTTACTCACCTCAAACAGCACAAAAAATCTTTTTAAAAAATAAAAAACCACTATTTTTTTCTGAACAAATCAGCCAACACTGTGCTACATGCTAAAAGAATTAGGGCTACGCACTTAGGTTTCCAGCTTACCTTTTTATGACCTTATCTCAATACCATTTATATCTTGAACAATAATATGATCTATACAGCAACGTATCTGTATCTATTCTGTGTCACAGTTCAACACAATAAAACTGTAACAGAGGTTTATCTTAAAGAGAATGAAGAAGGGGCTGCCACAAAGCTTGAAATTTTTGTAGTTTCAAATCTGCAACCATTGTCTTTTGAAGCTTTACACAGATTTCCAGAAAATCCACATTCATCAACACATCCTAAAGAAAGGTTGGGATTGCTATAAACCTGCATCAATCAACCAATTAATATGTAATTAAGGCTGTTCTTATTTAAGGTATTAAAGTATACTCAAGAGTATATTTTGTTGGATCTCCCCATTCACTCTAATACAGTAAAGACTTATGCAGTATAAAGAAATTAGAAAAACTTCTACCAACAACTAGCTATGTATAATATTTTCAAAAACACATACCAAAAAAACAAACACATATATAAACAATTTTCCTAAGCTGATAAAGTTTCTCTTTCAAGTGTGGTAAATTTTAAATATAAAGTAAGTTCATTTTTTCACTTCTATTTTAACAAATTTTCTATGGACACTCATTATATAAACAACACTGCCTGCACTTCTTTGGAAGTGTATGGACTTGTACTTTTTTTTTTTTACTTTTTTTTTTTTTTGTCAATGAAGAGAGGAGAGAAACTCATCCATAGCTGAAAAGAAAATAATAATAATAATAATAATAAAGGTAATGTCTCTTCATTAACTGATATCTGACAAAGAACAATAGTAGAAGATCACATTTGCAGCACAGTCTGTAAAATACTGAGATAAAGTGTACAGAAAGGACTGACAGTAGCAAAGAAAGTAACAGTACAAACATGAAACTGACTAAAAGGGTTGCATGAATGCAAGGGAAAGATCAAGTTGTACACTGCCAGCAAGGAATCTGTTGAGGAATAAATAAAAACATTTTGCTTTAGAATAGGTAATAAGGCAACCTCAAATGTTTGCAGGCCATCAGAATTACATAGGTGTCAGGAGAATAAAAAGATTCATGGATAAAATTTCAGCAGAACTCACTTTCAGAGAATGAGAAGAATCAATGGATTTGTATGGAGAGGGAAGGCAGAGCAACAAAGAATGTTTGAAGAGAAAATATCTATATTCTAAGTCTTCTTTTCCTTATATATATATATAAATTGGATTCCAATGCTACAAAGATGAATGAAAAAATTGCAATTAATTTCTACAAGATCAGGATTAGCAGCAGTGAAAATTACAGCCCAATTGCATCAAACTTGAAATATAAAAAGTAATGAGTAATCAGAGGCAAAGGAGAAAATGCCAGACAATGAAAATATCTGAAGTGCACAGAATGTAAATTGTCACTAAACTGAATTAAAACATTGTTTTGAAAACTGCAGGAACAGACAACGAGAAAGGATGACAGTTGCATTTTGAAATACAAACAGAACAAGAACAGTGGAAAAAATGAGTCGGTGGCAGAGTTAATTTATTAACAGGAGAAATCAGAGTAACTATGTCACAAGTTTCTAAAGCAGATATTCAGAAAAACATCAGATACTTTGCAGAGAAGAACTGCAGAACATAATAAATAACACAACCAATAAAGAACAAGATTTTCAGGAACCAGCCCATATGTAGGACGGTAAAAGATCAAGATCACTTTCTGAGAGATCAGTTTAAATAAGAGATGAAAAGTTTAAAGAAATCTTAAAAGCTACTAAGATGATATATAATTCTTTAACATTTACATTTTTATATTTTATATGTTTCCTCTATACTATGTGCTATATTATCTTATGGCTATAAAAGAGACCATTTCTTTCAGAAATTGAAAGTCCCTTTCAAATTCATTTTCTTTCCTTATGTTAAACTTTAGTAATATTATTACTTATCTACTTATCTTAGAGAGGATGGGCTACAGTGAAGAAGTATGTGAAAAATAGATTGTTGCTATTGCATTGTTCTGCTTTTTCTGTATGAAGGTTATCAGAAAGGACAGTAATATGCCATCATCAGAAAATATCCCTTTTGAGTATGGTAATTTCTAAGTTGCTCAACTGCAACAGAAGGGTATATTATGAAACTACAAATACTGCTCATGCTTCTTTGCATGCTATGTCAAAACACAGTCGTTTTAGGAAAAAAAAAAAAAAAATATCAAAATAGTTGCAAATGAAACTGTGACAGAAATCTTAATATTTAGGAGGCAATGAAGGTGTATTTTTTAGATGTTGCTCTGCCAACATATCATAGATGTGGCCTAGAAAAGTCCTGAAATTTCAATAATCTCTAGCATGCAATGAGAGTTATATAAAATGTGTAAATTAATCTGATATTTGTGTGAGGTAAATAACTGAAATATGCAAGAAGAAACACTTTTCCTGATAACCTATATAGTGCTTATCACAGGAATAAATCTCTGATTTACACAATTCAACATTGTTACATATAACCTATTTGTTTAGGCACACAGCTGATTTAATTAGTACACACTGATACTAGATAGTTTAGTTACCTGGGCTCTGATCAGGACAGAAAGAACTTTGTGTCCTGGTCTGTAAAGGTATCAGAAGTTCCTTTCATTGGAAGCTGTAAGGACTGTAATGATCGTGTCTTTAAAGTATGGAATGGGGCCCAGACTGATTCTGAAGATAGAAGGATATCTCAGAAAGTAAAATGAAAGGCCAAAGGTCCATTTGAAGGTCCGCTGCTGCACATACCTGTGCAATCACACTAAGCAATGCAATTAATTCTGCATTATCTCCCAGATGCATAAAAACACATCAGATGTAGCTAATAGTTTGTCTGTTCAGAATCCTACTAGTAAAAGAAGAAATAAACCTTTTCCTGATTTTTCTTCTTTGCAGAATAATGATTCTTTAGTGGACAAAGCAGGAACAACATACCTGATTCTGTTCATTGAAACCAAGTGACTAGCAATGACAAGAGCTAAGGAGAAAAGATACTTGGTTCATTACTTTGCTTTCAATTAACCAAGAAACGGCTGTTCACACATTTCATTTTTCAGCCTTTGTCAGTGCAATGCACTTTGCACTGACTCTTAAGGTTGTATTTTAAACCTCATGAATACTGAAATAAAGGCCTTTTTCTAAACTGACTGTGGTGGAACCAAGATTGGCATAGGGATTGCCAGTATTCTGTCATGGAGCTTTTAAAATTCATAATCATAACCACTACATTTGCATTACTGTTTCACACAGCACAAGCTGTGTGTCCAATATGCTTCATTTTTTCCCCAGTACTTCTAAGAAGGAGGCAACATGAAACCGAGTTCATTACATTAGTTATATATGCAACTGCCTGTAGAAATCAGCTACCTAACTTTGTTTATGCACTTAGGAAAACCAGGGTGCTCTTTTAATATAACAAATTTAACAAAATCCATCTGGACCTCAAGCTGTGCTCATCATTCCTGTACGTGATAAAATAGTTTGTCCGTCTTGTGGAATTTTGCTGACAGCTTACTGAAACCAGTTACTGCCTAATCCATAAATGAGACAGAACTTCTTTCATCCACATGTGTTTTCTCTTAGTATCTGGGTGGTTGAAAGATCATCACTGCAGAAAGTTTAGATGTATTGCTGTGATAATGGAATCCACTAGCAAAGTGAAGCATAAAAATATAATGTAACCATTGTTGTCATGTATCTGTACTGACAGATATAAATAAGGCCACCAGCACGGTATTTTTTTTAAGAAAATCTCAAAGAAACAAAGTCATAACTAAATAGTGAAGTGCCTACCTCGGATTTTGAAGTATTCAATTCCCACAGTTAGTCATACAAGAATGTAGGAAATTTTAGGATAAAAAGAAATCAGAAATCCTATTTAAAACTGTTCTCTCCCTTGAGTTACCATTTATTATTTACCACAGACTCTTTCACTAATTGTCTAAATCATTTTAAGAGTTCTTATAGTTAGCAGTACAAAATTACAGTCTACCATATATAAACATATTATTTGCAATGAAATCCCATTTACCATAAATCAACTTTCTTTTTTCTTTTTACATTTGAATTTGAAATTTAGCTGTTGAGCTTAGAATTACATAGGCCAATGATCCTCTTTCACATGCAGAATCTTGCACGCTTCTGTGTGTACACTTTTCACAATTCTGAGATTGTTTAGGGACAGATTACATGGGATTAGGAACACAAAAAGTGTCACACTGACCAAATGTAGATGCATTTGTTAGGACCTGAGAATAATATAACTTAAAAGTATCTGCAATTATAAAGACATACTTTCAAAGACTTTAATAGTAACATGAAATGTGAAACAGTGTTTTTAAAAAGTAAAAAGTCTGTAAAATATATAGTGTATTTTTTAGGTTCTGCCTGTATATGCATACACATATGAACAGGTACACACCAAGCATATTTAAATTTACATAATGGTTCAAAAATATTTTTTGTCATCTACCCACAAGTATAATTGTAACAAAATATTTTAAAATTTAGTCAAAATAGCTTTGAAGAACTAAGCTATTGTAACACATGAATGTGCTATTGTCTACTGTGTTCATTATCTCACTTCTGCGCTACTAATGAAGTGATTTTACTTGCTCCTCTGGAATATCCAAAAGAACTATTGCTAGGTAATAAAGGACCACAGACCAAATTCATGGAAAAGAATTTCCGTTTTGTGTATTTCCCAAATAATTTTACCAATATATACATCATATACCTTTTACAGTATAAAATGTAAGAAAACAGGACATATTAATAATTTTGTAAGGCATGTTTAGAACTGCACCAGGCTAATAGACAAAGGGAGTCATTACTGCTTTATACGCTTGTAATAAATTGTCTTTAATATGAAATATCTAGTTTTATCACCACTGCTTTAGAAAAAAAAAAAAAAAAGTAAAATTATTATTGATAGAAGTTAGATTATCCATTATTGAGTTAATAATTATGTGTAACAACATAGGAAAAAAAAATGTGACTATTACACACCGTAGGTTTTACTAATGCTCATTATTCATTCAATGAAAGAGGAAGATTCAAGAATCTGTATGAAAATACTTTTTTCTCAAACATATCTAAAAGTCTCAAGTGTCAAATGAAGCACTATATGAGTTCACAAGCACCTTCTGAACTTCTGCCCTTAAATCAGTCAGTCATGGAATCATAGAAGCATAGAATGGTTTGGGTTGGAAGAGACCTTTAAAGGTCATCTAGTTATCCCTGCAATTAATGCTGAGGCATGGTCGCCATGCAATCAATCATATTTTAGAAATTAGCCTTGTGAGCCATGTAAACTACCTGTCCACAGCAAAAGGCAGGCAAGATTAATCCCATCAAAGGAGTTGTCTTCTATTAATTTCATATTTTTGAAATAATGGAATCTAAATGGAATCCTCTATTTACTCGTTAACAGTTTAAGACTAAAAAAGCTGTTTGGCAAATCATTTTGATTTTCCAAAACATGTGCTTTGATGGGAAAAAATATAGAGTTAAATTATATGATTGCTATGAAGGGAAGGCATGCTAAGTCTTCTATATACAGTTTAAATCAAAAGACACTTGTATATGTACATGTATTTTTCAAATGCAGTAATTTCGTCTTAGAAGTGGACATGTAATTGCAATTTCCTATTATTACTTAAAACAATGGTGAATGAAAGAGAAAAAATATATTTTAAAATAATCCATGTTTATCTATATATTTATATTTCTATTTGTTTCTAAGTTCTAAAGTTCCTTGTTTTGTTAACTTCTCAGAATACTAGAAACATTTACAACAGAAGATAAAAATCTTTCATTCACACACTTTCCAGAACTAGGGATCTTTCTTTATCTTTACAGCATTTATAGAAAATGTATGGGTAGAGAAAATCTTACTCTTTGAGAAAGGAAACAGACAAAATCTTGCTTTCAGTTTAAAGGTAGGAAATAAAAAAGACAGTATTAATCTTGCTATAACAATTTTTTACATTGAAAAATTTTGTAGCTGAAATATGATTATAAATAACTATCAACAATATGGATATAAATATAAAGGAATGAGGTGGTATTAGACACCCAGCATTAAAGTAGGAAGTCTAAAGCACAGTGATGGAAGTAGAAATCTCATTAAACCATCCTGGGATGTTGCTTTATGGAAGTATGAAAACTGGGGTTCTGGACATAGGAAGATTTCCTTTCTCCATAATGAAGTATGTTCATGGCAAAGGAGAAGAGGAGAAATAGGCACTGAAGGACTGAAGGCACTGAAGGAGATCTTGGGAAATTATAATGAAAGGAAAGCTTTATAAAATTCCATTCCCCCCTTTGCTGACCATTCCTGAGCAGACAAAAGACTAGTGTGCAGTCGCTGTCTTCCAAATCATAAACAACTGCTTTGCTCCAAGCTTTTTTGGACAAACAGAATTCTTTGCAATAGTGGTGATATACAAAGGAACATGATAACTATTTTTATTAAAAATACACTATGGCTAAATTGGAAAAGCAGGAAATGTTTCAGTTTTACTAAATTCTAAACGAAACCCAATAACCAAAGGTATTTGCATACAGCTGGCTAAGCCTTTTATTCCACTGATTAAAGCAGTGAACACTTCTAGACCCACAATAAAAATATCTTACTTATGATAGAAAACAACATCTGATTTTTGAGTAACTAGATGTTATTTCCTCTTGTGCAGTATTAAATGTCTTACAGAAAGCAAACTTCAGAAAATGTTCGGAGTGCTCAGAGTCTTCCTGGATGGTGCCATAATTCCCTAGATTGCATGTTAATAGCAAACTTCACATAAAAAAACATTCAAAGATATTAATTTTCAGAAGCAAAGAAAAAAAAATGCATTTCACATTGTAGTGTCCCAGGCAAATGCAAGTGTATCTTAATTTTTGTATCAAATAAGATAATCAGAAATGACACCAAAAACATTTTGCTATAAACTTATTTTTATAACATTCTTAGTTTCAAGGCAAAGGTTTCTGTTGGGCTGAAGTGCAAAAGGTTTACTCAACTGAAGAAATAGGCTGTTTATTATAAACAGGAAAGTGTATTTTAGATGTTAACAACTCAAGAACCAAAATTTAATTATTGTAGTCTGATACTTTTACTCATGGATTTATCACATTCTAGATATGCAATCGTTAATGAAGTATGCAAAATCTTTTAAACAAGCAAATATTAAATCAAACAAGTACAAACAAGTATTAATACCTACAGAGCAATATATAAAGTTCTTCATTAAAAATTCACTTTACTTAACCCTATGTGTGAATAGTTTTGTTTGTTTGTTTGTTTGTTTTTTTTCCCTTTCTCAATAAAGTATACTTTGAAAATACTCTTTCCATTTCAATAGCAATTTGTACTAAAAGCTGATTCTTTTGTCATGGCCGATAGGTAATTACTTTCTGAAAATATTTGTTCAGCTTGTCTGAGGTCTGAGAGTAATGTAATTCAAGTTAGGTTTTCTGTTGAATTTCTTGCTTTATTAACTAAATCTTAAATTGTCCTCTTAAAAGAAACAAAAAACTTCAGAATGATAAAAAATATATATGTCAAAAACCACACGAATAGGATTAGGCACCCACAAAATGCATGGGAACAAAAAGATTTTATAATAAATGAAACTATTGTGTCTTTCCTCATGTATTTTGCCTCCCCATGTGAGGAAAAAAAAGTAAAAAAAAATCAATATTCTAACCTGAGGATGTGTTAACCATCTCTTACTGTTCAAAGGACTGTAGAAACAAATATGAAGAATGCCTTAAAATTAACTAAAAATTGAATTAAATTTAATTGGGAAGGTTTTCTGCACTCACTGTAGCTTTACTCTCAATAAATGTAAGCTTAATACCAAATAGACAAATAAATATTGTTTTCCTATATCTATTGTAAAAATAACTGGTACAAAAATAACAATTAAAAAAAAGCTAGTCTTTTAAGCCTATTTTTAGGTGAACTATTTTTTTTCCATAAGAACATCTCCTTTTTGAACAGGCAAATAAAAAGCTTTTACACATAAGAAAATTAACTTTTTAACCTACCTCGACTGCATATCTTGGTGTGTTTTGGACTGGCTGCTTTCAGCTGAAGGTGAAGGGACTTGCTGTTGTAGCTCCACCAAAGACTGATAGTACTGTTGCTGATGATGTTGCTGCTGTTTGTACCGAGACAAACTGAAAAACAGCCCTAAAATGGCTTTCAAATTTCCATTCCTTATTTCTATTAAAAAAAAAAAAAAAAAGAGAGAGAAATGAGTTAAATCTGTGGTTTTGCACTTTCAACTTTGTAACAGTTTTATACTCAAACATTTATGTACATAAACCTATACATGCTTATGCCTTTCTGCATTTATCTCTACAATCAGGGACAGGTTAACGGTCACTGATATATTATTGTTTGTTATCTTTAATTATTTATGTGTCATTGTTGCAAGAAACACATATCTCCATAATGTCCTCATGATGAGTCAAATGTGCATGGTCATAAAGAAGGTTAAACATAACCTTATATAATATATATAATCTCAAATGTGTACAGTACACAGACTCAACAAAGTACAAGGATTCTCAGGAAGCAGAGAAGCTTCTTTTACAACTATTAAAATCTGAATTATTTCTGGCTTTAGGAACACTCCCCTTCTAACTAGTTGCTTTCAATTCCTCTTCTGGATTCTTGGTAAAATTCTGTGCACAGTGGAAGTAAATAATGACTGCTAAAAAAATTGGAAAGAGATGGTAACAAACTTGTTCCTAAGTGTATCATGAATTCACAAGAATTAGTAAGAAACATAAGAGATGCAGATTAATGGAAAACAAGAATAAAAAGAGGTAACCATAAGTTGTGTGATTACATCTATGAACTTTCTAATTACATGATTTTCTAGGTTTCTATGTCAGACTGCCAGTACTGATTAATAAAGACTTCAAAACTACAGCTTTCACTTGAGGCTAAAATAGCTTCCCATATGAAATTCTGTTGACTCAAAGTAGCATCCTCATGTATCCCATTCCTTCTTCTTTGTCTTTGCACAGCCTGAGATAAAGATTTTAAAAGGCTAATGTTATTCTTTGCTTATAACAGATCTCTGTGTCAGAAAAAGATGACTCAGGGGGCTTTAATGAAATTATCTGAAGCACTTAGGTCTGTTCATATATTCATTATTAATTTTCTTTGGCACTGGACTTCTTGTGAAAGGTTTTCATTAGGCCAGTAGACCTGTAACCTAACATTACAATCTTTCTGGCTTTCCTGCAAATCTAAATATTGTGTTGTATGTGCTACATAGCCTTTCTTAGGTAATGTTCAAAACACAGTTTATAAACAAGCACTGTCATATTAATGTATTTTGAACCATATTAACTTCCTTTTAATAAAATTATGTGAAATGTTAATGCATATATGAACAGACCATCAAACATTGGAGCCCTTAGACTCTCGATCTTTTCTCAAAAGCAAACACAATCCTGGACATCACCATGTACTTTGCAAAGTGGAAATTTGTTCTGAGTATCCATACTTCCTCTTCTTCCCTGTGAAGATGAAAATTCTAATATGTACTAAACTCTTGTAGGGAAGAGGAGGGGAGTGTTTTCCTTTGTAGCAACTGGTTTATTATTTATCATTTGGGTTCTCCAGTACAGATTTTGCAGTCAGGACTGGAAAACAACTTTGATTCTAGACCTCCTTGCTCAAGTGTTGAAATGAGGTGGGAAACTGGTTGTGAAATCTTTAATCTTTGTTAAGATCATTGTTTGTTGTTCCAGAAACTGTCTGAAGCATGCATTAATAAATGACCCAATTTATGTGACAAGACACATTCACCAAAGCCTATTATGAGAAACAGCCTTACCTGTTTCTACACTTAATTTTATACATAAATTTGCTGACAAAACACTATGAAGTTAACCTGATAATTGAATGATAAAAAAACATGCCAGCTTTTCTCAATTCCTTCCCCTCAAGCAAATTGTTCAGGACTGTACATGCTAGAAATGATATATTTAAAGGAGTCACACTTCTGTGTCAGTTTGCACTAACATGACTGCAAAGACATTAGATTTGTACTGGAGTCACAACCAACTGCAAAACAGCAAAACGTGTTTTAATCTTACGTCAGAACTCAAAGTCTGCCTTATTAAAATTCTGTTTTAAAGATTAATAAAAGTGTTTTTAAAATAGTCTTTGCATTTAAAACTATATTGCGTTATTGCTTTTGGTAGTATTTGCACTCAGTGCCAAAGAGTTAAAGCTTCTATCTAAAATTATTTTCCAAGCTTCTAGCTAAAATTATTTTCGAAGGAAAAAAAAAAAAAAAAAAAGTTATGAATGAAGGCATATGTTACAGAATGCAATCCAATTTTACTTTTATGAAGTAGAAAGGAAAATGGGTGTTGTGTCATAGTATCACACAATGAAGAGTATTCTCATGTAATAAATTTATGCTCTTCACACACTTGATTCTTATTTTGTATGCATGTAAAAATAGTCTTTACTGAAAAATTGATTTCTAAACAGCTTTGAGATCAATGGCAACATGTAAATATTCAGTATCCCATCGTCGTATCTACAGTACATACAGAGGTTCCTTTGAATCAGTTAAGGATCTTTCCATAATTTGAGAAGTACAGAAAAAGAGACAGTACATGTTATGGTTATGATACACTTCTGTTAAGGTACTAGAAAGGTACTAGATGGTGAAGGATGACAATGGTGAGTTAAATTTAAAATCAAACACTAGATATATCATTCAAGATTTTTCTTCTGTGATCTAAAAATCAATGAAATAATTTACAATGTCTGAAAAAAAAAAAAAAAAAAAAAAAGTATTTTGCCTTCTTTTAGTTGTACCATGTGCAAAAATAATATAAGGTTGCATCTTGTTAATAACTAAAAGCTTCAGCAGCCACAGAGGTCAAAGGGATTTTGAAGATGTACAGCACCTTGCAGAACTACTTAATCCTTTACAGGCCAAAATCTTGTATACATTGTATTAATCTGCAAGATAAAGTATCCACCAGACTTAATTTTACTTTAATATGGCAAATATTACATATTAATTAAAAAGTATTAGCATTTCAATGGTTTTGATTTTATACATTTATAAGTATATCAGGCAAGGACTAATATATTAAAGAGGGTTATAATATAGGCAGCAAGACCATTTGCTCATTCACTTAATACAGTGTATCAAAATAATTCAATAATTTTCGTAGGCATCCTTACAACATTACTACTGGTAATAAATGCTCCTAAAAAAAAAAAAGCCTTCCATGAGTTTACACATCTGAACAAGATTTTTATATCGGTGTTTGTGGTTTTGAAACCCACACACAAACCCATACATGAGAAATGTATACATGGAAAAAATTCTACCTATCTAATATTGTGGAGATAACATGAAAAGATTAAACATGAAAAGAAAATAAAGATATTATTTTCAAATGTGCCTTAGGTTTCATAAACATACTGAATTTTTGGTTCATTTTTAAGGGAAAATTAAAGGGAAATTTAAATTTTTCTCTCACTCTCTCTCTCACTGTAATATAGTAATCTACGTTTGAATTCCACTCAAGAATGTAGTTTGGTATAGAAGTACAAATAGTCTGTATTACAGAAATTAATTTTCAGGGAAAAAGAATCCAACTATTTATTCTGATGATCTGCTTCTCTTACCTTCCGCAGAAAGACCTTGGACATTTACGCCTCTGGCTGCCAGAAAGCTAAGGCAGACATCAACATTCTCAATCTGCAATATGAACAGAAATAACAAGCAGCATAAGACTATTTGACAAAATGTACTAAACTGAAAATGTAGGGAGAGAAAAAAAAAAAAAAAAAAAAAAAAACAGCCTAGGAATGAATACTTTACATTCACTGCATACTACAGCTCTTTACCAAAGTTTAGCAAGAATGATTACTCCTAACTGGGGAGCTGATATAAAGCTTTCATTGTCCACTTTGGTGCTTAAAAACAATTCATAAATGCCCAATCCAGAATGGCATGCTGGCAAATCAGCAACCCACCTACTTAACATAAAACTGGATTTGATACACTACAAACAAACAGTAATGAAAGTATCCATATGGGATTAGACACTGAATATATGTCTGGAGATGTGGGTGACTGAATGAGCTGAAAATAAGAAAGTAAAACACCCAACAAATATTTTAGCAAAAGTAGTTCCTTGGAATGATGTAGAATTTTGTGAAAATGATGTCACAGTGATCTCTTATTCTCTATTTTTGTCCTTCAAATCTCATGCTAAAAAAATAATAATTAAAGTTTATGATACCCTGAAAAGTGTCCTTAGTAAAGGACAGGTAAGTAGTTGCACTAGTGCTGATGGTTTAGAAGAACTTTACAGTTGCTACAGACATCTCTAGGGAAGAGCAGAAAAAACTGTAGCCTAAATACAGACCAATAAAAGAATCACAATTCTGCCTGTACAATGACTAGTCACAGCATTAAATTAAATCTTTTCATGTTTCTGTTTTTCAGTTTAGGGAGCCAGAATGTTCCAAAAAAAATAACTTGAATCACTGTCTATTCCTGCTTTCCCCCTCTCTCCTAGGTTCTATGAAGCAAATAATAGGTGTAAATGTGACATCTCTCAATTAACAACTTTGTATGTCGAAACATGTTCTTATCAACACAAAATAATGGAGTGTAAAGAGATGTCCTATGTCAAGTGGCTTCAAGAGACATTATTTTAAATTTTAATTTTTTAGATTGACAGAATTTTTAAGGCAATTTGACTAATCGCACACATATAAAAATTTAACAATATAATTTAAATGCCTATTTTCATTGAAAAATATTAAAATAAATAAGGAAAATTCAGCCCCAAAACCATAAACTTGGAGTAGATCAAGTCCAAGCACTTAATTTTATTTGAATGATTACACATTTTACAAAACTTTCAACCCTTATAATGTGAGGGGTAAATTCATTTCTGGAATGAAAAGTCCGTTATTGATGACAGTATCTTTTCTAGCCTGAGAGGAGGGCCTAACTATTCCTGTCTTTCTATGATTGCAGTTCTGCCTTTATTCTAAGCAAATATTAGTAGCTAAAAGGAATAGAAACATTCTTTTTACTACTGACCCTAGAAGTATATATTATGAGTTTACACAGACTTTCTTGACCCACAGGTAGTTTTTATGGACATATAAGCATCTACAAAACTTTTAGATATGAGTTTGTGAAGCACAATAAACTCCAAAGCAGTAGTAACAACCTTTTTTAAAAAAGTCTTCTACACTTATTTAACTGTTTTTAAGAACATGTTACTATATATACTGAACAATAAACAATCTCTCTCCTAAATCAATTAAAAAAAAAAAAAAAAAAAAAAAAAAAACTCTGCAGCTAACTCTTATTAAAGTTACTGTTAAGTTGGTGTTCACAATTAAGAATTAAGCTTTCATAAATCAGTTTGGCTGGTGTCACCAATCTGTATATCTGTGAAAGTGGTATAGCCATTCCTCTAAATCAATGAGATTACTCCAGCTCAGCTCTGGCCAAGCACTGTATTTGCAGATATTCAGGCATTAACTGTCATTTTCTTAAATGTTTATGTAGCTTCACATCATGATAAATAAATAAATAGATAAATAAATAGATAAATAAATAAATAAATAAATAAATAAATAAATAAATAAACTAGGTCATTTCATAAGAGATAGTGATGTGACACAGCCAAATGAGTTGAAAGTTAGCTGCAGATAAAATGGTATGATCTGCTTCTTCCTCACCTCCTCCTCCCAGGCATAAAGCCCTGCTGCTGCCACCTCGTCTGGCTTCAACACTTCTCTGAGCACACTGGGAGCTGGCTCAGTGAAGAAAACTCACCCAGCAAAACAGACAATCGTATTTTAGTCACTCTGGTTTCCTATGCAGTCAGATGAGCACAGGAGTCAGTGGAGGACAGGGTGTGTCCAAGCCTGAGAAAGGCATGATTTGGGAGAGGATGTGGAAGATGGGGAGGAGGGACAGGTTGATTGAGCCACTCCTGATGGCAACAGCAAGGAATTGGGCTGGCTCTGTCCTGACCTCCAACTACACACCTGGACCAGCCATGAAAATAAAGAACACAATGAGAATATCTCTACTTGACCTTTAAACAAGGTTTAAGTCAAGTACAGAAGAAACCAATTCAAATGGAATTTTTCCTGAATAATTTAACAGAAATTTTATTTTGTTTTTGTTTGGATATAAGCTGTATAACTAAGAGCATCTCTGAACTTACAAATCAGCATTAATGTAGAACTTCAAACTATTACTGCTACTTTGAAACTACTTCAAAGATGGGAAATTTTGTTCTGACACTAAGTACTAGAAGCTAAAGGGAAAAAAAAAAAAAAAAAAAAAAAAAAAAAGACTGAAGTAAGTAATGCTCACCTCCAAATAACCAAATCAATACTTCCTAGCAGATCTCCTAGAATAACCAAGACATTTTTCATAATGGGCGTGTTCTCTGCGGTACTTCAGGAGGCCATTGCTATAAAAAACATGTAATTTTCTAGGGCCCACTTAAACCTTTAAGTGCTATGAAAACATCTCAATATCTACCTGCAATACAAATATTTAGAAAATAACAAGCCTAAATCTTAACATACATTTCAGATGAAAAATAATTAAAATTAATTATCTTATAGAAATAGTGCCTGGTTAGTTTACATGTATACATCTACTTGTACTTGTCTTTGAAATCACATCTCTTAAACTTGCAGACAAATCAAGTCATTAACACCAGTGACTTAATATACTGCAGAACTACAAAGAAAATTCTGTTTTGCTTCATGGTTCACCAAGAGATCTGTAACACAAACCTTAAGTCCGAAGTCATTCCTGTTGGTGGTGCTGCATGAATTAATAACAGAGGCCAACTTTCAGACAATAGACTGTGGCTGCAGTGTTAGCTATATAATAAAGTCTTGTTCTGGCTTGTGAATTGAGCAAGTTTGGTGTGGCAACTCACAGCCACATAATACACAGAAAATGTCAGAATATAACTCTTACAGTCATTTTTCTGATAATAACTGCAGTTACTATAAAACTCACAGGAACTGTTAGAAGATTCAATAAGACATCCATTAATACATTTGTGGGTTATTTTCACTTTCTTTCCTTTCCAGTCTAGAAGTTAGCCTTAAAGTTGTCCCATTTTGAAGCTTTCAGTGTGTCTATAAACATTGCTTTAATTACCTACTTCTTGCCTTGGCAAACCAGTTATTCTTTGAACTCAAACCCTAGCAACCCCAAACACTTTTTATTCAAACTTACCAACAGATGAGAGTAATTTTTCAATTACAAAAGCTCTAAGAGATTTCAGGCAGTTTCTACTCCTCAATACTGTTTCAATCAAGAGTGGTATGAATCCCCGAAGCCCATGTTTATTTAAGTAGTTAGTGGTGGCATTATTATACACTGGGGTAAACTCCGAGTGCTAACACTGCATATATAGAAATCTACCTGCTTTAAACATCAAGGACTAAGGATTTTGCTTTGTAATACTTCATATAGACACCATACAAATTCTATGAAATATGTCCACAATTTTGCAATGAATTTTACTTTCAAACAGCACAAGTTCACAACAGAGGTGATGTTTCCCATTAACATGAACAGTATCATAAGAAATACAGTGCTGTAGCAGATGTAGTTTGCTTCAATACATAAATCAGGATACACAGATTCCAAATCTTACATATCAAGACACAGAAAGCGAATCAAATTTTCTTGTATTGATAAGAACATTGCTTGTGTTGCTTAATTGCTAAGCTTAAGTGCTGCTGAACTCACATCACTGTTACTCACAAACGTTGTTTCAGATCACTTAGTTTATAATAAAGGTTCAAAAGACTGAAAGAAATGAAGTGTGTTGAAAAGCAGATTTGTCACATTAAAAATATTAAAACCTAAAAATTGAATAATTAAATAAATAATGATATAATGCAGCTTCATTGCCATGTAGGTATTTGTCCACTTAGCTATTCAAATAACAATGTCGAAAGCCAATCAATATTACACGAGACTGCTTGTCAGAGGTAAACAAAGACTATCATATCTAATAATATAACCATTTCCTTATCAAAACTGAAGAATAATTTGTCCTATTGTAGTTCCAGCTTCATGGGTGCAAGTAAACTCAGCTAAGAGGATGATAGTTTAGGAATTTAGATTTGTAGGCATCATCAGATAACATCATTTGATGCTTATAAATTAAGCCTACTGAATTATGCTTTTTAATTATTAAGCTGCTTGTGTAAATCAAATCCTTTTAATGTTGTTTGTACACATAACCTTGTGAAAAATGCATCTGAAATACTTACACCATAAATAGTAGTGACTCCCAAGATATTTCTACACCCACATTTTAGGGGATTATATTTAAAACAATTATGTACAAATAAGCAGCAATATTACAACTGCAACACTATTATTACATTATATGGCATACAAAGGAGATACATTGCAAAACTACTGTAACATATTAAATACTGTAGTTGTGGGTAATCTGCTTTTGACTGGTAGCTTTTTGAATTTTTACTGACTGAAATAAATCACTAAACCAGACTGTGGGACTTGCATGTAGATAAACGGTAGTACTTAATACCCAGCAGTCTGCAGACTTACAGGAAGAGCTCATTTGTGGGATTGTACTCACCAGTGACTCAACATATAGAATATGTCTATTTTTTTTAATAGTTATTTCTGCTGTTACCAAGACTAGCTTTCATCTCTTTTTTTCTGGCAGACAACACTTTCTTCACTTCCAAGCATCAATTTAATTGTGGGCTACTCAGAAGACAAGTAATGATGACTAATACAGCATGATGTTCTTCTGTATTTGTAAGAAGCTCTGAAAAATATCTTGGCTTGGCTAATTTTTTTTCTTGTTAACTTTATGACAGCATAGTTTATGAGAACATACAAACGTATATGTGAGTTGAGATTTGTGTAGTTCTGGCAGGATTACTCCTGAAGAACAGAACACGCTCTACACATATATGCTTCTAAATTTCTCTTGATTATTTTGGAATCAAATGTAAAACTGTAATTTCTGTCAGCACATCATTCTGCACTATCTTCCATAGCTCTGTATGTGTTTTGACATTCTGAACCACAATACAAAGCCCCAAATAAAAGCTGGTAAAAGATTTGCTTTGTAAAAATTTCACCCATGTTTCTAATGACTGATATTTATTTATTTATTGAATGAATATTGAATAGATGTCCTTTGGGATTAGAACTATGACATGAGATATTCTCCAAATCCACTTTACCAGCAAGATTTATTCTTAAATAATTTCCCCAGAGTATTAATCTTATTTGAGAGCTGCATTTCACTTTCACTTTTGTATGGACGTTCATCACAAAGATGAGCAGGAGGTTAATGTATTTAAATTAATTAAAAAGCAGAATATTATGTATTTTTACCACACAGTACATTCTCATTCAAGTTCTGTAGTACTAGTAGAATCAAAACCAAATAAAAACACAAATCAGGAATTAAAGATAGCATTGTGGACTATAAATATTCACAATACATAGTCTGTATAAAAAGAATAAAATGAAAAATGGAAGAGCAGATCCTATTTGTATTTCTGACTTTCCAATGGAGAAATACTGCCTTTAGAGTTCTGGCTACTGGTTTAGTCTTAGCTCTGATCTTAATTGTGTATTCTAAAAAGAACAGAGATTCAGGCAAGCAACCAAGACATGTTCATGTGTGGATAAAAGCATTTCTTGTACACATTTTGGAGCCAGGAAGAGTATGAAACTGTCCATGTAGACCTAGTTATATGGAATGACTTGGAAGAAATGGAAAAATATTTCAAGGTACGTGGCCTAAACTCATCCTCACTGGTATAATGGGGAGCAGTATGAGACTAGGTCACGTACGTTCTCACATATACTTATTAAAAGCAAAAAGTAAACAAACAAACAAACAACAAAAACAACAAAAACAAAACAAAACAAACAAACAAGCAAACAACTTCCACTACCTGGAATATCTACTTTTTGGCCAAATTTATGATTTTGAATAGCCTGCTACACCTAAAGCTGTTGTCAGAGATTGAGAAAGACAAGTTTATTTCAGTTTCTGTTCATTGCTGACTCATACATTGCACACAGTGCAACTTGGGCCCCAATGCATGTTCCTGCTAGCCAGTTTACTCCAAGGAGGTTCTGCTGAAGCCAAAAGCATCATCCTAGATTAAAACTGGTACAGCAAAATGGATTACCCAGTCCAATATCTTTCTCCATCTGCCTATCCATTCTTTAAATCCCACATTTCCAATAGTGTTTGGTAGTCTGAGGGATTCTTAAATGATCACAGAAATAATATTTGGCGTTGAGAACCCTCTTTTGTTCTTCACTTGAAAACAGATGTTTAGCACACTTCAGGTTCTTCTCACCTCTTCAAAAAAAGAATTTTTTTAGAAAATTTTTCAAATGGTAATACAATTAAAATATAAAAACTCCCTAATGACTTTGCATTATATATATTTTGTGAGACAAAATGTACCCGATTCAGAAAAAAAATAAGAAATATTTATTAACTGTAAAATACGGTATTTAGAAAAGTACCAATCAGTAACCTAAGTCATCAAAAGAAACACCTTCTATACCATGCATACATTACATTCAATTTGGCACTGTTGATGATTTACCTGTATTCTGAGAAAAGTTGTCATGAAATCATATTTGAAAAATCTTTATAGGATTTTCACTACACTGTTCTGTTATCCCCAATAGGTGAATAGGTGATTCCTATGTGTTCCAAAGGGGAGGGTCTTGTTACAGAAACATTATTATTGTTGTTTGTTGTTGCTGTTATTATTATTATTATTCAGATTTATCTCGACTAGAACTAGAACTGAAAAATAGGGTCTAAGACTTTCAAAGGGTCCAATGGGAAATAAACTCCTATGGTCTCATTTTACAAGTATTATTGTCATACTATAATAAGCAAACAGGTTTATTTTGATATTGCACGATATTAACACATCTAAATGCAAGCTATCTGCTTTCTTGCCTCTTTTACATTTACAGTTGGGCATGTTTATCAACATATTTATGTGTTAATATGTTCATAATAAAAGATCTTGATTCTTGAGCAGGGCTATCTGAAAGTCTTACATTTTTATCAAGATACCCTGTAAAGAAACTGCATGCACTATTATCTGTAAAGAAAAGACAGTTTTTACTACTACTACTACTACTACTACTACTACTACTACTACTCAGTCTGAAGAGCAGATAATACACCCAAACACTTCCAAATCCTGATGGAAATGGGATCAGAATAAATGTGGCCTGCAGTAACAGGAAACTTACACTGACCCTACTGAGGAACCTCTTTAGTTTCATATTTGTAGTCTCTGTGCAAGATGCTGGTATGGCAGGCTGAATGTGGCACTGTCAACTTGACCTATGAATACTCAGACATGATTAAATTTGCTATGAATTCTTGATTCACCTTGGGGGTGAAGCCAAATGAAATGAGGGAAACTTGAAGAAAGGGAAAATTGTGAGATAAGCAAATTCTCCAGTAAAATCTGCAGAAATGCAAAGAAGAGAAGAGACTAAAAAATTACATTATTTCTTTTTCTGATTGCTTATTTCCCATGAGCTTTTAATGTGATTGCTTATTGTTTTTTTTTTGTTTTGTTTTGTTTTTGTTTTGTTTTGTTTTTTTGTAACTGTACTGGAAGGCAATGTCCTGTTTCAATGGGTGGTGTAAATTTGAAAACCCACCCTAGTAAAACAGGTGTTAGTAGTCCCGCTGGGAAATAGTAAGTGTGTTCTGCTGACTTGCTGTTGTACGTGGCTGGTTACCTCACCCAGATGCAAGGGACATTCCAATTTTCTGTGTAAATTATAATACATTTCAGGGTGTTAAGCAAAACCCACTGACACGCACACAGATTCAGCTTAAATTTTCTAACAAAATCCTGATTACTTGCAGTACAAAAATCTAAGGATCATTTAATAAAATAAGTATCAGTGAACTATGTAACAGCGGTCCAAAAACTGTTCCAAACTCAGCATTGACCATATATGCAAATTAAAAAATGATTTACTGGAGGCATTTGAGGAAACTTTTACCTCAGAGGATAATAACTATTGGTATGTAGAAGGCCTCCCACACACAAAAAAAAATAGGAAATGATGCTGGAGTTATTTAATTATTAGTTTGTTTTGTTTTGTTTTGTTTTGTTTTGCTTTCAGAAAAGTATGATGGTGTTATTTAAAACTGAAATACCTCTCACTTCCTTTTTCCAACAAATATGAAGAAACATGCACACCAAATTCTTCTAGCGTGAACTCCAAACACGAAATATGAACAGTAAATTCAGAAATGCAAAGCAAGTTAACTTCCCAAATACTTGGAAAATTCAACATACATATGTACTGACATGCTGATAAAAGAATGTATGAGGTCACTATTAAGGTTAAAGTACGAGCTGGGGTGTGTATTGGTTTTAAGAAAATGTAACAGTGGGAAACAGATTCTTTTTGGCACATATTATTGTCAATCCTGTCAGGAACATGAAAGTGACAGCTGGTGTGGCAGATATTTTACCTAGTCCCTAATCTGGTGCTTGGAAAGCTTGTAGTGAAGGAGAGGTAGTCTCTAATGTCAAATGCAGTTTTTTTGGCATGTGTGTGTATTGTATGTATTTGTATATGCCAAAAAAGAACAAAGTCAATGAACAATTCAGTTACTCTCAATAAAAGTTTCAATTCTAATCATAATTTTAAGATAGCTAAACAAATGATTATGAACATCATCTTGACATCCTTACATTAAAACAAACAAAACCTTAGAGACCCCCAAAAAACAATTAAGAGAATACAGACTTTTACTCTGCTTATCTCCAGTGGTGCATTCTTGCTTTTCTCATCTTTTCTTACCCATTCTTCTTTCTGTGTGTTATCTTACATTTGCTTTACCCTGTTCTTTACAACAATCTCTAGAGCAGATATTGTAAAGCACAAAATACAACAATGATCATTTCTAAAGTGATTTTGTGCAGCTATTATAGAATTTTTGAGAAGAAAGTGTTGAATTTTTGATTGGAATACAGTGCTGGACTTGGCCCTGAATTAACTCCTGGCTCTGGATTCAGAAAACCATGAAAGTATTTCAGCATCTTGCATGAATTTCTTAGAAAACTAAAATATGATTCTATGGCAGCCTGGATCAAAAGAAAAGACTAGGGAAAACAAACAAACAAACAAAAAACTCTTCTAAAGTCTCAAAGTAACTCCTTACTTTAGTGCTTTCATATCCACAGGCCATGAACACTGTGAAAGACCCCTACACATACCCTTGGAGGACTTTTTTTTTTTTTTTTTTTTAAGGTAGCAATAAAAGGGACTCTGTTTAAACAGAGTGTTTTTTAAAGCAATGCATCCCTCTGTCTACCATCTTTTTTTTAGTTATGCAATGCTTCTGAGTCAGCAAAGTACCGATGTCTAAATATTTATGGAGCGTGGCAGCTTCAGAAAATTAGAGGGCAACATGAAAATGCACACTTCTTTAAAACAGAGTAGTTTTTCTCCATTAGGTCAAAAGAGAGTCTACAACAGAGCATTCATTTACCAGATTTAATTAAACCTTTGAAAGCATTCCAGTTCTCTCCTTCTCCACAATTTAGTATATAGCAACTTCATTTAGCTCATCAAAAAACCAACAAACAAAAATAAACAGCTTTTAGAAGTAAGGATAATTACAACCAGTGACAGAATGAATTATTTAAAATATAAACAAACAGATAAACTATGGGGTATTTCAATGAATCTCTTGAATTTTGCAAATGGAGTCCATCCTGATGCACTTCACACTTTCAGACATCTCACTCTTGAGTACAGTAGAAGCCATAATGCTACAGCATATGTGGGAAAACCACCAACTTCCTATCCTTCTGGCTTTTTGATTTTATAAACATTCTCATGTTTTTCTTAATTAAATATGTTTTGCATATTACCCTGAAAAATATTTATAGAAGTTTGATCTCATCAGAAGAAAAGTGATAAAAATACTTGTTACTAACAAACTCTGAAAGTACAGAACAGTGGTTTCACTTGATCTGAAGTTATATGGTCTTACTGCTGGAACTTAAAGTCCTTGGGAAATTACATGCATGTGAGAAAATAACATAGATTGCTGATTTTCCTTTATGTTTTAGTCTTCATTTTACTGACTCAAATTGATCTAAACCTTATGGAAAAGAAAACTCTAAAGAAACAAAATCAAAGATGAATTGTTGTCACAAGTTATTAAAACTATTAGAATTAAATCAGAAATCACTAAAAACTATGTGGTTTTAACTCTGTGCTTCCTTGCGTTACAAAAAAAGGTGCACTTTGGCTAGTGCACCTGCACATACCACGCTTAGCATGATATACAAAGAAATATTGGGACTGAATATATTTTAATACTATGCTCGTAAACAGCCTACTTAGCTAATTACTAATTTAGTATATGACCAAACCAAAGAGAAGCATTTTCCAAACTTTTCACAAGGTCTTGTGTCTAGATGCTCAGCCAAGGAAAATAAAAGCACCTGGATCCACTAAAGGCAATAAGATATCTGCTCTTATATTCAACAGGGCCAGGATTTTTATTGAATTCTTAGCTAAATGTTATAATAAAAACATCAGAAGTGCTTGAGCCTGTAAACCAAGGTCTGAACAGACACTTTGCTTGTCCTTTCACTTCCAGATGTAGCCAATGACGTGTCAAGTGTAGGAGGAAGCAGTGTTATAAATAGTTATCCAAGTGTTTGCAAGTTCCAAAATACAGCCAGTATTATTTGAAAAACAAGCATTTACTGAGCTTTGCAGGAGCCATATATCTTCTAATAAGTTCAGTTATATAATGTAACAATATAAATCTTTCAAAACTGTTTATGCTAAGAAATTCAAATGGAAGCCTTATATACACAAGAACTGTGAAGACACCCTGGCACATATGTTTGCTGTGGGCTGTTGCTGCTGGTCTATAAACTGAAAGCTTCTACAAAAAAAAAAAAAAAATAATAATAAAAAAAAAATTAAAGTCATTATTGGGAGGAATTACTGAAAAAGTCTGTGAATGACAGACCAAAGAGCTCACAAGACTAGGATGCTGGTGAGCTGTCTATGTGTGCAATTAGAATGCACAAAGCTGTTGCTGTTTAACTTCATGAGCTATTATTTATTTCACATGCAAATAGGTCTCAGCATTCAAGTGTAGAAACCCTAGGACAAAGAAAATTCTTGTGGTATTTTTTCCCTAGAGGTAAATGCAATCGGTACACGCCCATTGTAATTCCAAATAAACTCAGAAAATTCAAGAGGTATGAACAATTCAAACAAGGTTCCAATTAGCCAACAATACAAGCCTAAACAAAGCATATTCTATTATAGAATTAAAGATGGCCAAAAGCTAGAAGCTAAAATAGAAGCCCATTTACACTTCAGGAAGACCTCTCAGAATCAACTTTTGTGATTTTATAGGTTTGATTCTGGTCAGGATACCACCAGAAAGAACTGCTAAGAACTGCGTACGTAAACATATAATCTAACTTGATAACGACTCTTCAAAAAGCAGAAGTGATTTCTGATCAGTTTGTGAGGTTGAATACAATCAAGTCCTAACAAAAAATGTATTTTGGACTGACTCTGAAACTGAACACTGCCTGGACTAATTCATATCTGGATACTGGGCCAACTTAAAATAAGTTCAACTTAAAACAAGTATAGCTCTGACTTATGTCATACGATCATCTGTTGATCATATGGTCAGCAGATTCCTCAGACTAGGAGTGTTTTAAATAATTCCTGCACATCAGAAAGCTGCCAAATAGATTACTGTATTTATGCCATTTATTTATACTGAAACAAAACTGGAAACTGGTTGTACTATATTCTAATGATTTGTGTATTAAGTTTCCGGTCACGGTGGATTTAAACAGAGAAGTTACACACACACACACACACACACAAAAAGGATTGTGGGATTGTGTTAATATTTTAATTAAGCTGGTCAAGAGCCTTTACATGAAAAGGGATTAGTTAATGCTGCTGAAATAAGCAGCCTTTGTGATGTCGTGCCTGTTCTACTTTAGCCAACTTAAGCAAATTATTAAAGCCAATTTACCTTTGTGTACCTTAACAGTATTGACTGTAAGTGGGTCATGAGCTGTAATACTGTAATAGAGTCTGTATTCAGAATTAACATCAGCATTTAAGTCAAGTTCACTAACAAGTGTTCACCAAACACAGAGATTCACCTTCCTGATAGTATTTCAAGCCATTCCAGACTGGTCACATGTGTAGGCTCCTGACAGCTAGGGACTGGGTAAAGTGGGTTGGCAGAGCACTGAGTGCAATTAATGAAAGAACTATGCCTACTCTGCATCTAATCCCATGGCTGTGTACACAACTATAGGAGAAAAAACTTCTTTATTTATATTTCTGAGAAATCCAGCATGCTTCACTTCATGGAATAAATAGTGATCACAATGGTGTATAAATGCATACTGAAAAAGCAAGCAGAGAATCTCCTGCTTCTAATCTTCATAACACAATTACTGCAGGTTCTGGGGAAAAGGATGGGAATGGAGCAAACAGATTTGGCAATGCCACTTGTTTTCCTTAAAATATTTCTCACATTGGCACTGTCAGAGAGGGAATATTGACCCCTGATGGACCACAGCTCTGATGCAGCAGTTCATGTTCATTCCCATGTGCCAGCAATAAGGCGTTGGGAAAACACTTTAGGTGGACAGGATTTGCAACAGAGTTCAAAGAATAGCGTACTCTGTGGGTATAAGTACTGCCTAATAAAAGAGCAAAATTAGATGGGTTAGTGTGCATAAAGGCCAAGGTGCTCCGGAATGGTGAGTCTCTAAAAGACATCATAAAATCAAGCATATTGGGTTTTCTTTCCATGAAACAGGATAGCAGTTCCATACAGCAGATGTAGGCAGCTCCTTTCAAGGAAAAATCAAGAGCAGAGTGAGAAAATACATAAGGACTGATTATATTAGTTTTATTATCCAACTTCTTTCTGTTCTTTCCCTTAAATTTCCAACACTGAAATAATATCATATTCTGGAAGTAATGCAATATTGCTGAAAAAAACTTTATCTGACATCAAGTTTTTGGTGTTATATTCTCCAGCAGAAGAGCAGGAAGATGTTGTCAAGCTTTTTTGTACAACTGCAAGACAGTAGTTTTTTATTATCATGTTGATTTGTAATGAACACACTATCTCATTAAGACATTCTATGGTACTTTATTTACCCTTCTTTCTTACAGCCTCACTGCTATAGTATCAAGCTTTGAAATATTGGGTATGTGTAGCTTCAACAAGATGATTCAGTATGCTTATCTAGACATGATATAATACATGATAACTCCAAAAACATGTCAATTTTTTGGATAGTGTTTACAGTAATTTTAAACATGTGAGAAGGTGAGTGTGCTTTCTTCCTCCCTTCCTGCAACCAAATTCGCAATTCAGACTCTGTTCCACCTCAACAATGCTAGTTAAAATCCCTTTCCTTTTCCATTAATTAAAATGGAAGCCACAACTTGCTTTCTGGTACTCTGCTTTTTTACGCGTTACATCACTAACATCATTTTATGGACAGTTGTGCAGTTCCTATAAATCCATTAAAAAGTCTTTCTGAAGATTAAATAACTGAATAAAAGATAAGAATATTCATACTTGCTATGTGCCCTTATATATTATTTCTGGGTCTTGGTGTTTAAATCTCAAAACTGCGTTCAGTACCTCTTTTCTAAATACAGCCTGGATTTACCCTAGAAGCAGAGAAAGTAGCTCTGGCAACTCTAGAGAAGAATTAGTCTTAGACTCCCACATATGTCCAGAAAATATAAAACTCACAGAATGTCAAAGCTCCCATAATCTTCCATTCACCAGTGACAGGCAGGGAGAACAAGAAAGGCGTAGATGCCTTTCAATAGGCTCCAGATGAGTGAAAAAACTATCAGAATTACACAAGGTACTTCCTATGGACCACGTGTGTGCACTACATGCCAAAACATGCACCCACATAGTTTCTTGAGAGCTTTGCATGTTACTGAAACTGCAGACTGCACCATTGATGCTATCTGGATATGGTCCTGGGCAACCTGCTGTAGGTGTCTCTGCTTAAGCAGGGAGCTTGAACCAGATGGGCTCCAGAGGGCCCTGACAACTTCAACCATTCTATGATTCCATGACATGCAATGGTGAATTATCTTTGGAAGAAATAAATGAATGAGATCTTAAGACTCTTCTTCATAGTTAAGAATACTTTTTCTTGTGAAAAGTCTACCTCTGATGAAGTTCAAGGCTTCACAGACATTGAAAAATAACCTTTCTTAAGAAACATACAACACACAAAATAATTAAGCAGAAGTAATGTAAAGAGAGTGGTTAGAAAATATTTAAATAGAAGGAAGTCCTCAACTATAACCATGACAGAACTGGCACTTTGCCACATTTCCAAAATAATCAGACATTTGATAAAAATCTAGAAAGCTGACAAAATCTAAAAATTACCAAAAAGTCTTGTTTGGATACACTGTAAAAGAAAACCACTTCAGAGACACTGTTTATTTTCTTGTAAAGATTAAATATGCATTTTTGCTGTTCAGCTAAACATCACGCACTTTCTTCTCTATTTTTAAATCCAGTAAACATTCTAGACATTCCTAGTATTTATAACATAATCTCCCTATAGGGGATGATAAAAATACACCATCATGAAGCACACATATTTACTGTAATCCTGCTCCTGCTATAATGGGAAAAATGTATTAACAAATATAACCAACAGGTGCTTTCTAAAATGCATGTCATAGTCTATTAGTGTGTATGTATTTGAAATACATTTTTGTGTTAAAACTTTACAGTTAAGTTCTATTAATGGAGATCTCTTTGTCTAAGCATCTGTATCACAAGTATATATTTGGTCATTTATGATACTTCAGGTAATGTTCACATGACATTTCTGAGGAGAAAAGATTGAAGAGGGGAGAAATGGGGAAAAATGGTAGAATTGTCAACTGCATCTCTTCAAACAATAAATACTTCAAGGTTTATTTCAGCCACTATTCATCAAGAATAAATTACTCTACTCTTTCATCTTCCTCATACAGTTTAACACAATGATTCTCTGATCAAATTATATTCCTGGCAAGCATATCTGAGGGGTTGGGAGAAGAAATGAGTGCAGATGGTCATGCCTCAGTGGCATGTAGGTACTGACACACTCCAAACAGATTAAAGGCAGAAAGGCAGGGAGGTTCAACGAATTGCTAGGAGGAAAAAAAAAAAAAAAAAAGAAAAAAAAAAAAAGAAAAAGGTGTGAGAGGACATTTTTTATTTTAAGGAATGAAGAGATCTCTCTGTTCTCAACAGTCTTTGCCTGCAGAAGCACATTGTGCATAAACCCAATCTTGGCCCCAGCCAAGCATCCCTAACTAAGCAATCTTAATCTAACTTTTCAGTAGTTTGAATGGAGACTGATATCATCACAATATAACTACTTCTCATGACCTGATTATTACATTAACATCTAGATGATTTATCATCATGTGACTCCATGCATTAATAAGACAGGGAATTGGAATTTGTAAGGATAAACAAGAAGACTAATGCCTGCATATATATATATATTTATTTTTTTTATTTTATTTTTTTAATGAATAATGTACATCTTCCAGTACAGTAAAATAATATCCAGGATGTGTTCCCGTGGCATTTTCTTTTATGACTTCAGACAGTCAAATGTGAGTGACTCAGAAGAATATGCAGCTCACTGCCTGATGTGAGTGAATAATTCTGAGCTGTTCTGTGAAGAGAGATTGTCATCAATCCTGTGGTTCTTTTAATGTTCTCAGATCTTCTCTGGATGTAAAGAGAACTGTTTGTTTCAGTGCAGAATAAAGAGGTCTAATAAAAAGCCAAACCAGAATCAAATCATATAAAAAAAATGATGATTTTGTTGTCTTCTCCTCCCCTTCCTTTCTATGCCTTTAACATCCTTAGGCAAGATAGATGTAGCTTCCTATCCTTTATCCTCTACTAGATCTAACACTTGCAGAATTTCTACCATCATTTCCTTAGCTTCCTCTCTCCCTCACAATAGAAGCATGTTTGGTCTCCCAAACAAGGTCAACTGTTACACTGCTTGTCTGTGCAGCTCTCACCACATCTATATTTGCTTTCAACTTCTTGGTCTTTTTTTTTTAAACAAACCAACAAACAAACAAACAACAGCTATTTGCAAAAGCAGTTTGAATTCCTCCTTCTGCCAGTTCTGTGCTAAATGAATTTACTTCTCATCTAACTCAAATTAGCTATGTTAATGCCATTAATAATCTCTTTTCAGCAAAATTTGGAACCAGACTTCCAGAACATTCCTCCTTGAATGTCAGTCATCTTTAACACTAACATCTTTAACGTTACCCTTACAGAAATTCTTTCCTCTCTTCTTTCTTGATTTCAACCATTCATATCCATACTTATAATGTATCCTTAGATGGACCCTCAAATGGACCGCTTTTTATTTTTTCTTTTGGGGTGCCACAGAGCTCTATTTTTAGTGCTCTTATTTTTATTTGTACTCTAGACTTTATTTCCAGGTAATTGCACCTGCAAGCACAAGATAAGCTTAAATTTCTAATGCTGAAGGAGAGGTTATTTAGTGCAATTAATTTTCAATTTGCATTGTTTATTTGTATATTTATATAGTTGATATACCTATATGCATTGTTGTTAGCAATACAGGATTACACAGAAAAGCCCTGACCCTCCACTAAGGCATACAAAAGTTGATAGAAAAGGGTTTGTTGATGTCTAAAACAACAACAACAAAATATATAAATAAAATAAATAAAAAAAAAAAAAGAGAGAGAGAGTCCAATCCTGAGGATCAACCTCTAAAGGTTTTTTTGTTTGTTTGTTTGTCTGTTTGTTTGTTTTTCAGGAAAGATCTTGTAGAATTTTCCAAAACATTTAGTGCCCTAAGCATATAAAAGGCAGCGAGGTATAACTTGATGCTCAGTGTGCTGGTTTAACAGAGTGCCAATTCCCTGCACACAGAAGAGGGAAGCTTGTTCCTGGCTTGTTCCTGATATCATCTCCATTATTTCTAGGTGGTGACATGAATACAAGCGTGGAAGTCTTAAAAATCATTTTTTTCTACTTTGAGCTCCCAAACATGATGTATGAATTGTATGTCATAGAAGTTCTCAGGCAGCAGAAATAAGCTTCAGGGACCTATAAACCTGGACAGTATTCATAAATGGAAACGCATCTTAGTGGTTACATTCCTATCATCAACCAAAGAAATACTGGGGATCTAAATGGGATAGTCAGCTCAAACACTCAATGTATGGAAAACAAATTTTACACACTTGGAAGCTATCTTGTACATTGCACACTGCACAGAGCATTGCAATTGATGGGATGTGGCAAACATGTCCAAGAAATTCTTCTCTGGAACAGTGAGGCCAGTCACTGGGGAAGAGGATGGGAATGCAGTTGATTCTCAAAGAGGAGATTTACAGTCTGAACATATCTTTGAAATGAGAGGACTTGTCCAGCTGTCTTCAGAAGGACAGCTAAGACATGCTTCTGTCTGTAACAGTCTTTGGTACTTCCCTGGGAACTCCAGTGAGGATACACGTTTAATGCACACCACCTATCCATTTAAGAATCTCAGAAAGCACTGCTGGTTAAGTTAAAAATCATCTACTTGAAACTACCACCAGGAAATGTGCAGTCTTTAACATTTGTATCAACACATGCAAATGTGCATCAACTATCATCAGAATCCTGCCAATTCCAGACATGAGTACAGACTGGGAGAAGAAATAATTGAGAGCAGCCCTGCAGGCTTGGGGGTTCTGGTGGAGGAAAAACTTGACATGAGCCAGCAGCGCACACTTGCAGCCCAGAATGTCAACTGCATTCTGGGCTGGAGCAAAAAAGGAGTGGCCAGCAAGTTAATGGAGGTGATTGTCCCCATTTTTTCTGCCCTTGTGAGGCCCTACTTGGAGTGCTACATCCAGTTCTGGGGCCCTCAGAACAAGAAGGATGTAAACCTGTTAGAGTGGGTCCAGAGGAGGGCCATGAAACTGATCAGAAGGCTGGAGCACCTCCTATATGAAGAAAGGTTGAGAGAGCTGGGGATGTTCAGCCTGAAGAAGAGAAGGCTCTGGGGAGACCTCATAGCAGCCTTTCAGTACTTAAAGGAGGCTTATAAAATTGATGGATTTTTTTTACATGGGCAGATAGTAATAGGATAAGGGTAAAGAGTTTTAAACTAAGAGAGATTAGGAGGAAATTCTTCACTTGGAGGTTGATAGGCACTGGAACAGGTTGTCCAGAAAAGTTGTGGATGCCCCATCCCTGGAGATGTTCAAGACCAGGTTGGATGAGGCCCCAGGCAGCCTGATCTAGTGGGTGACATCCCTGTCCATGGCAGAGGGGGCTGGAACTAGGTGGTCTTTTAGGTCCGTTCCAACCCAAACCATTCTGTGATTCTATGATTCTATGAAAATAAGAACTCCAAAAATGTATGATGTCATTCCTTTGATAAGTATCTGCTTAGAACCTGCTTAGATGATGGATCAGTCTTGTTTGCGTCAATCCAGAACTGCCACTGTTACAAGGTAAGAGAGAGTAGACTGGGAGAAGTATTTGCCACCAGTGTGACTCCAATGTGTTTTACCCACAGTCCTAAAATAAGAATTGCATCAGGCTGTACTCTGCCAAACCAGAAGAGCTAGGTTCAGAAATGCAGAATTAAGTGGTAAGTAAATCCTTGGTAGGAGGGACGTCAGAGAACGTATAAGCTGTGCATTACCATGACAAATTATTCCCAGGGAATGGGGAGCATACTTCAACCACTGCTTAGAAAGACCAAGGAAGAACTGCATGCAGGAACAGGCTTAGCTATACTGAAAGCAAAATGTCCACATACCACCACCACCACCCTCCCCGCCCCCTCTTCTTCATAATATCCCAGCTTGAGATCACATCAAGAGCAACCTGAAGCCCTTTGATCTATTTCATTGTCCAAACTCTGGTATAATTAATAGGAAAAGAAATTAAATGCAGACTTTTAATTATGCAGATCAGGGTCTGCTCTGAGAAGTAACAGGTCTCCAAGATGGCAGAAGGTCATGAGAGGGTTTCACCTCTAACACAGACACCACTTCTCATCATGTGGCCAGGCCCTTTATTTTCACCTGGCTGGTGAAAGTAGGGAGGGTAGCAATATTACACAAAGCAAATAGGCAATATAAGGAATACTCCAGACCATTCTTCACTAAGGAGAAGAAAATGAATACAGAGCTGTGAAGACAGTTGGAGCCAGCCCCAGGATCCTTGTAGACATAGATGGAACCAGAGGAAAAGAGCCAGATCCATTAAATATATCAAGATGAAGGGGTAAACTACATGGTTTCAGATGTTTGACCTGGAGCACGTAGATTGTTAATACTGTAGCCAGCATTGACATTATTGTCTCTTTGTTAAAATTAGCTTTTCCAGTCAAAGCATGCCTCAAAGATCAGATGATGTGAGGGAGACCCAAATGGCTATGCTCCCTAGTTGCAGCAGAGAGCATAGTCAGGGAACCACTGCAAAAGTGACAGCTATTCTTAATTACCGTGGTATGGTACAATACCTTTTTTGTTTGCAGGGAGAACAAGGAGCCCTCCTATGACACTACAGGCCTAAAAGCTGTGATAAACTTCTGAACTTAGCAGACAGCCCTGGAGCTGCGGCTGTCATTTTCAATACAGCTGGAAATAAGGCTGCACATCCTCATTTCCAGGGTTTTCAACATCCTAAGGAACTATACTTATCTCAAAATGTAGAGATACTGCAATGGCTCTATGAGAGGAACAACTCCTTCTGTCATTCATCTCTTGAATCCTATGAGGACAGAAGCTATAAAACTATATAGACATACATCTACTCAGTAGGAAAGAAGAAATTTCAGGAGACTTGGAATTTCAGGGAAATTCTAAGATGATAAAGGATATTCCCATGCTAATGGTACACAGAAATACACAGGATATGGCTTTGATCTGTGTTTCCAGAAAGTTGACCAAATGGAGAAGAAATTATGATTACCAGCTTTGTCATGGTTGTATGCATGCTGTGTACAAAGGTAGAGGCCCCTAGGTGCTGTTTTTGATATCCTACATTGGAAAACTTTTCTGGCAAAATGAATTAAGTATGTATATTCCCAATGTGGTCATTTTAAATAGCCAGTGATCTAGAATACAGATATAGTGTCACGGGAAGGAGAATCTTTATTCTTCTTCTTCTTATTATTATTATTATTACTATTACTATTATTATTTTTACTTCTATTCCAGATCTGAATACTCCAAATTAAAGTCACTTTTCTAACAAGTTGTCTATCTGAGCAAAGTTCTTAATCTTCCTCTCATCCTTTCCATTCAGTTGTTTTTGTATATTCTTTGTCTGCTCTCCTTTAAACATCGCCCTGCACCCCCCTTCTCAAGCTATAATTATATTTTTCAGATTTTTTCTGTGTCACACAGCTAAAATATGGGCTTTCCTACCTTTGAAGACATGAAACATCTTGTGGGAGCTCAGAATTTAATTACTCTGTTTTTTGTTTTGTTTTGGTTTGGTTTGGTTTGGTTTTTTGGTTTTATTTAGTTTTTTTTTTTGTTTGTTTCTTTCCCTCAAGTTTTACTGAGATTGCTTACCTAGACATCATGCTGTGAACTTATCACCTGAAAGTACTTGTTTACCCTTTTTGAGAGCTACTCTTATTGAATACCAGATTCCCTTTGCCTATCACAGAAGATAGGGAAATAAGCTTTTGAAACCATCCTGACAATATTGCGAGATGCCATTCCTTTGGGTTATATTTTTTTTAACAGAGATTTGTATCAACTGAGGCCTTGTCCTTTCTCTTATGCAAACTGCATAAGAGCCATCAGCTCATTACTGAGAAAAATCTATGTATATTTGTTAATACCTCTCTGGTAAAGGAGAATAGAATCACACCTTTTTATTCAGAATTGCAAGATCCTTCTCCAACTTCACCATCAGATTTAGATTTCATTATCCTGAGTAACAATTTGAAAGATTTTTCATTTTACTGTTCATCCCTTTTCCTTTTTGAACATCATGAGTCACTTACAAGCACAGATCTTTGGGGGAGGTGAATCATAGTCTGTCTTTTTTAAAACTCTGATCAGTTATTCCTTGTTTTCCATTCTTAATGAAAAGTTGTTAATGGATTTTATGGGCTTTTCCAAGAAACAACTTATGAGTGATCCCTGGCCTCTCTGGCTCTCAGTTCCATCTTATAGAGCTGCCATTTCAACCAATGGAAAAAAAATACTGAAAATCTGCAAAGCAAAATGTTACTCTTCTTTTTTGTTTGTTTGTTTGTTTACATGGAAATATGTTTACTTTTTTTAGACCCAATTACTTGGAGGTATATACACTCTGATTAACACACTTCAGGCTATTCATTTCTTTTCTGAAAACTAAGTGCACAAGCAGGTACTGCAGAAATACAGGAACTAGATTACTAACTTGTGTTCTGTTCATTTAAGCATACCGAACCTGGAAAACATAAAACTCGAGTCTCTCATTCCTTTGTATTTTCAGAAGACTTTCACAGCAACCAGTCATGAAATCTGTGAAGACCCACTGATAGTCATGGGGCAACAGTCAGAATTTAAACAAAAAGAGATCACTGTGGGAAGAAACTGGCCTGCACAAGAAAGAAGCTGGGATTACTTTTTAAAACTCATACTGAACTTCCATTAGTAATGAAACAATTTCTACACATAGCCAACTTTCTGTATATATTTCTGTTACACTTGTGTGGAACGCTCACCTGGATCTGCTCGAAAGCATAGAATGAATATCTTGGGTAGTACATCTTTATTCTGTATGGCCAATCTTGCCAGAAATTGTCTAGTAAAGCCAGAAGATTCTTGCAGCATTCAGCTCTGAGCAGAGAGGAAGAGCTCACATGTGGGCCCACTTGACGGTGAAAATAGGAATGACATTTCCAAACTTCCCAGTCCTCACAGAGCTTCACATAACAAAACCCACATAATCTCATATAAAATTCCATGGGCCTTAGAACATACTACACTTTTATACCAAATGATGCTGTGCTTTACAAAAAAAAAATTTAGACATAGTATAATAATGACAATATTATCCTCCTTATATATTAACATCCCTGGATACTGAGGGATGCTGCTCAGCAGTGTCTGTGCAGCACATCCCTGTCTGAGGAAGTATGACAGCAGGATACTTAAGAATACTTAAGGAATATGTACATACTGTAGGGCAGGTATACTTTGCGGCACATTTAGCACTTCTAGTTTCCACCTATTGATCCTGTTCACACTTTGACTCTGCTAAGTGATTTGCAAGCACCTCATCAACCTGTAACTTTGGCTTCCTCTGGTGGAAAACCTAAGCATGTGAGCAAAATAGGGAACCGGAGGGTTGGTGTGGGGGGCTGGCATGAGAGGGAGAGAAGTTGTGGGAGTGCAGCAACACTGCACTCAATAGGAAGCACCCAATATATCACCAAACAACGTCTACCTGTATAGACATGTTCACTTTGTCCTACTTCAGCTTCAGACTTCATACACTTTTTTATGTTACAGAAAATTCTCTCTATCACAAAAATGTTCCCTGCTTAAGCCAGACCTCACACCACCTTCTTCCTAAACTACACATTTTTTTAACATATATTCTTGTAGCTCTTTACTGAAGAATTTTCAATTTATTAACATCTTTTTAAAGGTATTATTAATGAAATGAAATGCAATATTGTAGAAACAATCTTATTGGTGAGGCACACGGTCACATTGATTCCCACTTGTATCAAATACACTATTACTTCCCCAAAGAAAGTGTCAGCTCTGCTAACCACATATTTTTACTAAAAGTTCACATCCACTTGGCAATGTGCTCCAACTCTAACACCTTTTCTAACACTGATATCCAGGATGTGGTAAGCAAGACCTGTATTTTCATTGAACACAACTCCCTCTGTTGGACTGCAGCATTTCTGTATCCCAAACTGTAAAAAAAAATTACCTTTGAAGCATGGTTTTACAAACTGGTAGGAAACAGTGCCAAAGATAAGATTGACATAATTAAAAAAAAAAAAAAATAGTCTTCATTAAATACATTGAAGTCTCCTATGTTAGGAGTCGTTTCATAAAAAGGGTCTTTTCTGCCCTTCAATATATATGAGAAAAACCCTGCTACCAGCTACAAATGCTTTTGTACATAGATGTGTACTGGAAAACAGTTCCCATGTGAATTAGTAAGAGCTAATTGTAAGGAAGAAAAAAAAAATGATAATAAGATAACGTCAATCTTAAGAAAAAATCATCATGAAAAAATATATGCTCAAAGTTTTTTGCAACTTTGACTTATTTTACTACTTGTGCAGCTGAAAGCACCACAGACTGCATGAAGAAAGAACAGCAATGTTCAATGTTAGTTTTTCAAAATTGTGAAGGGACAGTACTGTCACTATAAAAAGATTTTTAGTCCAACACTCTAATTCTCTTGCATTTTACCTAGGATGGATTATAAATGATATTTCATATTCTTACAATATCTTTGATATGATCTGTTTAGAGACAAAACACTGGAGATCTTTCAGTATATTTTTAATATGTTCAGGAAGAAAATATATATATATATATGTTCCAGGAGTTGGACATGATGATCCTTACAGGTCCCTTCCAACTCGGGATATTCTATGATTCTATATATCTGAATTCTACCTTTTTGGACCACTACAGAAAAGCTTTACAATGTATTTTCTATCCAAGATACTCTACTGCTTTTTCTCATGATGGCAGGACTTTCAACAGAAATTAAAGAAACAAATTGATTATAAACAAGCAGAAGGGAGTTATAATTTTATTTCATCAAATGTAAATTATTGAAAGACTATTTATTCTAGGTTTCCTTAACTGATAAACTTCTGAAAGGAAAAATGAATGTGGCATTTTTTCCATCGAAGGAAAGAGATTTGAAAACAAACCAAAACAAACAAACAAACAAACAAAAAAAACTTCACAACTACCTCATCCTTGAATGAGATAGTTGTGAAGAAAAAAAAATCACAAAAAAACAAGGCCAAACAAGGGGATTATAAATGATGCTGTAGACAGACAACGTATATTCTAAAAACAGATTTTTAAATTATTTTTATTTTAACCCTTAATAGTAAATACCAAAATCATTTTACCACACTAGATTTATCCAGAAGAGAAGCAAATATCACCAGTTAATGACAGCCATGAGGATTCTGGTAAAACTAACTGTGTAAAAACTGGATGCTGCTGGAGTTTTATTAACTTGTACCTGTGGAGCTGGTTCAGCTAGTCTACAAGTTTTTTCCGTATCACTGCCAATATGAGAGCAGCGTGCAAGACATTGCAACAGACTTAACTAGAAGAAAACTAATAGAGAAACATTAAAAAAAATAAAAATAAACATGAAAAGATGTTTATGAATTAGGGTAACAGCTGAACTGAGATACTTCAAAAATCATTTGAAAGATGAAGCTAATGGCAAGAGGAAAGCCAAGTGGTGAGTGAAACAGAACTTGGGACTATTGGTAATGACTAATTACAAATTGATATTGGTATCATCTACAGAGCATATCAAATATTCCCAGCAGAAGACAATCCACGTCAGTGTTCACTAACTTAAGCTAATACAATGTCTTAGACATCACTTCCTGGGAAGGGTATCAAATAGAAGATGAATACAGGAAACATTTCTTCTTAATTGCAAGTTATGAGAGCAAGGATCACAAAAACATATGTGAAAGAGAAGGGTGGTGGGATTCTTGAGGTTTATAAGCTAAAAAGGTTGAAATGAAGGCAGTGGGCGAATGGCTAATATGCATAGGAATATGAATGAATGAATGGCTAACATACTTTCAGGAGTATCATAGCACTGAACAAGTGGATAGCATGTTTATAGGAATAGCTTGATTACTGCTGATTTGATGGCTGATGTTCTGAAAGTCCTGAGAGGACACAGTATTACATATTGGCCTATTTCAGATATGTAAACTAGCTTTGAACAGAGCTACACTTTTTTTTTTTTTTTTTTTTTTTTTTTTCTGAATATTATAAATATCCAAGAGTCCAAAAGACAAATGTAGAGCAGACTCAATACCTGGGGTCTGAGAGGCTTTGGAAAAAAGCTGACAAACTTGAGCTACTTTAACTACTTTAAAATGTACCTTAGTAGACTTTAAATTTCCTATCTCAGTTAAAGAAATCAGTGGGATAAAATTGGTATTTCAAAAGGCAGGAAAATAATCTGATCTGACCGTAGAGGTAAAACAAGAAAGTGACTGAATTACTAGAAATTACTGTCTCTAGTAGTTGAACTGATGCTTTAGCACTGTGCGAGTACTGATGCATGATGATGTATAGGAGTGTTCAAAGCACCCCATTTGAGAGCCAGAGCACCTGAGACATATTCTGTGGCCTGGCTGAGTTCAGAGTTCTGCTGGCAGAAGGGGGAATACAAACCAAAGAGAACCCTGCAGGTACTGAAGTACTGTGGTACTGTTGCAGCATCAGTATGCATTGACCCTGCTTCCCTATACTGCACTAGAGATAGAGATAGAATCCAGAATCCCTATGCCACATAAAGATTTTCTGGTCAACAGGGAAGACCTTTTTTTCTTTATTTTTTTTTTTTTTTTTTTTGAGATGCAAACATTGTTTGAGAGAATGTTTCTCCCTGTACCTTGGCTTTGTCTCATGGAAATGAAGTTAGATATCAAAGTGGTGGGTCCCTCAGCAATCCTAGATGGTCACTAACCAGTTACATAACCTGGGGAAATAATATCACTTTTCTGTGCTTTTGTCTTTTGTTTGTCTTGTCTGTCTGGAATGGCAGGTTTTAATGTGATTAGAGTAAGGAGTGATTATCTCTCCATCTGTGTGTGTAATATTAGAGTTCCACACTGGCGTTCCCAAAGTTCTCAGCCAGGGCCACTAGGTGCTGCTGTAATATGAGTAATTAAAATAATAACTATTATTAAGGAAATTGCCTATATTCTTACTATGGACTGTTTCAAAAAGCCCAAAAGCAAGAAAATAAACTTATTCTAAACTTCCACATTTTATGAACTGTAAGAACAGGAAAAAAAAAAAAAAAAAGATTATGCATTTTGCTGGAACTCGAATTTTTTTCCTTCCAGCTTTCACAGCTTTGCAGAAAACCACTGCAAATACCTTCCACCTTTTAAAAACACACTCAATAAATGCAAAATTTTTGTATTCCATTCCCACTTTTAAGCCGAGCTTCAGCAGTTTGCTATTATGCAAACTCATCCAAACCATGATACTCTGAAATCCTTGCCAGCTACACTACATTCATAAGCACACCTTATTCATATACCATTTGTATGTGAACAGACAGGCAAAGTCCACAGCATGGGGGAGAATGGTTGTAATTGTAAATGATTCAGTAAATATATGGTGATGTTACTGATGCTCAGATTTTGTACCTGCCAGTTCTACAACCTTCCAATGAGGATTTATCTTATTAAATGTAGTTTACTAACCATAAACACAGTACAAGATTAATCAGGCTCTGTATGAATCACAGTCACAAAATGCTTGTTGCCTGAGCGTATTAAAATGTCTTTAAGCAGCTGCCAGCTATAGTTCAGAGAGCTATATGACTAAAGTGCTATTTCTGAAAGTCTTGGAGTCAGTGCATCTAACTGGACTTTACAGTGGACAATCCAAAAGGCTATTTATGTTCAGAAATAATTTGGCAAGACTTGTTCATCAAACCAGTTTTCCAGACACAAAGACTCCACTTAGAAATTTGTTCTTGGATTTATTGCCCTTAAAAATGAAGTTAAATGAAATTATCTGGATAATCAGGAGAAGAGCAGGTTCACTAAAGCAGTTCTGGATTAAGTAGTACTCATGAAGTTTTGCTGCTGAGTTACCTCAATTCCCAAAGTCAGCTAGCACAAAAATGAAGATACAAAACCAAAGTATATGTGCAAAAAACAAGCACCAGGAACAGTATGTAAGAATTAGGACTGTATGTTAAATATGGGACAGAATATGCACAGTTTAAGTAAATCTTTAAAAAGCATTTTAGAAAACTGTAGAGGTGCCAACACAAACTAAAAATGTATTTTTTCTTACCATTTGAGACTGGCTCCGGGGACAGCCATTGATATCTTCAACCTTCTCATTTGCTAAACAAAACAGTGAGGTGAGAAAGAAGTAAACCAGGAGATAAAACTTTCTTCTCCACCCCCCAGCAAAACAAAACAAAACAAAACAAAAAGCACACACACCCACACACACAAAGAAAATAAAAAATAATAAAAAAAAAAAAGTAATTTTTTTAAAAAAAGGAAGAGCAGAAAAGACACAGCAATAAAGTGCACAGGGTTTTGTTGACACAGAGCTCCTTTCTAAGTAAAGCTCGGTCGCACAGTAATAACACTCTTGTTAGCAGCAGTTGCTTCCACATGCCAAATCATGCAAAGTGGGAAGTGCGAAGGAGGTCGCTGCTAATTCTTCAGCCCCTGCAAAATAACTGCTGACATGAAATCTTCCACAATTGTCTTTGCAGGGTCAGGATACAGTTTCAAGGCAGCCCAGAAAGTATGAGCCACTCCAACTAACAAAATGCACACATGGGAGACATATGGTTTAATGGAGCATTCATTTCTGACAATTCAAAGTGTGTAAGATACAGTTCTGGCCATTTAAAGTATGGTTAAACAGCCACTTCCAAACATGCTCACATAAACATATTTTTTAATTAAGACAAGGATGAACCACACAAATATCAGAGACATATGGACCCAGTCAAATTGTATTATTCAGGGTTCATCTTATTGTTAAATACATTCAACTTGAATTATATATTCCCCCATGCAAGGAGTCAGCTCTCAGTGCTTCTCTGAATCCTGGGCTTACCGATGATCTGGATGATTTCTGCTAGCAGAACTCCATCTGCAATGTCCTGTTGCAAATCCTTGATCAACCGCTTGTGGCCAGATTTTGCTAGGTAGTGGTTAGCCCAGTCAGTGTAAATCTGCAGAGCAGAGGGGAGGGCAGGAGGGAGAGAGGGGAGCAGGAAAGAAGACAATAAAAATTCTTAAAACAAATGTTGGCTTGCACACAAGAACTATTTTGGATCACATTCCAATTTAAGAAGTCAGCACCAAAGGAAACAATTTTAACGTTAATTTTTTTTTTTAAATAAAAAAAAATAAAAAAGTAAAACCACAGCCATGCCTCTCCCCCTGCCATTTTCTGTTTTATTTTAACATCAAATGATTCACTCCGTTTCATGAGGGTTCAAGCTTGCTGTGACCAAGCAAAATTCCCCTTATGACTGTAAAGGAAACTCCTGTCATAAATCAGTCATGTCTGCCCCAATTCCACCTCCCACCGTGTTCCCACCTACACGCACGCCCCGCCACGCGCTCTACATGCGGAGGTTCCCTAAGAGAAAGTGAGAGCAGAAATGTGTGCCTGTGTTTTGGTGGGAGTTCATTGGTTTGTCGCTCATGATCCTGCCTGTGACAGTGCCTCTACGACACTTTCTGCAGTAGGCACGCTTTCCTACTCTGCACAGTTCATTTGTTCCCTCGCCTGTGGTTCAGCGTGTCGCAATGTGCACAGAGACTGAAAGCAACAAATGTCCAGGAGCCTTATCGCTGGAATTAGAGCGTATATTCTGGCAATATGCTGCATCCTTTCTTCACAAAAACAGAAGGGGGGAGGGTGAGACCGAGCAGCACAAAAGCCTTTGCAACAGACAGCACAAAACCAGCACTCATCGACAAAAGTTTAGAAGTACCAGCTGAATTACATCCACCAAAGGAAGGGGGGAGAGAGGATGAAAGCAGATCATAAGCTAAGAACAGAGGCATCTATGTGCCCAAGGAGTGTGTTTGCTAACAGAGAAGGGGTGCGCACAACAGGAACCAGGTTCACATAGAGTGAGATGGAGAGGAAGGTACATCGTCCCACATGCACTGAAGGGCCAGTGCTCACACCAGCCCCCAGTTTTCCCAGCAGGCAGGGGCAGTATGGACTAGTGAAACTTCATCCAGTTATCACATAGGGTCAGGGTATCAGTGGCCCTTGGCAGCAAGGGGTGACTGCTGCCAGTGAGGTGCCTGTGGTCCCTCTCCCCATCCCCCAAGAAAGGACTTGCACAGACTATCCTGCTATCCCTGCATGTGACCACTGAAAGAAAGCATATATGTATGGCAGCATTGCTGTATAAGTAAATGTAATATCCACGCTATTCTCTATGCTGAGATTATGTTTGAAATTGTTGAAACTTCACCTCTTTCATAAGAACAATATGAGGTCACTTTATAAACATCCTTTTATTTAACCTCACAGACCCTCGGGAGGAAGGGATCAGAATCCCATTTTGTGAAGAGTAAAAACAGAGGCCAAAGCCATTAACTACTTGCTTAGTTCAACAAGGAAATCTGTGGCAGAACTGTGATGGGAAAGTGGATGAAATTCCCAGTCCCAAGTCTTACCCAGAGAACCAACATCCACTTTCCAGCCAGTGAAAGTATCACTGCTCAGTCCATGTTCACATTAGAGGGACTCATTCGCCATGTGAGTCCCTTTGTCACAGGTTTTCTTCAGTAAAATTCATAGGAAATTGCAACTGGTTTGGTCTATCCTATTTCTTCACAAATTTCTGTATGTAGGTCACCAACTGTTTTGCCATAGCTTTCTTGACAGCTTTAGGACTTTAAATAACTCCATAGCATTAAACTGGAAGAGGATTCATGTCTCCCATAGCCAAAGGATTCTGCTGCTAGATGGGGATGTAAACTTCCCTGCTGCACCCAGAAGTCTTCTTTGGTCACCTCCATTTTCACTGACTGAAACTTTTTTTCACTATTACAGGTGAGTGACATGAAAGACTCCAACAAAATGCTTTTCAAAAACAATTGCAGCTAAGAAAGTGTTTCTTCAGTGTTTATAAATAAATATAAGGAATGCTAATGTGAATCTCTAAAGATGGTATTAGCACAAATTTAGAACAATATGAATTCAGGAGGATAAAAGGCACATACCACACCCATAGCATCATGTATTCCTTACTACTAGTGTTTCAACTTCAGTCATTCTTCTAAAATAAAGTCTCATGAGTATTCTCTGAACTATTAAGCTGAACTATTTTCTGTACTCCAATGAAACTGACCCACTGGAACATACAGAATTTAATACCCATTGTTATTATTTTGGGTTAGTTTTGTACTAAAAATAAAAATATTTTACCAAGCATTTCCTTTTTCATTTGTCACACCCACACATAATCTGGTGTACCAATCCTAATTTTGACTACAATTTGAACTATCCTCTCACTAAGCAGCCAGGGAAATTTCATTCTAGCAGCTGTTGTGCAAGTATCTAATACTCAAAGAATGAACTTCACCCACCCACCCACCCTTCATATATTTCTTTTTTCGTAAATTTAAAAGTGGAAAGTATAAAGAATGTAAATACCAGAGATTAAAGCTAAATATCATAGATAAGGGTGGTGTGTACACAAAAGCTGATAATCTACTTCATATCAGTAGGCACAAGAAATTATCGATGGCTTGTACTTCGACAATTAAGAAAAGATGGAAAAAACCAGTGGGAGGAAGCAGTCATAACAGAGGAGTTTTTTTTTTCCACTTCAAAAGTATTCTAAAAGAAAAATAAAATGTGAAGAGTTGTTGACAGAGTCCATAGAGCAAACCAGTACCCAATTGGCAGGGGAATGTCACGTTTAATTTCCTCTCTTTCCATAGGGTCACCACTTGCCTCAGTTTGCCCCCATTCCCCATAGGACACCCTTTTCATTCATCTCATTCTTCCAGGGACCTAACTGCTCAGGAGTCAGTTGCAAAAAATGAGAAGCATGTAGACAGACACATGAAATTATAAGAATGTATGCACACTGCTATATTTTTTTACATGAAATACTCTGGTGCAAATACCATGGGAAGTAGAGAACCGCCTTCACAGTTTTTAAGTATCAGTTTAACTGTAATTTTATCTTAAATTCCTAAGGACAATAAAAAGCTCCAGTATCATGACTGACAGTATTCCTTTTGCAAAGAAAAGTCACACAGACCAGAAGATAAAAAAAAACAGTAACTTCATGCAACAGTTTGCTTTGTATTAACACTCCCCTGTTATTGGGTGCTGAGCACCTTTAAGGAAGGTGCATTATCTTTTTTCAGAACTAGCAATATATCATTACAGCTTGCACTAATTGTTCAGTAACATTTCCCCAAAATCTTTTATTATTTTATTTTATTTATTCTATTTATTTTATTTTATTTATTATTTAGAGCTATTTCCAGAGAAGGCACACAGGAGGGTTAGTTGTTGCAACACTTCCTCCTCGATTCATTGCTTGGCCCAGTGACCCCGCCTTACAGCTACAGACTGGGATGGGCTGATGGCTTACTCATTTCCTCCCCAAACTTCCTCCCCTACCACCATGCTTCACAGACACAACCAACTGGGGAGTATTTGACTTCAGTGTTAGGTTCCAACCCCTGGTGACATACAGGAAAGTCGCCATTTTCTGCGATGCAGAGGACTAGTCTCAACATCATGATAACAGAAGGGAGATGATTCTGTGTTTGTGTGGTCCAAGCCGCATCCTGATTTTGAATGATTTAACCACTTGCAACACGAAGCAGTATTCAGTGGGGCAATTTGAGCTTGGGCACAGCCTGCTCATGTTAACAATGGTTTCCCCTAGCATTCCTCAACTGCATGTCATGCTAAACTTCCAGAAAGTACAGAAAATAAAATCCAATCCAAGTATAGTAATGAATGTCACCTCTATACTTCATACGCTGCTGTAAGGAACACAGGAGAGCCACTTGGCAGGATAGATAATAAAACAAAACACTTGGTGATACATTAGTTTAATCAAGTGAAAAAGGGTGGGGAAAGTTACTGACTTTCTTAGAAGATTCCTTAATCATAAAGCAGACAATTATACACCAGGCAGTACTATAATGAATCCTCTTTAAAATTAACACAGAAATGTTACCACCCATAATCAATGTTAAGAAGGAAATGTCAAACGGATTTCATAAGTACAGTCTGCCTAACACAATAATAATGCATGACACTTGTAAGCATCTTCCACAAAATCATCTCAACATGCTTTCCAGACAAAAATGATATCACCCCTATTATTTAAGATCCCCTAGACATTCTGTAAGATGTGGGGAAATGGAAACTGAGGTATAAAGGCTTTCTTGGTGGATTTTTTTAAATTATTTCTTTTTGGTTTAAAATTTTATTTATTTATTTGTTTACTTGTTTATTTGTTTACTTGTTTATTGAATATGGTTCTCTCAAGGGCAAGCAGAGCTGGGAATACAACCCAGATATTCTGAGTTGCAATAATTTCTTATATAAAATATATATATTATTTATTGATCAGGCTGTTTTATAAATAGGCATGGTGCTCAAAAATGTATATTTCAAGTATCAGGATCCTTCTGCATATTTTTATTTGCTTGCTACCGAATCTAGAATTTCAGATCTGAGAATGGTCTCCTGTTGCTATCGAGAAGACAGCTTTCCATACTTAGTGTGCTCCACTGTCATTCAATTATGTGCCACTGTTGCTGGGAAGAACAACAGTTGCAGCCAGCTGAGTTATGCCAAGACCTCATGACAAATTTCCATGCCATTTAGTAGGATAGGTTATATTTGAAGCAATATTTAAATATTTGTCCACTATATGAAAAAGTTTCCTTCCTAGATATCTGGGAATCAACGGAGAGTATCCATTTCTCAGCATATGTCCTTTAAAATGATGTGGAAGACAACTGTATCCTCATTCATTAGTAAAAAAGAATGGAAATGCTGTCCATCGATGCTTTCTTCTGTGCACAATATCAGCCTTATATCTCTGGAGGAGGGGATGCTTTTTAAGAACTACATTTCCCAAATGGATGCCTTTGACATCAGCCAGCTTCCCACAGTTTATTTTTTATTCCTTTATCTTGTAGCAAACAAGAGCTGGAGAAATGGAAGGAAAAGTTAGCTATTACAAAGAACGTTACTAGCTGCTGCAGAATACCTGAGTTGCAATGGTTCACAGCAATATACAATGCTACTTCTTCACACAGCAGGATTCTGCCTTTTATTCTGTTCTCAGACTATACCTATACATTTGATAATCTTTTTTTTTTTTTTTTCTCTAAAAAAAAAAAATCTGAATAAGGTAGAATACAAGATAAGAATTTAAGTAGTCAGCCAAAGTGGAAATATGGTATTGTTAAATTAATAAATGTATTATGTGAATTACAAGTGTAATGTATCTATTCTGCTTAAAATCTGGTCATCAGAGACAACTGATTGTTGATCGCACTTAGAGCTTTTCACCCACAGACACTTGTTCAAGTCATGCTTGTACCAGAAGAGATTGATGCCTTGTTTTTGCTCTTCTTCAGTATGCTGTGAAATGAGCTGCAAAGGCTGCGTATTTATTTCCTGGGCTGTTTTCCAGTGTGTGGCCTAAACTGGATGTTGAATACCCAACAGGGCCTACATAACAGTCCCAGAGTCCCTGATGAAGGGGACTTGCCAGAGTACAGGGCATGACCACAACTCTACTTAGACAGATCTATTCTTGGCCAATAAATTGTGGGTAACAAAACGTGTTGGAGTGCCCCCAAAGCAGCTTGCATCTATAAAGAGAAGCTGGGAAATGCACTGACTAGTGTTAGAAGAGGGTGAGGAAATCTTTGCAAAGAGATGCTTTGATTTCGTCTCTTCACTAAGGAAAACAACTGGAAAGCTAGATCTGACCTTTTAAATGTTTTCTTACTGAAGGTTATTTCCCTGGGCTGCAAAAGATTGATCTATTAGTTTCATTCCTGCTATTAACAAGGAAAAGGGCTAACAATGGCACACAAATAGACTGCCATAAGAAACAGATCAAGCATCTGATTTATGTCAAGATTTAACTTACTATAGAAAACACACTCCAACTCATGCACTTCAAAGTAAAACTGGGAGGCTGGGGGTGGCACTTTCTGTAACATTGAGTAAATTACATGACAAGGAAAAATATTTACACAATTAAAAATATATGGCCAGAAAATGTAACTAGAATGACTTAATTTATAGGCAAGGTGGAAGCCAATGCATTTTATTTAACAGAATGAGATGAGTAGTAAATGACATACCAGAAACCCTGTTTCTGATTCCCAGTGAGCAAATGAGAACAATTACAATTTAATGAATAGAAAACATAGAGCAATAGATAGAGCAATACATAGAAATTAACTATAGTACAATTCTATGTTGCAAATAGCATCATATATCCACCAACACTACTCAATAATCTTCATAGAAAAACACAGTTAAATGAAATAAAACTTTGCTAATCCCAGCAAAGAAAATGAATAGAGAGAATACTGTTCAACAATCACTGGCAATCTTTAGATATTTAATCAGCTATTGGGAGGCCGTTTTATAATTCTAAGATTCACTTAGATTTTGTGATCTAATCACCCGAATGATATTTGCACTGATTACTGTTCCCTCTTTCCTCACATTTCTACCAACTCGGAATTACTCCGAATTAATATGTCTTTGAGGCCAATATTCACCAATGACATTGAGGCACGGCTTGTGATGTGTATGTGCCAGATGAAAGGTAACAGTATAGGTCCCTTTGAGTGTGTATTTGTGTGTCTGTGTGCGTAAGTTTTGCTAAGTGATTTGTATATTGCAAATTAAACAAAATCTAACTCTTTATAGAATGAAATAACCTGCTCATCCTTTGAAAATAATCATACCAATTTGCTTCATAGTTTAAACACATCGTCTAGTTTACTAGTTTATTGCAGCTACCCTTCAGCCGTGTGCAATAGCAATGAAGTGCCACAAGAAGGAGCCAGATATTCACACTGCAGCTGCAGAGGCGCTGGGCCTCTGGAGACTTTACTGCAGCAAAGATAGACTTGTTAAGAGAGCAACAACACCACAGTTATTAATATTGGCCTCGAGCTTCCTGAATTAACAGGAGATGATGCTAAGTGCCATGCAGAACAAGCCTCCAAAACAGCCAACCCTGTGATTTTTTTTTTTTTTTATATATATATTAGTACTCCATTTACTTGCCTGTACGCCTAACTTTGCTATATTTTTGAAGTTTAAAGTACATTTTGGCATCATTTTAGTGAAAGTACAACAAAATATAGGACCTATTATTCAGTAGTGCTTTTACATAAGACATTGATTCAAACTAGTATCTCAGTTAATTTTATTAAAGAGAAGAAGACCAGGATTCCCTACTGGGCCTAGGTGTTAAGCCTAGAAACAACACTCAGAAAGTGAATAAACTGACATGAACTGACATGTCTTAGCATGTCAGTTCAGATATGGAGTGCGCTTCTAAAAGTAATGACTTGCCACTTCTTTGTGCTCTCAGAGCACTCTCAGAGCACATGAGCAAGATCCCCTTCACTTGAAACAAAAAAGTGAGGTGCGCTTTGAAAGTATGCTGGATGCACTCCATTCCCTAGCCAGCATTCAGTCCATGCAACAAAACCTGAATTAAGCTGTCGCCCTCCAACCCTAAAATGTGTACCTTGTAGATGCTGGCATCTTAGTACCAAACTGTTTTTCCCAACAAGCCAACCCTTCTTGACATATGTGTGTCCCAGAAGGGATGGGGAAGAGGGAGGATGTGATAGAAAAAGGAGCTGACTGTCCAGTATAGCGGGACATACACTGAGATGCTTCTGGAAGATGTTGTAATGCTGTAGAAGCAACAAATACAAGAGGAGGAAATATTTTGGTTTTGATAGTGGTGAAGTAGGAAGAAATTATTTTGACCAAAAAGGACATTACTCCAATACAAATAAATGAAATAAAACTCCTTCTTTCTCCTATATATGCACTGCACTTGCACTTATCTGAGCGTTTCCAAAGCTTTTAACCACAGCTGTCTATGACTGTTCCTGGCCAAAAAAAGATATCCCTTGGAAGAGACAGATGATCTGGGAAGGAGCACCATTGCCTGTGCAAAGAAGGAAAAAAAAAAAAAAAAAAAAAAAAAAAGCAGACATTGTTTCTACTTTTCTGACTATCCAGGCTAGTAATAATGTTCTCTGCACCAGAAGCCTCATTCTATTCCCGAGTGATATACTGTTTATTCTAAACTTGCATCATACTTATGTCTAATACATATCTTTTCACTTGTAGGATAGTTTCATGGCTAGTCTTACACTGATTAATAAACAAAAAAGGAAAGTTAAGTTTTCTGTAAAGGCAAATATGAACTGAACTGGCATAGGCTTCCATTGTGGCTCACCAATATCAAGACAACAGAGAAGAGCAGAGAAAAATACTCAGACCTGCCTGGAAATCTTGAAGTAATTTGTAAATAAAAACATCCTTGCTCTTCTCTATTCAAAAGCAATAAGCCACCAGAGCATTCCCAGGGGGAGGGGGCACCTGCCCTAAAGAAGCAGCAGCAGGGCTCCTCACATGGAGCTGAGGAGATTCCACATTGAAACTCCTCCAGATTTTCCATCAAAGCTCATTTTAAGGATTTATAACTTGGATGGAGACATTCTTTCCACGCTGTGATTTGGCATTAAAGAACTTGGCCCAAGGATCAAAATAACCCTCTTTTCCAGCACTTCTTTTTAAGTGTGGGAAGGCAAATTTCTGATATATAAAAAATTCAAAAATATGAAGAAATACTTTTGCTCTTTTGTTGCAAGAAAACAGTGGCAAGTAAGACTGCAACTAATTTTAAATATAATGTCTCCATCCAGCTTGTATTTTTTGAAGCTTAGAAAGTAATTTGAATTGTTTGGTTTTCTCTCATGTGGAAGAATGATTTTGCAAATCAAAATAAACAAAATAAACTCTGCTTTCTGAGCTGCATATTTCATAACAAGACACTTTAACTTTTGCTTAACTTTTCTTTGGTCTTTGACTGTTGCTTCTCACCAACTCCATAATTTTAATATCAATAAATTCATTATACACATTCAGCACAACTATCAGGTGCTAAAGGTAACACAACATTAATATCATCTAAATATGTCAATGGTTTCAGGCATAAGTGGTCTGGGCCTCTTCTCACTGTCATTCAGTTCTGTTGAAACAGGTTGTTCTGGTGGATGTGTGAGTTGTAATGATCAGTATGCAAGCATTTTGCCTTTTTCTGCCTTGCTGAAACTTAGAGAAATGAAAGTATTAATACACAAACGACAGACTACATGCATATTTCTTCAATTTAGGCAATATAAAACAGTGTTTTATGATTTGAAAGACTAAGGATGCAGCTCAGTACAATAGGAATACCACCATAGTATTTATTTCCCTTTAATCACTATTGAAAGCATTGCCCAAAATAAAGGTCTGCCCATTCTGATGATAATAATATTTAAATTAGCAATCATCCAGCACAATATATTTTAGGTATGAAGTAAATTCTGCAAGACGATAATCTTAAATAACAAAGGGAATATAATAATATTATCATAGAATTTGCAACATAAGGCTTTTCATCCTAAGTTGGATTCAACATTATATTCTTCCTCATTTCTTACCAAAAGCCCTGTGTCATATATAGCTTTTGTAACACAATGAGATCTAGAAGTATCATCCTATGGAAAGTAAAAGAGTCTAGGCTCCTAATCAAAACACTGTCAACCCACTTGTTTACTTGTTTTCTTTTATAAAAGGGGAGGTCTGCCTAAACACCTTTTGTGAGAACTCTGGCTGCACATCACATGGAAAAAACACAGTGTCTCAAGAAGGGATGTCTCTATGGCCTTGTAACTATTATTTCTCTATGTTCTACCTGAAATCTCCCATAGAAATCTTCCAACATATACCCACTTTTTGGTGTTCTGCTACACACCATGTAGGACTACACTGTCCCCCAAAGCAGCATCAACAATTCATGATTCAAAAGTTTTTATTTTCACCTGCTATTTACCTCTGAAGACAATGAAAAAAAAAGTAAAAATAAAAATCTCTCTTAGCTCAGTATGAAAATAGCAACTTCAGGATACAAATATATATATACATATACATATATATATATAAAATACATAAAAAATAAATCTAGCAACAGATAAATGCACCACTTAAAGCATTATTATTATTTTTTTTTTAATGAATAAACTAGCACATTCATATGATGAATATTAACACTCTGATATATAAGTCTGGAGACCAAGGAGGTTTCAATAATGGATAATAGTTAAAATGAATAAGTATATGAAGTTTATATGTAACATCTTCTGTCATATTTCAAAGCCGTTTATGAAGGATCAAAGCTTAGATATTATGTAAAGGTCCACCCTAGCAGAAATGAACACCCGACTTATTTAATGAGGCTTTGAGGTAGGGAACGTTTACAGTTCTTACCTGGACAACTCTGGGTAAGCAATGGATACTATTTCTTCAAACTAATATCCAAATTATGATGTCTGTATTACTCCTTCTACAAATAAAATACTTGGTTTGTTTGTTTGTTTCTTAATGTTACATCTCATTGATATGATGTTAATTTCAAGGCACAAAGAGAAATGACCAGAGGATGTGAGACTGAAACTGAAAAACACTTCTAGATCTGGACATATGTACAAACTGAATGGCAGGATTTTTAGGACTTGTTATTGCTGACTCCAGGTACACAAGTGTCTTGTAACTGAATGCAAATCAGATGGTCTGTTAATCTACCACATTTTAAGGATGGCAAGAGGCTATTACCTGAAGAAGACAAGGGTTTTGAGAGAGCTATCTGATATTGAAACTCAGCAATTACCTGACTTTTTTTTTCTCCTAATAGAGACACCACCTGACATGTAAGTACAAATGTTAGTTAGCTCTGCATTTTATTTTATTTTATTTTATTTTATTTTATTTTATTTTATTTTATTTTATTTTATTTTATTTTATTTAACTTCGAAGCCAAGCCAATATCTCCTATACCACAAAATAGCCGGTATTTTTGAGTTTGAGGTCTGCTCTCCAGGTCCTCGTGACTGGCCTTACACAGGACACTAACTACCATAACTACCATCATCCTCAAGGGACTGTGCTCCACATCTGCAACTCTTCACTTGCTGTCCCATGTTTCTCTTTAAAATACACACTCAAGTGATACCCTTGACTCTTGGATAACAGACTAGAAATGAAGGATAGGGATTGACTGGCTCACTTTAAAGGGTCACTGACTTTAAATTTAATTAAATCCATATCTTCTACCTCCCACACAATGGTACCCTGGGACTAAAGGCTTCTGTAAGGGATTAGGGAAGGGATATTCACATTGCAGCCACACCACTATGCAGAAAATAATTCAAGATTTGGGCAGCTGCGAGCAGGAAGCAGAGGATGAAGAAGAAAGGGACTCTATGAAAATACAAACAAATAACTCTGCTGGCTAGAGATTACAGCATTCATTTTGGAGAAAAGAGATTGTGCTCCAGCCTTTCCTTACAAGATCCCTTCTGTATTTTTTCTCACTAATGTGAGAAACAGAAATGATCTTTGGTGAAAGGAGCATCAGGTCTTCTCCCAGATGACTGCCTAAGCTAGTAGCCTACCAACTTTTGTCCCTTCCCAAGAAATGCTATTTTTCTTGGTTGTAATAGTGCAGGATGGCACTATCAGCACCAGTAGCTCTGAAGGTAGCTCTGTCTGTGAGGAGGCTGGCACTGCAGGAGAGCTTACACAGCTGCACAGGGCATGCAGAGTATCACTTTGAGGACTTCTGTGGACAGCTCTGCATTTAGTCTACTGGTATAGGATAAGCAAAACTGATTTTGCTGACCTTGCCATTAAACTTCCAACTCCCTATTAAATTATTATTAAATTAATAAATAAATTAATACATTAATATTAAAAATTAATCATGCTTGTTTTGTGTGTGTGTATTTTTTATTATTATTTTTAAAAAATAAACAATTACTGTCAATGAACAATGAATATTTAACTCTGGCACACGGTCTTTTTTTTTTTTTTTTTTTTTTTTGTCAACTCTAACCATTTGTTACAGTAGGCAGGTGCTTATTTCACCTGCCCTTTAAATAAACCTTGCTGGTAAGGTGCTTGACTCTGTCAAGCCAACACATATTGTGAGCATTCTCAGAAGTACAATTTCAAGTCTGTACAGATCCTTAATGTAAAAACCTGGAATGGCTATGGATGGACTACAAGTGTTGCCAAAATAGACAGCTGCTGAGTGGGCGTCTTGAGGATGAGAATGATGGATATAGGCACCTAAAATGCAAATGAGGTGGGTCATAGGAACATAAATTTTTTGGAGGAGGTGGGGAGATCTCATATTTCAGGAATTACTGTGCAAAGGACACCCTTTGTTAAAAGTTCAACTGTTTACTACATTATTTAATGCATAAAATAAGTATGGAACTGAATAGTCTTTAAAACTAAATTTTCCTTCAATTTTCACAGTTGTTCTTGAAAATCACCGGTAACAAAAATTTATCTTGTTTAGCATGACCTGCTGAATGTCTCTCATTTCTGATGCAAATATGGAAATATAAGGAGAAATGCTTTGAAGGAACTTCCTGAAAACAATTTAGAATCCTAATATATTTCTAGTTTATTAAAAAAAAAAAAAACGTATATATTATTTTATTTTACAAATTTATACATTTGGGAACCACACGTTAGAGAGGAAAGTAAACTTTGAATTTATTATAAACTGCTGTACATCTTGAGTTGTGCAGTCCCACAGAAAGTTTCCTCAAACTTTACACCAGATGGCTTTGCTCTCAGCTTCATGTTACTTCACTATCAGCAATAAAATCCCATACTTATATTAGTTTCATTTTATGTTACTGTCATTATCTTGTTACAGGTTACAATGGTATTGATATTATCTGTCTAATAATTATTCCTGAGTCACAGCAGTAAAACTCTTAAGTCTCAAGCTCTGATCTAGAATCTGCTGAAGCACTTAAATTTCATCTGTGTCTCTGACTGAAAAAGATGTTCCAAAAACTAAAATAAGAATTAAAGTGGGCAAATTGCTTCTCTAGTCTGTGGTTTTATAGTAAACCAGTTCCAACTCAGCTAGAGAGATTTAAGTGAGTCTCTCCCAAAATATTATGTTTCTGTGTATTGTGTAGATGAATGTACTGCATTTCTTCAACTGGGTTAAATCCACAGAAGTATTTTCTTAAAAACAGCTATTTATACAAGAGTGCAGGACTACGTGACTTTGGTACATGTCAAACAGTAAGTAAAACAAACTTGCAACATTTGGATCCCCAAGGAACACTGTAAAATGTCTGAAAATACTGCAGTAAGATACAGAGTATATTATATGGATAGTAAAGGGTCTTGTCATGTAAGCCATTATAACATATTACATCCTAAAAATGGTATTTAAAATGTTCACAATCATACGTAGTGATACAACACAGTCCTGTAAACAATTATCTTATGAACAGGATATTTCAATTAATTGTGGTAGCATACTTCAAATTCCAATCACACTAGAACCACAGTGATAGAGGTGACAATATTGTACAATCAACTTTGCAATGAAATTCAACCAAAAAACTGTCCGCTGAATAAAAAGCTCCTCCAAATTTATCTGATATGAAGCAAAGGACACATTTCATCATGACAGCATACACATACAACTGCATGTTGTCAACTTGATGAAAGCAAAAAAAAAAAGAGAAAAATTCTTAAATTCACAGATAGAAAGATTGGTTTTCATCTGATTGCTTTAACTGTATATACTGCAATCATTGCATACACACTATATAAACAGAGTTCATAATGAATCTAACAGCAGAATGAATAGCAAGCCTACGTGCAGGGAGATTACAAAAATCAGAGAAGGTGTGATGCTGGAGCACAACTTGTGGAGTTGTGCAGGTTCTCTGTTGTGTGCACATCTACCCTATTGCTGCTAGGCATGAAAGAAGCTGTGCTGGAATCTCTCTGCATGTTGTTGGGTGACATTCAGGCAGGACCTTGTTGATATTTGGTTCTCTGCTGTACAGGATAAGCAGGGTGATCTTTTTGCTGAGAAGTTAAATAAAAAAAATAATAGTAATAGAAAATGTGAAACGCTTGACAAAACTTGGAAAAGAATGATGGCATTCATCAGAAACATTTAAGGATATATATACATATATTTTTATGTCCAATTACTTCTCACCAAAACTAGGGTATTGATTTTGCTGGCCAAGCCCTGCCACAGATGCATCCTGAAGACGTCTCTGCAACTCCTATGCTGTGCCCTTCAGAGGAACATGCAGTGCCAGCGTCTCAGACTAGTTATGCCCTGTCCAGTTTCTTACATGCTTTATTAAACTGACTGGGCCATCTGAGTTTCATACAAGCAGCAAGTGTTTTATGTGGAAAGCTGTCAGAATCTAAGTTGCAGGGAAGCCCAAATACTTCTAAACAAACGTCATGTATGAATTCACTCAAAGTCAGGAGGCAGAACAAAGGCTTAAAGCAACAAACAGCTTTCTTTCTCCCATTGCCTAACTGTAAATGTTCCTTGAAAGCATTTATGAAGCTATTTTGAGCTCTTCTCTATTCCTGGATGGAAGGTGCTGGCTATTGGACTGAGTTTGCATTGCTAGTTTGTGACCATGAAGTGGTCACTTGGCCCATGAGGAACATAGCCTAGCCCGCTCTGAACCTGCTCACATGCCCCTCATGAGGGGAACAGCTTGTTAAACCCCAAAGTGGTCCAGGGGGAGCCTGGGGCAGCAGGGCTTCGACATTCACCTCTCCTCGGGGGTACTTTCAAGCAAGCAGACTGGAAGTGCTCTGTCCATTTGAGCACCACATCATAAAAAGCCTCAGCAACCTTTCAAAAATAGCAGTTACCCTCATTGTGTCTTTCTATATCCACAAGCTTTTACTAATTCTTCTCCTTTCTAATACCATCATCTTCAAGCTTTAGGATACCCCTTGATCTTACTGTCTTCATTCACCTTTGGGAAGAATAAACTGCCTTCCTCCTGGAGAGAACCAAGTTAGAGAGAAAATATTTCCTAATAATTATTTATCCTGTTTTTGCATGAAAGACTATCATAGATTTGCTATCACTTCACCATTATCATTTGGTTCCTTTAATGTGTTAATGTAATCTGAGGGACAAATATTTAAAAAGTCCCCTCCAGTCATAAAACTATCTGGTGGCAGATAGAGCAACCTGCTCAGGGCAACAGCTATAAACTGCACATAGGTATAGAAAGCACCTAAGAGATAAGAAAAAAAGCAAACAAACAAACAAAAGGCAACACTTCTCATTACACTCTTGCAGGATGAGAAATTTCAGGAGCTGTGTCACTGCAGTGAGTACAGCACTTGTATTTGGTCTTACCTTTAACCTGAAATAAGGAAAAAACAAACAAACAAACAACAACAACAACAAAAAAAAAAAACACTGCTGATCTCAAAACATCTTCCTGTAGAGCTGTTCTATCATTCATATAGTAATGTAAGCCTACTAATAAACATTTTGTTCAGCTATTTCTCACAGATGCCTTAAAAAGCAGTTCACTGCTTTCTGTAGGACTGATCTATGAAGTACAGTAAATCTTAACACAAACAGGGAGTATTTTATATAGTCTTATATGCATATTTATAAACATACAGCTATTGAATATTAAGAAAGAAAATTATTAGGAAAAAAAGATCCTTTCATCAAAAATCCTTGTATCAAAGATTCTTCAATGATTCTTTTTCCCTTATGAAAGAGGGATGTACATCGTTTAAGGTATAGCTGAACTACAATATGAGGTATATCTCTAAGAGATGGCTAAGCATATGGTCTTGCATGAAGCAAAGACTGCAAGGCCTCTCAGAAATTCAAATAATTTTGGCAGAATGACTTTGTTAGAATTGTTTTCATTGAGATGGACAACGAGAAACTAAAAAGAGCTGACTAAAAGAAGCAGAAACAAAACCAAGGAACAGAAAAAAATAAAAATAAATAAAATAGCAGAATAACCTGAATAACATAAATGTGCAGAAAAATAGAATAAACACACAGAGATATGGGCAAGGACATTGCTCCGGATTATTAGTTTTTCCCTTGTAAGGTAGTAGGGTTTCTCATGTTCATGTAAGATAGAAAATAGCATTAAAATTTCCTCTTCTATTTTTTTTTTTTCCCTTCTGCTGGGAATAACTTACTAAGATCTGAAATCTTTACTAGCTGTTCAAGTCAAACATGTACATCAGTACATGGGTTTTGGCCTCCTCTTACCTGTACCATAAGAAATCAGAAATAGCTCTGATGAAGACAACATATAAACAGAAGGATTTTTGCATTTAAGGAAAGGGCCAGGGCCTGGAGCTAGACAAACAAATAAACAAACAAACCATATCTCCTTTTGGCACTGTTACACAAATGGAAGCGTTCATCACAGCTTATTGTATGCTTATGGCACTAATGAGTATCTGATGCACTGTCTTGTTTACAGATGCTTAAAAACTTGATTTGTTTCCACATTGGATCTACTGCTTCACTAATGCCATTCAAAACTTTGTACTGCCCTAATCCTTGTTGATGTGGAGTTAGGTGCAATTCCTTAACATTGTTATCTTGGTCAGGGGTCACCATCAGTTCAAGGCAGGCAAAGCCCAGCACCCCAGAAGCACAGTAAGATCTGCAGCAGGGCAGGGGAGCTCTGGAGGTGGCACTGAAGCCACAGGGTGACTCAGGGTGGTCACTGGAGTTGCAGGGACTGACCATGGTGAGGAAGTAAGGTCACTTCCCAGCCCCACCTCATGAAAAACACTCACCCTGGAGCTTAATGACAAAGGAGATGAAGATGAGCAACAGCAACAGGTCTTCACACGGAAAGGGAACTCTGGAAAAGCAGGGCTACATCCAGCAGCAGCACATATTCCTAGCTCAGTCTTCTTGTGCCCTTCACTGCTCCCATACCTGGGTAGCTCAGATCAATCAGTATATCAACTAATTGCAATGGAATATCCAAAACTAATTGCAACTAACTAATTGCAAAGGATATCCAAAACACAGGCATCTATCCTGAGGTGTGCATCTAGGCTCCATGGGCAGGCAAGGCACAGAGATCAGGACATTGTAGGCAGTTTAACTTATTGTATTAGGATACAAGCAGAATTAATTAATCTCTGAAGGTGTCTTTCAGTAACCAGAAAAGCAATGTAGAAAACTAATTTAAATTAAATTCCTACTTTTTGCATGACTAAAAGTAGTGACTCTGGTTGAATTTGGAGACATTTGGCAAAATATTTGTAAGGGGAATAGGGAGATCTATAGAAAGGAAAAGTGCACAGCAGATCCTGGCTGTTTTACTTTTGGTTCCCGAAGAGAAACAGCACAAATTTGCAAAGCAGGAGCTTTTAGAGACACAAATATTCTGAGAGGGACACAGTGACTGCCTAAATATTCACACCTCACCTGTTTTTGTTTTTCTAACTGCACAATCAAAAAACATCCCAGGCCTAGTACATATATTAATATATACAAGCTGGTCACACATTCAAATAAGTGTATCAACCCTTAGTAGGAGCTGAAGGCTAAGAATAAAATTACAGGAAATGTTGTTGAGAATAGGATTTCATACTGTGGCAAGTGCTCTGTTTCTAGGATTATCACACTGAAGAAGGTGGTATGATGATTAATGAAATGGTAAAACATACATATCTAATTAGATGCCTAACAATCCAGTTCCTAAATAGCCCCCTCCTTTCCTGATGGTAATAGCTCCTTGTTATTCCAGCAGAGGCCTCAGGTGCACAGCTGTTCACTTCTTCTTTGCCAACCACATAACCACATTAGGTATTACTGTGTTCTATTAAAAAGACAAGGTAACAAAGACATAAGGCGTGCTCTCATCTTTACTAGACATCAGAGAGTTTCTAACCAGTGTATTGCTCTTAAAAATAAATAAATAAATAAATAAACGTATGCAATATGAAGTCAGTACCTAAAATGATTTAAAAATTTAGGATTAAAAGAAATTATTCTGAAAACAGACATAAAAAAATAAATCTTACTGTTAATAAGATAAAACATAAGGTGATTTTAGTGATCCAGTTCCCATTCTTAGATGTCAATAATAAGTTGTTACATGTGCTATGGACACAAAAAAAATATCCTATTCAACTTTCCACATTTTACTGGAAAGGCCTAGTTTGCCATTTCCCTTTTAGACTTTTGGTCAACTCTTTCAGTTGTGGACAAACACAAGTAAGTAGGCTACCCCTATTCTATGTATAATTTGTTATAGGCATGCATTAAACTTATACCTTCTTTTTGAGAAACACTGATATTAAATCTTACAGCCAAAACACCACATTGCAGCAACAGCCAAATAGCACACTGTCAACAGATAGAATTGCTTCTATCAAGATAAATTTATTCCATCTATGGAAATAATAAACTAAATATGAGAAATAAAGTAACAGCAGTAAATTACTGTAGAGCTATGCATCCTTTCAATACAAAAATATAAACATGTCAAGCAGCATTAATGCATTTATATGACATAAATGGAGGACATACAGATGAATACAACAATAAATTGCTTGCATTCTCCCCTGATGCTCAGCCAAATCTGCATCAAGCCAATATTTTGGCATTAATTAATATAGCCTTAAAACTGCTCCAACTAGTGCCAGCTGCCTCTACAGCATTCACAGCAGTTCTCATAAGTAAGTTGGCTGCAAGCAATGCCCAGTTACACCTGCTTTGACGATCCACAGCCCTACCTCACACACCAGCAGACACAGTGCTCCTATTAGACCGGCTGTCCTCCCCAAGGTAAATTCTGAGCAATAACCACCTTATCTGGTTATCTTTGCTGCTCTGGATCATGCAAAATGCATCTTAAGCTGTATATCATTACTCATTTGGTGACATAATAATGCATTCTTCAGAATCTGCACTGAGGGAACATATACAGGGAGAGGGTCATACTTTGATGCAGCATTTTCAGCTCAATTTAAACAGAGTAAACAGAATACCTAGAGCTGCTGGCAAGATTTATTTCTATTTACATCTTTGGTGAGAGAAAGGGAAGGGAATTATCAGTACAATTACCTGTCATCAGTTCAAATATCAATGCCCATTTTTCAAACAAATCAATAATTTGCTGAAAGAAATGTTCCTAGATTGGTTTTCTAGGACATTTGTTTGGGCCTACAAACACATTTTATTTACAGAAAGCAAAACACTTATGAATATGTAAAAAACACTAGCTTTGTTGACAGACTGGAACTGCAAGGTTCTTGCTGTGCATGTTTGTTACACCGTGTAGAAGGAAACAGCATACAACTTGTGGTTAACTCTTGAAAGAATCACTCAAATGCCTAAATGAGAGTGAAAACTGTAATAAAAGCCATTATTAAGTGGCATCTTCATGGGAGTGGTTGACTTCCTTGGCTTCGATTTTTGGCAGATGGAAATGTTTATTTGGTAAAATCTGGCCTCCGTATATATTTTCAATTGCAAAACATTTCACATGGAGTAAGAACTATATTAGACTGCTCACAGCCACGGAGATGTATGCAATGTTGACATCCACTCACACTGACAACTGAAGTGTTTCAGGTTGTGGGAAATAAAGGTGTTATTATCCCAAGACATACTAAAGAGGTAAATTACTGACATTTGCAGAGGTTTGTTGAAGTGCAGCTGTAGCCTTTTCCTACCCTCAATTTCCTTTCCAAAACAATGGAGTCTTCTGAGTAGCAATGACTCCACTCATGGCTGGACTGTCATTCTCCTGACTGCCTCCACACCCTTGTTCACTCTTGCTTCAAGAGCTCTTTTGGTTGAGTCATTTTGCACTTCAAAGCCACAGATGGAACTTTATGTAGGCTATAAAACATTATTAACTCTAAGAACCTCTTTCAAGAGAAACTTCATGTAAATAAAATGTGTGGCATCCACAGCCAACTCAGAGCCATAGCACATTCTAAACAGGTGCCTTTAGCCAACAGCATATATTTCCCATTATAACTTAACCAATGTGGAGTATAACCCGTGACATCCTATAAAACAATATATTTTATTTATGATACCTAATAGCCCTCTTTGCATCGAACAAAACTCAAGTGTAAAATGAGATAATCAACTTTGTTCCACAAGGCTAAAGGATTAATAAAAGTACCTAAATAACATATGAATAGATCCATCCACAGGCCTCCCAGGACAGTCTGTAAGCCAGAATCTCATTAAAGATGGAGTTATAATTTAGTAGAGCACCTGCTTCTCTGATTGGAAAATGTTGATATGAATGCAGAACAGCCAGAGAAAGGAAAAATTGCCCCAAACCAGGTCAGAACTATTTTCCCAGCTCCTGCCTTTCAAATGTGAAACAGAAAATCAACCTTCCAGCATGAGAGGACCACTGTAAATAAACAGGTTTTTCTTTGATTCTGAAGAGTGTATATGAAGTGTATATAATAAGAAACACATTTCAAGTTTGCTTATTCATAACAGAAATTCAGCAGTGTTGTTGTGCTACATTTTCAACAGCAACACATAAAGAAACACTAGTTTTATCAGTTAAGCTTTTAAATATATATATTTATTTATTTCAAAGCCTTTACTGACTTATAGTAAATATGAAATTTCTTACAACCTACTCAGCTAACATGGAAAGATATTTTACCAGTAGGTAGAGGCAGACCCCAGTCTATTTTGTCTTTTCTGTACTGCTTGTTATTTTGATGCTATTTGGTTTGGTAATATGAAAAACAACAAGACCTTTCAGATGTATATGACATTGTTCTGCCAGCCAGTGATCTTTTACAAATTAATTTTAAATTAATCTTTTCCTATGCTAGAAATCACCATCAATGGTAGACTGAAACTTAATTCTTAATACCTTGGAATGCAACATCCACTGACAATTATATAGCATACAGGAGTTCAATTTTACATTCCTACATAGATGGGCTTTTACATTGGTTATGCAAGTAACATGATGTTATGAAATGAGGAATGTTTCCAAATCCATGGCAGAAGTGCTGCAGACAAGGAGATGAAAGCCAAAACAAACACAAAATATTAATGTTGATTGTGAAACAAACAAGTGAGGTATACTTGTGGAAAGAGTGAAGGAGAAGCATAAACATTGTGAAATGCCTCCTTGGAAAAATCCTGTCAAAACATGGGAAAAAAAAAACAATCAATGCTGATCTATCACCTAAACAACACCCACTTCAGTCTTTGAACCTAGGCACAGACAGATCTGCCTATTTAATTCACTACCAAAGCAGACAGGGCATGGTGCTTTACAGGCCCAAAATATTATGGCATTACCAGATATAGGAAAAAGATAATTTTGTTTTTATTGGGTATGAGGAAATACCTGCTGCATAAATAATAGGTGAACACACTGCTTTTATTCTCTTGCAATATCATGGAAATTCAAAGTACTACAGCAAAGCTTGAGCTGAAATTCTGCTCTAGAAATTCCAGAAATACAATATACTGATAAAACTAACTTAAGTTAAATTGATGAAACTACAATACTAAAATAACTGTCAAATTAGACAAAGAAATACTTTCCAAAATGCATTAACCAAAGCAGAAAAATATCAAAAATAGCATGCATGCACACATGCAAGAAAAACAACAGTGAGACAGAAGTGAACCAGGGAAAAGTAAAACCACAAATCTTAATTATTCTGCTATTGCCTCTTGTCCCACCCACATCACCAGTTTCATAATTTACTAAGAAAACAAATCAGACCAAGGGGAGGAAACGAGGCCACTATGCCAGGAATGTGTTTTTGATGAAAAAAATTATTCCTGTTTTAATCCAACGGCAGTGTGAAAACCCCTCTCAAAACAGGGCAGATGTTGGTTGGAGCAAACTAACAATGTGTTGTATATACTTTTGGTCCATTCTTCCTCTCACCGAACTGGGTATTTTCCCCTTCACACTGCATCAATCACTTCCCAACTGGAAGAGGTTCCTCGCACAGCTGAACAATATGGCTCCTTAAGCAGCCACTGGCATGACTCTGCCCTGAACCCTTGCCATCACAGCACTTAGCATTGGCAGCATACCACCTTGAATTTAGGGACAGACCCCATGTCCTCTGTCCTCTGGAAACCATGTGAACATACCCAGTTTTCCCATGCTTTCCTTTTATCATGGAGGCATGGCATTCATTTTAACTGAATGGGAGTTGAAGGCTAATGAAGGCTCTGTTGTGAGGAGTTTGTAAGCTTATATCCCATTATGGGCAATTCCCATTGTATGCCTTGACCTTGAGGCAAGGATGACAGAATAAGGACTGGTGCTGGGGAGGGAGCCTACATGGCAAACAATATCCAGGGAAAGCTCATAACATTCAGGAAAAAGCAACATCCTATTTCCAAAGTAAAATCTCTGAAACCTATACTAAAATCACAGCAAAAATAAAGTGTCAGGAAAAAAAAAAAAAAAAAAAAAAAGCTAAATACATTACTTCTACTCTGCCAGAGTACACAGTCTGACGTGATACTCAAATTCATTTCTCATCATAATGCACTGTTGATCAAGATTTCCAAGGAGCTGATGATGTTGAAATCTCAGTATGGTATTTTCTGCAAGAAGAACATGGGACAGTCCAAAGCCTCTTAGCTCATCAAGAAGGAAAAAAGTTAATGAAACTTAATGCTCTTCTGACACCTGAAATTTACACAAATATTACCTCTGCCCATTAGTATCCTACCCAATCCCTGCAGTTACACCAGCAAGTCCTTTCCTTTTGGCACCTGTTATGTTTCCCAGATGGCTCCTAGAGCCAGTGCAGCACTCTGATGAGAATGATGAGAAACAAATAGAGTATTTCAGCTTCAAACAGCCCTGAAATGAACTTCAGAAACAGAAGCAGCTGTAGTGATTTAGATTAAGCTATAGCATCCCCCATCCCAAAGATCCCAAAATATTTTGGAAACAGATAAACAAAGTACTATACATATTATTAATCAAACTACCAAAGCATCAAGGAGCCCTAGAATATTCTGGGATCCTCCATGCAGCTGTATAATTGGGAAATAAGAGTCATGTCTTGCTTTTGACAATATAAGACGTAGTTACAAGATAAGGCATTGCAGATGGACAGAAAACAAACAAACAAACAAACAAACAAACATTCAGGAGAACAACAGGCATGTCTACAATTGCAAGTGGAGGCACACTCAGGTAAGCCATATTTCCCTGGAAATATGCTGTATACATGTCCTGCCCCTAATGGAATAAACCCTAGTCTCCAGCTGTGGTGTGTTTGTGCTTGTGTGTTTAATTATTAAACCATAAAGCAAAGTGCAGCACAAAGTAGGCGTACGGAGTCCAGCCATTGGAACAGAGTTTGCAGCACCACTTGGATGTGCATGGTGAAGTAACACAGGTCACTATAGCAGACAACACTCACCGCACGTCTACAGCACCGGGAACATCAGGTTTACTTTAGGCATCATACTTGACATGTTTTAATGCTCAAGTCATGCAGACTTGATGAAGACCCTATAGCTTATTTGGCCAACTTAAAAGGCAGTTTTCAGGGCAGCTATGATAAATATAAGAAAACTCCAAATGGCTTACATCTTATTTCCTACACAAGTCCAAGAAGTCCTGCTCTTGTTCCCTGTTGAGATTGGAAGGAAACTAGTGCATACCTATTTTGTTTTGGGACTTAAATGTATAATATATTTCTAGCTAAAAGTCTTCTACTTACATTTTTTTTTTCCTATTCCTCACAGGAATAATTACCATGTATCTTTTAGCATATTAATCTTGTCAGCTGATCTGCCAAATTTCATTCAAGTTTTGTCTCGCTTCTTTTGGGTTATTTTTCAACCATTTTACATGCTGCCCTGCCCTCTTGAGAAAGACTGTCCAGAGTTTTTCTGAGCATATTCATCATCTTTTCAAATTTCACTCTTTCAAACTTTCACATCATGAGTGGCCTGGCACTGAACATGTTTTAATTATTATTTTAAAATATTGGCAATTGAAGCCAGAAAAGGAATTAACACCAATATGTCATCTACTTAATATATAGATATAGATATATTATTTTTATAGTCTGTTAGCAAAAGTCAACACAGTCTGAGCCAATGCTACAAAAGGCAAGGGTGAAAAGGCATGAGGAAAATAATTGTGTTCCTCCTTAAACAGTAAATCTAAAGAACAAGAAATTTCTGCAGGTGCTGTGCTCTGAGGAAATTCTCCTCTTCCAGTGGCTGACTGTCTTAGATCTAATACACCAACTGGTGCACTGAGAGACCACCACTGCAGATGTTTATCAACAATGTGGAAAAACAAACAAACAAACAAAAACTCTTTCTTTCTCAAATGGATTATTAGTTGTTTTTCGTTTGTTTGTGGGAGGTGAGTGGGTGGGGGGTAGACAGGGAGAAAGCTCAAATTGCCTGGAGAATGGCTTCCTGGGATGAACTGTTTCAGAAAGCACTACATTCTTCCATCAATTTGACATCTAAAACATGTTACTGCCCTTCTTCCAATGCAGCTGTTCATCCTTGTAGCTCTTCCATACTTCTGAATTAAGCTGAGACACACTGTGACTGTGTTCTGAATTTCTGCCAATAGCCAGAAAACTACAATACAACAGGAAGCCTGATTCTCTTCTCCTCTAGCAGGTAGACAGTCTTTAGCGAATCCAGAAATGGAGGTGAGGCCTCTGAGCATCCAAGTGACTGGACTGTATGTAAAGAGCAGAGGAATAGGGAAAATGCAAAACAATAAGAAAAGGGAATCCCACTCACTCTTCAACAAGTGTTAGGCACCAGACACTAGAAAAGGGCATTCAGGGAACAAAGCAAGAATAGGGCAGAAACGGTGATTTAAATAGCCATGAGGGAGCATTTATTTTTCTGCAACTCCTCCCTTTTGCTTACAAGATGTAATCCCAGTGGTGTTTTATGCAGAGAAAGCTGTTCAAGCTACCCTATTTTTACACTCTTCTGAATCACTAGTCTTTACATACAGCTCCAAATGAATCCCAATAGGGGCCTCAAGATCCTCTCGCAAATGCAGTTTACAAAAGAAAATGTTTGCAATACTCACACAGTGAATGAGGTTAACTGAAAGGCAAATTATTCATGACTCAGTCACAAAATTAAATGCAACAGTCAAAATACACTGCTGTGTAAAATCAATAGATATGTTTTCTGAGGGGAAAATAAAAACCCTTTATAATACAGCAAGGTAGTAAAGAAAGCTTGAATGTGCTTTGCTATCAATATTGGTCATTAGAGGCTAGTCTCTATAGCTGTATGTGCTGACCATTCACAAGTGAAGGCAATTACTACACAAAGGGGAAAAGTTTTATGGTGTTTTGAACTCTATGGATGTGTGACCAAACTTAATGAAGCACTGGATTATTTAGCATGTTAATATAAAAACAGCTGGGTGAACTAGATTCATATTTAATAAGGAAACTGTCAGGACTCTGTGCCTGAAGCTACTGAAAAATTATCTGTACAATGAAGTTTGTTTACCTTTTCCTACGATTTTCAGACTTTTCACTCATCAATTTTTAAAGCAACATGACTAAGAAAAAATACTTTGAATTCTAGCAAGGGTTTCAATTAGATGTTTTTAGAAATATAGCGGTCCTTTTTGTTTGATTGTGGAAGTTTCTTATCAGCTGAGCAGAGAAACTTCTCTGCCTGTGCAGGGAGGGGCAGCAGGTGGCAGACTACCATGTTACAAAGGTTCTTCTCGAAACAGCTCTGCCAGTTCAGCAAACTGGAAGGCTTTCAAGTCCTGTGGTGCCAAGAGGACTTGGAGCTTGGGTGCCAGTGGGCAAGCACCAAAGGGAGCCACAGGTAATGTCCCCCAGCCGCTCTCACCTCAGCCACCCTTCTTGTTTTCACAGATCAGCCTCTCATGCAATAAAAAGGACTCCTAGAAATGTCTTGACTTGCCCAAACATCACAGGCTCTCAGGAGGTTTATTCTACCAACTCTGGTTTCTCAAAGCTTAGTTTTGACTGCTTCCTTTCCCACATCAGGCACAGTGCTATCATAAAGGGCTAAGATCAACAAAATATCCCAGTTCACACCTGTGGCACACCCTCTGTCTTCTCATCCAAGTTTCCAGGCCCTGTCTGTTCCTTTTCTCACTTACCCAACAATTTTGCCCTAGCTTTCTCCCAGCCTTGGCTCTGCCCTGGTTTCCCTCGTCAGCACTGCTCTAAACTACAGCCCCAGACCGCTTCATCATTTCAGAGCCTGAATGGAAGAGATCCTGTTGCTCATGGCAGAGATTTCATTTTCTCAGTGCCTGTGGCTGGTATCACAGCAATGTCTGATTGCTGGGAAAAGCAAGCCCAAGGGCTGGAGCATGTTCAGTGCAAGTTTATGTGAACTGAGACTTTCCAATGCTCACATCCTGTTCAAATTTCAGAAGATTTTTCACAGGGAAGGAGCGAAAAGCACTTTCCTGACCCTCCAGCATTCTCTTGCCAAATTCAAAGATTCTGCTCCAAAACAGAGTTGTCACAGCCACTACTGAAATAGTCATAAGACTTTTCCTATTTTACCCGGTACACTAGTTCCTCTCTCCACTTCAACTTCCATCTTAGAAATAAATTAGCATAATTTTATAGATATTATTCTAAAACTTCTACATAAAGCCAACTCCTAAAAAGAGTATTAACCCATAGTTTGAATTTGACAAACCTATAAACTAGTGATGGAAAACCTTGTGATGGAAATAGATGGTTCACTATCCTTACATCTTTCAATACATCACGGAGACCAGCATTTAATTGCCAATGAACTTCTTTGAACCCTAGATGCTAGGTCACTAAATCACTTTAAAAAATTGCTCACGAACTTAAGGTGAGATTTATTTCTCTTTGGAGTTCTCATAACACATATAAGGGGCCTAACTATCTCCTTACTGGAAAACAAAGAGACCGATTACAGGATTCACATCTCCTTTCTGCAGCCTACTTTAAAGGGTTGATATCTTTAAACTGTAAAGTCGGTGAGAGGTACTGGTATCTCGGAGAGTCCTCATCCTGCAAACCCTCAGGGAGCCTCCATCACCAGATGTCTCCTCTCCAGGAGAGCAGAACTCACTATGGAGAGTTAGCACAAGTCCATCATTGATCTTCTTGATCTAGCCTGACCTCCCTGAATCTATTAAATATCATGTGTGTATCCCCTATCCACAGTTGTAAAAGCTCTGCCTGAAAAATAAATAGAAACCGGAATAAAATCCACAACATACTAACTGTACAGCGTGCTAATCAGCTATCTGGAAGGAGCAGCAATAATAAACAAGCCTTTGAGTTGGAAGCCAGATGTGGCAGAAGTACCCTGAAGCTTCCAGGCAGGCTCAGGGAGGCCCCAGTCCAGGCCCCCAAGCAGGAGGTAACAGCATCACCCTTTGCTATGGAGTCCCAGGCACTCAGAAATAGAGTGACACAGTCCCAAAGTGTAATCCGTAGTTCAACAGGAGTATTTTATTCACTATGTTTTAAACATATAACATCTAGAGTGTTGGTTTTTTCTATCTGTAATAAAAGATATAATTTTCTCCCAATCCCAGCAGAACACAACCCATATTCCAAAAATAGGCCTTCCTTAAGTTTTGCAAAGAACTATAAAATAGGCCTATAAATTAAACGATTGCCTAAGTAGCCTTCTCAGAGAGGTTCCATTCCAAAAAGTATGTATATTACGTGCATTCATAAAATAATAATAATAATAATCCCCCCAAAAATCTAGTCTCCGGTCCAGTACTGGGACATTAAAGACACCACAAGATCTGCTTTTTCTATGATGTAGATTGCCTGCAGAATCAAAAACTACATGAAAATAAAAAACTTGTTAAAGGCAGGTAAATTGTTGTAACTGTTGTGTGCAAACTTCAGAGGAACAAAGTGGCCTGAAGGAAAAAGAATGTCACCCTTAAGGAAAATGAATAGAAATTGAAAATGGAAGCAGAGCTGGGCAAGTGTACTTTTTGAACTCTTTTAAAGCACAGGGGAAGAAATATAACAATTAGCAAAAGCCCAAGATATACATTAGAAATATTTGCTTATTGCTGAGAACTCACTTAAGCCATTTGTCAGCAGACATGAAGCCTGTGAGGATCCTAAAGCACCGTTAGCTATTTTGTGTTATTAACTGACTTGCAAGGAATTACAAGATGTGAACAACAGCAATATTTCAGAAAAAATATACTGTCATTTCGTTGGTATCATTTGTTTTACAGTACTAACAGTAACCTTGGATTTCAAACAATACTAAAGCAAAAGCAAGCTTGAGACTGTAGACACAGGAAGGTTTGGGTTTTGTTTTTGTTCAAATAAAGGCAGCAGCACTTGGGCTCAGAGTATTGGGATCTGTTTTCCTGTTACACTTTTCCTTCATAATAACTGCTTTTCAATTTTTAAAATACAGTAATAAAAACAGAAATTCCAGAAAAGCTGTCTTCTTTTATATGACAGTGAGGAGGGAGTGGGAGCCACAAAACCATATGGAAGTCAATTAAATGCTTTATTGGTTCAGGAAAAAAAAAAAAAAAAAAAAAAAAAAAAGGTCTATTTATTTCCTGAATTAAATAACTAAATTTATGTTCATTGTCCTTACGTGGACAATGTGTCCCTGTTTTAGGGATAGCATATACCGTGTCAGTCCTTATTCAAGACTTTTCAAAATAAGACACTGTATTCTTCAGGTATGTGGGTTCATAGCTGAGGTTAATTTCTTGAGATCTTTGCTTCATATTTACAGTGATGTAAATGGAAGCAGACTGTGTCCTGTTACAGATTTAGCCATGCAGCTCCTATATAATTTTCAATAGATGCATAATAATAATAATAACAGGTGTATAATCTCTGTCAGTAGCCGAAAACTTTAGAGGCTACTCTTCAAATGTTGTGATGTTCATGGTGGTCTACAGGCTGCCAGCTCTCTCTGCATCTCAGCACAATGTAAAGATTTTTAATCCTTTCTCTTTCATTCCCAATTTCCCTTTCTCCCAGTGAAGCTAACTTAGATGGAGTTGGCTGGGGAAAAAATAAATGAAGTGATTAAGAATATTCAAGAGAAAGGCATCTGTGTGCTTGAGGCATTATCAACTGGCATGAGACCAGCTTCAGGGAATGATCTTGCAAATATGTCATTGAAATTGTGCATAGCAGATGCTAACAGCTGAGAAAGGTGAAAAAAGAAAAAACAAAAAAGACTACTGAATATCATTTTCATCCTTGCATACTAGGAAAAAAAATAAACATGCAAATAGGAGAAAAATGGCCTTATCTTTAGATAATGAAGGACCTTTTTACACACATTATCACCAAGGAATTAGAAAATAGTCTGAGTAATTTTCATAGAAAATAACAGGCACGACTTCATATGACAAATGCTAGTCCTTAACAGAAATGCAAAAATAATCATTTGTTTGTGTATGTGTGTTTTTAATATTCACAAATGCAACATGCGTAAGTGGATAGTACTGGATAGCATTAAATATAGGACCCTGCTGTAGAAAATCCGTAAAGAAAACATTATTTTCAGCCTGATCTATTATTGGGAATTGTGATATTGTTATGGAAATTGCACAAATATCAATGAACTAATTCTTTCCTATTGCTTTTATTCACTGGATACTAAATATGCAGTGTTGTATTAAACATTAGTTATTTTTAATTTAAAGGTGATTTAAGAGAGAAATTAGTCAGATTCCCCCAAATCACTGTTTGCTATTGCTTTAGCCTTGTCCCTTCTTAACCTTTACATTTTCTGCTCATTAACATTGTTAGAATTGCATATAAGATAAGCTATTAGTCCTCTGGGACTTGAACAGTAAAATTTTACACACAGTCACTAGCGCATTGTTAATTGAATCAAGAATAATATGAAAAGTAATTAATACCTACTGACACTGAGATGTTCATTAGAAAGTTCTCTCAGAAATTAATGTATACCTCAGAAAGTGCAATATATAGTGTAATTATATCTTGTCTATAATATGTATCTAGGAGAAAAGGAAAAATGGCAGGTGGAAAGAAATGGAATGTCTTGAAAAGGAAAGAAAAAGAGGTAGCCTAGAAGTTTTGACCTACAGTTTTAACTTACCTGTACTGGCTTAACTTGGTATTTTGATGACAACAGCCGTAGATGGTACATAAGAACAAGCAAGAGACATCATAAGAGGATTTTGATGGAAATCCTCTACATTTGATGGAAAGTTGGAGGAAGTGATAATATAAGGGATACTGCTTTGAATTAGAAAGACTCATAGTCAGCTTTTTATACAACATCTAAAGAGCTCAAAACACATTGCTTTTTATTCTGAACAATGAGTAAAAGGAATCTGTGTTTGATTATTCTCTTTGAACAAATACTCTGGCAGGTTTTTAAAATACAGAAATAACTGTGTATTACTGATTCCCAAAGCTGGATTCCTTAGCCATTAAATTATTATTATATCCAAGTGAGCTCAGAGATAAGACTTGTGGTTTGCTCCAGTTTTCATATACAATGCTGAAAGAAATGTGAAAGTAAGAAATCATCAGCATTTTCTGTTAAATACAACATAGCAAACCAAATAAATTAATTACAAACATTCAAAAACTGAGTTAATGATACAGAAAAAAAAAAAAAATCTAAAGGCATTGAACACACTAGGGTTATTCACAAGTTTGTATCACCTCGAAGTGGTCAGCTAAATCCACCCCAACAGCAAATGCCCTACTCCCAGATATTCTCACCTTAGCCACTCCTCACATGGATATATATAATTTTATTATGCATGCATATTTCATTAGTCATCAAACTCTACCTGGGTAAGAGAACTACATCATACTCAGTAGCACAAGCTACCGGTATCAGATCTTATTGGGTAGCTCCTCAATCCTGACTTTTTATAGAATCTTTGACAAAAGACGTTATTTAAGACCTCATTTTCAATATATTCTTGATCTCACTTTTGTGAAAAGAATTTATATAAGAACAGTTTGATGAGCATAAAGATAAAACTGCAATCCCCATAGGAAGAGAAAAATCTCATCTGTACACAAAACCAAGTCTTTAGGAGCCAAGACACGTGCGTGCCACTTCAATGAGCACACCACAGCTTGGAGTCCCAGCCGTAAATAGTATGCTTTGACAAAGTGCTGTGGTAGGATTGCTATGTTTAAAGAAGCTTAAAACATCTCGTTAAAGCACAAAGTATATTCTAAAGCTCTCTTATTCCCCAATATGGAAAATTTACTCCCAACATACTGCTATTTGTAATTTTTTTTTTTTCAATCAGTCTGAAAGGTCAGTTTATGTTATTAAAACAGTGGTAGTTTTTCAGTTACTTTTCCTTTGTTTTCTTTTAGAAACATTAGACTGAAGAATACTACAATGAATTAATATCAAATTGGTATGTTTATGTACATAAAAACAGAAAATGAAAATATGAATTATTAAATGCATATATATATTGGATTTATGAATAAATTGATAAATGGTAAGTCATACACATGTGTATGAACTGTTACTGAAAAAATTCCATGTTTCTTTAGGTTATATAGCAAATAACCAACTTTACATATAGGAAATTAAATTGTGGCTTTTAAACTATATGGATTCATCGAGAAACATCAAGACTGAAGTTATGTGATATGGATGAAAATGATGTCTTGTTCTATCCATCTCTTGTCACATACCCTTACAATCATGTTTGCCAGTACTAGCCTCCTCCAAACTTGGATAGCCATTTCTCAGCTTGCTGGGCAAATGTAACTCAATACTGTAGTAGACAACAGACTGATAAATGGAGGGTAATTATTATTTAAAATGTGAAAAAAATGAATCAATTTAGTAAAGAGTCTGTCATGCCCTGGAACTGGCATGTGACCTGGTACAGAGGGAGCAGGTGAAGGGGGAGCAGGAATATGACCTCTCTGTGTGGAAGCACTGGATCTGCTTAGCTTTATCATTAAATGCTACTCTGGGATAGTATTGTGTATGTGTTGTCTTTCTTCCTAGCTACAGGATTCCCCTGAAGCAAAGTTAAAGGTCAAGACAACAGAGTATAAAACACTGTAAAGTAGAAACTTATGTATTCAAACAAGTTTCAGAAAAGCATCAGCAAATAATGCATTAGCAAGTAAAACAAGAACACAGAAAATAGTATAAAACCTTGTAAGCAGCAAAGAATCCTATGAATAAGATTTAAAATGTTCAGCTTATATATATGCTCTCACTTCTTCATTGCCAAATATTTATATACAGGATTTCAGAATACAGAACTATTACTTGTGCATAAGCCTTCAGCCCACACCTACTTTCCAATTAAATGTAGTGAAGATATACAACACTTACCTTGCTCAGATATTCTATTTTATTTTGTTTAAATGAGAGAAAAAAAATAATTAAAACATCTAACAGAAGCAATTAATGCAACTTCTGTAAACCGATTAGCACCTGGAAGTGACAAAAATGTTACCTTTCCTTTTCTGTTCCTTGCACCATAACTCGTAGTCATCACAGTTGACTAAATGTTATGAAGCATGGCACAATGAATGCACACAAGCAAGAGGGAACAGCTTCTATGAGTATACAAAATGCACACACCAATTAAATGAGGAAGCCTCAGGGCCATTTCTAACTCCTTTGTTTATATCTATTCCAACCAATTGTTCTCTCTCTGGCTCGTCTGCTAGAAAGCATGAGATGTAACCCAGCAGATGACTGTGTGCAATCAAACATGTTTTGTTGCCTAACTCTAGCAAATGCCATGTCCTATTTCTGAATCTTAAAGACCCTTGTCATTGAGCTGTCTTGCTGCAGTAACCCAGAGTATTAAAAAACCTTCTGTATCCTCTTTTTCTTTAATCCAAACAACAACCTACAGTGAGTGAAACAGATTGAAGACCACTTTCAATATACAAATCTCTGCAACAATCTGTCTCCTAAATATAATAGTAGAATTTTGTTCAATGTTTAGATGAAGTCAGTCTTTGAAAGCACACTGAGGTTAATAAGAATATTTTCAAGAATTGTAATGAGCTTTGGATCAGAAACAACTGTTTTCATGGGCTTCATTTGATACCCAGAAAGAAATACTAAAAGTTACTTAATAATCATATACCATGTAAACAGAGATGTACCCTAAAACACAATACTCAGCTGGTTTCCATCTCAAAGCTCAGAAGCTTATAATAATGCGAAAGCCAGGTGTATGGCACTTACCCAGACTTACACAGTGTTAGGTCTAACTTCAGTAAAACAGCCCAGCATGTATTTTATAACAAGGTTATAAAATTTGATATGAGAAGTGGTAATGGCAATCTTCAACATCTAAAATGCATTCTGCAGAGTTTTGAAATTAGTATTTTTTTCCATTAGATGGTTTTACAGATTAACCTACCATAAAAACAGCATTCTTGTATCAGTATATCCATTGCTATCAGTTTTTGGTAAAGCATTCCATCGGCATGTGAACTGAACTATTATTTTTGCACTGTTATATATAACACCATATTCAGACTATATGTTTATTCAATGAACTTGTAAGATCACAGATCTACCAACTGGTACTTCATCTTTACAAAGAAACAAATAGGGTTTTAGGCTTCTGTGGGACTTCCTTACAGTTTGCACTAGAAAGAACAACTGAAAGCATCTACCTGTGTTGGATATCTTAACCTGTTTTAAAATTTGATTAAAATTTTAAACACACAAAAAAAGTAATGCTTTTATGCCTGCTAATTCTTAAAACACTTTTACTGTCATTATTTGCATCAAAGAATTGCCTGAGGATTCCTGTGGTTATGGTTCGCTGCTCTGTTTGAAAACTCAAATGGAGAAAGAAAATGCAGCTAGGAAAGCAAGGTTTAAAGATAAGATTGTTTATTAGTGGCTGTCCCAATTTCTTCTCCAGAGAACAAATGTTTGACAATAAAGATAAAAGTAATTTCAAGAGTATTTAAAGGGGATCTGCACAATAAATAGTCCAGGTCGTAACACAGGTATCTCTCTGTTTTAGAACTTTTTGTCTTCCCACTTACAGAACAATAAAAAGATTACATGCTTCACTATCTTTAAAGGATTTTCTGACAGAATTCAAAAGGGCCACCAATGATCAGCTGGTGCGGTAAGAAACATCATAATGACCTTGGTGGTGGTGTGACCATGGAAGTTCTGTATTCGTATCTCAATATTAGCAGTATAAACCTGTAATAGTCTTTACATACATCTTTAATCAGTGTGTGAAAGAAAGGCAAAAGCATGTTCCCCCACAGACATTTAAAGTTCAAATAACAAAATATTATTATTATTAAAAAACACTTTTCCATGGCCAGTTAGAGGGGCTTAAGGACCTAATGTCTCTTGCAGCTCTAACTGTATGATCTTATGACTGAAGAAACATTTCACAGCAGAAGGAAATAAGGTTTTGTAGGTTTATTTATGAAATCAAATAATGCCAGAAATAGTACCTTTATAGTTTTGGGCCTAATTCATATACAGTGACCGGTATTTTCTCAACTGATCCTAGAATCCCATTTAAAATGTCAGAACTGACAATTGTAGTGGGTTTACGTGGCAAGGTTTTGTTTGGTGACAGGGGGCCATAGGGGTGGCTTCTGTGAGAAGGATCTAGAAGCTGCCGCCATTTGGTAAGGGCCCCACTGCTGACCAGAGCTGAGCAAGTAAGTGATGTTGTTTTGCACCTCCCTGAGAGCATATTTAAGACAGGGAAAAAAACGCTGCACCTCTCAGCAGCTGGGAGAGTGAGAGGAGTGAGGAACAGCCTTGCAGGCACCAAGATCAGTGAAGAAGGAGGGAGAGAGGTGCTCCAGGCACTGGAGGGGGGAATGTGCTTTTAGTTTCTATCCTTTGTTTCTTGCTTCTCTATCTCATTAGTAAAAGGCAATAAAACTTACTATCTTCCTATGCTGAGTCTGTTTTGCCCATCACGATAATTACTGCGTGATCTTGTCCTTATCTCAACCCTTGAGCCCCTTTCATTGTATTTTCTCCCTGTTCCTCTTTGAGGAGGCAGAGTGAGAGAGCGGTTGTGGTGGAGCTCAGCTGCCCACTCGAGTAAAATCACCACATGTTCAAGTTTTCAGAAAGTCACTTCAACATACTCCAAACAACTTTTAAGAGTTCTTCCACATTTACTTTTTACATATACATACTGCTGTCTCATAGAGTTTAGAACTAAATCTCTTACTCTGACAGTCTGTGCAGGTATACTCATTGTTACCCCATGCCTCTGAAATATTGTAGCTCTGAGAGACAACTGAGTCAATGCCCTAAGTGGGGAGAAACCCATAACTCTTAATTTGACATAGAAAACCAACCCCTCTTCTATCATATGTCTGCTTTCCAGTGGCTGACTGTATCTCACATAAATGTAAAACTGAGACAGATGAAGACTTCCTCACCACCCTTGAAATGATACAAATTATTTCAGGTTCCACTGAGCAGGCTGAAATTTAACATGCTGGCAAGAACAATTAACTACTATCTGTACGGTATGCTATATATAGTGCTTTTTGAAGTGGGTCCAATAAGTGGAAGTCACTATGTGGAATTGTACAAAAATGGTTCAGTCAAGTGCTTTAATTTATTCACAATGAAATCTTTCACACACCTGGAAACTTTTCTCTAAGAAAGAGCAAGTATTCCACTCATATAATTTCAGCTTTCTCTGCATCTGGGTAGAAAGAGGTTTCTACTAGGGTTCTGCACTTTGCACCTCCATGTACAGATAAGGGGGGTGAAAAAGTAATGTGCATTTAAATACAATTGAAGTATTGATGGGACTTTTATCACTATCATTACAAGTAAACATTTGTAAGTAATTGGGCTGGTAAGATCCTGCAACACTACTATAAGATGCAAACCATTAACCTCAATGCTACTCCATAAAACCAAGGAAAGGACACCAGAGTTTACCAGTTTTACATATTCTGTTTTTAAACAACTCTAACTGTCACCAAAGGCCTCTGACATCTGCAAATGTGGAATTTTTCTGTTTACCCAAAGCATGCATATAACATTAAAAGTAGAAAAATTGTTAATGGTAGCTACGTTAGCTGCCACTGAGAAAGCCATCTCTTGGGTCAGAGGACAGTTTAGTCTCCAAGCTTATCTCAGTCACTGGACTCCTTTCTGTGATCTCCAGCAGGGTATTAATTGGTTCCAGTTGTAGTGTGGACTTCTGAAACGTCAACATCTGCTCACATGCAAGACCACACACTTATCCTGTGTAGGCCTCATGTAGCTAGTTACTACTGATCTGGACTTAAACTGAATCAGAGCATCTTAGAAGTAAAAGGTCCTATGCAGTCCTCATTAGTTTGTTTTTCCATTAATTACTGTTTTTCATTAATCATGTAATTTGTATTATTTTCTAATTTTCTTTATTTAAAAAATGTCTTTTTTTTTTTTTTTTTGAGATGTCTTTTAAGAGGATTGTTTTTTTACACATTCTCTGAGAGTGTCTTTAAACAAAGTTAGGAAGATAATTAAAGTGCCAGACAAATAAGAAAGATTAAACTGAGCCAAGTCAGACATAAGAATGTCTAAAACCATGCATTTGTCACTAATAAATGGTATATGCTTTTAAACCGTATCTGGATGCTAATATAAAGTTTTAAGACTTTTTTAATGATCATGTTGACTAGACACTAAAAGGCTGTAGAAATCTAACTATATACCCTTTTGTGCTGTTTACATGCTTTGATCTGCATACAGAAATGAATGGATATATGTATAGTAGATGTACAAATTAATGCTATCTTCAGAAATATGTTTATGATGATACAGCAGCAGAGATGTTACTGAAGGAGTGCTTTATAATCTGCTGCAGGAGCAGAGGCCTCCTGAGTTAGGGAAGTGTATTCCATCCACTAAATTCTCTTGCAGATCCTGTTTCACTATAGGTTTTAATAGAATATTGTCTAATTATGGTATTTAGGGAGAGATGAATTTCACTTCAAAAACACAAGATTGTCACAATTATCCTGTACAAAGGATATAACTTGAAACTATGGGTTAAATTGGGTCATAAATTAGAATCTAAGCATGATCTTCTTTGCTTTGTTTTAGGCTGTCAGTAATAAGATTATATTTTTCAAAAGGTTATTGTTTTCTTTAAACCATGTAAGAATCTTTTGTTGTTGTTAAAGTTTCAAAAAAAAAGAAAAAAAAAAGAATAAAAAAGATACATTCTTATTTATATAAGTACTGTGTTTTTTCTCATTCTTCAGGACAATTCACCAAAATAAATAGGCCCCAAATTGAATTCTTATATTATGTGAACATCCACACTTTGCAGAATAGTTAGAGCTCTGTTTTACTTGGCTTTTGCTATATTTAGCAGGGTCTGAGGTCACTATCAGCTTGATTACAAAAGCATGAATTCATTAATATGCATTAGCTGATATAACCTAGAACTCCATGCATCAAATTATCTTTTTTTTTTTTTTTTTTTTTTTCCCCTCAAGTGATCACAGCAATTAAATTCAACCCTGATAAATTGGAGTGAGGAGAAAGGAGAACATGATAGTAAAGACTCATTAAGATGTAAAATGTCCTATTAGAACAGCCTCAGCTGCTCAGATCACAGGATTTTGACTCATTAAGGCAGTTGGGTGGCCTCTAGCTGAAATTGCTGCAGACTGTCCAGGAATCACCATAACAGTTGGAAGGGGGAAAACTGCTGCACCTCTTTTTCCATATTATATCCTACTGCAGAAATCTGCTATACTTTCCTTTCCACACCATATCCTAACACAAATATTTTATGTTCCTCTGTCACCTAGTTTTCTTAAATAAACTGAAATATCAACAACTCTTAGTGTCCTAAGCAATTACCACACACTAGGCAACATCCACCGACATGTTTAAGGAATTTTAATGATTGCCCTCTGTGGAACATATCAAGGAAATCTGATAACTACAAACAAAATCTGGACAGTGAATAATAATGATAATTTATTATTGAATTTCCAACTGTCAGTTTTGCTGAACCGCACCTATCATCCTATTTACAGGTGTGGACGCATCAGTGAGTACAGTATCCCAGAATGCTCATCAAGCAACCCATTAGAAGTGCTCATGCTGAGATATAGAGTCTCAACAAAGAAACAGAAGTTTCAATAAATGACATGACATGACTTGATAAAAATCAAGTATTAAACTCTTTGACTTTAAACCTTTTGCTAGAAAGTGATTCTTAGGCATCTAAGCTGTCTCTGTCTGTCTCTTCAACTTGGGAAAAAACAGACATCACCAAAAAACAATCTAAGTGATCCATGTATCAGACACACATAGGTAGGACTTACCTACAGAAATACTTAAAAGAGAAGAGCATGTCTGAGGGCTGAATCTCAGATAAATGGCTCAGAGAAACCTCTGTTCTCTTCTCTTGAGATCCACACAGGATCTGTGTACTAAACAGGACTTACACTTTACTGTCACAGTTTGAGTGGCCAAGGAAACACGGTGTGTACCTCCGTACTCAGTATGTTGAAAAAAATTGCATATTCCTTTTCCCTGGATTTCTTTGGCCTTGCACATGAAACAGACACTCAGTGAGTAGACCTTAAGGCAATACTAAAAGTCAGGACCCACCTTTCTCAACTGAGGGACTTACTCAGTGAAACATTCTCCAAATCTTGCATTACTTAGCAGTGAAGTGATTCAAAGTCAATGGAAGAAGATTAACCCTGTCCTACTGTTGGTAGGACAGTATCACCCCAGTCACAGTTGGGTGATTTCCTGAATGAAGTCTGAAAAGTGGGTTTGACTCCCTAGGTAGCAGAGAGAACTTATTCTTCATCTCACAAACATACCAGAGGGGTGCTATAATCATCAGAGTCTTATAAAAAGGATATATGCCAATTTTAATGCCTTTTTATTTAAAACAACCCCCACCCAAGATGGCTGCAAACATTTTAAAAGCCTGTGTTATTGAAGTGGTGGGAATAGTTTCTGGCCAACAGAGAGAGCACACACTCTTCTTCTCTGGCTGAACTCTGACCAGTCTCAGACAGAAGACTACAACAGCTTGGGCATGTTCCACAGCCACAAGCCACGTTCCTAGTAGACTCTAAAGTTACACTGAGAGACATCTGGTAAATTTAAGATACCAAAGGGTAACGTGTCAGGAGATATTGGGCTGAAAGTCTTCAGTCACCCTGATGTAAACACTTACATTCTTTATTTGATCTATCCTGGCATGCCTTCCCATTTTCTGTGGAAAAATTCCTTGCCTGACAAAATCAACCCATTGTGTGAGGTTTTACTAACAAACTGAAGGCTATTTCCTTGTGTTCATTAAGAATCTGACTTTGTTTCTCACTCATGTGCACAATTTAAATTTTCTCATTTGATTTTTCAAGCCAAATCAACCTGTCAATCAATGTATGAGTACTGATTCTATGTTCAATTTCAGCAAGAAATTAATGTTTTGCTTTGCAAATTGAGAGATTAAGACAATTTTTCAATGCTAAACTCTGTTAGTACACATTTTTTTCATTTTTGGCATCTGAAAAACGATTCTTAGGAACTTTTTCATTCATCTTGTTCAGAGCAGAACTCATCTGTAATCCACAAAGCACTAAGGAAGTAAAAAAAAAATAACGGGATTTCTTTTCCTCTGATTCCATTTTGAATTCTAAAAGTAGTTTAAAATTCAGTAGGACCATAAGAATGACCATACTTCATAAGAGCAGATCTTCTAGTCCACTAACCAGTTCCTAAAGTAAGCCAGAAGAGGATACCATAGAAAGTATGTGGAAAAAAAAAAAAAAAAAAAAAAAAAAAAAAGGTAAGATACATGATATCTCTTCCTTATATCTGCAGTTGCCAAACACTCTAAGCTGAAGAATTTTAGCTAGATATATTTTCTAAGTATTTAGTAAACTTTAGTGAATACTTCTTTGGTCTCCTTGTAAACTTTCAGCATTCACAACATCCTGCAGTAAGCTGCTCAATAGTTCAAAAACTCAAATACCTGTTACATGAAGAACTACCTTGTTTGTATTTTGAGCTTGGCTTCTGTAGTTTCATTTGCTGCCTTCTACTTATTCTATTGGAAGAGAAAGAGAATGGCTGTTGCCTTTCCCTAATGCATTGGCAATCCCTCCAAGCCATTTTTGATTTCACAGACTTAAGCTTAAGACAGTACAGATGTTGAGATTACATTTTCTACTTTCTTCTCAATTGCTTTCCCAATTATTTCTAGTATGTAGAACTATATTGAACTGACTATACTGAACACTGAGCTGACATTTTCATAGCAGTATCTATCATAACCTGAAGGTCTTACTCATGTGCAGTAATGATAGATCCTATTATTTTATGTGTAAAGTTAAAGTGACTCTTCACGTTCCTTTAAAAAAAAAAAAAATCATCTTTTTTTGTTTGTTTGTTTGTTTTGTTCAACCACTCAGTCTTATGAAGTTTTGCAATTTCTTCAATTAACCTTTGTCTGAATAGTGTTGTAGCACACATAATTTCATCAGGTAACTTCTCATCTTTTCTTTGGGTCATTTATGAATATGGTTCTAGTACAAGTCCCTGCAGAATTTCATTAATAATGATCATTCATTTCAGGAACTAACCATGTATTCCTAACCCCTGTTTTAAACAACTGCATGTTACAAAATGTAAGAATTCCAGCTTTCATGCTATGGCTGCTTAGTTTATTCTAAAGTTTTTGTTTAGGTAGCATTTTGGAAATCTTTTGGAAATTGAGGAAGACTGTCAGCTAGACCAACTTTATCTCCACCTTTTCTGACCATTTCAAAGAACTGCAGAAGGTATGGGAGGCTGGACTTCTTGCTGAGTCCAAATGCATCACATATCTGCTAATCTTCCCAATACTGATGTCAGAACCTCAGCTCTTCCTGCAACCTTGTTTAGAAACTAGCATCATTACTCGGTGCCCTCCAGTCCACTCATTCCCAAGCACATTTAAGGGAGACACTATATACCATTTCAGGAGATTTTCTAGAACTTTGTGGAGAATAATATCTGAACTTGGGAAGTTGCTAATGTTCCTTTTATGCACTTAATTCATAGTAATCATTTCTAGAGTCACACCAGGTTCATATGAGTTCCTCATAGAGAAGGGCTCTGCTATCTCACCAGCATTTTCCACAGAACGGAGGTTAGAATCATCATAGTTTTTCTGCCACATTAGCTTCTCTGAATACTTCTTTTATACCTTGACCATCTGTTGGCTGTACAGAGATGTAACTATTACCATCAGCATTAATAGATCTCTAATTTTATTTGTAATTATTTAATTTTTACTTAAAGTGGTGTATATGCGTTTGACTGTGTGTGCAAATAATGTATTCACCTGCCTTCTCATGAAGCCAAATTCAAACCCACTTGGTAAATAGAAGAGAACTTCAGCATTACTTCTCAATTACGACAGAGAAGTCATAACACCTAGTAGAACTGCAGATTTATTTTTCTCAGCTGTTAGTACTTATGAATGTTGGCTCATTTGAATCATTATCTAGCATGATTCAAGCAATTTTCAGTGCGAATAAGACATAAATTTCACCTAGGATCAACTTCACTTTGTGCAGTTGCCCAAGCAAAATTTAATGAACTGTTCTTACTATGCTTTGCTAGGTCTTATCTTTATTGTCATATACATATCCTCTGCATGAGGATGATATTCAGCTTAAATTGAAAAAAAAAAAAAAAAAAAAAAAAAAAAAAAGGCCAGTAGGTTTTCAAATTCTTTACATGTTAATAATTTAAATTACTATGATGAATTAAATGATTATTTGGGTAAAAAATACAGTGCTTTTATCTACATAAGGATAATGCCAAATATTTTGGCTTGGGCTGAACAGTTCTGTTTCTTTAAAGACAGGGGGTTTGCAAAGTTTATTACCAATAGAAATATTCTCCAGAACTTTTGCTCTTAGTTTTATAGGAAAAATATTTTTAAGTATCTTATTTGCAACATTGTGCTATTGTACAGAGTGGAAAAAAGTATGCTTGACACTAGGAAAGGCCAAAACAATGCAGTTTTACTGTACAAACCATCCAAAGTATAAATCTGTGTATCCCCAGCTATGATGGGCATGGTACATTCATGCAAGGATGGAAATGTAGGCGTTGGTGAATAGCATGTGAAATACTATATGCAGCTCTGACTCTAAAAAGGGAGAAATAGCAGCGATGAACATTTCTGTTTCTGTTGGGGCCTGTGTTTCCTGCAGTCATGCCAACAGAGCTAGCCAACATTTATCCTTGGCACAGATAATGAGCAGAAGACTCATACTCTGAACATTTTACAAATGAATTTATAACAGCAACTGGTATTCTTCAAGCATATAGTTGTGTTGTTGTCGTTTTTAGTGTTTGTTTTTAGTTTTGACATGAATTTCATATCAGTGTTGTCTATTTCTAGCAAAAATGAAGTGTCAGACACAATCCAAGTTGGGGAATTCCACTGTGCATCCAAGATCAAATGCATTTTAAGTTTTGTGGTTATTAGCAACTAGAGAGCTCTGTAAAATGAAGACCGCAGTTAAGGATGGTGTGGTTATTATTTGGTATCTGTATTCTAGTATATTTGAAATGTATATTCAAACTCTTTTCCATTCCAAACCTGTGATCTTCCTTTCAAGTATATCAAGCACACCTGAAATCATGAAAGAATAGTATGAATCATGGAGGATTAGCCACTGGTACATCCAATTTTTTTGAGTTCTGAATCATCAGCAGAAACCTGTCCCCTTCTTCTTCTCACCAGTAACTATTAAGTTTGATTTAAAATATGAAGGAAGAAGCATGACTTAAATCCCAGGAAATGGGATGCATGGGATTATAGCAAGACAGAGATATAGAGAGAGAGAACTGTGTGAGAATAAATAAAAGAAATGATAGGTTTTGCCAGCTCCGTATGCCTAACCTCTAATATAAACATATTCAGAATTTTAGTGAATGCAGATGAGATCAGGATTAATCTTGAGACTCACTGGGGACTGAGATGGACAGACAAGCCAAACAGCTTTTGGAGAAGCTCTCTCTCCAGTGCAATCTTTTCTCAGTAAGATATTAGTCCAATATAGAGATTCTAACCCTCTAGATCAATTACCATATTTTCTCTGGAAGACAATACAATATTCGTAATTCAGATCTTGTTTTTGTTTTATAAGGTGCATAATCTGAGTAGTGTAAAACACAGATGATGGAAGACATTATATATTTGCATCAAATATTTTAAATCAAAATTAAAAATAAAAATATTAATTTCTGGAATTTTCAGAATGAGATATTTTTTAATATTGCTTGACAAGTCTGAAATTCTAAATTTGCATTTGCAGAGAATTTTCATGTATATTTGCATTAAAAAAGAATCCAGGATTCATTGGAGAGCAGGACTAATAGTTGCATTACATTGGGAAAGCCAAATCATTACAAATCTTCACTTTAGCTTCATGCCCAGCTTTGCCTTTCTATGGGAAGTTCATTTAACCAGATGCATCTGTGTTTTTAAAGCAAGACAGTATTGTTTTTCATAAGAATTTAGAATATAATTCTTTATCATCTAAATGATTTGTTCTTGTTGTTATCTAGAAGTGAAAAAGAGCCGCGCAGTCTATTTAGTTACCGAACATCACTATAAAGTATCCAGCCTTATTCAAGGAAGATGAACTACTGTAATTTTCCCTTAGGGCCACAAAAATAGATTGCAAGATTTTAGTCATCAACAGTCCTTCTGTTCACATGACCCCTTGTATGAACTATTTCAAATTAACACAGCTCATGACATCTTCCTATCTTCCTGTCTCCAGTACTTTGAACTCTCATGGAGATTTCTGGTATAAGACCAACTTATCAAGCAGGGAAAAGAACAGCTGCTATTTATTTCATTTTAGTTCTCTCTTGTGTTCTGCATTTGCAGGTGGTGGAAGGAAGTAGAATAGTTTTGCCAACAGCTCTTAAGCCAGTTTACTACAGCTTGGTAATTATCAGTATGGACACTTAGTCATTTCAGGAGTCATAAGCACAACCAGACACATACAGCAATGTCTTCTCAATCAGAAAACATACAGGTGCAATATGAGTTTGAAAAATATGATATTTAAAGGAATTCACAGTCCTTATGATTATACAATGACTTTCTTCGTACCCAAATTCACACTTTTAAGTGTTTTTAATGCTAGAAACTTTAAGATTTTATTGTGAAACTTATGAGGTCTCTCTCTCTATATATATAAATTTGCAGATGACCTTGCACTGTGCCTGTTACTGAACAACAATAATCTTCAGTTGCATCTTCTGCCACTTGTTCTGATTTATTTATCATTTGTCATCACATTTGCAAACACTTTCTAAAATTCAACCACATGTGTTATTATAATAATGATGATGATGCTATATGGAGTTTGCAAGTCTCTTTTTTTCCTTATGTCCATGAACCGAATTCTATACTTTGGATATGCATGTGCTACCCTCTTTTGACTTATTGAAAGTCATGTGTATTTAAGAGCAGATTTTGGTTCTTTTTCTTGAAATGCTTTAAATTAAAGTATTAATCTCTCAAAGATTATTTTCTCTTTTTGTCTATGGATATTCCCCCCCCCCCCCCCCCCCATTAAAGTGTAAATATCATTTCCCAGCAAATGATTTTTTCCTTTTGTTTTGTTTTGTTGTTGTTTGTTTCCAGAAGCCTCAGCAGTGTTCTAGTAGCCTTCACATAACCAGCTGAAGAATGATAATTATTCCCCCCATAATGTGGCTTGCATTAAAAGTTCTAATAACTGATTATAACTGAATTTTCTCCTTCCTCACAGACATTTCCATTCAGATATTTCCTAACTAAAACAGAACTCATAGACAGGTGATATAGACATTGTCTGCACAAAATCCTACACTCGCTTAGCTAAAATATGTGTGCTCCAAGCCAATTTAGTTAAACTCATGCAGTCTGTGCTTGCACACATATTTTGCTTTACAGATATATTAGAGGGAACTTTGCAAGAGCGGTCAGTTGGATTATAGATTCTTATTTAAAGAGTGAGCCTAAATGAAAATGGATCCATAAAGAAACATATTTCTAATATTAAATCCACTTTGCCCTATTGAAAAACAAAATATAAAAACTAGGAATTGGTTGTGGAAATTTCTGTTCTCAAGAAGAAAGCTGTCCCTTTCTATTCTTTCTTACAAAGTTCACAGTATTATAAAAACTATCACGTCATCTAATCCTGCGAAGTAATGTTTGCTATAAATCTTCTCAAATTGTTCTTTGGTGGTCTTTCTATTTCACTGTTAATAATAAATCAAGTCTACTCCTTCATTTTGGTTGTGCAAAGCCAGCTTCCATGAGGAGCAATATTTAAGGGCACTTACCTTGTAATTTCAGGCACCTCTTTCTCCATAGATATATATTATGTTGGGGACTTTTAAATATATTCAGTCTACAGGAACATGTTTTATCTTCTGTAAAAGCATCTAATAAAAACATATAGGAACTTAGGGATCATATTATTTAAAATTAAGTTCAAATAAACTATTTTCTCCTTTTCATATTGAAGAGAAAATATAAAAAGGAATGTCTTTATCTTTTAATTATTTACCAAACCCCTCTCCACTTAAGCTGTGCATTGTGTAGTAACACCCACAGTGAGAAGGAGTTACCTGCTGCACAGTTTGTGTTGTGTCATTTGCAGCAGCCACCACCTTCTCCTTCCTCAGCCCAGTAAGATGCAGCCTGCCTGGATACTTGTCCATTCTCTTTTTTAACATTTTCTCATCCAGCAATCTAATAAAATGCAGTTTACTTTACACTTGTCCCTACAGATGGAGCCTGCCAAAAAAACGTATTCTCATTCACTCACTGAATAGAAACATAGTTTTTTTTTTTTTTTTTTTTTTTTTTTTTTTTTTTTTTTTTTCCAGATGTTGTCAGAGGATGTTTCCAGTATTCCCTGTCCCTGGCTGTATTGCATTTCAACAGAGAGACTGATGGATATCCCCTTCCAAAGCAGCATGTCTAGGGCACTCTTCACGGAAATGGGGATTTGTGCATTGAGACTGAGAAAAACCTGAAATTCACATTTGCTGTTTCTTTGTGTAAGTATGACATTCAGGCACAATATTTATCTACTAAGCAAAAAGTATAAAAGTCCTCCTTCTGTCATAGTTTGAAAGACAAAGAAAATGAAGCTTCACATTGAAGTCACTGTGGCCAGCGTGTTGTGAGATGTCATTGCAGCTTGCTCAAAGTATTAAGGCCTCCTGGGGACTAAGGCAAATCCCTGAAAGCCCGAAGAAGAAACAGGGACATATTAAATTCAACCAGAAGGAAAACACTTCAAGGCATCCACAGTTATAGAACTTTTCACTTAAGTAAATCTTTGAGGAAAAACATAAGCATGCTATTCACTGGCTAAAGAAATTAGTCAAAATTTTTTGGATTGTCTTATTAGAAACCCAGAGGATGATGCAATTTGTGATGTCACTGCTAATGTCGTGTCTTTCAGCTATAGCTACTTTGCTTTTTGTATCTACTTCTTGACTTTATTTCAAAATAGTTCTCTTAAGATGAAGCCCACTGTTTAAAGGATTAGCATCTCAAAGAGATAGTAAATACACTCCTTTACCTTATGGCTCTTTCCACTTCACTCATGTCAAGATTTATCACCTCACAGTTGCTTATTGTATTAAAATTCATTGTCCCATCAGTTAGTAATCATGCCACTGTTAATCAACACTGTTAGCCAAAGAAATTCCTTGAGTCATATCCAGCTTCCACACACCTGGGAATCTTGCTCAGTTTTCCCTTTAATACATGTCTAGCTCTGGAAAAAAAAAAAAAAAAAAAAAAAAAAAAAAAAAAAACCTGTCCCTCTGTGCCCTTTTCCACTATTCATCTAGAACATATTCATTCCTTTAGATTAAATCTCACTCCAGAGAATTCAGTTTTTCCTAATTTGGCATCATCTTTCCATATTCAGATCAAAATGCACTGAAATCTTTGGTCTGTTCCATTCCAAAATAGTATTTAAAATATGTTCCTCTGAGCTGTTAAAGAAGCTTTCCTTCAGTGGTCCCACTTCATCTCTTGCCAATCTATGTTCTCCTTAGCTAGCAGATGTCTTTCTTTTCCAATACTTTTCTCTGTGTTGCCACTGAATTGGATTAATTCCCCTTCTACAGTGTCTCCTACACCTCCTGGAAATATATATATATATATATATCTGTAATTGACTGACTTTCTGCCTTATTCAGTTCCTCTTTCAGACTTTTCCTCTCTCCTTTCTATGATTTCTAATCATACATCTTATAAAATAAAGTAACTATATTTTGTTCCCAAACCTCACACAGGGCTTTTATTATTTTTACTACAGTCTAAGCAAACATACGCATGCAAAAAGCTATATTGATACATACTTTAATGATGTTTCCTCTTGACAGTTCATATTCTTTATATCTGTATGAACATTACAGAGCATAAATATTATTTGGTTGTTCAAAACCCTTTTATGCTAATAAGGGTTGTATTTTTTAAGTGAAAATGATTTTATTATATAAGGCATTTGTCATGCAGTTTCTATCTCTGTTGAAGGGAGTGGAATAGAACACTTCACTTAGCTGGAAAAAAGGGTAGCACATATCAACTACAGGAGCCTCCAAACAAACTCAGCTGGGAAAAATCCAAACAAGCCACAGCCCACAATACTCTTATGCTCTCCTATATTTTTTAAAAATTACTTCCAAGACTGTATAATTAGTCCCTTATGGATGACACACTGGACACAAAGCTCTTATGGAATCAGAAATACTCTATCTCCCTTCAAGGCTCATATCTATAAACACTCTCCATCTTTCTTCCTCACTCAGGTACACCATGAAGGTGGAGAAAATGGTGAGACGTGTGAGAGGAGAAAAGAAAGGGACAATGTAAATGGTGTAGAATTAGTAGACAGAAAATACTTCAGAAGCAACAGTGGATGCAAAGAGGGGAGAAGCATTGAGTGAATGAAAAATCAAGTAGATTGAAAAATGCAAGGATTTATTGAGAAGAAAACAGACAAGAAAGTTTTGTTAAGTTCAGACAGCCAATAGTTAGTCAAGTAGACAATAACACAAGAAACCTGAAGAAAATGAACTGATCTCTAGTCAGATGACACACAAACTCAATATAAATAATAATGGTATTGTCTTTGGAAACATCTCAATTTGATTTAGCAATAAAAGTTCAAAAGAATTATTCAGTTCATAAATCTGCTTAATAACGCTCATTAAAAAAAAAAAAAAGTAAAAATAAAAGGAAGATAAATTTGATTATCCAATGAAGTTTCTGATCTGTTCTTAATGATCAGAAATAATTCCTCTCATATTTCCCAAACAAAAGCACATACCTAATTTTCATTCTGTTTGGTTGAGATTAATTTAAAAGAGACAAATTGTCAGACAACTATTTACTTCCTTCTAAATATGTTCATGTTTTTCCTTTAAAGCATTATTATGTTTCTTATTTAAAGAAGACTCTAACATTCATCTTTTCTTTACATGGCTTCCCATGAAACTGTATATTATATTCCTAACTTAAAAATGTCAACTCCATAGGCAAATTTAACCTTAATTTAAAAAAGGTAATAGAATTCTTTATCAAGCAGCTTTCCTTCATTATACACCTAAACATTCATTTTAAATCATCTATATTAGCATACTATAAATAATTTCTTATTTGTGTCTACTATTTGAGACATTATGAATCCCATGTTAAACAGCTCTGCTCATTCTGACTCTGTTACCTTTTGAGGTCCCAGTTTTAAAGTTCCTTCTCATGGATGGACTCCACAGCCACATATAGCAATTTGTATTCTGGAGAAGAAAAATGTTTAGGAAGGTTCATTTCCTCCTCTTTCTTCTTGGCTACTTTGTACACATTTTCCTTTAAACTTAAGCAGTCGTAAAGTCTGTACTGTCATCAGTCTTTATGCAAAAGTGCATTTGGAACCGGCTAGAGGGACAGAAGACATTTAAAGTAAGCTTAGAGGCTGCTGGAAGAGGAATTAATTATCACACAGGATGCCTCTTTGGTGAAATGACAGTTCTGTGGGTAGCTGGTTCAGGGTAAGAACTGAAGTTCTGTAACTATCTCAGTAGTTTCAGTATGACTGAAGGATTCAGCAAATGAAAGTTATAATGCTGTCCTACTCTTTCAGAATGTTTTTACATTCATATCCATCAGACATACTCATATAGCAATTGCAAAGGCTAGATATAGAAAGATATAGAAATATAGAAAGATATAGAAATATAGAAAGATATAGAAATATATTCTAATAAAAAAATCTAACTGCATTGGTTTGAAAGAGGGCAAAAATGCTGTTCTTCAAATACAACACATATTGATGATCTAAGCCATTTCATTATTAACGATCCCTAAGTGCTTTCATGACCATGAATGTAAGTGCATATGAATAAAGGGTGGTAGTTCTGTTATAGAGGTAATCCTAACTGGTGCCAACTCTCATCTGCATGGCAAATGTCATCCATAATAGGGCTGACTACAGAGGGTCTGCAGGTGATAGGAAGTTATCAATGAGTCCCATTACCTAAAAGATCTTCAGCCCAATCACTAATATATATGTAGGAAATATATTTGTGGTGTGTTCACATACCACAAATGTGAAGATACATATGGCATCCCAAGAAAAAACATATGAAGGTAGCTTTGGCTATTTAGGTATGCTGATAGGTAAATCAGTACAGATAGAATTAGCTCCTGACACTTTAGATTTGGCAATCATTTTGTGAAAAACTTGTGATGCTCAGTATCATGCATCATATGGCTTCCCTCTCCAATGGCTTGATTTTGTGTAAATCTCATGCTTAATTTTATCAAGGACATACAGATTCAGACTGTCTGATTAGCAGACAGTCTCCTAATAATTCCAGATAAATTCAAGAAATAATACTAGAGTAATTTAAAGTCTAGCCACAGTACTTTCAAAAAGTAGAACTTTCTATCCATCAGTGACATAAATACAGTCATAAGAAGCCTCCCATATTTATCTTTGGTGTTTTCATTTTTAATCTGAACCTGTTGAGTCTTAGCCTCAGTAATGTTTTAAATTGATATAAACTGACAATTGTTTTAGAAGTCCCATCTGATTTGTACACCCACTCTTCTCTTCATCTGCTTTTACAAAAGCCTGTGAACAGTATCAGAGAACAGATCCAGATTAAGTCTTTTAATTTATTTATTTATTTAAGATTCTAGTAGAAGTCTATGAATTCTAATCTGTTTATCTTCACGTCTACACAAGTGAGCACAAAACAGCAGGCACAAGGAGGTGGGGTACAGTAAGAGTCTTGTTTAAGTATTTGCAAAAGAAGGGCTGAAGGCTAATAATTATCCAGAAAATGCAGGTGGATAGCACTAGCACGTTATTCATTGGACATGACTTCAGTAAATACTCAAAGCAATATTGATGCTAGGATGTCTTTCAGAGATGTGTTTTGTAGGTTGATCATGAAACAATTTTGCCAATGTTTACATTTAAAATAAGTGTTACTGAGGACAGCACCATGTGAATTTTAGAAATAAAAATATGATGCCCTTTCTTGATAACTTTGACTAGATGTGCTATATAACCAGGATAATCTGGTAGTTAAAACCATACTGATCCACACATAGTCTAGGGTGGGAATACCCTAGATTATGTTTATAAAACTGTTTTGTTTAATGTCAGTCAGATTTCTAAAACAGACACAGACATTTCAATCTTTTTTAAAATTTTAGTAGTATTGTCAAGAGTAGAACACCTGTGAGGCTGAAAAGGCCAGACTATAAGCATCCTTTCCATATATGTAACAACAGTATGAGACAAGCAGTACGTATCACCTAGAAAATGTCAGTTGACCAAAATGGTCAAACCCATATACTCCTCAGCTGTTACATTTGAACAAATACTATAATGACAGATGCTAACGGAAGGTTTAGCATAATCAGTTGGTGTCTGTTACATATATTTATTTTTTTTTTAACCTGCTCATTTAGGAAAATGAAGAGCATAATCATTCAAGAAGACTGTCCATAATTCAGTATCTTTTGTGTTAAAAAAAGAAAACTGGAACAAGGGAACTTGGAATCCAGAATTAATAATCATGTTTCCCTGTGTCCCATCAAATATTTTAGCTGTGTTTCTGTGTTTTATCTACACTACACTTTAAACAGCTTACGATTTGGCTAAACGGTATGTAAAAAACAATACTGAGGGTCTGTAGTTCTGCAATGGTCAGTGTTATGTCACATTCTATGTAAGAAAAAGATGTAAAATAAAAATGTATTAAATGGAAGCACGACTTTATTGATCTAATAGTACATACTTCACATAAAAAGAGACGTCAAGACTCAACCCAAACCATACCAGCTTGCTTGTTTTAGACAGAATTACCATGCTGTTTATAATACATAATGATGCCTTGTACTGCTTTTCAGGAATTCTCCTTTAGAAAGTTTAAATTAGGTTTAGTGACCCAAACAACCAGCTTCCACTCAAAGATCAACACCAGCTTCCCCAGAGGGGAAGCATGTTTCACACAAAAGCTCAGCATGTTTCACACAAAAGCCAGAAAAAGCAGCCAACACCTCTATTGAGGCGTCTTGTACTTCCTGATGAGTGGGGAGTAAGTATAGGAGGTGCCAAAGTGACTCTTTCTAGCTCACAAGACACCATGAAGGGGAGGTTGGAGGAGTCTCTGGAGTTGTGCTAATATATGGAATTATACCAAAACTTTAAACAGATGTGAGTGGGTGGTAGGGAAGAGGGATTCATGTCATAAGCACACAGGAACTCTGAAATGACTGATGCCTGTTAAGGTCATCCATCTTCCCATCTGTAGTGAGGTGAGGTAGACCATCTTTTACTTTGGCCTGAAGTAATAAGAATCTAAATTACTGCTCCATCCCAAGGCTACCACAGGGATCAAAGAGCTTCAGTCCTTCTACTTTTGCTGCAACTGCAATCTCTGTGAAATTTTCAGTTTTCCTTCTGTTCAAAAGGAAAGGATGCAAAAACTGTTAAGAATAAAGTTGTATTCTTTGGCTCAGGAAAGAGAGAAGACTTTTAGGAAGGGTTATGAGTTATTAAGATAACATAATTTGCAGTACCCTGATCATGTACACCAGGTCCTCATAGAAATGACCATGTTCTAAGAGTGCCTTTCAACACAGAAACCTGCGCTTCCTGACATCCTGATGTACATCCACATGCAAAACTGATGGCTGCAAAGACATGTTCCAACACTTTCTCCATAAAACTAAGTAGAGAATCATGGAGATGTAAAGATTTCTGTAGCAGAGTAGTATGTTGAATCATATCCTTAAAGTAGATACCATGCGCTGACAGTAAAGATTATTATATTTATATATATATATATATTGATAAAGGTAATATGAGAGGTAAAATCTGAGAAAAATATTAAAAAGATATGACAAACAGTTTCAATAGTACTAGAGGAAGAATAATAGATGCCATAAAGAATACACATTTGGCTAATGAAAGTTGTGTGCTGATCCAAACATCATGCCCTTAAAAGAACACCTGAAGAGCTAAAATTTCAGTGTTAGGCACTGCAGAAATACATTGCTTTTACCTAAAGAAACAGAGATGAACATAACAGTATGAAGATAATATTCAAATATTTATCAACAACAACAACAAAAAAAATCCTCATCCAAAGCAGTAAAGAAAGTTTTCCAAGAAAATAAGGCTGCAAGGAAGTTATATCTTCTGAATAGATCTATAAGGGGTATATTCATGCTCAGGTCTTTTGTGTTAAGATTTTTCATGTGTTTTTAAATATATGTTTGTTTGTTTGTTTTTTAAAAAAAATAATGATAAAATAAGGATTTAAAACACAAGTGCATGCAACAATCAGTACTGTCAAATCAGGCTTCAAAAACTTTCTTTATCCATTTGATATAGATTTTCCCTGCTGTCTGAAAACTAAAGAGCTTGTCCAACCAGATGGCAAGCATGAGTATACTCTTTCCCTGTGCTGGAATTTCAGGAAAAAAAAAAAAAAAAAAAAAAAAAAAAAAAAAAAAAAAAAGTTTGATAGTTTGATGCTTGAGTGAGGCAAGGATACCTGCCAACCACCATAAGACTGCTGTTGTGCACATGTGCAGCTTTCTGAGAAAAAAGACAACTCCTAATATATGCTACAAATAAATTTTCTCAGTGCTAGGAAGGTTTCATTACAATGAATAACAACCATGAGGCCACTGGGACTTTCAAATACTTACCTTCTGGCAAAGAGTTAAAGGACCAGATTCTGTCCTTGGACAAGCATGTGCGTGGCTCGCAGATGTACTCACAGATAAAACACTCAACCCAAAGTGATGTCAGGTGTGGTGTGAATTTAACACCAATTCACTTCTGCTTTAACCCAGACACCCTACCCAACCCCCCTAAGTCACTGCAAAAATACCTTTGATATCAGTGACAGTTACATGAAATAACAGTGCTTCTAGTCCACTCTAAGTGTGCCCTGGCAAAACCAAAGTAATACTTGTAAGTAGGGTAGGGAACAAGAAGCAGTTACTGTAAAGTAAGAGTGTAAAGTAAGGCAATGGTAAACGTTCCTTGCATTTCTTTTAGAACAAAAGATGTGCACATGGAATTCCACAGAATAATAAAGTACACATCGGAACCCTTGGATTTGGGGTAACTAGCATTGTGGTAATTTATTCACATAGATAAATGTGTAGAGTCTTTCAGGTCTAATGCATACAGACCATAAGAATTTATCACAGATTTCACTGAGAAATCAAACAATTTCTCCAGTAAACCATGAAAATGGGGTAAGCTACAGGAAAGCTCTTTTCAAACCACATTTTCAAGCTTAATGCTACATGTCTTTATTTTAGGTGGCTTTGTCATACTGTGTTTGTATGTTGTTTAAGTGTAATTGTTTTCAGTTCAATAATTTATTTTCCTTCTGTACACATTCCAACTTTCTTTGTGCCAAATAGGCCTTTAAAAGTGTCCTCAAATGCTGCCTATACTCAGCCAGCCAGAAGCATCTTGTATATTTCAAGTCAAGAGAATTTGTATTCTTTCACAATAAGAAAATCCAAAGGTTCTTGTTTCAATGGAAGTAGGGCAAAAATAAAGAATATCTAATGAAATAAGATTTAGCATATTAGAAGATGCAAGAAATAAGATATACTGACTATCCGGAATACCATGGCTACAATAACGAATGTCTTAGTGAGCAAACATAAATGAACTCCTTGTTAAAATTCAGTCATTAAAGGGAAAAAAAAAAAAAAAAAAAAAATCCTTCATGACTATTTTCAATTGATGGAAATAGCTCTAACATGAACTAGTATTTTTTTTTTCTTTTGATGGTCATGAAGCATCAAGATTAAAATAAAATTCACATGCAAATCAACAATCTGTAGTTTTTGCTTAAACTGATTTTACTTAAAACTTTTTACTTAAAGAATATCTGAGTATTAACTACAAATCTGTCATGTTTTAGCTCTATGTTGTAGAAGCTTGCTTAACATGCAGTGTTTTAAAACCGACAATTCCCTTGACAGTGTCGTGGTCTCACCAAGATAATAGGAATTACTTTGTTTTAATAGGCAGAAAAAGCATCCAGGTTAAAAATAAAGCTGTTTACCGGAGTCTCAATCCAACCTGCTAATCTAAAAATTACACACCCAATTAATTGTACATGCTTAAGGTAAAAAATATAGTTGCAGTTAGCAATCAAATCTGAAAAAAAAAAAAAAATATATTATTTATCTTGGGGGCAGGGGGAGGGGAGGTAGAGAAAGAAAAAAGACATCCCCATATCCACTTCTTCAGAACAGTCTATTAACTTACTGTGTACTGATGTAAAAAGCAGAGGAAGTAGGATATAACCTCTGTGTTCTTGAATTTACTTCCTTCCATTGTAACATGTTCTTACTTTATGTGGGATTACCCTGATCTTAAAATGAATTTAAAAATTGACTCTTGTTCTCTTTTTGCCTTCTCCCAAACATAAAAACAAGCCAATCTAAACATACTCAAATTACTCAGCAGACTCAGCAAAGTTTGGTCATGTTGTTGTTTCTAACCTCTCACCAATGGCAGAAATCTCAATTTTGTCATTGTGGATTTAAAAGCAATTCGTCATTGGTGCATCAGATTCACAGCACAATGATTCGATGTGATTGAAGGAACAATGAGCATCCTTTACCACAAAAAAAAAAAAAAAAAAAAAAAAGGCCACAAGCACTGATGAGAAATGAGCTAACAGCTGCACATTTTTACTTGTTGAACTTAAGTACATGAAATGAACCCAACACTGAGTCTAATATGAGGGAATCAATGGACTGTTGCCTTACTCGGTGCTTCTCCAAAGACTTTTGAACTGAAACAGAATTCATTTTAATGAGCATCCAACATCTGGAGAAGCCCCTTAAGAGTTACAGAAAGCCAATTTTTTTTTTAAAAAAAAAAAAAGAAAAAAACTGCAAGAATACCAAATCTCTACTGAGAAAATACCAGAAAGAAGACTAAATAAATAATAAATAAATAAATAAATAAAAATCTTTGATTCATATAAACATATTTGGGAGTTAAGAGTGAATTACTTTATAATTTGCAGTAAGAGAGATTTATTTTAACGTCATTTCACACCTAGTTGCTTCTCTGATCATCTCATAAACCTGGTCCACCGTAATTTGCAATAAATATTTGGTCTATGCTCAAGTAACCATTTTTTCTAATGGCTTGGAGGAATGAAGTTTTACTCTGTTTTGTAAGAACAAAATAATACGTCTGGATGATACCGTAAACAACCATGAGGAAAAGCACTTCAAATCTCTGAGGGCTTTTCTTATTGCCTCGTTTCTGTTTCCCGCTCAGTTTTCAAAAATTGGCTAAAATGCTTTTCTGTCTGGAAAGTGAAAAGAACAGGATGCTTCTGCAACTGTATTTTACTCATCCTATTGCTTATGCAGCAGGTGGCTGATGTAGGAAGAGTTCAAGTCAGACAGTCTCTGTGCACTTGCAGACATCTGCAGTCTTTCCTAACTCAGAAATACATACCTATATATATGTATGTATATATATTTGGCTTTTGGCCTCAGTTCAGCAACAATTTAAATTAGTCCCTGAAAAGCTGGATCTGCTGGTTAACCTTCAGAGTAACTCCAGATTTTAAGTATGCAGTGAATGCTGTCTGCTGTATGCTATTCTGAGAAAGGACAACTGACTAAATTTCCCACACTCTTCCTTTTAATCTTCCAGAATTTACCTTCACCACTATGCTCCCTTTCCTTGCCCCTCCTCAACCCCCCAAAAAATAAATAATAAAAAAAAATCATAGTTGAAGAGTCTGATAGAGATGAAACATTTTAAGATCTCCTATCTTTTTTTCCTCTTTGGATCTATAACAAATGGATAGTGATAGACTGCTGGATAAATAGGAGAAAGGTTGCAGGGAGGAGAAATAAGATAGTATTTTCTAAAGAGCTTTCCTCTTTTGTTTGCTATGATTTTAATAAACTGTGACCCTATTAAAACCACCACTCCATGCACTTTTGTAATCAGTTCCTTTTTTGTAATTGTGCCAGTGTTGTATCCACTGTATATGAATTTGTGCCAGATAAATATGGCTGTGCTTCAAGAAGCACTATTTTTCAAAGCTTTACCCTGAACTCTCTGGCTCAAGTACACAAATTTGAGGGACAAATGTCTCTGAAAAGAACAGTCTACAGTACTTTCCAACCCCTCTCTCCTACATGACTCTTCTGCAGTTGTACAAAGGCCAACAAACATCAAATGAGACATGTAGACTGAAGCCAAATAATTCAGACTAAACTGATCAAGTTTACCCACTCAATGCAAGATGTTTTTAGTTCATAAGATCTTTTTTCTTTTGTAGCCTAATTAAAACAGTTTGACTAAGACTTACTGAAATATTATATTCCTTGCCATTCAAAAATTGTATGAGCCAATGCCAGCACTCTTCCCTGCTTGCTTTTAAAGCCACATGAACTCCTCTTAAAGTTTTAAACCTGCTTGAGGTATCCACATCTGCTTCTAATATTCTGACCGTTAAATACTCTTCTTCCTCCCCAACTAAATTTCTAAGAAGTATGCCAAACAGTTAATGTTGTTTTGTTTTCTTGGCTTCTTGCATAATGCCACCGTATTCAAACACAGGAACTGTGTGACTGAACAACTAAAACTTGTATTCCTAGATTCAGAATCTCATGCTAGTCCTTAAAAGCTGTTCTCTGACTATTTAGATAAGCACTGTTCATGTCTGCATCATGTAAAACTTTTTACTATGTGTAGGCAAAATAATTAATACTCAAAAAATGTGTATCCATGTTGGAAAACACAAAAATAAAATGCTTGCTTGATATTTTAGGTTTATCCTGACAACAGAAAAGAGAAATTAAACAAGTTTTCCTAGCCCTTTTTCTGTCTCTCTTGTCCTGTCTGGGTTTCAGACTGCTTAAGGAATTTGCTATTGATTTAGACAAATAAAACAGAAAGAATGAGGCTTGTAGTTGTTGTACACTTTACAGATAAGAGTTTTCTCTTGTTACTGCTCTGGAAAATATTCTACTTTCCATAAGCCAGATACTTTCTTAACTTTTATGAAGTGTAGCTAAATTTAGAGTGTGAGCTTTCCCTCAACAAAGTCTAAGATCTTTGAGATTCACTAAATAAAAATCACTCTGTGACAAACACATAAATAAGAAAATACACAAAGCCTTTGAAAGACATTTTCAGGAAACCTGAAAAATAGCAAGCTAATAAAAAAGCAGCTGAGAGGAAGAGAGAGAAAAGAAATGAACTGTAAAAGCTGAGGATACTATATATATAGCCTATATGCATATGGTTATACAATGGTTACTTACATATACATCTCCATATATAGTGTGGATACTGTGGTGTATAGACAAGACGGCCTACTTATGAAGGTGAAGAATAATAAAGCTTTCTTCTTCTCCTTATACACAGACTACTCTGATTTCTGACACCACATTTTAAATTGATTTCCTAATGTAAATAGGATTTTGGTTATATATATATACATATTATTTATATATTTATTTGAGCCAGCCATGCAGAAGGAGACCCTCAATGAAGGCTGCAAGGCTGTGGTGTGAGCTCACCTGTTTCAGCATTAAAGAATCTTAGCAGCTGATCACCAAAAGGCACAAAATATTAAGAAAATAAACTCCTCTGTTGTTTTGATGAGCAATAAATCTTATAAAAATATCACTGATAGAGAAAACCCGACAATTTGCAACAGAAATGAGTAATGGAGTTAAGGTGCTAACTAGAGTCATAAGCTTCAGGCATATTTTGTGAGTTTTGTAAAATCTCAAGCTCCTGCTGATTTAACTGTTCTCAGTTAAGTTAGTCTGTAGCTGAAACTGTGTTTTAAAAATGTACATGGAAACCATATTCTCTGACTACTGTTTCAAACACAGCATATCACTGATGCTGCTATGGCAGTACTTAGAACAATGGCAATGAGTACTTAGGTACAGGTCTGTTAATGACACAAACTGCTAAGATTTGGAGGCAGTCATCTTCTCATATGATAAAGACCCCACACATACAGGTTATACTGATGGAGAAATTTTCTCTAGCCTCAGGAAAAGGAATCTATTCTAACTGACAGCATCCCTGGCCTTCCAAAAGATAAAAATCTAGGAGGAACCCATGCCAGCAATGCTTCCCAGTGCCCTACTTGTCAGGAGAAGCCTAACAGGGACTGAAAGTGCTGTGTAAGGAAAATGTTCAGCCCCCGAAGGCAGGGAGGGTGGATGACTCATCTGGTGCCATTCCCAAGCCATCCTGCCAGCCAAACCGAGAGTTTGCTCATGTGCTTCAGAAACCGCCCCATCGAGCTTTTCCAGAGTGGCAGAGATGGCACCACAATCTGGGTCTTTTGTGCAAGGATAAATGATCAGCCAGAAAAGGCATCAAAGAACAGAATGGCTAGGTCCAGTGCTGTTATGTAGCTCATTTTTCATTACTCTGCATGTTATACCACAGCTCCTTAACATATCAAGATAGTAGCAAGTTTTTGTCATCTCATATCTCAAACATCAGCCAGTAGAAAAGAAAGAAAAAAAAAAAAGTTCTTTTTTTCTTTGTTTTGGTGGTAAATTTTGATAAGTGCTTTGTAGTGTCTTTCTGATAAAGTACTTAATAAGATTTTTTTAAAGAAAAATGGAGGAGCAGAATCAGCAAAAGATACTGTGTTTGTCTCCTTGTTTAATTAGATCCTGACTCTAATTAGGTCAGTTATACAAGTGTAAAACACTCCACTAAATGACTGGAGTTATTCTGATCCACAATCAGATAAGAGTCAAGCTCTAATTTCCTTTTCAGATGTCTACACTGCATTTTTCAAGATTAACATCATAAGGTCTGTAAGCAGTCATATAGAAAGGGTGAAATCTTACATGCACATGGAGTCACTAAAAATGTTACTGGATTGTGTCTATGCACAGTCTCATGGACCAGACTATGCATGTGAGCCTTTCTGTTTAGCGCTGGGACACACAGCCCTACCCTCTGGAGAAGTGATCCTCTTGTGTCTCCTCAGGGTCCCCATAGCACCTCTTTTATTAGTTTGAGTCCTACGGGTTGTCAGCTAAGTGTTTTGGAGCAACATGGTAACTTTAAGCATAATGATCCACAGCACAGAATATTTGGATATGCGATTATTGTTCCTGAAAAGACAAAGGATAAGAGAGTTTGTGCTATTTTTCTCCTTTCTTTGCTTCTTCCCTCCTAGGAAGAAAAGCTTTCTTTCAATGACAAAAAAATAAAAATAAAATAAAAAAATGCTGGCTTCCTGGTCAAGAAAGTGAATGTAGTGACTATAGCATGCAGCCATTTTCATAGAAGCTGAAAGCCATTTTCATAGAAGCAGCTCCAGAAATCTTTTCAGTATCAGCCTGAATGTGTACTTTGTTTGGAAAACATTTCCCTAATCATCAAAGTGCTGCTTTATCAAACAATCATAGCAATTAGTGTATGCCAGATAGAGACAGCTGTGAAGATTTTTTTTTCCCATTTCTCTGAACATCCTTTCTTTGATTCACTGAATTGACTTCAAATTTCTAGCCTTTAACTTGAAGCTCTTTCAAACAGACACAGCCCTTACATATCTATCAACTATTAACACTGCTGCACTGTCTGTAGAGCAATAGCAAGGCCTCACTGCTCATACATCCACTCCTCTCCCAAACACTCATGCTTTCTTTACCCCCATCCTCAGACTGGTGAAGGTCTATAAGGCTCTCATTGCAGGAGCAATTTCTACTGTAATATCTGACTAGAAATAAGTTAGCATAGTAAGTTAGCATAACAAGGCCACAAGAAGTTCAATATTTAAACATTTATGTAATAACATAAACACAGATAAAAAGTTCTATTTATCTATGAGCCGCTTCCCTCTCTCCTCCCTTATTTGAGGATGTTTTCACATCACAAGTTTTTTTAGAATGGAATCCATATTGTTGTCCCACTTCTACAGCATCTAGTATCACTGGGCCTCAATCCTCATTTGAGCACTTGGACTTAATGGCTGGTAAATCATAAGAATGGTAGAACATGTAAGTTTATGTTTAATCAAACTGTTGACTACAATATGTCAATTTATTATTATTATTATTATTATTATTATTTTATTTTATTTTTTTCTGAGACAGTCTCGAATATAAAAGAGACAGGTTCTTTAGCCTTAAGTGAATTTGGAAGAACAATTAAGAAAGCCCCTCAAAAGAGATACAATACAAGAATACTTAATCCAAGAAGATGAGTCCTTTAAGAATATACTGTGATGTACGTTGGCTATACCACAGCTGTTACAGTACAGGAAGTGAAGTTTCACATCATTAGTTTCACATGAACAAATCAACAAATTTGTAAAAAGCACTGAGTTCAGCCAGTATCAATTTAAATTAAATTTGTGCCTTAAAACTGATTACAAAGAACACTAAAATAGTATTGAACTGTTGAAAATACTGTTAAAATACTGCTAAAACACTATTGGACTGTTTTATTCTCGCTTTTAATGTAATGGGAGAGAGAAAATTTGCATAGTATTAAGCACTTTCTTTAGGATGATCAACACTGTTTTGTGTGATTACGAAGCTAGAAGTGGAAGCTTGTTGGATACAAATGGTGATTATCCTTCACTTACTGTCAGGTAAGATATTAAAAATATTAATATTAAAAATATAGATTATTCTGTCAGAACTGACTCAAATTCTTTGGGCATACAAAGTACCCCTAAATTAAATGATGTTCATGCGATATTTCATATTTGACTCTTCAGCAATAGTTTGATGGCACTGAATGGAAGCGTAAATAATTCTTAAAAAAATGGTGAGCTTCATGAGTTGCTAGAAACAATGTTATGTTTAGGAACAAAACTCCAAATTCATTTCACCTAACTGTAAGTATCAGCTTGGGAATGAAATTACCACAGGTAATTCAAATGTGTAATGGAGAGGAAAGGACCTCCTGCGGGGGATTCAAGTTTAGGGGCATTTTCTGTGGTGTTCCCCTCTCTGTTGCCTGTGAATGAGTTTGAAGTGAGAGCTTTTGTACGAAGTTCATCAGAAAAACACCTGGTCCATCGCATTGGTAGCATGAACCAAGGTTCATGTTCAGACCTAGAAACTAGGTGTTTCAGAGGAAATGAATAAGCTGAGGATGGGAATAAAGAAACTGGCAGAACTTGTAAAAGAAATTATCACAAATATATATATATATAAAGGTTGTGATTTAGATTTTTAGATGTATCTAATAAACTTGACAGTCTCACTGTACAACTTGAAAGGAAAATAATTTCTGTGAGAAACATGGTACTTAGTAAGGACCTTAAACACTGAGATATGCAAATCAGTCACTGCTTTACCAGGCCTATTTCCCATATACCTGAAACACTGACACACCAAAGTGTTTATATTTTTGGGTGGCATGCATTTAGTCATCTTTTGCCATATTTTGTAGAATATTCTTCTAATTTGTCTGAAGCCTCTTTCTGACTTTGCTATAACGTTCTATATCTGCCTTATTTGAAATATGAAGGGCAGCAATCAAGTTGTCACCATCAACACTAGCTGCTGGGCATATTCAGAACAATCTGCAAATCCTTACAAACTGAGACATCAATCACCAAGCCCAAAGTAAAAATAAGCGGACTGGTTAGACAGGTGACAGCTCCAGTGCTTTGCAGCCATCTTTAGTATAAGACAGTCTGCTAAACAAGGTAGCTCATAGCTCAAGAGAGGATTTACCGGAGAGGTTTCAGTGATTACAGCCAACAAGCAACACCCTTTTGCAGAGTACATATCCATTTTATTAAGGCTGCATGTAGACCTCTCATTTGCTATAAGCCTTCCCACTTATGTCAAGTTATTAAGCAGCAACCAAAATTCCTTAATGTTGTCTGTCCCTATAAACTATGGCTGTAGTTACAGCCACGTCATTCAATTCCTAAAACGAAGAAAAGTAACACATGGGCAGGTTGCAATACTTAAGAGAAACTTTCCCAAAATGATGTATGAAATGCATATGCATAAGTATGAGAACACTTTATTGAACATCTCTTTTTTAGAATGGGTGAGTTACTTGCTTTCAGAAATCTTGTATCTTTAAGTATATACGTAGTCCCTGGATTGTCACCCTTCTCTTCAGAAAAAAATGTGAGAACAAATGGAGAAGGAGGGAGGCTAATGCTGGGGCTGAATGTGGATGCTGTATAAATCTGTGGCGAGATGTTGTTGAGATAGTGGAGCATTTTCAATATATGTGCACATACATCAATTGCCCACCAACTTGTTAAAATATTGTGTGTACATACTGAGTAACTGCCATATATTCGGTAAACTAATTCATTGAAATAGGCCAGGGCAATGATTCATTTCAGTATCTTTACTATCTGTAGCACTGAGCTGAAAGATTATATAGAATATATATCAAAGTGAAACATGTCTCCTTCATAGAGATATCTCGATTTCCTATGTAGATGGCTCTTTTCAGTATTATCTTTGCATGCCCATCACTCCTCATCAGCACTTCTCAGGGACTTTCAATAATTGTATCACCAATCTGTTTCAAAAATCAAAAAAGGATGCTCTGCCCCGCGCCCCCCCCCAATAAAGCAGACTGAGATCCATCACCCTTATCAGGACTATGTCTTTACTAGTTTTTGAAGTAGCCTCATAAGATTTAAATAATGTAGCTTGGAACACAGATGTATAATCTGTAATAATAAAAATAACATTAATAATAAGTACTTGAAATGAAAGTGTCTTCCCAAATAAAAGTTCCGTACTACAGTAAGTTTAATCTCAACTAATATTAGGCATCTGAAAATTAGGTGGTTAAAAAACTAGATGGTTCATCTCCCCTTAATTAAGGAACCTCTACAGGGTGAATCATTTTACATAAACATCTCAGAAAAGTGAAAGGAAGTATCCTCAAGAAGTATTTATCTCTACCATCTGGCTACCGTAGAAGCTCAGGCAACTAGCTCAGACGAGACACCAACCTTGTAACTGGCTATAATAAAGTAAGATGAATTCTATTGTGATCAGAGGCTCCATACGGTCGTTGAGAATATCTGACACTAAGTCCTCACATGTGTTTTGTCTGTTCTCTACCTCCAGCAGAGTCCTCCATGGATACCTAGTTTGAAAGCTATCATTCATATTGCATCATTTTTCAATAACTGCAAATATTACAGGACAGAAGTAACATATTTTTATCAAATACTCTTTGTTCTATACCCCCACTCTATGTTGACACCAGACTTCACTGATCTGTGATGCAGCAAAAATAGCTACAGGCACTCTTGAACTTCACCAATATATATATATTTTTTTGACTTCTAAGTTATCTGCAGACAGAAAAAAGCAGTCCTAAAGAGCCTATCCCTTGTGCTCCCCATCTTCTCCTCATGCTGAATGTTTATCACATGCACTTAATCCTGACTTAACAGCAGTATTCAGCTATTAGGACCTAATATTACTAAACTTGAAAAGAAAGATTTAATTAAAGAAATACAACATTTCAGAACAATGACCTACAGGGACTGGAATCTTCTTGTGTGTATAACAGGACAGAGAAGACAAATACAGATTGGCGATTCAGATTGTGAGCAGATTTTTACTATGCACATTTCTACTGCCAAAAGTCATTTATGGGTGGGACAGAAGGAGCCTCAATTTTAATCTTTGGAGCCATGAATTTGAACAATTCTCTATGCTGAATTTATGAGCTGTTTTACTTATCAGTATTTCCTCAGAGTTTTCATGCAGTCAGATTGATTACCCTTTCCTCATACTGTTTGTGCATGCTTCAGTTTGGCTATACAGTGCAGAAATGGACATGAACTGCATACTGTACCATACAAGGAAAGCAAAGGCAGTGACATGCCAATCATGCTTCTTATTTTTTTGTATGAAAACACAAAATGATATCACTCATAATAAAAATCTGTATTTCCAAATACTTGAACAACAAGCATAACCTAAATATTTGGGGATTTTTTAATAATCTAAATGCCATAGATCATCTAAACAGACAGAATAAAAGAAAACAAACATACAAACAACAACAACAACAACAAAAAACAACAGAGAGATAGGAAGTCTTATGTTTTCTTGTAACATGCTTGCTTTTCATAAAACAATTCATTCTGAATGGCTTCAGTGCCCAAATATCTCTCTATATATTTTTTTCATTTACGTATCTACAATTGACATATCCACAATTTACATATAGATAATTTCCATGAATATAATGAATATAAGTCTCAGATTACCTGATTATAAGAAAATACTAGTCAACTGGCATAAAATAACTCAGGGTAACAAAATTACCTCTTGTTGCCAAAAATGAGGCCTTTGTCCTGGACCTACAATGCAATCCATTTTATATGAATATCCTTCCCCAAATAGTGCTAGGGACACGGGCATAAACTGCAGCTCTGCACACAGGCACTGAGATGCTCATGGAATAATGGCTCTGAAAGATCCTACATTGATACATCTACTCACAGACAAACCAATTCCCCCAATTAGCAGCACTAGCAATGGCAATTTGCTCAAGTTTACCTGTAAGACCTCTTAAAAAAAAAAAAAAAAAAAAGTCTTGCCAAGATATTAATCAGATTTCTCTAAAAATAACTTAACTCTGTGGTAAGCATGATGGTTACTAACAAACTGCTGGATGGATTTCTCAAAAGAAAGCTAGGAAGAAAACTGAGTGTAGAGATTTTAATCATGTATATTTTGGAGTTCTGGTTTTGATTGAGCCTGGAGTACTCCAAGAACATCTATGAAGCATTTCAAAGTGAATAAATATAAAAACATGAAATCAAGTTTGTTTGTTTGTTTCTTTGTTTGTTTTCACAATAACAGAATATGCTTTTTCACTATTATATTTTACTTTCCTATATAATCATGACATTAGCTACACTTTAGTACAGCATGAGTAATGAGAATGGGTTACAGCCATAACACCCTCCAAGACAGGATGCAGTTTGTTTGTTTAAAAAATACCATGCTGGTCTGTGGAAGAAGCAATCAGTATCCAAGCCTGGATGGATTGAAATTCTATCTTGTGATAATGTAAGAAATTAGGAATTTTCTAGCCACAGTGAAATGGGATGATATCCTGACTCCAGTAAGTAAATGGAGAAACTCACACTGATTTCACAAGAACACAGTGAGTTCCGATTTTGAAGGGCAGATTTTGGCACAATTGTAAAATAAGACATTTAGAAATGATCAAGCTAACAAAGTGCATCTCGCTAAAGGACATTGGGGATATGATAAAAGTAGAGAGGTGCAGAAGTGTGTGAATACTGGGTAACAAATTGTAGTCTGTTCAGAAACTGACTCCTCAACAGCTTAAACATCTTATCTACCTTCTCTGCACTCACCTACAAATATGATACAATACAGTGGCTTCAGAAGGATCTGTAACAACACATAGATTTGCTGTATTAACGTTTTCAATCATGTCCAATCTGTGTTCTGCTTCTCTGAAAGTATAATGGAACACCAATGCTTGGCAGACTGTAGCACATCTGAAAGTATCCTAAAAGCAACGACAGAATGAAATTAAGCAGTGGAGCACAGAAGCAATACAATACTTGTGAAGAATAGAAACCTTTATATAACCATTAAGGGGAAAAGCCCTGCAACTGCACTCAAATGAAGATATCAGTATGATCTGTCAAACTAAAAAGAATTGTGAAGTAATTGTGAAGTAATATTGCCTCAAATCAACACCTAAAATTTTATCAAAAAAATTTAAAATATCATTCTTGCAAGACTTATTAAGACAATCAGCCTAATTAAGAGCCTAAATTCTGTCTTCAGTTCATCAGAATGGGTTAACGACTGGATCTACATAGAATTTTGCAAGAAATAGTCTGAATTACAAAGATAGTTTGCTACTACAGCAGGAACCAATATTTATCACCCAAAAGTCAAATTCTTGGATATGCCATTGATTTATGGCTTGATCAGGATACATGTTATTTCTTTCTAATCCATTAAGACAAAACACTTGTTTATGTTGTAATCATGTTGTGAATCACAGCTTACTGTGTGCAAAGGCTGTTGAGATCCTTAAAGATATGTATACAACCAAGTGAAAATTACTGTTGAAAATCCTGTCTTTATTGTCAACCAAGCTGAAATTTTTAATGTGAAATGAAGGAAACATTTGTCCCTTTGGACTGAAATGTGACCACTATCACTCTGCCTTTGTTGGCATTTATATCAGTATTTCACAATGAGATCTTACATTTTCTCTCATTAAATGAGATCATCTCTAGTGTTCAGGAGAAAAGGGATCAAATTTTCCGTACATGCAAATATGTCCCTAATCCCCTTGCTTTTAGGGAGTCTGAGTTCTCCAGTATCTCTTTTGCTGATCTGAAGCTCCTGTATTATATTATTTCTCTGTTGCCAAATTCCGTTTAAGTATTTGTATTTATTTATTTATTTTTGAATCACATTGTTTGTTCTGACACACTAGTTCCAAATATGCTCACTCTTGTGCACTTCCTTCTATGAAACTTTGCTTGGTTTGGGTTTTCAGCTTCCCTTGGGACTCTGCACCTTCTCTGCACCATGCCCACAGAGGAGTGAGCATAACCCAGACAAACTCCGCATTGACAGTACAGCACCCTAGCTGGCAATCCATGTTTTACTTTCCACACATTTTTCTTTTAATCTCCACTCCCCTCTGCTAATATCTTATCTTATAGGCCCAAACTCTTGAAGACTGTGACTGATATAGCTGGCCTAGACTGGGAGGGCTTCTTTGCCTTCTCTCTTTGCTGATTCAAGCACCAACCCATTGTGGACAGCGAGCTGAAGAAACCTTGTTCTTGCTCAAGAGCAGTCAGTACCTGAAAGTTTTGCTAACTAGAACATATTCAAAGAAAAGGAAGCGATGATAATATTGTCCATGACTGGCTGTCAGTCACACATAGTTTCTCTGCTGAGTACCCTGCTTATTAGGTTTCAGCTAATAATACAGAAATTTAGGTGAAGTACAAAACAGCAAAGTTATTGGAGTTATTCTCTTCTTACCTTTGTCAGGATCACATATTTCCACAGGACAAATACAAGTTTTATATTAAATGGCTTCTACTTATGTCTTATTACAAGCAAGAACAAAGAATATATGCATTATTAAATTGTCAGACAGGAAGCTGTTAACATCAGTAACAGATTATGGGGCGGGGGGGGAAAAAGCACGGTTTTATTTAAGGTCATTCAAGTAACATCAGCAACACATTAAAAAATAGGTAATTGTTCCTTTTATATTAAAAAAGAAAAAAATGAAATAGTGCTTAGCCACCAAAAATTTTTATTTTCAAATAATGGCATTAGTACCATTTTACATGTAAAATGATTTCAAGGAAATACTTGATAGAAACCAGAAGTGAAACTAGTTTGTGGCTTCTCATGGTAGTTGCTAGGCCCTACTCCTGTTCAGAAGCATTTCAAAAGCAAACCTGAACCTGCAGCTTTCAAGCTTTCAGATTTGTGCTGCTCCTTCATGAGAAACAGACTCCCTCAATTTTTCCTTCCAGCACACTGTCTGTGGCTGTTAAGCTGGCCAGCAATGACTAAAGCAGGCAGACCGATCAGCTGAGGATATTTCTAAACTCCTTTTGAACTTTTATTTGTTATTTCACATTCTTATTTAATGCCTATTTATTTCCACTACAGAGACAGCTTACAAAAAAAAAAAAAAAAAAAAAAAAAAAAAAAGTTTAGAAAAAGAAGGAAAACAGCCTGTTTACTGCCTAGATGTGGTGCCAGGAAATCCCATTGTTGTAGTGGTGAGTAAAAGTCCTGCACCCTGACTTATGTCTTACTCACCCTAAATCATGTACGAGCCAAGCAGCCTTTTGTGATTAATGAAAGTGGTCAAATGTTTTACAACACTTGCTAGGAAGTCATCTTTCTGTGCATGACCACTTGATTACTAAGTCGTGCTGGTTTTACACATGCCCTCTAAATCAAATCCTGATACACAACAGGAAGCCTTCACTGCCAAATCTTTTGGAGTTTAACACAGCATCAACATGATACAAAGCCAGGTGTTAAAATTGTCAAAGGCAGATATTTTGAAATGGAAAACATAAGAAAGGGGTCAACATCTATTTTTGTTCTACCTTTTCCAACTTGCTGCAATTCACTCATGTTTTGGGGAGTTTCACCTCGATAAAATATTTTAAACTAGTGTTGAGAGATCATACAATGATGAAATTCTTTCCACTGTATTAGGATCAGAGGGGAAAGACAGTAAAGGAGGATTTACAGGAAAATAAACATAACTAAATAGATAAGTAAGACCAAATGTCACACTGAAAATAGGTTAGGACAAAGCTAATATTATACTTGCTTAACTTTCCTTATGTTTTATGCAGAGTTAGTACAGACATTTAAATGCTGGCACCTTCTCAGTTTGTATACCCCAAAATACTATGATCCTGCCCTAACCACTTTAAAATTATTCTTTCCTTTGATTTTCTTATTTTCCAAGTTCTCTCAACCTGGTTTACACAGAACATACAAAAGAGCCATCAGAAATCTGCACATCTTACACTGAAGAACTATCCCTTTGCATTTACCAGACAAAACACTCTGCATTCCTTTTCTGAATTTTAAGTAAGTTATGCTATCTTTCAGCCAAAGTTCTGCTGCCAGTAAAAACAAAAAAGTGAGGTTTGTGACCTTAAAAACATCACGGACAAGTGAAGATTCGCACAAAATATTCCACTAGTAGGTTTGAGAATAGATAGATGCTCCCTCCTCTCCCAGCTTAATCCCCAAACACCCCAGCTGTCAAAAGGCTATTGTTAAAGCATGGGCTTCCTCCAAGACCACATCCTGTGAATCAGGTCAAAGTGAAACAGAGTTGCTTTAAATGAACTACTCTTTGCATGCTTTGTATGCAACTGTAAGAAAAGCTATGCAACTAAAAAAATTAGTGTACTAGAGAAAAAAAGACTTGATCCAGGCTAGAATTAACACAAAGTAAAAAAAGCTAGTGGTTTTCTTTTGCAACTGATGCCCTTATTATTTTGTAAATAGAAGATTTTCTGTTACAAAGACACTAGACAGTGCATACAAAAGAAGAAAGTAAGACCCCCCCAAATCTTCTCTTCTTAATAAAGGGGCATGGTTTATTCCGTAACTATTTATAATTTCAACACCATGTTTACTAAGTGAAAAGCCTATGAAGAGAATTACACAAAGACCTTTTGATGAGTGTTATACCACTCTACAAAGGGGACAATATAATTTGCATCTCCAATAAATTGTGCCAAAATCTGTGTTGATCAGATATATCAAAATCAAAAACTGTGGCTACTGGAGTAAAATTCCAGCTCAAGCTCCGAGATGGGCCCAAACTGATGCTTGCCACTGACTTCAGGATAAAGAGAGCCAAAATTCTCCTTGTGAGGTAAGCAGGAAAAATATCTCATCTGTTTGTGTCATTCTTAACTGACTCCTCTGCAAAGACAAAGATTGCTCTTGTGGTTATGATGTGAAGGCTGGGACTCAAGATATGTATGATTTGAGATTCAGAGTCGTGCCACAAAGTCCTAGCTTGAGTGTGGGAAAATAATCCATTTCTCCTTTAATCTCCTCTCTACCTCTGTACCATGGGGATAATATATTTTTTTTTTTTTCCATTCTCCCACACTGCAACACAGTCATATGTCCTTATAGGTCTGCGACTAACTTCTACTGTGTGCATCAGTACATGTTACAATAAGGACCAACCAATATAGTAAACGTTTCCAGGTTCAAGGTCTGGTTGAAACTGAAAAAAATCACAGAGAGGACATGAGAATATGTTTTTACTTGAAGAAAAATGTGTGTTTCATATGAATTGAACTTCATAATCTTAGGGGAACCCCTCATTCTGCTGTGTGCTTTGGGATGCTCCTGGATGCTAGGTAGCAGACTGAACAGCCCCTGTGAAATGCAACAGGCTGAAAAATTCACTGAAGTGATTTTGAAGGGTCTCAGAGCTCTAAATTGAATTGTGTACACAAGCCTTGTAGGATCCCTGTTACAGAGCACAGAATTGAGTCCCTGAGTCCCTCTACTGCCAGACCTTGCAGGATCTTGAGGCTTGAGGGCACTCCAATGCTAATATCCTATATGCCAGGGAAAGAAGTGTTTCTGAGGAAGCAACTAGCTCGTTGGTCTCTGATGATACCTATCCGTGCTTTTGGGAAACTTAACAGGAACCATACTATTTCAGTGAAATACCTCTGGAAACACCCATACTATACAATGGCATTTTCTGTAAGGTAGAAAAGCTGTCTTCAAATGGAGAAGACAGCTTGATGACACTGTGGGCCACGGGATTGTCCCCTCAGATTCACAGAGTAGCAGTTTCATTACCCCAGACCTGCATTCAGATAAATCGATGAATGAGAAAAGAGAAAGAGAAGACCTTCAGGAGAGCCATCTAGTCTTTTGCACAGTGAAGGGTACGTGCTAATAATGCTATGAATGGCAGGTGTACACATGCTTGGTTTTTAAAATCCTCCAGTGACAGAGATGGTATACCTTCTGAATGCAAAGTGTTCCTCTGTTTAACTACTATTATTGCTGGAAAGTTTTACTAAAGCCTAAGTAAAACCTCCTGGGGTATAATATAAGCCCATTATTTTTATCTAGAGATGGAGACCACTTATCTCCATTTATGGTCACAGAGAACAGATTACCCTGAGAGGCCACATTTATTAGCTCTGGTGTTGTACCAAGCTAATGCTGATGGGTTGCTTCAGGTTCTGGAGCTCTGCTGGTTTCACATGTTCTGAGATCTGTGCATACACACTCAGACACACTCCCACTTTCAAGAAAAAAAGATGTTTTTAATGCATTTTTATTTTTGGTCAGGAAATCCCCAAGCAGCTTCCCTAAGCACAGATGCAATATAAAAGAGTAAAAGTAATTGTTTTTCTGCTGATGCCTACTATCAGTTCTCAGCACACAAACTTTTATGAAATATGCTGAGTTCTTAGTTCTTCTTTTGTGTGAGAAATAAAACAAAAGCAGTAGAAAGGTAGGCAGAGGTCTTAAACCTGGGTCAGTAAATAACCTCTTATACATAATCCCAATTACAAATTACAAACAAAAAGCATCTTTCAACCCACAGTCAGTACAATCTGTTCATAAATACAAAATCTTTGAGAGTTACATAGTTGTCTTACTGTACATTTATATCAACTATGTGAAAACATGGTTGGTGCAGATGATTAGAGAATAATCCTAACACTAAAGTTGTTTCCAAGCTCATGCAGCATGAGGCTCTTAAATCAGTTATAATAGAGCATAGACAGATGGTGCTGGATTCACCAAGCACATTAAAGATGTTGTTATCTGTTTGATAAAGAAATAATTCAGAGAACAAGGCAAGAAGCTGAAACTGCTGACAATCTGAACTCCTTCCAATTGTCCTGGTTTCACTGGGCCAATGTGAATTTCAAACACACATAGTCCCAGGTGTCAGCAGTGCCGACTGAAATTTCTGGCAGCTAGTTCAGTGCTTTTCAAACAATGCTGGCTTCCCAGCACTAGCGGTCACTATGGGGAGAAGATGGGCGGTCTCTGGCTGCTTCTGCTGTCCTCTTTGTTGCTTTGGCTGTAGTGCTATAAATGAAATACTCGGCACAATGTGCAGCCTCCTTTCTTGCCAACCCACAAGGCAGACATCTCCAGTGCACTAGCACTGGGAAAAGGAAGGGTATGACAAAGTGGGGAAATAAACTCATTTATTTATGTTCCCTAGACTCAGTATGTCAAGAAACTTGGTAAAGCTTGGCCCTGCAAGACCAGACAAAAAGGTATCCAAGAAATTGAAAGGTCAAAGAGATGTGGGATTGCAACATATGCCGTGCTTCAGAGAGTTGGGAGTGGTGGGAAATGGTCTCACAGAACTTAAGTAAATGGTGAGGAAGAGTTAGACGAGGAAAGACAGAGATATCAGAGTTGTTCATGGCACGCATCTGGTTTTCCAATGTGCATAGTACTCCCGTTGGCATGAACAGTAGCTCCAATCTTGCGCAGAAAGCAAAAATATTTGTCTTAAGATCTGTCTGGATAAAGAAGCCTCGTCATCCTCCAAGTCTGGTATCTGGTGATGGACAGGAGTTACCACATCACTGACAAACTGCTGACTGTTGATGAAGGAAAAATGGGAGGTTTCCATGCTCATTCCAGTGTCCTACTGCAACAGTGTTGGCTGAATGACTCTGGAAGCCCTCAGATCAAGACTAAGATGCAGTAGTATGATCCTAAATGGAATTGGCTTCAGGAGTCACCTTAACAGCAGCAGTATGCCTAATCACACCAAATCATTTAGCTTTGTTTTGTGGCACGGACTTTAAATTTTATTTTAGATTATTGTAATGAAGTTTTCTTGGTACAACTACTTCAGACCCCAATCTTTGTTGGCCATATTCCCCACGTACAGTACATCTAATCTGCTCTGTTCATCTGCTACAAAGACCACTTCCCCAACCCAACTGCTCAAATTTCCATGCTCTACAGAAGAAACTACTCATGCGTCATTACTCAGATGGACACATCATATTTTTTGGCATTTCTTTTAGAAGACCTTGTAACAGATCCATTTCCTGTCTCAAAATTAGACTGTTTTGTGATGAGCTTGGTGGGACCGTACCCCTTTAAGAAAGATGACAAATTGCTAACTATATATTTTCTGGATGCCAGTATGCCACATTACAAGAATCGTAACATAAACCCTAAAAACTGATGCATCTAGAAAAGTTTTAGGTTTACATACATTAACTGGATCAGCTGTCAAGCCTGACTAACACTTTCCAGTAAGGAATAATGATACAAAAAAATGTTGCAGTGACAGAAGAACCTGATTTGTGGATACAGAGAAAAATTAGTCACATGTAGAAGCCTGTAAAGATGTCTGCCAAGAGGAAGGAAAAGGCAGATAAAGCAGACAGCAACAAACAGATAGCACAGACAGAGAGAAACTGAAAACAAGAAATATATAGATATATATAAGTTAATATTACAGCACAGGAATTAATTAATTCAGGAAAGAAAGCTAAAATCTTGTCTTTGGAGTCTTATAACCAAAACACTACAATTAATATATCAGATTCAGCTAAGAGAAAATTCAGTTTGTAAGCTTAAGTGATGCTGCAGTGCTCTTGAAAGAAAAGTTTGATGATGGGAGGAAAACCTGGGGACCATGTAGCAGAGCACTACAATGAGCAGCCCTGGGCAGCTAGGCCAGAAGACTGGCGTGATTAGCAGGGGTGCCAGCTCCCAGCAGGGGTGCCAGCTGAATATCGGCACAGCTTTGTGCCAGAGAGGATTTGTGACGGTGTCCTTGCAACCACAGTATGAATTGTGTGAGGGCAGCTGTAAGCAACCTTGTTCACCTGGAGTGAAATGCTATTGCCATTATGCTACAGGTCAGTATAGTACAAAATTACCATTAGTGACTAAAAGAAGTAGTCTTTGAAAATAAACTCTTTCTACATCCCCTTGTTTTTAAGCCATTGCTTAACTTACTTTTTCACAGTATAATTGGTATTTTTTTTTCATTTTGTTACTTTTTAATAGAACATCCTAAAACATTAAGAGTATCACAAGGCAGCCTGGCACGATCTGATAATTTTGGTCTCATTAATTTAGCAAGCAGTATGAAAGTATAGACACAGAAATATAAAATAATACTCCACATATATTTAGAAAAATATTATAGAACATATTGGTATTTTCAGAAGTGGGTTTGCATTTAAAAAAAAAAAACCCTATGGTTGAACTGAACAGCAAAACTCCATCTGCTTCAAGGAGAGCCAGTATTTCACCTCATGAATCCAGCAGCTGGATTCCTTTCCTGTGTACATATATAGGAATAAACTTTTGTCTATATGATACTCAGGGAAGAAGAATGTGCTCTGAATGCTTGTGTTCAAATATTTTGCATGACTATTCACATTGTAAGTGTTCTTGCAGTCAGTTTAAACATTAGCAGGCTTAGTAAGAAAGCAGATGGACTTGTATTTGACTTACATATCAAAGCACAAATTAGGAGAATTGTGAACAAAAGTGTATTTGAATAAACTACATATAAAATAATTTAAATTGTTAGCACCTTATTTACTTTCCTAGGTTTAACTATATTCTAGCCAATTTAAAAGAAGAAAAAAAAAAAAAAAAAAAAAAAAGCTGAATATAATCACCTCAAATCTTCTCTATCACAGAATTTTTATTAAAATAATATCACTTTATCAAACTTCAAACTGCATCACATCCACAGAAAGACCCCAAGACTACATGTGCAGAAGCAGAAAAATCATGTTAGAAGGGAGAAATGCCTAGGGAAAAAAGAACTGATGTTTGCAGCTGTATTCTTAGCCAGCCCTGGCAATGTAGTTGTGTGAGAAAGCCAACACAAGTGTCAAAAGTCTCAAACAATCAGGTGTGGTGAGACTCAATGCCATAGAGGAAACAGCTGGGTGGCAATGACCTACTGTATTGACTTGTATAACCCAAATTTATCTTGGAATCCTTAGCACATATAGATAGCAACAGGATGTGTCACAGAGGTTACATGTGTCAATCTATATGCCTTCCAAACAGGATGAGAAAACTGGCGGTCTGCAGTGCAGCATGTGTAAAATATAGAAGAAAGCAAAGTTAAAGCCTGCAATCCAGCAGCCACGGGCAAGTGTTAACCAGATGATTAATTCATATGTTCCATTGTCTTTTGCAGATAGATATTCATAATTTTTTCTCTCAAAAAGCAGTGATGCCTTATATCTAGTGATAAAACACAAGCATATAAGCCATATAAAACAGAAGCAGATTTTACTTTCATTTGGAAATTCTGATTAGGTATTCATTACATTTTGATTGAAAGACCTTTTTATCTGATCACCATTATAATGGAAACATTCCTAATATACAGCACAGTATACCACAGAGCCATGTAGGGATATCATCTTTGATTAATATCTTTGCTAATCAGCCAGAGTCCTATGGACACTCACATATGGTTAAGCTTTAGGACGTGAGCAGATGCAGAAGCTGCATCTGCTCAGCAAACCTGAAGGGACATCAACACGAACAACCCATTCAAATTTGTGCTTAGAACTACTTAGATAATCTAGACAAACTACTGAGGGGAACAGGCAATGCGAATCAGGGAGGTATGTATCTCTATCACTGATGAAAGAAAATATCATTCAGTAATTTAGGCAGATAATTTGAAGTTTATTAGTGACAAAAGCCTAAAAACAGATTTCTTCACCACCCACCCACCTCATAGCCCACCTCATAGTATGAGTAGCTCATACTTTGCAAAAAATGCTTTCATGAAATGTTTATAAAGGTGAAAGAGCATCCTTCATAAAAGTATGCCTGGAAGGAAACTGGTCAAGGGCCTCTACTAAGCTTTGCTGGGAGTGTCAAGACTTATAAAGCGGAATACAGAAAAGCTGCAGAGGTTAGTAAGCTATTGAACGGTCAACACTTCTACAAGTCCAGGTGGCCAGGGGAGGTTTTCAGGCCACTGTGTGCAAAAACTGACCTTAATCTTTATGTCTTTATGGATCATCTTTTAAATGTGCTTAGCTGCCTCCATTGAGAAGAAAGAGACAGATCTAATGTCTAGTATTTTTTCTTAAAACAAACAAACAAACAAAACAACACAACAAACAAACAAACAAAAACAAACAAACAAACAACAACAACAAAAAAACAGCCTCTAAGTTTAAAAGAATCCTCAAACCCATGAAACATGAAATTGCCAAATTGAAATCACCATTTGGGTCCATCCAGACTGTTACTTTACTCACTAGTGCTTCAGTAGTACTCGGGACCAGATGCCCTGGGAGGAAATGTGGAACATAAGAGGAACTGACTCCCAGTAGGTCTTATTCTAATCACTAATAGTGGTTTAAACACTGAAGCAAGATGTTATATCTTCCTCTACAACTTTTTTTTAAAGAATCAATAAATGTCTCAGAAGGCAGTGTAACCTGTTTTCTTTTTTCTTCTGAAAATAGTACATGCAAATCTAAAATATGTGCAATTTAATTATAAAGAATATTTTTTATTAAAAATAAACAAGTAAGCAGGAATTATATTGTGTTGAAAAGTTTTCTTCTTATTTTCATGTTGCACTCATGTCATAGAAGAGGGTTGTTCTTCACTTTTGGTAATCAAGAGATGAACAGTCTGCTCATTCTCTATATTTCTATAGAGCACCTTTGAGACCTACAGTTCATCATCTTTGAAAGGCAGAGAGAGGTGATAAAGAGAACTCTGAGAGAAAAATTAAGTGACATGACCAATATCCTATGGGAAATATGTGGCAGGGATTAAAAAGGAAACCAAATGTTCAGGATCTCAACCCTATGCTTTAATCACAAAAGCAACTTTCTTCACTAATACTGAATTAACCTAGTAACTAAAAACAAAGGAAAACCAAGTACATGTATTATATCTATCTCAACACTCTTACAGCTGTTATTACACTTAATTGTCCTTAGATTAATTATGAAGCAACTACAAATATATGTTTAATGACAGTTTGGAAATCAGTTCCACAAACCAAAAGTACTAGAAAAGCAAGGGAAGGTAACCTCACATAACACTGCTTGCTGAAGCTGCAAAACTACACATGCAGCCATAATGTACTGAAAGTTCTACAGGAATATATACGAATGACAAGAAGGGACTTAATACTCATGTTCAAAACATGAAAAATGTTTTCAACTACAGCAGAAAGACTAAAAGAAAATCAAACAGAAGTTTTTTTTAATGATTAAGAGTCAAAGAGTACCCCCTTACAAAAAATAAAAAATAAACAAACAACAACAACAAAAAACCTTAAGCAGTCTAAAAGTGTCTTGGCATCCTACTTCAGACTTTTTTTTTTAATATATATATAATTTAATCACAATGAATCAGAGCTATATGGGGGCTAGCAAGAAGTTAATTTGCAGAAGAGAAAAACACAGGGACGTTTCACTGGGAAGCTGTTTTTCTTGTTCAGCAGTTCTGCAAGTGTAGCCGGATAATTTGAAAAGTGAAAAGAAAATCAATTAGTTGTTTTTATTTTAAAAGTGCCTCCCTGTGGGAATAGGTGTGGGCGTGAGAGCTCTTTTTAAACTTCATAATACAACATGAAGCAGCCAATTCCTTTAATTCCTTTTTTTTTTTTTAATTCTGTCATTTCATTGCTCTGTTTATTGGGTGCTGGGATGATTATTTTCTACTTGTGATTCTACTGATCCTTATCAAAACGTTCTGTGAAGTTTATTCTATCAGTAGCTTAGCATTAATATTTAAAAAACAGAAAATTTATTCAAACAACAACACTGAGCAACCCCAAATTTACAAAGCTGCTATGTAAGTTCACTGGTGACAGAAAAAGTCTATCATTTACCCAAGTTCCACATGCACCAGGTTTCTATAAGATTTTGTCTAAGCAAATCAACATTTTCTGAGAATTCAGATCTGAAGGTAAAGTTTACAACTAACCTTGCTATCTTCAGTCTCCTGGGTTTTTCCTTGAAGTGCTCTCCTCTCTCCAAAATCACAGGTTGACTTTAACGTGAGCTGACAAGAAAGCATCGAGCTCTCTGCCCCAGCAAGCTCCAAGGACTTTGGTGAGTACTGCTGTGAGCCGGTGGGGCCAAGGTTTGGTATCGGGAGGGCAGTATGAACAGGCTTTGACCCTACGGCTGGCTGTCTTAGCTTGGAGGCAACCCCAAGCACAGGCATGGCTTCTATAAATGTTATCTTCTTTCTGCCAAAGAAAATGCTCCTGACCTCAGTCTGGTAGACTCCAGCTTCAGCAATTCCAGAACAAATACTTTAAACAAAAGTAGCAGTCATCTTTTCAAAAACTCCTTAAAACAATAATATTACGAGTTTCATGAGGAAGCAAAACTTCTTCATCTCTGCCCTTCTCCCTCACAGACACTCACACGCGCTGCTTGGTGAGTCAGTGGCTCCGTAAGACTAAACACTCCTTTGGGGCGTGAACTTTTCTTGAAGGTAACTGCCACAAAGCTGCCTGTCTGGGATTAAAGAACTCATAAATTTGCTTTCTCTTCTTCCTACAGCATTCCAGGTCTGCGCGTTAAATGAATGAAGGATGGGAGAGAAGGAAGGAGAGAGGAGATGAAATCTCTCCCTACTCCAACTGTCAAAACAGCTCTGAGACCACAACACTGGAAGCAGAGACCTCTTCCTGACTACATAAATAACCAGCCCACATCTTAAAAAAAAAAAAAAAAAAAAAAAAAAGCGCCTCTTTTTTCTGATTAAAAAAAAAAAAAAAAAAAGGATCTGAGCAGTGGCCAAAACAAACAGCTGTTGGAAGAGTTTTTATCCCGGAAATAATCTCAGCAATGAAGCTGTTTGTCTGATTCCTGGCTATTTTTCACTGCTGACAACCATGAGCTACGGTGTTTCATTCCCTGTTCCTCCCGTGAAATCAGGTTAAAATCATGCAAGAGCGTGGCTAGGAACAGACGCTGAATCACAGCGTGGGTAACGTCTGTCTGTGCTATGAAAAATCCATACAAAAACACAGAGCAGTATATAGGAAAATCACAGGCATTGTTAGGAGATTTAGTCAATACAGCTTTTCAGGGCACTTCTTTCTTTCTTTTTTAGTGGTGGTGCTAACGTCATCTATTCAGTTTTAACACTTCCCTTTCTAAAAACATTTAAAGCTCCATGAAGTCCATGTCCAAAGCATCATTTCTGCTTGTTGTTCACAGAAATATTCTTGCTAGCAACTTTAAATCCTTCTACATGGAAACACAAGGTATATAGGCAGACAGAGGAAGCTATAAAATGAGCCACAATGGACAGTCCAAACTGCTAAGCAACATAAATGCTTACTTAAAAGGACAATTGTAAATTCCTTGGAGTACCTATAGCAGGGGAACCCATTTTAAACTTGGATATAAGGAAAAAAAAAATGTGCAAAAATGCCACACCATTAAACTCCTATGGGATTTAATCACTTAGTATTGTGGACAAAAATGTTACATGTTTTTTGTTGTTGTTGTTGTTGTTATATTTTACCATAAGACAGAGAGACAGAGGATAATCTGAATGCCACTCTGCCACTACTATCCTACATTATATTAACTATGGTCTACCTGAAAAATACATACTCTTCACGCTAAGATGTAAACCCAAGGAGAAATAAGAGTCTTCTGGACTTTTAAGTTTTCAAGTTGAGGATGGTAAGAGTTACACAAAGCATTTAAAAGAAAACAGTGTAAATGAGAAGCTGACTAAAAGAAATCTCCTAAACCACTGTTTGAGATTATTTTGCAGAATAAAACTGTTACACAGTATTGTCATCTACCTTTCATTTACAAAGATCATGATTACATATCAGTTATAAATTCAACTCTCTATATTGACTATGCCATTCTTGTTTGTAGTTCATAGGAATGAATCTGACCTAGTTTAAGAATCTCCTGCATTTTGAAGTATGTGTACAGAGGATCAGCAAACCCATTTCAGCATCCCCTGATTATCTTCTCTCAGGTTTTGCTACCACTAACAGTGGGAGCAGTGGGCTTTATGCAAGACTGTACATAGGTAACTGCTCTGCAGTTTAGACAAGATCAGCCCACTGGATCCACTACTCTGTTCCAATGGGACGAACAGTCATGTTCAGTGTAATGTTTCAGGTCTTGTGCAGAGCAAAGGGGAAGAAAGCTCCTTGTGGGGTCTGCATTTGTTCTCCAGCACCATAAAGCACTGTGCCTGTGTAAGGTTTCTGAGACGCAACTGTTAACAGTTAACACTATAGAAAGTGCACATATGCAAAGGCTGAAGCGGACCACAGGAAAAGAGGGATTTATCTCTTGCAAGGTTTGAGGGGATGAAAAATCCTCATGAGGATTGCTGACCAATGATCAAGACAAAGAGTAAACTAGAGTCATGAGACAGATACTTTCTTAAACAGAACTTTGCCAAAAAAAGTGTAATTGAATCTTATTACTTCTCAGGGTTATAATTTTACAAAGTAATGTATTATGGTAATCTTGCTGTTCTTCTTTTGAATACGAATGATGAGGTCATGATACCCACAGTCTCTTTTGCAACTCATTTTCCCAGCACAGAAACCCTAAAAGTAATAAGTAAGCAAGCTTACCAGGAGAAAGTCATCTGCAATGCATAACCAAAAGGGTTTGGAAACAATGATGCAAAGCTGGTGTTACTCCTTCAAGATAATTATTACTCTTTCAAAATAATTATTAATTATATTATGACTACCAGCTCACTGCCATCAACTTCAGAATCCCATTTTTCTAGATCTTTGCAACAATAAAACCGAGAAGCACTTCTGGTCTGCTGAAGATACAAAGAAAAAACTACAAAATTATCTGCAGGAATCAGTAAAGGTAATGGAGGAAAACAATAACAATACTCCATAGCTAAGAACGTGGTTACAAGTCCAGACTTCCTTTTTTGTTCTCTCTCATTCTAATTCACAGGAAAAGATAAATAAACAAACATCTGCTCTCTTTAGAAATCACTTACCTATATTTTTCATTCTAAAGGCTTTTTCATGCCTGAATGTAGGTTTTATGAAGGATATCAGGGGAAAAGAATATTTAACAGTTATGTTTCACTAATGGTTTCTGTGTGAACAAGAAAGCACAGCATAAAACTTCCGTGGATAAAGTATACGACTTGGCACCATGTGTAGGTATTGTCAGGGGAGCTGGCTAGGCAGGGCACAGCACCTCAGATACAAGGTGTCTGTCTGCACCAGACAAGGAAGTGCCCTTGAATTCATGAATTTGGTGGGATTGTTCTTGGTATCTCTGAGGGAGGGAGCTAAGTGACCGTCAGTCAAGGCTGCCATGGAGAATCCAAAAAAGGGATAAGGTTGATTTAGATATATGTGAATAGCACTCAAAGAGAAAGAAAGCCTACCTGTGAGAAACCAGAGGTGGAGAAGTTACTAGAATTACCTGTGACCTGGAACTATATGAAGTCAAAGACAGCACCAGATTATTGGACTGCCTGGCATGAAGAACAGTAGTGTTGTTGGCAGGATAGAGAAAGCAGTGAGTAGAAATATTTGGCAGACAGAAACATGGGACACATACCTTCACTTGGTTGTGTGAAGCTGATAGAGACATTTGTAGAAAAGGATGGCAAAGAAACCAGTCAAGCTAAAAACACTGTACAGAGACAGGACCTGTAGGTTTCCCATTTACCCTGTTAGGTATTTATCCTCAGACATCCCCAAGACAGGCAGGTAGAGGACATTACCGAGATTCAGGATGCAGGATGAACACAGATCATGGCTGAAGCCCTGTCATGAGGGAAATGATGAAGTTTTGCAGGAAAGGTTAGAGAGTTATGAGAAAACTAGAAGACATCTGAGCTTTGGAAATGAAGGGAGGGCAACATTTCAAGTTAGAAGCTAAAAGAGGAGAGACCAAAAAATGGCAAAACAGAGCAAAGGTCATGACACAATTCTTAGAAGTCTTGTCAACAGCGGTGCAAGTTCCACTGAGATGTTGAAGACAGAGCTATTTCTTTCTCTAATAAAGATTGAAAATGATGACAACCCAGACATAAAGCACGACTCTGAAAGCATCAAGCAATCAATATTTTAACAGAAAATATGAGTTAGGTAAATTATCTATACATCAAAGTAAGATAGTATGTATGCATTAAGGATTATTCCTACATTCCAGAAAAAGCTGTAGTATTTATTTCATAATACAAGAATAAACACACATGTAATTCAAGTAACCTTATAAAAGATGGTATTTGTCAGTTCTACTATTAAGGTGAATTTTAGTTCTAAAGACTTAACTGACATAATCATTCAAAGTGCAACACCCCAGCATAATTTCCTTTCCTTCATCACATCTGATACCAGAGTGAGTCCCATGAAGGCTGCTCCCTTCTCTACCCCCATCCCTCAGATAAACTGCTTGCATGAACTGAACAGACAGCTGGCAATGTCTCCCAGACCACAGGAAATATCAAGAGAGGGGACACCTGCCTCAAAAGTGGAGCCAAGAGATTTGTTTGCTCCTTCTGGTCTATGATCTTCGACAAGGAAGCTGTTGCATGTGTCCTGGGTCAAACAGGAAATGTCAGGGGTCCAGAGACTGCAGAAGTCTGTTCTGAGCTGTTTCCCTACTTCATCCCACTGCTGTAACAGCTGTGTCTATAGCTTACATGAGCCAGGACAACTTCTGAAGGAGCTTGAATGCACTGATACAATCACACTATTTTGTGCACAATGATTTCAGGTTGAGCAGAAAGTTCTTCACCAAATAGAAACAGCTGGGGACAAAGAAATCTTGGAATCAATTACTGCACTTTGAAAGAGCAACCAATGATATTAAAGTACTGAAGGTATCTGAAACAGCTTTATTATGATTTATTTAATATACCAGATAAGTCAGGTTTAAATATTTTTAATATATTAGTGCTGACTTAAAACAAGAAGCATGCCATGTTTGGTGTAATAAAATATGTTACATCTAACACATAATGATGAGATAAATTGTTCAGCTCTTACTCATGTTCACAGCATAATCCTACCTACATTATTTTTGTTAATACAGAAGTTAGGTGATTCTATTAGTCTGGAGGTAACACACGTATCTAGTACTTAAATCTTATCCACAGTGTGTAATGCTGCTGAGCAAGCTGCTATTGTTTTTCCTAACAGTTTGGAATTCCAAAAGACATATAATCCAAAGCCCTTTTACAGTCGCAGAAAAAGGTACATCCGGCTTCCTAGAGGAAATCCTTCTGCTTTGGCTGAATGTTTGGGGAAGTTTTTCAAAGAAGACAACTTTTAAATAAGGATATCGTTTTATCCTCTGAGCAACTTGGCCCTTCAAAGCTCAGCCAGAAGTTTATGGTTTTGAATGCATTAGCTGATGTAAGTGACCAGATCTTTTGAAACTTATGCTTTACATTTACATCATCTTCCATCGGATGGTATCAAGCCTTTAAATATCCTTGCAAAATATGTTAGATACATTAAAATCTAGTCAAGTGGAAGCATGAGGATAGATGACCTTCTGAAGTCTACATGGGAACTCAGTACCCTCTTTCTTGAGTAAAGACTTTTTTGACTTACACATCTGTGTGAGTTAAAAATGATAATTATTTATCTGTTGCTATGCACTGTATTTAATCACGGAGTGTTTGGCTCAAAGGAATCAAGCTTAAATACTATCGGATTGGGAAGTGTAAACAAAAATGTTGTAAGAATAAGAAAGGACTAATAGCAACTGAATACACTATGCAAGTATTTACATACTGACCTACTGACTATTCCATATGGGCAGCTGGTAAAACTTAATGAAAACATCGGCTTCCCTCTTTGGGAGGTGAAAGAGGAAAGGAAAAAGAAAAAGGTTTTTCGGAAAAAAAAAAAAAAAAAAAAAAAAAGGTAATCCATTTGTTCCTTTCTAAGTAAATGAACCAAATAACTAAAGCTGCAGACTCCCAAAGGTGCTGGTAACTACAGCTAACAAAGAAACCCTCCAGTAACTTAATTATGCAGTCTGAGAGATTACATTCATCCTAAGAATCAAAGTTTTATGTTTGTTTGTTTATTTGTTTGTTATTCTTCCTTGTATCCTCAATTTCCCATTTACAAACTTTCTCCAGGCAGCAGTGTTCATAGCAGGCACACTGGCTTCTCCAGCATCCTTCTGGCCACTGGCATTTTCTGTTTCTCCACTCTCTGCTGAATTTCCACTGTCTTCTCCATCCAGCTTGCTACCTCTGAAGGGACTTCTGGCTTTGTATCATCTTTGTTGTGCCATAGTGGCTCACTGATTTCAACTCTTGCATGTCCTATATCTTTGTGTCTTAGAATGCATTACATGACTTCACTGCCACATTATCAAAGAAGCATTTCCATCACTTCTGAGGGCATTTAGCTCTCTCTAGAATTACTGGAGAAATATCTAAGGTAGACAACACAAAAGCATACATTTTTTTTTTTTTTTTTTAGAACTCATGATTAAGTTCTTAATTTTTAACATTACTTTCAATGAAAGTGGTAAGGAACAGAACTCCTGACCTATTTTTATAAATGTTATCAATAGTAGTTTTGCTCTATTTGACATTTTGAAGGAAGTCATAATGATCTTTCTTTTCCCCCAAAACTGGTCTATATAAATTCTCTCAAATCACTATTGCTCTCAACACAGATCCCCCTAGAACAAAATTCTTCCACTGCACATACACCCTAAAATCTCAGTGGAATATTTTATGTCTCTAAAGAGACATTTATAAGTCCCAATTAGATGAGAAGGAAACTGGCAATGTTTGCGAGTTAATCAAAGATGTTCTGACTCTTAATACTAAGTGTGAACTGTTCAGTACTTTCCTCCAAAATTTCTTCACACAATAAAGTTACTGTGAAATTTTCTAACAAACTGTAAAAAATAACCCATTAAGATAAACCAGCTAAGACTAAACAGGAATCTGCTGATTAGCTACCATCAGGTAGCAAGCAAGAGTGCCAATCTATGCTTTTATCTGCTGGAAAGGGAAACTGTCCTCTTACAAGCACTGTCATTCTGATAGAGGATTTCAAAATCATAGCTATGCTGGCATTCACTTCAGGACTGAAGTAAAAAACTGCTCCATAAGGTTCTCATTGGTCTATTTTAAAAAAAAAAAAAAAAAAAAAAAAAAAAAAAAAAACATCTGCTACAGTCATGAGCAGAGTCTTGGCCAAGTGCGGCAACAACACTGAGAGACTTTGAAGTCAATCAGCTTCACTATCACCAGCAGATACCCGTGCAATCAATGGAAATTACTGTACAGAGAGTTTCAGAGATATGAAGTACAGTTGCTCTGCCAGAAGTGAACCTAGACAGCAATGAAGAAAAGAACAATTTTTTAAAAATCATGAAAATGGTTTGGAGCAAGAAGTTAAGAATAGGTATTTAAAAAAAAAAAAAAAAAAAAAAAAAAGTCTACATTAATACATACAGACTACTTCTTGAAAACAAAGATGTTCAGGGACTAGCTTTGATATTTGACCTTAAACAAGTGTGAGCTGCACTGCAGCTGGAGGAGCACTTCTGACTCACAGCCTACTGTCTACTTCCTTCTTGCTTTGAGTCTGTAGTAATTTAATGCTGGCTTGCATCACCCATAATTTGTAATACCTACTGTGCTAGCTATAACATCTCTACCCTTCTAACTCCCTTGATCAAGGTGCAATTATTGTATAATATTACCTGTTAGTCCTCACTGCTTATCACTAAAGGTGAATGATCCAAGTCATGTTATGTTTTTGATTTCCTGTTACAAGTTTTGTTCTCCTGGCAGATAGTCATCATTATTTTGTTATCAAATTAGACTCCTTAAAATACCAACTTCATTTTATTTAACCGTGTAAATGTTTCATATTTATACTGCATTTCATAGACTCACAGAATCACAGAATCATTTAGGTCAGAAAAGACCTCTATCATTTGCCCTAATTGAGAAGATACCGGCTGACATTTTACAGGCAAGAGTGCTAGTATGGGCAAACATTGCAGTTCTTAGTAGAAACATGCAAGACCACCATTACATTACCTTCCTTGCCACACTTACAATTGAAATCTGGCATTTGCTTTACTCTGAGGCTGGATGGGTATTCTGGGAGAAGCATATGCCTGTTTCCATACACTTTTCTTGCACATCTTCTACTTCCAGTGGTGAAAAGCAATACATTTAGTGATGGATCCTTGCTATTGCCAGTACTGTCATTTTAGATCTCATGTTCTTAGGTGAATATCAAATATCATGAAGTATTTGGAATTCACACTAGGATTGAATGATTGATTGATTGATTGATTTTTGAAGCAGATGTGATCTCTCTGCTCGTGACTTTGGGCTGTAGGCCTGTTCTGATCAAGAAATTATGATAAAGGTACACAGTTTTTAGCAACATTTCTTCACCAGGGCTCATCACCACACTTGCTGTTGCTTGTGTTTTTGCTTGGCCAACTTGGAGCTCCAGCAGATAGGTCACTCATCTCTACCCACAAAATACTAATATGAATTAAAAATCTTTACCACGTACTACTTGGCTGTAAGTGAATGTTCTTCTCTTTCACTAAATACTGGTCCCATGCATATACTAAAAATCTTAGTTGTCTGATTCTATCTCCTGTTGGCCATATGTGAACATTTCCTACATTTAGCCTTGAAAGCTTGTGCCTTACTCTGTTCTTCTGTGATCAGAGTGTGCTCCAGGCCAAATGTTGAAAGGGATCCTGCATGTCTCTAGACCAAACCTGCCAGTTTTTTGATCAATAGGTGTCAAGGATGAACTGCTGTTTCTCATTACCAAACAAATTCCATCTATAGTATACCATATACTTTGTTCCACCTTAACAGAAATCTGATTGTACATTAAAATAGCAGCTTTTCAGGTCATCAAAACATATTTTCTCACCACCACTTTGGATATAGATACATAATTTTATCTTTTGCGTGTATCTTTATCTACATATGAGTGCATGTGTTTAACATGTCTGACAGACGTTAATGTCCTTTGAGCAATTCACCTGGGTTGTTTTATCTTTCTCCCCACCCCCCTCCCTAAAAATACTGAATAGCACACAGCTGTCAAAAATAACTTCAAATCCTGCAGATGTTAGATGCTTCCTTCCTGCTTCTCAGCATACTGGGGAGAAATATTACCTTACAGATGTGGCATGTTAAAAAAAAAAAAAAAAGGCTTTGGTTATTTATTATATTGGACTTACCTTCAAGTGCAAGAAAAGTGCTAGATGGGAGACAAATGATAAAACTCCTCTCCCATCTTTCATCCATCAGCGGGGCTTTTAGAACTGGCATATGTAACAAGCATATGGCAGCCATAAAAGCAACATCAGCATTCACAAATAAAATAATAATAATAATAATAAAAAAATAGAAAGCCAAAATAATTTTGTTCCACCTACAATAAGCCTAGGATGAGCTATGAACAAAGAACAGCTTTATCAAAAACAGCAGGGAGACTAAACTGGTCACTTAGCTGGAGCATTCAGTTAAACAGATACAGCTAGCTACAGCTAAAACTCGGTAAACATTAAGTTAACAGCCACTAGTGAAAATGTCAACAGTGGCATGCAAACATTCAATGGTGACAAAGTCAGAGACCATTATCTACAGAAAACATCTTCTTTATAAATTTGTGTATCATCACAGCCAATCATTCAATAACTTTGTTGATAGACCCAGAAAGATTTTCAGCTGGTACAAAACTGCATAATTCTAGCTATCTCAGCCAGCCAAGCATGAGCCACACCAGCACAGTCTCACTCACTACATTTAGAAAAGGTATAATTAGATTCCATATGTTATTCCTTCATTGCTTTCTTTTACTCTCTTTCAAAGACTTATTTTTCATTCCATTCCCTTCCCTGCACCCAGTGAAAGAATCTTCTCCAGAATAAGAACAAGATGTGTAGGAGGTATTTATTTTCTTTTCAGAAACCATCATAGCACAGCATTACAATTTCTGCAGGATAAACCACCTGAGCAATATTGGGGTCTGTCACTAGCAAATATTTGAAAGTGGACTCTGACAACCTGTCAAAGGATTCATGTCTTTTCTGAACCTTACTTCAATTTGGGAAAGACGTCATCCTTTCCTAGTATCCCATAATACGGGATTTTGATTCTAACTGTCTTTTCCCTCTTATTCTCCTGTGGTTCCCTGATCACTAAACTTTTGCAAGTCTACACCTTCAGCTTTTTGCACGCTACTCTTTCAAGCCATAAAAGAGAAAATACTTCTTGTAGTCCTGATTCCTTTTGGTCTTCTGTGAAGCTTCTCAATTCTATTATATCTGAACACCACTCTGCCTTAGACAATAAAAATCAGTCCAATGCCTAGTGTCGTGGGATGCTACTGCAAGGAAGAGGGCTATATGCTTGCCTCCATATCTTAGCTAAAGAGAAAGAAAAAGAGAGATACATAATGCACAATATGGTATTTGACCTGGAAAAGGTTTCTTTCTGCAATTAGAGTTTGAGTTTCAGACTAGTTTAACTCTGGCCAAATTGATTTTCCCACCATTACAGAATTGAACTCTGTTCCTTGTTATATGGGTGTAAATCTGCAGAAAAACTTTGAACTTCCAATGAGTAATTCTAGATTTATGCCAGAGTAATTGAGAGCAGAATGTAGCCTCTTGCTTGCTCATAAATATTACACTGTTTAAGATTTCTATCCTCCAACACACGTGTGAACATTCCAGTTCTTTACCCTAACCCTCTTTTTCCCTTCAGGCTATTCTACAAGTTGACATCATAAATATTTGGTATTTTCAACACAAATCCTATTTGGAAATATTTTACTTCCAAATCAAGAGAAAATGTAACTACTGAGAATGTAAATTTATAGAGAAAAACATTTTTAAGAAACTTTTTTTTTTTTCTCCAGAGAAAATCTTTAAGAACAATACAGAAAAATATTTTTTTTAGTGCTGACACAGGCAGCAGGCATGACTACCCAGCTCTTATTCAAGACTGTAGAACATTTTATTAGTTTATTAGTTTATTTCTAGACTGCTGGGAATTTGATTAGCAGGCAGCTCAAAATTTCTCTAAACACGTGTCTTTAAAACTGCTCCACAACTATTTTGTAATCATCCAACTCATTACAAATAATAATCATTTCAATAAAATATACTTTCTACTAATTAAGTAAACTTTATCCCTGGTATAATTATTTCTAGTGTGTTTTTCTTCAGCAGAAAATATTTTTTTTTTCATTTGTTTTGTATTATATACCAACATTTTTTTCTGATTAAGCAAAATACAAATCCTTCTTATGAATTTCTGTTTGATGACTTATGTTTAAAAATATATCGATAGTTTTTTTCAATTTTTTTTAATTTTTTTTTAAATACCTTTAAGCCACCCTTTGTTTGCTGTACAAAGAAGCCGGCAGAGTCACAGAGATACTCCTGTGCAAACTAGTAGTTTCAACCCACCCCGTCCCCCCTCCGTCCACATAACACAGCAGTACCTGGAGCTCAGAAAAATCTACATTGTCCAACTGGGACTAGAGGATAGCTTGTCTTTGATCTGGGATTTCAAGAATCCCACACTTCCCCCTGCTTTGATGAAAGACAGTTGGTTTCAATTAAAAAAATAAAAACATTCAATAGGAGACTTTAGGAGACTTACCCAACAGGAAACAGAGTTAAAGTGAGTCAGACCTTAGCATCATACCTTTTGGATCATACCCGCAGCTGGCTGTGAATATCCCCAGTCATTTCAGACTTCAGCTTAGGCCACCTCTAGTTCTCACTAATTATATTTGGATTTGCATTGTACATGTGAAAGCAAAATCTCACTGACTTTAACTATTCCTTAACAAGGGTTTGAGAAAAGCTGTTGAAAGGACAGAGTTTTAAAGGTCTCTGAGTACCTAATTCTCACTTCTTTCAATGAAAGGAAGGGGAAAAAACCATCCCAAACTGCAGTGGTCTCATGGAACCCAAGAACCAAGCCCAATTTCCACATTTTTTTTTCCACAGATAGAAATCTTTCCACACACTTCAATGGCCACATGTGCTCAATAGTTCTCACTCAAGTATTCTGAGGTTGGGATTATATTATTCATTTATGTAAATCAGTTCAAAGAAAATGTATAAATTAGTGGGGATGGTAGAAACTTTAGGACCATTATGAGATTTGCTTAAATTGGCAGGCCAAACTCTTCGGCTTCACTTCTCTGAACTCTTTGAAACAAATCCGGCTTATGCAGAAGTTCTTACGAACTGTTTAAAAAAAATTATCAAGGTAGGTTTTAAAAATTTATTCATTCAAATTCTCTTCTTCTACTGGCAAGAGAATTGGCAGCCAGGTTGAAGTCAAAGCTCATCTGTGGATGGAATAAAATCATTTGAAGGGCAGTGGGTTATGTAAAGACTAAGACTTCTTGCCCAGAACTAAATCTGTGAATGTTATATTGAAAGTGCTAGTCTAAGAAATGAGCAAAGAATTTAGAATCTGAAAGACTCAGATGATTTTTAAATTATTTTGAATTGATATAAAAATGTTGTTTTTCTCCTTTACTGAAAGTAGCAGAGAACAGCAATTTATGTTTGTCATGACACTCAACATGAGCAAAACTCCTGTTGCCAAAAGTGTCTCAACTTATAACTCCCAATATCCCAGTGTTTTGGCCATAAAAGCAGGAGTCCAAGGGCCTTTCTGAAGTCTACTACAAACCTTCTTACCACTATTGATTTTACACAGATGAGACTGTTCCAATAGCAATGGAAAGCAGTAGCAAACCTGGATGCTCTTTTTCTGTGTGTTTCTGTGTTACCTAAGAGTCATAGCCATGGACCAGGACCCCAAGGACTGTATATAGAGAAAAAAAGATTCTGGCCTTGCCCAGGAATGGGGGCAGGGCAGGGGTGAGAAGGGCCATCCGGTTTTTGTTAGTGATTCCTCACCATCACCTACTATGCTAGTCTGTTAGATCTCAGTTATGAAACAGCAAATCAGTAAGCTGCTACAACTGCAATGCAAAGAAAATGATTGTGAGTTATTATGACCTTTCAGGCAGTAGAAAGAAAAAAATCAGGCACTTTCAAGTTGTGGATGACAGTTGTAAAGATTTTGGCATGGTAAGAATGCAGATGGAGCTGAGTAGATACTCAGAAAAAGTATCTATTGTAGGAAAATCAAAATGGTAGATTATTTGTCCATCTGTCCATCCGTCCATCCATCCATCCATCCATCCATCCATAGCAAAAAATGGTACGAGGATCTGGCCAATGTCTAAAATATTTGGGAAAGGATTACATAGTAGTCATTATTTTTGTGATCATTTTATTCCTATACCTCTGTACTGAAGAAGCAAACAGTACCACTGTATTCTTAAGCTTATAGTAAGGAACATTCATGAGTCACAACTTGGATTCTATAATAGTTTCATCATTACCAATTCTACTGTCCTTCAGCTGATCAGTGTAGGAAAAAATCCAGATTATTATGCATAGCCCATGACTACACTTCAGTTAAAAATCCTGTGACTTAAGCTGCCTTCTAATCCTTCTAAAGCCCTTAATTACATAGATTTGAAAATGCACCCTATAACTATTATGTGCCCAGATTGAAATTAATACTTAGATTTCTTTCCCCTTTTAAAAAATTCCATACTTGCCATCATTTTTTTTTTTTAACTTTTAAAGATTCTATACTAAATCCAAAGTTCTATTAACAAACTGCTCTTAAAGAGTCAAGCTAAAAGTCACTAGACATTTTTCTGCTTGTAATGTTACCTATTTTTAAACATAGTCAGTGTCTATATAGCTTGTTGAATGTATGCATAAATTACTGTACTTAATGAGCTACTTTTAATTTTCTTCCTCACATTAAGTCAAAGAAGACGAGATACAGATTAAAATACACAAGTGCAATTATAGTCAAAGAAGCCAGGGCAGACAAGCAGCCTTCAGCTGTACTCAAATGTACCCCTGAAAGGTTTGATCCTGCAGCTTCACCACATGGTCAGTTCTCACTGCCACAAGAAAGAGCTCAATCGTCAGATGCAGATTTGGGCCTATAAGGACATATCGGTTTCAAGCCATTAAGCAGAGCTTGTAAACTGAAGCTGGTGAGAGTAGTAGAGGTACAGGACAGAAGCTGGCTCTGAAGTTTGTGCTGATTTGTTCACCACTCTTTGAAGCACAAAAGCAGGAAAGGAAGCCACATGAAATATTAAATCATCCCATATTACCAGGAAGGGTCTGAAACAATTAAAAACTGCTACTACTATAACTTATGTAAGCTAATTTGTTCTCCCAGAAAGCTAGGAAAGTTGTGACAGAAGGAATAAATTTTCCACTTTCAATTCTAACAACAGAGTACATGTCTAGTTCTTATCCGCTGGGCAATAAAATACATATTGATCACTATAAAAACACCTATATAAGCATGGGCTGTTATACTTCAGGCAATGGCAATTTCCATGGGAAATTGGTTTAAATATTTCTTGCACTTTGAAACCACAGAGACATCATAGTTTAAAATTTAGAGTGGGGCACAAGAAGGAGGATTTGTAAAAGCATTAGTAGAAAGATGGCAACAAAATAAATGTTTAAGTAAAAGCTAGATAAAATATATGTAGAAAATCTACATTTCAGTCTGAAAACTATGAAGACTAAATCATTCCTACTTTACTTCTTAAAGTATTTTTACTGTCTCATCTTCTCTCTAAATGACATTGTTCTATTTCAAAATTCTCTTTCAAACTGACCTGTTTAAATTAGTTTCTAAATTAAACAGTGATCAGTTTCAGTGACTCATTTCAGCCAAAATGTACTGAAAAACTTGTCTACATTACATTTCTTCTAAATAAATATTTAACTCTTAATTTTGAAAGTGTTTCATTTCAAAATATCCAGATGTTTTATTTCAGAATGAAAAAAAAAAGCAAAAAAGCATCTAAAATATATAAAACAAAATACTTTTGTCTCTCTAAAACAATTTAATTTTTTTTTAAATAAATTTTCACAGCTGTAGGGCATGAGAAGAATAGCTGATGTTGGCAAGCAGCTGTTGTGCAACAAGCATGTTTTGCAAAGGAGTCATAATTTTCTCTTTTGAAACTTGTGCTCCCCCATCTGTCTGTTGTATCCGTTACAGAAAGGAACATGCCTCTATCAAATTATGAACTACATTTTGTATTATGTTAAACACGTGTCTAAACTTGCCCAAAGCAAACCTATTAAATTACTTCCCAGACAGCTGCCCTTCCTGCAAAATATGCTTGACATCTTAGTGGAAGAGTAACATTGAAAAACCATTGAGGCTGCAGTTCAAAGCCTCTCTCTTCAACTTTTCACCAGTGTTAGCCCATGGAATAGGTGTTCAGTTTTAGGCAGGTCAACAGTAGGAAGACAACTGAATGCAAGGAAGAGTTTGGAAAGATCAGCAAAAGTCACAGTTATAACATAGTCTGTATTGAGAGAAAGGAATCACTCCAGGCAGTAAGAGGATGAAGATGGTAGAGGGGATTTTGCCTACTCACGCAAGCAGGGATTCATTCCAGGCATCTTTATAGATTATTTTTTTAAGTCTAGGCAAACTAGCCTCAACTGTTGTGGTGGTTTTACCTTGCTAGGCAGCTAAACTACACCACAACCGTTATCTCACTTCCCCTCAGAAGAGGGAGGGAAGAAGAAAATGAAAGAAACAGCTCACAGGTTGAGATAAGGTTAACTTAATTAAAGTAAAAATAATTATTAAGGGAAAATTAAATAATTTAACTAAAGAGAAAAGTGAAAAGGAAAAAGTGGAAAAAAAAAAACAAACAAACAAACAAAGGTCGTGTGGAAGTGCAGAGGAAATAAATTATTCTCTACTTCCCACAAGCAAACAATGCTTGACCACATCCTTGAAGCAGGGCCTCAACGCACGTAGCCGTTGTTTGGGATGACAGAAGTTTTCACAATGAGAGCCCATCCTTCCCCTCTTCTTCCTTTTTCTACCTTTCATTGCCGAGTGTGACACCATATGGCATGGAACATCCCTTTGGTTGGTTTAGGTCAGCTGCCCTGGTGATATTCCTTCCAAGTGAAAGCAAAATGCGTCCTGCATGCTGCTGCCAACGGGATGGAGAAAAACACATTATAAATATCAGTTGGCTGTACCAGTTGGCTGCCTTTGACCTCTAGTTTGTTTTAAAGTTCTAGCATGTCCAGCACTGCAGCACTTAGTGGTGGTGTGACTTCATTCAGGCCACAATAGTCCACTGTTAGTCTCCACTCCGTTAGATTTTCGCACTGGCCATATGGGAATAATAAAGGGTGAGTGTGTATTGTTGATCATTTCTTGGCTCTCCAGCCAATGAACCAACTCATGGATGGGAATCAGGGAGTCGGTTGGTGTGACATTGCTGTCAGTGCATTGTTGTGGTAGAAATTGGAACCTGCTGTTCTTCAACCCTGAGCAATCCTACAAAAGGAGGGTCTTCTAAGAGATCAGGCAAGGTAGACAGCTGCTTAATCTTCTCTGTGCTCAAAGTAGCTATGCGAAAAGCCCACCGGTACCCTTTTGGATCCTTGAAGTATCCTCTCTTGCTGTAGTCTATGCCAAGGATGCACGGAGTATCCAGGCCAGTCACAATATGGTGCTTTTGTCATTCTTTCTCAGTTAGACTCACTTCAACCTCCAGTTCAATTAGCTGTTGGGATGCCCCTGTCACTCCAGAGATACAGGCGAGTTCTGTCCCTTGATAGCCTGATGGCATTAGGCTACAATGTGCGCTGCTGTCCACTAGAGCTTTGTATTCCTGAGGTTCTGATGTGCCAGGCCATTGGATTCACACAGTCCAATAATTCCAGTTATTCCTCTCTTGCCTAACCCCAGCCTGCTGGCTCTGAGGGGGTTAGAGGGAGTTCTGATGTTGTGCCAGTATTGCTCAGCAGTAGACACAACACTGGTGTGATACCAGGGCTGTTCTGGCTACATGTGCAGAGCACAGCACTGTATGGGCTATCGGGAAAGTTAACTCCATCCCAGCCAGACCCAGTACAGCTGTAAATATGTTCAACAGACATAAACTAGAGGTTGGTTCAAGCATGAGAATAATCAGCTTTTTGAGATGCTGTTTCCTTTCACTCACCACACTGTGGTTCTCCCTTAGATATAACCAGATTGCAGTCACACAGGGTTTCAGTTTCCAGTTACAAAGAATGCATCAGAAACACCAAATTAAACTATTCATGATTTTGTCCTTCTGCCCCTGACATCATACCTATCTCCATGTCACAACCCTCTACCCTTCAGCAGTGCCAGTTATGTTTATGAATTGAATGTATTTGTTTTTTTTTAAAAAAGTAAAGCCTTTTTATCCAAGAGTTGGTTTGTTTGTTGTTGTTGTTTGGTTGGTTTTGGTTTTGTTTTAGTTTTGTTTTATTTTGTTTGTTTTTGTAAGGATAGAATAAATTACTTAATCTGATTCCAGCATAGCCCACGTGTTTTTCTGAAGAACTAGGAGATGTGAGTAGCTCAAGGCAGTATTGACACTGAACATTTTGTATTGTGAGACCGTGACCTCTGTTAAAGCTGCCAAATCTTATCCTGATTGGCATGAGATTTGTAAGAACTCTTTAACAACAAAGTTTCCAGGGTTAATGAATTCCCCTGAAGCTGAGTTAAGTAGAGGGTTAATAGGGCAGTCAGGGAATGGAGCACTTGCCTGGTGAGGAAAGGCTGAGGGACCAAGATAACCTGAGTTTAAGCTGAAGACTAAGAAAATGACTAAGCTAATGGCAGTCAGAAAGAATGTGCAAAGACATCATCAGAAGAAGTAGCCAAGAGTTTCACAGTGGTATGTGACTGAAGAACAATAGGTAACAGACATAAGTTGAAACAGCTATGTTCAGACTTGACATAAGGGGAAAACTTTTCAACATAAGGACTGTCAAGCACTACAATAGAGGTGCAAAGAAGCTGTCCTGTCACCATCCTTGGAAGTTTTCAAGACCAGAGTGGAAAAAGTCCTTGGAACCTGGTCTGACTGGACACTTAACCTTGCTTTGGAATAAATCACTTCTTCAAGTCCCTTCCAACTTTTCCATGGTTTTATGATCCGATTTCTCTATTGGAGAATCATCTGAGTTAGCAGTCTACAGTGCATTCTGCAATGGATTTATTTTAGTTTATTTGATTCTACTTTGTTTGAAATACTGAAATATATTAGGCAGAGGGACAGAGAGCGAGAGTAGGAATTACTGGCAGATGGTATCTGTCAGTGAATGTTTCATATTTTGCATACAGTGTAATAGTATCACTGAGAAAGATCCACATCTCAGCATAACTGCTAGCAGACTAGTGGGGGAGTTATACTGGATGACAAGTGATGTGGCTTCAGATCATGTAGAAGACAGAATTAAATATGGATAGCCACAACTAGGACAAAAGTCCCAAGCCAATCCCAAGCATTTCTAATTTAAGCTTTTTTATTATTATTGTTCATTTTCACTTGTGGTTTTGATGTTGTTGTTTTCTTCCCCTTCCACTGGGAAAAAAAAAAAGAAAAAAAAAAAAAAAGACTTTAAGTATATTCTGATTTAATATGAAATGGCATTTTACCTAATAAGCCCCCCATTTTACTTTCTAGTTATGCAGCAAAGTCTTAATTTTGATGCCCCAAGCAGGAGCATCCTATATCCCCAGTCATCACAGAGGCTGGGACTGTGTTCTGGTCCCAGATGTACAGATAGAGACTATATTTCATTTAGAGCCAGCTGAGATGGGAGCAATTGGTCCCCTTTGCCACAGCAAGGGATCCCTTACATACCCTTGCACTGTCAGTTCTTTATGTCTATAGCTCATATTATACATCTCCAAACTGATGCCCCCAAAACTTTGTGAATAATTCTTGGTCTACAGTACTGCCCCAGACTTCCATGTACTTCCATGTACTTATGAAACTAAGAATCGGAACACAATAAGTGTATTAAAGGCCAGTGCTGAACATCACCCTGGTTTTGCTGGAACCTCTATGGTTGTTAAGAATTGTAGCTCTGTATCAGGTAGCATGATGAGACCTGTTTCACTTAAGCACAATACTAAGCCTAAACAACAATAAAAAAGACAGTGATATTATTTAATTTTTCATCATAGATATAGAACCATTCAAAAGCTGAATACCATTAGAAATAAAAGTAGTGGAATAACAGAATTGTGCCTTGTAAAATTCCTGAGGAGGAAAAACTAGTCTCATAGAGTATAAAATCATCCTCAAGTCTCAACAACTTCTGTGTGCACCCACCAATACTAATGTGTTTTTTGGCAGGTAAATAATTGGTCCCAGTGCAGCTTGAAACAAAGTCCCACATTTCATCACTGACATCTGTCTCCAGTTCTCATTTTCACTGATACAGAAAATTGTTCTTCAAATGCTTCCAATCCAACCATTTATGCCTTTGACAATCTACTACTAAGTACATAGTAACAGGGTATGCACATACAAAACGGTTCCAAAATTTCTCAAAGTAATAAGGTAGCAAAAGGTGTATCTGTACAAAAGGTATAACTAAGCAAACTCAACAATAGGTATTTGCACTTAAACAATCAGTTAAATCTTTAAGATTTCTCTAGGGTACTTCAGCTCTGAGGTATTAGAGCAGAATGACATCTGTATTTTATGTTTGTACTTTATAATACTGAAGTACACCAGTTTATAGGAAAACATCATTACAGCACTTCCAAAGGTATTTATATACAAAACCAGAAACTTCATTTTATCTTGGGGATAACTTATATGTATTTAGCAGGAAAAATACAAAGCACTTTAATAATCAATCAAATGACTGTTTTTTCCACTTGTGGTTGTGCTTTAGTCATTTAATTCTTTCTGTCCACATCCGAGTCATTAAAAACTCTCGCCTATGCAGGCATATAGGATGACATTACAAAGTCTCTCACCACACATTTATCTTTCAGAGTGCTTGATGGTAAGGACCATCCATAAGCATCGTGTTTTGGCTCAGTCCTGCAAACTCACTCTGATTTCCTCCCTGATTTATTCTCTGCCCTCAGGATACAAGTAGTCCAAGAATATTAGCCCAGAAGTAGCATAGAACAATCTGAAATATTTGTTATGCTACAACTGCAATTCATATGCCCTCAGCCAGCTTGGCATAACTGGTGGCAAAACTTGCTGATAGGATATACACATATTAGTCTAGCCAAAGGATTGAAATTCCTTTCTCTAACTAGAAGGATATTTTCTCTTAATGTCACCCCGAGTATTTAAGGACCATAGGACTGTGTATTTCCTTAAAATAAATGTTTATTGATTTACAAGTCAAACCAGGTTTACATTAAGGGCTCAAGGTGAATTTACAAATTAACACAAGCATTGGTTCAGCTCCACTGGCACTAATAATCCAAAGGTCAATCAGAGCTCAGTAGATGTCAATCTGTTTACAATCACAAACATGTAGCCTAGAAGGGCTCCCCAGAGGGCATCACACCAACCCCAAGCATGGAGAAGAAAACGTACCTGGGCCACACACACCAGATCACTGCCTGAGAATTTCTTCAGCATCTTCCATACAGTTTTACCTGTATAGAATGACCCATTCTAGTATTTTGCCTTCAAAGCATAGAGAAAGCTCTTCCTGGCACCCTGTGTTTTGATATCAGCATGATTCTGGCTCTGGAGGGGTTTGGATGACAAGGCAGTCAGTGTACTGGGGTGGTCTTTGGCAGCAAGAAATATCAGGATTGTTGCTCTTGTAACTTGGGAAGGTGCCCTAAAATATTTATTGTGAGAAACACCCCAGTAAAGTTAGTCAAATTTTATTCTGTCACTGGTTGTATTTTTGAAAAGTCTAAATCCTTGGCTAATGGTTTATCCCATCTCATACTGCATTACTTTTTTTCCAAAGGACTAAAAAAAAAAAAAAAAAAAAAAAAAAAAAAAAAAAAAAACACCCACTACATTAATCCCTTTCTGTTTTATACAATGCTACTATCACTTCAACAGATTATTTCCCCTTACCCACATACATGGAAAGCACATCAAAATAAAAATATTTTTAATACGATAAATCAGATATGATTCAAATACAAAAACATATGCTTTAAAATATACATACTTTTTAAAAATAAAGTCCCTGGTTTTGTAAACATCTTATATTTAACTTTAATAATCTGAAAATGGCAAATTTTAGCAAAATCAATTAATTAGTGAGAATTGAATAACTAAATCTTTTCAAGGGCTCTTAAAATCCCCTTTGAATTTCTCCTAAAGCTTCACATCAAAGAAAAAAAGAATACTTTGATGAGGCTAATATTTTGAGATACAATTGCATTAGTTTTACACAATGAGGTAGGCTTTCTTCAATAAATAAGTAAACTTCCATGACTGTTAAATAACACCACATGTAAATTGTTGATTATTTTATAATATTTCAAAACTCAGAAACTTAGTTAAAAAATAAATAAATAAATAAAATTTAAAAGTTAATTTTATAAATTAAAAATAATTTATAAAATAGAAATCACCTTATTGGCAGCCCTGGCATCTTAATACTACCAAACATCTATGTGCCATAGTAGCTCAGATAGATCGCTCACTGGTTTCACACAAGGCAGGCACAGCCCTCATCATACCCTACAGCTCTCGGCTGGCCTGAGCACAAGTGAAAGTGTTGGTTTACAACCACTTTATATATACAGATAAAAAGTACACCTTTCCTGATCTACTGTGAAGGAGCAGACATTTCCAAATGCATATCTGGGACAGTGGTTGGATGTGGCTAAAAACTGAGTCCTTGGGAGTCCTTGGGCACGCATCTGAACAGTGATTAGAATTAAATTAATGTAAAACTAGTGTGAGTTAGAAAAGATACAGGGTAGAAAAGTATAATTTTAGGATCAATGGTGGGATGTTCACCCAACAAAAGAGGTAACATTAATTTCAACAGTATTCCTAAGAAACGTGTATTTTGCATCTTACAAACACCACTGATTTTCAATGGCTTTGTATGGCTTCTTGTCTATTTTCCAGTGCATGCCAGATTTTGAGGAAAACTCTTAGATGCATATGCACGATTTTTTATTATTATTATTTATTTTTTGCATGTGAAAACAGAAGGAAAAACTGAATAACAGTGGTGCAACTCAGTATTTCTAAATGTAAAGTATTCCAAAAGAAGCAAAATTAGAAAACAAGGCTGTAAAGTAGGACCAGAGGTGCAGTTTGTAGTATAGTCCAATAATTAATGTTTTTTTAAACTCTTCATTTTATTATTTTCCATATACAACATCTTGGACACTGAATACATTGCAAACAGAAGTGCATGCATCTGGTTTCATGAAGTTATTATCAGAACATTTCATGCAGTTTCAATCCAAAACTGTATTAAGTCATTTTAAAAGAAGAAAGATAATTCTAAAGACTTGAATGAAGCAATAAAATATTGGTCAGGGCTGACGAATCACTTTATAGCAAATACATTAAGCAGATACATTGAAAAAGGTTCTGGAGGCCTATTGATAGCTCCTTGGCAAGAAGGAAGAAAAAGCACTACTAACAACTTTGCATAGGTGTAACAGCATATCCTATTTAATCTATCCATTATTACAACGTGCTTTAAATGAGAGTATTGAAAATCAAAATTCAACTCTATTTTCCAAAGACACAATTTTAATACACTGTATATGCTTCAATTTTTTTGGCCAACTTATCCCAAGCTATTACAAATGGGGATAAGTCCTCCAAAATTTTACACAGTGTCCAGTCCTATATGCCACAGAAAATACAAAGATATCTCATATTTTTGCACTTTTGTTTCAGTAACTTGCATCTCAATTCAAATAAGTCAGACTTTTGCTGCTCCTTAGAACTGTGTTCCCATGCTGAAATTCTGAACTAGTGTCTTTCACCAAACGCATTGACTTCTAGGTGGCACATCTGATTATCTTGCTCCAAGGACAGTTTTTCCTTCTGTGTCCTCCCCTGACATTTTAGAGAGAAAATTTAGCTGAAACTTTTCATGGATTTCAGACTAATTATCCAATTCCACCGTGAAACAGAGAAAGACAGTATTTAAAGTGCCTAAGGAACTTCTAAATTAGGCAAGCTCATTTTGAGAATTTAAAAAACTTAATGAAGAATCAGACATTCACTAAAATGACCCCATACACATTACTGCAACACATATTTAAGATTTTAAGGCATTTTAAAATCTGGTTTTAATAGATTCTTTACTTAATGTTTTTATAACCGCAAAGGTGACAAGCCAATAAAAATATTTGGCAAGTCAGTTTTTGCTATAGTGGAACAGAGCAAAACCAAGTTAAGACAGATACAACAATCTAACCAAGTCCATGTCTGTCATCCTTGAAAGCAAAACCGATCTGTAATTCACCATGGAAAAAGCTACAAAACTGTGGTTTTGCTATAAAATGGGACTGAACATTTCAATCCAATTTGGTCAAGAGAGTCCAAAAAGAGAAATGAAAAAAAAAAAAAAAATCTTAGAGCAAAGAAACCTTGTTTGATTTGGATTTCATTTATTTCATAAGCTAAAGGATGGAACACAGCACACTCAGGCTCATGAGAGCAAGAATGTATGAATTCAGGCATGAGAAGGGAGGGAAAAAGAATTTTTTCCCCTTCTTAAAGAAAAACTATAAATTAATTAAAACTATAAATTAATACGGAGCTTCTGTATCTACGCATAACAGTTTTCAAGATGCTACCTGGGCAAAAGAATGATGTGGTTCCTGAAAGGTTTATTAAAGTGCGCACACAGAAGCACCATGGAGCAGACACACATTTGGACTGCCCCTGAGTATTTTCTCCAGAGGAGCATTTTGTCTCTATAAACACGGCAGCAACAGTGTTCAATAGTGCTGTGCTTCATTTCAAGATTTTCCAGCAGAATACAAAATGACCTCTATGGTTATCTCATTCAGGATGTTTGTATTTTTACAAAAGCATACGCATGTCCAGAACTCTCCCTCTGGTTAAATTTTTCTTAAGATTATTTGGCATATGTTCAGAAAAAGAATAATTATTGATATTTTTGTCTTCTACAATTGTGTTATTCATGCAGGAAGAAAGCAGAAACTACACGGATATCCTTTCTTCCAATTAGAACACGGGATGAACACTAGAAATTACTGTTCCAAAATACACACACACACACACACACACACACACACAAACACACACACAAACACACACACAAACACACAAACACACAAACACACAAACACAAAAACACAAAAACACAAAAACACAAAAATCAAGACAATGGAATCAACATATTCCTCTAAAATATATATGTAAAGAACATGTACGTTATCTCCAAAAAAATATCTAGAGAAACAAAGCAATGGATCGTCTGAAATAGCATAGTCTGAAATACACAGTTTATAATTGGAGGACTTACTCCAAAACAGATGCCACGGATTTGGTGCTTTCATATGTTCCAGCTAGGCTTAAAAGAACTAGAATTTTACCTACTATCATACAGTACCTTCCGCCTCCTGGACAAAACCTTAGTCCACTGGCACTACACAGAACTGAGAGTGACATTCTAGTGAAGAAGAATGAAGACAAGAAGACTGTTATTCCTTTGAGGGAGATAATCAGGATAGATATTATGAAAAGTTTATTTAAGAATAAAAGTAGCAAGGATTACCCAACAAAAAATGCAAACACAAGGAGACAGCCTGCTATATAACTTCTACTACGAAGGTCAAACAGGCAAAGCAGCTTTTATGACACAGAAATTGTGGAAAACCCCTAGAAAATGAGATCAAAGAAAAATAAATCTCAAAAATAGGCTAATTTTTTCCCAGTATTAAGATCTAGAACACCAGATCCAATATATAATGCCATTTCCAATATATAATGAAACAAAGCAAACCACATCTTCTTTTTTAATGTCATAATTTTTATCATTCCTAAAGTAATTGAGATGCTTTGGGTGTATATATATATATATATATATTAAAAATTAACAAAACAACAAAAAGAACAACATTTTTTAAAAAAAGTTTCTCCACCTATTATATGGATGTTGTAATCAGATTAATCCACAAAAAGAAAACATATTTTCCTTAGGCCACGCCTTTCTCTACATAAGTCAGATAAGTGGACAACTGAAGATACTAGCACAAACTCTTCTGGAGAGAACAGTACTGCAAAGTAGAAAAAAGGTGCAGGATGGCTGAAAGCTGAAACCCTCCAAATTAAGACTAGAAAAGAGGTGCATATTTCTTAATTCTCACAACAATTAACCAATGAAAGAGTGTAACATTCTACAGTTGTGGTGATTTCTCTATCACTGAGAATTTTTGAATTAATACTAAATATTTCCCTACAGGACAGAATATAGTTCAGTTACTATTGTTGGAGTTGTTGGAGATTATTTGACTCAGAAACGCAGAATATGGGCAGAGTATTTGCATCATCTAATGAATCAAGTAAAAAAAAAAAAAAAAAAAAAAAAAAAAGGAGCAGGAACAGTCTGAAAAGAGCTATAAAGAAAATCAGAAAATCAGCAAATCTAAAGGTAAAGGAGAGCTATTGAGAACTAAGCATGCATTCAGCATTTTTCTCAGACAGAAATAATGCCAACAGTGCAGACCTTTCTGAACTCAAATACAGCCTCAGCTTTTTCTTAGTAAGAGAAAAAAAGGCATTTTACACGATACAGCTAGACCAGGCAGAAGAGTAAAAGATGATTTGATAATGAAATATTCCCCCAAAGTACCACAGAGTGGAAATAAAGACAGGAGCTCCACCCCTGTGGAAGGTATTTTCTTTTCTTAATTCTCTGAACATGGTAGAGAATATCCTAAGCTGGTTATTCATTGTTTTGGATGACTGGAAGTAGATAGGCAAGCAACAATATCCACCTCCAGCTTTGAACACAGAGGAGATCTGGATTGATTCAAGGAAGGGCTACTTCCATTACAAAGAGATGTCTGAGTATTTCTAGCATGGGTAGAGGTGCCATAGGGCTGACTTCCATCCCAGGATTCGATGGTTTTATTGGCAAGACCAATCTGCTCATGCTCTTTCCAGTGGTGCCCAGTGTCAGGACAAGAGTAAATGGGCACAGACTGGAACATAAGAGGTTGCTTCTGAACATCAGGAAGAACTTCTTTATGTGTGAGTGACTGAGCTCTAACACAGGCTGACCAGAGAGGCTGTGGAGTCTCCTTGGAGATCTTCAAAAGCTGCCTGGATGTGGCCCTGGGCAGCCTGCTCTGGGTGGCCCTGCTTGGGCAGGGCTTGGGCCTGGTGGGCTCCAGAGGGCCCTGCCAGCCTCAGCCACTTTGGGATTCTGTGAGGTGTGACAGACAAATCTTTGCCTGAGGAGATTGCTTTTTCTAAATGGAGATTAGTCTGAAAAAATATATTTGTATATAGAACTACTACAAAAGATTGTCTTAGCTTATAGTCATCCACATCTTATTCAGTATTGATCAGGCACTAAGTATTCTCAGTTTTGCTTACAAGCTTATCCGTGGCTAGGGCTGTGTGCCTGAAAGCTTGCCTTTTCCTTCAGCTATATCAGTTGTTATAATAAAAGATAACACATCTCCTTACAAACGATAAGCTCTCCTTTCATCAATGGAAGCTGAAATATCTGCAGCTGAAAGCACCATTTCCCCCCTGACGAAGGCAAATGTTGCATTCAAAAGGCTGAAAAGAACCAAGTGTTGGGTATTCAACTTCTCTATGAGATCTCATGGAACAACAACAACAGCAGCAAACTAAAAAGCAAGAAGACTGCAGATGCCTCTTACAGTGGAAGCAAAATGAAAGAGAAAGCTGTAACAAAGGAAAATATGTTCAAGAGGAACCCAGGCTGACACCTGACTGTCTGCTTTGATTTGTCTGGTCCCAGTTTCTGCTTGCTTTGAGCTGGTTGCAGTCTGGCCCTGGGCAAGTAGACGGTGTAGTGGCTAACAGCATGCTGCTGTAGGAATGAAGGCTTCCCTGTGATGTCTTCTCCCCTTAAAAATGCAACAGTGTTTGCAGAGCGAAGTACTCAGTACAGATTGAGACACCAGGTCACAAAGGCTTGTCAAGCCAGGAAATACAGCATATTAACAACACTGTTTCAGATGCTTTACTTGGACCTAAGCCACATGCATATTAAAATGTGTGAAAAATATGATGTGTAGTCAGTGTGTGATTCTGTGGCCAATTCATCTCCCCTCAGTCTGTAGAGGGAGGGATTCAGTTCCCATCTGGTACAAGTCAGACTTGCTCCCCGTTGATAATGGCTTGAGACTGACTTCTAGCAGCAAAGCACCTCCCCACCACTTCCAAAGTAGTCTCTGAAACATCACTTCAGTCATCTGATTGAAGGAAGAGGAGAGGGACACCAGGAGTATCATCACAGCCTTACACCTAGTTTTAGGGAGCAAAATAAGATGGAGAAGCAAACGTTCTTCTCTGTCTCATGGGGTTCATCAAAAAGAAAATAAATTAGATTATTGACAAATTATTTGGGGATTCCTGTGAAATAGTGGGGGCAGCGAAGTATCGCTATTATGGCATTAAATGGTAGAAGCTGAGTAAGTGCTGTCCCCTGTGATGGCTCCAGTTTCCTGTTAATCCCATCAAATTTAGGTGGTTTGACAGTATGTTTTCTGAAAGGATTAAAAGTTGTGCATTTGCACAGTCTGATGAAAGAAAATTTACACATTTTTTAAGAGATGGGGGAGATGAGATTGGTGGAAGGATGAAGCAGACGGAATTGCCTCTCTGAGGCTGCTCATAAATTTATGTAATTATACATCTTCCTTTGACCTAGTACGGAACCTAGCATTGCAGTTTTGTTCTACTCTGACACATGTATTACTGCCCTTTATTTTAGCTTTTACTTATTTGAGAAGTTTATTCCAAACACTAACTGTCATATAAGATCACCAAAAGAAAATGGTGCCATGTGTGAACACAAGGATGAACACATGAAAGGTCACTGATGTGTGGCTACCCTGTTTTGTACAACACACAGCTGGGCACTACATTGACAGAGCTGCCTCAAGACACAACAAACATTAGAGATGATGTATCACTGCTTTTGTTTTAAACTCCTACTTCTGGAGGTTTGTAAATTTTGGCAGATGGATTACTATGGTTGAGTAAAATGCCATCTTCTGAAACATTAATCTGGTTATGCTATTGAATTGGTAATTACCTGAGCCTTGAAAATACACTGACAACAGAAAAAGAGGTACTGTTTAGGAATATTATGGTTTCATAGGCTCCCAATTTGTCTTTAATCATTAAAGTATAAGGGATTACCACATAAAACATGCATCACAGGACATTGACTCAGCTGCAAATTTACAATACAAGGAATTTCACAACATAAAGAATTTCAGAAAGCATCCATTACATGACTATGCCTGTACCTTCTTATTTATTACCTAATGTTGTAGTCTAGTGGTGAAAGATCATGGCTTTTTCAGGGCCATTTCAGCCTTTGTGAAGGAGCTAGACCATAAGTGTATTTCATACCCACATACAGACATTTTACACATTATTTGTAAAACATGGAAAGAAAACAAATGTTTTACACTAATTTTTACATTGAGGTGAATTCAAAATAATCCCAAAGCTAGGAGCTTTTTAATGCCACAAAATGTCTTCCTGCATACAGCTGCATGTGTTGATTTCAATGTATGCCATCCTTGCAGGATGCAAATAACTTATTTTGAAAATAATAATAATAATAAAGAAAAAGAAAACACTTGATGCAGAGCTTACCATTGCTTAGATAAATGTTTACATTAAGATTTCTAACTTCCATAAAGTCAAGTTACATTTCAATATTTGAAAGCAAAGCAGATGCATACCTTTCCTGCATGAGACTGCCCTCATACAATTACAGACCTAATCTTCAGAGTTCAACAGTAAGATTGTTTGCATATGTACAGAATAAGATTGTATTAATACAGCTCTCTTTTTTTTTTTTTTTCCCGCAATCTGTACAAATTGCGTATATTGAAACAATGTCTGTATCTGGCTCTAAGACTACAAAAGTAGTACTATAAGTTAATATGGACTGAATTATTAATAAATGTCTGATGACAAAACAAAAACAATAAAACCATTACAAATATTTGTGGTCTTTGCATCTATTGCTATCTTGGAAAAAATCCCAATTCCAATCTATCTTTACGAAATCGTATTTACCAATAAATTACACTTGAATAGGAAGATAAATTGCAAATGCAAAGACACATGCACATACAAACACATCATACACATACATAGATGGGTAATTAAAAACAGTAACTGGCTGGCTGAACACATGAAACACCAAAAAATGAAAGTGAAAACAAATATATTATGTTCTGACTGTATTACTGAAAACAATTATATTTCTCTTGATAATAATAAAGAACAAATGATTTCAAACCACACAAATCCAAACTTCCCTCTGAGGTCCTTTCAGTGTAGGCTACTTTACTTACACCTAAAAAAACTGATGAAAAGGTAAATTACCTTCAAACAAAACAGATGGTTTTCAGAGGTTCTAAATTAGTAAGGAAGCATTAGAAAAATAATATTAAAAGAAAGTTTTGCCATGTTATCACCATTTATAGAGTTTGTTGTATTAAAGAGAAAACAGATTTCTCCCATTAACATTTAGAAATCTGATACTTAAAATGTTTAAATGATTGAATTGACAGTTCATTAGACTGAAATCACAGTTCACAAACATGGCTAATGGTGAAACAGTGGCAAAATTTGAAGCCACAAGTTGCAATGAACAGGATATCACACTTATAAAATGCTCTTATAAAATAAATAATGTCAGTAATTATCAAGTGCTGTACCACAAAATACACAGCTGATGGAGAAAAAATCCAGTTATGTTCCAAACATTGCCAAACATATTTTTTTTTCTTCATATGGTTTAGTTCATAAATGTTAAGCACTTGTTCTGGACTCTAGCATTTAAAAGGTAACAGTGGATTTCTTAACATTCAAGTAATGCATTAAAGTAACATGTTGATTTAAATTCAAGCAATATAATAACTTTTCGATAAAAACTGCCCTCAGTGCTTGACTTAAAGGTGATACTTTACTGTCTGAAAACACCATATGAAAAACACACTGTTAGGAACTGGGCACAGTGACTGCAGAAAATAAACAAAATAAGTAAAAGACGCTTATTCATTCCGGATGAAATTCACCCCTGTGCAGAGTGCTGGCACAAGACTTGTGTACTCCTTATGCCTCATTAAGTCCGATTTTTGGAATAAGAGCATATAAATTTATGCTGTCACAAATATGTCTCAGACTGTTAACTGTATATTTCCTGTTTCCAAGCATGTGATATATATATATTTTTTTAATTATTTTTTCCTGCAGTACCCTGACCCTGATGGAAAACCAATAAGCAATTATTTCTCTTCAGTGTGAGCTACCATAGTTAAATCCCTCGTTTTCCATGAGTATGGGCACAAGTTTCAGTCACTGTTAGAATAATTTATGGTTACTCTATTGGTCTCTAATCTTCTCCTAATCTAAGACTATTACTGGAATACTGAACAACATCCCGTGTATTTTTCATTTTACTCTTGCAGTAAAGTAGAATGAAAATAAAATGAATGTGTTTATTTTAGGATTCATGCAGGAGTTTACTCACACATTACAAAAATACTTATTTTCCCACTCTTTTACTATGGAGATGCAGAATTTACAGATATGCCATTTATTTTATTTTATTTTATTTCCAATTTGAAGCACTCTGTTCAAATGCCTTCCTGAAGGTAGGCTCTCCAAATGTCAACTTTCCATGGAACAGTGCAGCTTTGACAATTTGGAAAAGTATGTTACAATGACATGGAGATAAAATGTTGTTTCTCTGGTTCAGCTCTAGTGCACTGAATCACACCAAAATCCACTGAGCTGCACTTCCCAAGTGCATGGAGGAGGTAGAACTGCTGCTTTCGCAAGAAGCGTAGCTTGCTGCAGCGCTGCATTTCCAGTGATGCAGCACATGAGCCATGTGCATACACATGGGCAGAAGAGGCAGCTGGTGAGATCAAGGGTTCTGGGAGCTGTAGGGAAGCAGCAACAAAAAACACTGCAAAAGGTATCTGTGGTAATGTTGCCTGTGAGCCTTACTCACACAGTGTGTATGTTCCTACCAAGAAAACACTGTATTTTATCCTAGGAGCAGAAAATTAAATTTCTCCTAGATTTCTGAGTGCACTGTGGAAACATTATTCCTTATGGGATTCTACCTCAAAGACAAGAGTGTTTTCCTCTCTGACAACCTCCCTTACAAACAAGAGCATTACAGAACAGAGCTGAAAGCAAGGCTTTATATCAACAAAAGTACAAGGAATATTTTGTTATCTTTACAGTTATGTATGATGCACCCATTACAAAAATCAGAATGCACTTTGACATTTTCAAATCAAAATTTGGTAAGAATTTGCACTCCCCACACCTACACATATAGACAAGACCAAAAATTCAAAATTTTATCTCACATGAGCATTAAAATATACTTCCCAAAATTTATTATAGGCCACTCATTCCTAAGATAGCCAGTCTTTCATTCCTAAGATAGCCAAGAATATAGTTTTCCCAGGTTTTAGACAGATGATCTACTAAAGGACTATGAAGAGGAAGCACTGTGAATATTCCTCAGTATTCACTTTCTGGTCACTAGGAGCTTCTTGTTTTCCCCATGGATACCCACTTTCTCCTTGGCTTGGCACTGATGTAAGGATTCCTCTTGTTTGCCTCTCCCAGGTTTTCCTCTCCCAGGAGGCGTCTGCAGAGATGACACATCTTCCCTGGGATGACAAACTGTCCCTTGTACCTTGCCCCTTGTACTTCCTTGTACCTTGTACCTACAACTGCTTGTACCTCCACCTGTAAATGAACCTTTCTATTATACCTTCACCCACTTGAAAAACTTCTGTTAAACTGATGAAAAGACTGGAGGACACTTCTGCATGTAAGGACTGCAGCATTTTCTCAGATATTCAGTAAAGGCATCCATGTCTCCTGTGCATTTATTTATGACACAGCCTGAAATGTTCCTATCTTTAAACTTAAATAGGAATAAAAATACATTTAGAATATTGACTGAACACCTGAACACTGCTAGTAACAATTCTTGATAAAGAGAAACATGTTTTTACAGAATAGAAAACAAATTACCTCAGTCTTCAAACTGCAGGAACGTGATGTGAAAATGGAGAGCAAAGAGCAGACCAAAGCTTTGAAGACTGCCAGATGTTTATTTGCTACTGCTATCACTAGCATTCAGATAAAAATCACGCACACGTCACCCTAGTGCCACCATATGCCGAGCCCGACTGACAGCAGCTCCATATGGTTACAGCCATTCTGTTTATTATCATATTTACTCAGGCAGACTACAGAAAAACATTCCCTATTATGACACTGATTAAATTATTAGATATCTTGATACCACTGAAATGCCCAGAAGGATCAGTTTGAGGTTTCTTTTATGAAAGGATATTCTTAGAGCAAAACTGAAAACAATGAATTGATGATAGCAACAGCTGGTAGGAAAGAGGACTGCTCCAGTCGAATGAGGAGAATCAAGACTGAGTGCTATCATGTAACATTGCTTCATCTCAATGTCACAAAAGACCATTTTAGCTATCAAGAGTAATCCTTAAAACCCAGAAAGAATGCAGCTTTGTTTCTGATTGTTTGAACTGTCTCAGGCAATTTAACTTTAACCCAGCTTCTCAAATGACTTTATCCATCTAACTTTAATCTCATAATAGTAGTCAAAAGGGACAGAAAATTAAGATAAAAATATAACATTTGAACATAAAATATAGTTCTCCTTTCAAAACCCTCCTGGCAAGATTTCAGCCAAACTCTGCCCATGTCCAGCTTTGATTCATAATAAGCAGCAGTGCAGCCCTGTCAGCAGTTTAGAAACCTTGCTAATTATGGAAAATGGAACTCAACTCTCCTAAAAAGAGTTGCTTCTGAATTAACATGGTTATCTACCCCTTCCACATCCCCTTTCTTCTCCCTAATGTAAGAAGTCCGTATAAAATAAATTGCAGTATGAACCCAGCTGGGAGGAAGGCTTTCTTCAAAACCCAAAACAAACATAATTGAATGGTTTTGGATGCTTTTATTGGGTTTCAAAAGATCAGAAACAATTTGGTTTTATTTTGAGGAAATAAAAGCTGTTCATTCCAAAACAGGCATTTAGGGTAGCACAAAAGGTCAGTGTAGGATGCAGTCTCTACTTAGGTCCCACCAATGACTTCAAACTATGAAATAAGACATGCAGGGACCCTCAAGTTAGCCCTCGTGTTCTAAGACCAAAAAAGCTACAGAAGCAAGGTGAATAATCCCTTGTTGGCTTTCAAGGGATGGAGTAGACCCATAATTGCCATGCTCTTGCATTGTAGGATCACCTCACACCATACACCATTGCTTACTTGGGATTTAGCTAAGTGTCTCTTCTTTCCACATATTTTTAATTGTTTGTTTCCCTCTTATTTAAATTGAACTCAATGCATAGCCAAATATAACCCATGACACAGATTTTCAACTTCTATCACATTCCAGGGCATATTTTTAAGAAAGAGAAATCCTGGGAATTTTCCTGTGGAACCTGGCATGCTTAGCTGCACAAAAAATAGTATTAGAATAGTGTGAAGGGAGCTAAATGAAAATGGGCTGTGTTAATATGGGGTGCCACTTCTTGGCTGTGACCCATCTTTCTTTCTTGTATCTATAATGTTTACTTTTCCTCCCCTAGTCATGGGCACTTTAGCACTTATATCATCTACTGATCTACCAGTTCTACATTTGTCTTCTGACTTGTCCAAAAACGTTTGAATACAGTTAACTACGTTGCAATAGTCCTAATACTGTAGAATCTGAACGGGGAGCAAAGAAATATTCATATTTTAAAACAATTAGCCCAAAATGTTTTTGGAATTTAAAACATTACAAATGGAGCCAAAATTGATTTGAACACTGCTCCTTTGCTAACATGGAAGACATCTTAATGGACCACCTAGAAGTGTATTGTAGACTTACTGGTAGCACATTGGAGGCTACCTCAAGATACCACAGCCCACAGAAGAAAATCCCTCATCTGCAACAATTAAATATTGTCATGTAAAATGTTCAAAGTATGAAGTTCTCTGTACAACAGCTATTCCAATAATATACAGAAATTATATCACACTTTCTATTTAAAAAAGAGGCCTTTGAAGTACATTAAGGTTGTTGCAACAACTCCACTGTGAGATAAACATCAGGAGTAAAAACCTGGCTCTGCTAAAGGACAACTTTTCACCTATTTTACCCAAGTAGAATTATTTGCTGTTCTATGGAATAGGGAAACAAGTACAGAAGCTTTAAGAGAGTCAAGAAATGTGCTCTGAAGTAATTCAGTAATTCAAAGTTTCCCATCTGTCCTATCACCACTGGACTAGACTAAATCTCTTTCCCAACAGACCATCTATGAAAACAAATTACTGTCCACTGATAACAACAATGAGCCAGAAAAAATATGCAATTAGCCAACTGAGTAATTATGGTTTTTATTTTGTATACTTAAAATTTTAAGCAAAAAAAGAAAAGACAATTACATTTTCTCCACTTTCAACTACTGCTCCTAAAACCAAAATAAATACACTAAAAAACCTATCTAAAACAAAGCAAGGTTTTGTGAAGGGCCAACAGAAACAAAAAAACTTCACATATAAATTGAGTTTACATAGAGATACTGGAGAGCCACATCATTTACTTTTCCATGTCCTTATCCTACATGTCTTTGTACACTCACTCACATATATAGTCTGAGTGATTCTCCAGAGCATTGCTTGATATTGCTTTCATTAGCTCTTTTCCAAGAACAGGAATTTCTTCTACCCAGTACTTCAAGCATGTATGATCTAGCAGTGTAAAACCCATTTGCAAACCCATTAAACCCAACAGGACTTTTCACTTACATTAAGTTAAGCTTATGTATAAAAATGTGCAGAATCTGGACCCTCTGATATATTTGTATTATCTTTAGCAAGGCTGAGTTTCATGTTTTATATCATTTTTTTTTCCTTAGTAAGAAATTCAGGAGCAGCATCAGTTCTTCATTTTAATATGACTTTGGATTTTAGGTCCCTCCTGTGGTGTTGAGGCATTTTTTTGGTTCCTGAAACAGAAAAGTCTTTGTTCAGAACACCTAATAGTCTTCCTTAATGAGACAGTAATAGTTTCCTCTCTTGATCACATTTCTAGTTTTTCAGGACAATTCTCCACCATTTTAGGTTGTTAACACATCCTTGGTGATGCAGGTACAGATGATGTTTGCCCTCTTCATTTTAGCCAGAATAAGAGCTAAAATTCTCAACCAATACTTTAGCTACCCCAGAAGTGACAAATAATTTCCATTTACAATGATTTGGGAGTGATTCTATTAATTGTGTAATACTTTGATATTTACATCACATTCGCCACTGTAGTGCATAAGCAATATGAGAAACAAAGAAAACACTGAAGTCTCTTCCAAAAAAGACTTCAGCAGCTGTAGGTGATCCAAAGCAGTACGTGTCTGTTTATGGGTTAACATATTTTGCAAAGCAAAGGAGCTCACATGATAGAATTTGGTATTGTTGCAGGTTGCCGACTCCCAACATGTTAACCACATTGCTCAGTTACCTGCATTGACCATTTATCTCTGAGACATGCTGCAATCCAGATTGAAACAGTACAACAATTAGATAAAGGTTTCAAATGTCTTTTAGCATCTAATATCCCTTAAAGTACTAGAAGCTAGAAATCTAAATGCAGCTTAAAATTTAGCCCAAAGGAATCCATTGAATACACATGGGATGAAGTACACAGATTCCTTAGGGAAGGATAATTACATGCCTGTGTACAGGTACATTGATCCAGACTCAGACATGTAAAGCACTCGTACATCCCAATGGCAAAATCTGCAAAGGTACTTAAGCACCTACCTCCCATTGATGTAAATAAGACTGAGTCATTTCAGTAATTTTGAACATCTGGGTTTAACCCTAGTTTTGAAGTCACTGGTGTCTAGTTTTAAAAGACATTACTTGCAGAATATGCTGAGAAGTGTCTAAATATTTTCAAAAGTTCCTGTGTACTGACTTTTAAAGAAAAACTCAATGAATTCCTGCTTCTAGTTATTAGACACCTTGGTAAATCTAGCCTTGACTTGTAAATTGGGGCTATTGATATACCAATTAAACCCAACTTCTCCAAAACATTAAGGTGTATAAAAAAAAAAAAAAAACGCTAAAAGGAGGGAAGCAGAAGGCCCTGACAATTGTGAGGATCTTTTCTGTAGGGACTCCTGAAGATTTCACACATTTTATTGATTTTTACCAAGTGGTTAAGTACAGTCTCTGATTTCATATATGCAATTTAGCTATCTTTTTTAACTTAGGATCCTCACTAACCTCCACTGAAGCAGAGTCGAAAATAGCTGTACTAACATTCCTGCTAATGAGAACTGTATTTGGTCTTTAGAGAGTGAACTATGGTAGAGGAGTTTTACATTACTAAGTAACTATTTGAAGGAATGATTGCAGCAGGCAGAATAAATGCATTCAAACATAACTACCAATATGTTTTTTACAGAAAATGTTTAAGACATCATTTAATATTCACAGCTCTGGAAGCCATTCACTTCTCTATAAATTGATTATTCTTGGCAAACAAGCATTCTTTATGTGCCAAAGATTTTTAAAAAAATAATAAAGTAAATTAAAGCCAACATACAGCACCATTATGTCAGGAGTAATTTTTAAAAGAGAGATAATTGAATATCACTCTATTGTATTTTTGGTGGGACTTTCAATATATATAAATATATATTTAATTACATTTAGCATAGGAACTCTTTTTAAAAAACAATTGATTTCTCACTGTTGCCTGTCACTGCAGCGTTATTCCTACTTTAGAGGTGTGGAAATTTGGCACAGAGAAAACTGTTTCTCTGAAACCAAACATGACACTTTACAGCAGAGCCAGAAATTTTAAAGCCCTACAGTTATTTTCATGATTTTAACAACAGGATCATCACTGCTTTCTGTACCACCTCAATAGTTTGGTCTTGTAATTGGATTTCTACCCCCAGTCACCTAGGAATTTTAATTCCCACACATAATTTGCAATAGGATTGTACTACTCCTGCTTCTTAAATAATAATAAAGGTTCTAATAATAGAGTAGCATTTTATGTCCTACTTCCTAGGGCTAAACCTTACTGCTTGCCCTAAACAGTGACTTTTTAAAATAAAGAGACACATTGTGGACTCACTTAAATTTTTAGTAGAAAGAAAGTGTTTGGGAAATCAGCATCCCTTTATAGTTCCTACAATACTGCTAAGAAAGTTTAATACAAGAAATGTTCAACAGAGAAAGAACAATCTGTGAATATATTTATATTAAACTATTTCATAAAACAATTTTAAATACTTTGTATAACATGAGCCCTGCTTAAGAAGTAAAACACTTTGGAAAAACAAAATTTCAATAACACCACTGTTCCTCGAGTAATGGAAAAATGTTCCCAACTGCCTTGACACATACACACTTCCACTGCTCAGAGTTTGAATACCTTTTATTCAATTGATTTTATAAGCATGCAGTCAGTGCAGGCTGCATCAACGTGGAACCACACCAGCTCTATACTGCTCTATACCACAGTAACACTAGGAAATTTTCTCTAACTCTCCCCAGCAACTATAGGACTCCTTTACAGATTTTGATAACCAGAAAATGATCTTGTTTTTAAGTGTCTGTAATTGGGTACTACTATGTCAATACTCTTCAAAAGCAGAAAGCATCACACAGAAGTTTGATGTTAGATATTTCAATGTAATCACTGCTAAACTGCAGTGGGAAAAACAGGATGGAATTGAGGGAATCAGAGCCTTGTTTCTGAGAAGCAGACTGGAAATAAAGAAATGTATCCTTAAAGACAGTTCCTGTCCTGCCCTCCCACACACCCTATTATCTCTGTTCCCTGCAGTCTGCTTTTGGCAAGAAAGTTCTCTCTAAAACTCCCATTCAAACTATAAAACAAGTGAAAATCTGCCTTCTAGCATTTTCTAGCTATTTATTTCAACCTGAGACATCACCTCAGTGAAGGAGTATTTTATATCGAAGTTCTTAATGGAAATAATATCCATGAATGAGTCAAAAGGACCCTGAATTACTTTTCCAAGGCCAGGTGATGGTCCCATTGCTCTCAAAAGCAGCAGACTAAGTTTTTGTATGCATAGTATTGTCTAAAGTTCACACAAGAATCATCTTAGTCCCTGACTAAAATTTCATTTTACGTGTAAAATTAAATATATTGGGTGGGTTTTTTTATTGTTTTATTTTGATATGACAGCAACTATTTCATAGGATAAGAATAATGCAGTGTTTTCTGCAATGCCCCAGATTTTTATTTTTATTTTTTTTAATTATGATGTGAAAAACTGATATAGAATTAGGGCAGAACTTCATTAATTTACCCATTAATGAACTAACTCCACCTGAGCATCTAACCAATGACTGTCAACAAACAGACTGTGTAAAATGAAAATAAATGTTTTATTCATCTACTTAATCACGGTAGGTTGAAACAACAATTTTCCTTACACACATGAACTTACCTTGCAATGCTTGGGCCTAACTTCACGGGAAAAAATATATTATTTTTAAATGTTAAATGTCTTATATCCTAATTTCACACAGGAGAATTCTTATGACTTTTGCAGATTTCAGGAGTCTAGAAGACTCAGCTACTCAGTTCACTATAAAAATGATTGTGAGAATCAATTTCTGACACCTGGTTTATTTAGTCGGTTCTTACACTCTACATTTACAAAAGCAACCTCCAGAGAAATAAGTGTGTCCAAAGCAAAGAAAAACTATAATTACTTCTGTGCCCTCTGCTGTATCAGAATGCATCTCGTGCAGGTTTAAAATCCATGAGAAGAAGAAAGATCAGAAGAATGATCTTCAGCCTGAAGTTATTTTCAAGTGGGAAATTCCTGGCAAATTGTACTATTCCATGCACATGAAAATAATAAAAAAGTGTGTGTATATATATGCATGGATGCAAAGGGCGCTGAGCACTGTTTACGTGCAAAAGGGAGTTACATTAACTCCTCAATTTTGCTTAAGTTTAAATCAAAACACCCCTATTACAGACTGGCCTCTACAGAAAGCTATAATCCCATGGGTAAAACTTAAACCTAGGAAATAGGAAATTCCCTTATTTCCTAACCTGATTCTGAACCTTCCTGGCTCCATGATTGATGACCTTTTGAACATATGATATGGCTGTCAGTAGGTTCAGAAGTATAATTCCAACTTGAAGACAGTAAGGATGGCCTAGCTTTGTTCCTTCCTTGCAATTATCAAGAAAATATCTAAGTGTAATATTTAACAGGAGTCTGAATTTGGGTAGGCAAGCACCTTACAGCATGGTGTTCTAAAACAGAATATATTATAGCAGCTGGTGTAAGTTTTTGCTCAGGATGAACATTCAGGTACTTGAGACCCTGTTTTCCAAAATATCTGTCTTCCTAATTCAAGCTTTACCCTCATCTTCACCATCTCTCTTTTAAATTCCATCTTGCAAACCCTCAAGGTATCAATTTAGAAGTTCTAAAAGCCCGCTTTAATAGCTGACAATATCATCATGTGTGGTTGTAGCAGGAAACAGAAGTCACACAAAGAGGAGAAGTAGAATTGTACTCAGGAGTACATGAGTTCACATTTAGTTTATTAGTGAAACCAATAGCGACATACTGATCACAGTAAAGGATAGTAAAGGGCCAGCTTTTACTAATAGTAAAAGGCCAGATAGATACTGATAGTAAAGGGCCAGATTTTACTGATAGTAAAGGGCCAGTGTTTTACCAACACTGCTTAACAGATCAGGCTCTTCACTAAATGATATATTACTTATATATAATTCCTATTTTTAAAAATCATGTGAAGCCTCCACTCACATTTCCTGGATGTTGATACACAGGCTGAGTTTGGATTAACCACATTTGTCTAAATCATGCAGTTAGGTTTACACAGACACACCCACACAACTGGCTTGAAGTGGCTGGCTCATCTCTAGTGTATAGTAGATGATTTCCATCAGGGGCTTTTAAGCATTTGGGTACCTACTTGCTCTTTCTGCTTTTGAAAATCTTCACTTTAGTTGCAAAACATTCAGGTAAACTCTTGACAGTTAAATGCTTATAGACTGGTAAAATTTTTCAGTCTTACAATAATTATCTCAAAAGAGTAAAAGAAAAAAAAAAGTTGTTAGAAACTTGTTATAAAATCCTCTACTAAATACACTTGTCATGATGTGTCACTGATACTTAATCATTAGATGCTCTTCTTTCTCCACACACAAAAAAATTAAATTAAATTAGAAAAAAAAAGGGGGGGGGGTAAAAAATAAAAAAAAGAGAGAGAGAGAGAGAAATAAATTCTCCCATGTTCTCCCATGTTTGGTGATTTATCATTTGCAAGAGACTGGAGGAAATATTTTTCTCTCATAACTAAAAATAAAAAAGAGTTTACTCATCAAGTGGTATTTGCCTGTGTTTATATGTTGCTGACAAAATGCATAGAATATGTAGATAGGATAATGCACTGCTCAGTTTGTGTTACTTGATGGAAGACGTGGTAGCTAACTTGTTTATGGATAACCACCACTGGGAAATTCTTTTCCTGCTATTTAGTGTGGCCAGATTTGTAATATTTTTCATTTAGAGAAAATGTTATGAGCCAAGAGACATGTCAGCTGTGGAAGGGGTGCTTGCAGCATCTAGAGATGGAGAACTCTGTGACAGACAAATAAATCACCCTGATAAACAGTGGATACAAAATTTTAACAATGGACCTCAGGGAGATCCCTATATTCCTTGAGCATATCATTAGTTTTCATGGTTTAGCAGCAAATGTGACCCGATGCTCTAGGGAGACTTGTTTTTTAATGTATTACTACACTTTTTATTGGATCAAATAGAAAGGGAATGGAAGAGAAGTGAAAGGAAGGGAAGGGACTGGGGAAGAGAAGGAAAGGGTCGAATACTTAATTCAATCACCTGCATATCATTGCCTTACCAAATGGTGCAGCTGTGCAAATTATATTGATTTTGACCAAGAACTTTTTGCAGTTTTGTTTTTTCCACTTTTGAGAAACATTATTTCACAGTACTAAAATACTGAACTGTAATATTCATTCAAAAATGAACCCTCCAAGAAAGAGTTATTTCTTATGAAAATTAGACTAGCTTTTCTTTTGCAGCAAGATATATTACTAAGAAGTCTGTATTGCAAACTGATTTGAAAGTTTTGCACAATTCTTTCAGAAATCATCTTCCATTGTAAGGATAAAGTGTCTAAGAAGGTGTTCAAGGGCACCTGAAGATGGAATTGACTGTGGACTTATATTCACTTATTTGTAGGGCCAGTAAAAAGCCTTTGCATTAGCAACTGTATACATCCTGCTAACAGTGGGAAACAAATGGCTTAATTTGACGAACACTGAATGTCAAACACCAAAGAGTGGAAAATGGAATGGAGCAATCAGAAACAAAAGTCTGAGATTACAGTCCAGTACTTTAGATCTTTAGAAATTCTGATTGACGGAACTTGAATATTCTTAGAAATTCAAGCTGCAGCTAAAATTACCATTAGTATTAAGAATTTTGGCTGATGAAGATATTTTGATCTTGTGGTATCCCTAGAAGCATTTGTCTGTCCTTTTTCTAACAAAAAATGTGAAATGTGCTCAGCACAAAGTAATGCAACACAGTTCTCACGATAAAGTCTGGGGAAAGGGGAATAAAGGAGTCACCATAATGAATGTGACATAGTGTGAGGGCTGAGCATGACAGGATCCTAACGAAGCTAAAGCAAAGGAGGACACAATATAAACACAATCTAATTATTTTTGGATGAGAGCCCAGTGATGCAGGCAAGGAGAAAGGAATGTTTCAGGGAAAAAAAAAAAAAAAAAAAAAAGAGAGAGAGAGAGAGAGAGAGAGAGACTAAAGCCAAGGCCATCACAGCTGCACTCCTATTTCTCAACTAAGCCCTGAGAACAGCATAAAAACAAAAGTTCATTTCATATCATGTTGAATGGGATTAAGAGACAAAAAAAGTCAAGGAACTTGAGAGCAACAAAGCAGACATCTAATAGACAAGGGGTTCACTTGACTTGAGCATCATCTGACTTTTGCTTAAAGCCTTATGCTTTTTATTTTTTTAATTGATCCTTGTTAAGAAAAAATCAATTTTATTTTTCTTCTAAGTGATTATAGAAACGACTAATGATATAACATGACTATAATGAATCTGCTTTATAAGTCATATGGAAACCTTACAGAAATCGATATGTCAAAAAAGCAAATGCTTTAATAAATTATGCTACACAACTGTGGTTTATATGTGATTTTTGCAATGAACTACATCTGGTAATCCCACACAAACTGAAGTAGCAAAGCATTTGTGGGACTTTTTTTTAAAATCTAAATTACTATTTAATATATGTCACTCTGTATCGTAACATTAGACTAATAATATCAGCATCAGCATCAGTAGTATTTTATTGAAGGGTATAATTACAAAAATGAGCTATTTCAGTATTTTGTGATGCAGGCAATAATGCACCACTTTTACAGATGAAAACCCCAAAGCAACAGAAATTACTGACACCAAATGTGAGACTTCCCAAGCCAGAGTTATAATTAACAGAACGCTGCATTCGGGGCCTCTTTCCTCAGGCATGCTCCTCTAGCTGTGGTGCATGGAAATGAGGACTTCGAATTCTACGTCTGTATTCTTTGTCATCCTGATCAAAACACTGGAAAATCATACCCAGCATGTCATAAGCACTATTTAGCAGTGTCCTTAATTAAATGGGAGACCTCTTCCCTTTAGTCATAATGCAAACTGTCTGAAAATTTTTATACAAGTATGAAAAAATCAGTACACTACAAAATGAAGTTTTACTTTTCTAGCAGATACAATTTGGTTGTTATATGTAGATCCAGATATTAAATCTGGTGCAGCTAGTACTGGGATATCCTGTGTATTTTGCTTTGAAAACTGTAGAAAAGCACTACTTCAGTATCAGTAGGAATTACGTTGGTATGACATTCATCATCAGACTTCACAATAACAAGGATATAGAGATACCTGGAGATAGCCACATTTACATGTCAAGACCAAACAGCAGAGTACTTGAGCTACCTCTCGGGAAGGGGGGTATTAGGTGAGTTGTTCAAATTATTTGACTGAAATACTTTTTTTTTTATTTACAAAATATAGAGCCATCTGCCTTAAATCCCTTAAAGCAGACACTATTAATTACCTTCTGCTCTAACAGATAGGAAGGTAAGCTCCCACTGTGAAGAGCCATCATTGCAGAGCCACAACCAGGTAACACCTCCCCATTACCCGCAGTAGGTCAACAAGCTCACACTTTCATCCACTGAATTTGTGGTATGTTTTCTTCACACACTGCTTTGGTTCTCATTGTCTAAGACTGTATAATACAACGTAGCATACAATAATTTCCTTTCTCTGCAGGGTGAATAAATAAATAAATACTATTTACAATACTTGGTGAAACACAGGGAGCTTTTTGTGCTTCCATTTCTATCAGTTCCCTGTGACGCAGTCTTTCAAAGCTTTCACATCAGCTTCACACTGATTTGGCATCCTAAGTTTTATAGAAGAAGGAAGGAAGGAAGAAAAAAAGGAAAGAAGGGAAGGAAAAAAAGCAGAGAAAGCAAAAGAATCCTCCTCAATTGCTATCATCTTAATCTAACAAGTATTTTACATCAGAACTCACTATTACAGCTGCTACTGGGCAGACACACGTGTTATGTTTTAGCAACTGGAACTTATTTTTCCACTTTAACAAATTTCCATTTTGCTCAAAGACAATGAAGTAATTCTGATTAGGAAAAACAGAAAGAAAGTGTTGGTCATACTCTCTGATGGAACACCCTCTTCAAGATAAATAGTTGCTTCCCTGACTTCCAAATTTTATTCAATGACAGGCACCCCCATACTCTCCATAAGGACTGACCCCAGTAAATATTCATCCATCAAATAGCCTCATCCTTGATTTTTCCCCGACCCCTGTACCAGAAAAGAACAAAAGCTCACAACAGAGTCCATAATAAATATCAAAGGAGTTACCTCCTAGCTTTTATATCAGAATGGATTTTGTTTCATGTTTTACACCAGAGGGAGACAGCATGCCAAATTTAAATTAAGAACAAAAGTCCAAGTAATGGTGCATCACTTGTGGTTTTGGCAGGGGTTAAAAAAAAAAAAAAAAAAAAAAAAAAAAAGATGATAGCCTCAAAGAAAACATACCTTTCATGAAAACCAAATATAGACCACAATTGGCATACAGAAAACTGCATGGACAAATAAAACTGCTGGATAAACAAATCAAAATTACACAGGAAGCTGACACCCACTCTTTACACAGGAAAACCAAAGATAAGAATGAGTCATATATATTTTATATTTTTTGGACAACACAAACTTCCATCTGTCTGGCAGTATATGATTTATATTCTCAAAGAAGTCTAATATTTCCAATATTACTCCTAAATAACCAACCAAATAATCAGGCAGAAGAATCATTTAAAATAATTGATGTCATGGAACAGCTGACTGCTTTGTGAATAGGAGGGAAATAGATGTAATATGTGTTTTAGATCAAATGATTAGAATATATATAGAAAGTGGGAGAGGGAGGAAGGGAGAGGGGAGAAAAGGGAGGGAAGAAGATAGAGATAGAAAGGGAGAGAGAGGAGAAAGGAAAGAGGAAGAAAGAGGAAGGGAAGAGAGGGAGAGAGATAAGAAAGAGAGTGAATATAAGGAGAGGGAGAAAGGCACAAAAGAAAAGAGGTCTCAACTCCGAGCACTTTAGATACTGAGTTTATTCTTAGGATGGTAATAACAAATCTAAAGGAAAATACATTTTACAGAGGTTTTATGTTATTTATTTATTGTTAATGCATGTCTGATTTTATTCCTCTTATTTTTCTTCTGGAAAATTTTCTTCCTGTTTTCTTTTTCTTTTCTTTTCTTTTCTTTTCTTTTCTTCTTTTCTTTTTTATTTTTTAATTTGCATATAAGGTGCCATCTGTAAACACTACTACTCATTTACCTGGAAACAAGGTAAAAATATCAAATTCAATAATATTAATCAGAAACTCAGTACCATGAACCAGGTCAGAAAAAGGGAAACATTCCAGCACCAACACATCCTTCCTCACTTTGCTGACAGTCTTTACACCTCTGAAAGCCCTGGCAATTTTGTAGTAGTTTGTTTTTATGTATCCTCAACACCTCCTGGTATCTCACTGTTGTCTTCCTCATCCCTTTGCCATAAGCTGTCACACCAGCAGGACAGAAGCAAACGTGCAGATCCATGTCAGCAACTCTAGAGAGGTGTAGCAGTTGAACCACAATTGAAAGGGGGCAATGAATTGCAAGGGATTGTGGCAGAAACACAGCAGTTTTTCACAGCTCTTCTGTGAGCACAGTGATGCCCTTGGGGACAGAAGGATACCGTGTCCATTTGAATTGTGAGAGGGTAATAAAAACATAGCTTCTGCAATTCATTCCTCATGAGTCATGCCCCTACATGTCCAGTAATAACACTTTTCCTTTCAGGAGATGACTTTTGATCCTTCCTTCCCTGCACACACCTCCCCCCCTCCTCCCCCCCAAAAAAAGAAAAGAAAAGAAAACCTACACAGATTACTCAGGAATTTTGTCATTGTAAAAGATTTAAAGTGTATGCTGGATGTGTTCTGATGGGAGAACAACCACTTTAAAGTCTTAGCTAATGTTTCTCTTTCAAAGAATGCAAGAATTAGATTATGTCTGAACTGTATTTACAATTCCTATGCTCACTTCTACCTCAGTAAACTCAAGGCTACACAGAAGAGTCTACTAACTTGGAGGATTCATCTCACTGGACTAAATTTAGAGCTGAAGTACAATGTGCTGTGAAATATATTCCTGTATATTTAAGTAAGGACAATCTTAAACAAACTTCTACTCATCTAGTGATATGTTGGTGCTATGTTTCACTGAAACATGCTGAGAAGCCATTGTGATTCTGCAAACGTCTAAACAAAACCAGGTAAGATTTATCCATAAATATCGCTTATAGAGCCAAAGTAATTTCATCACCATGTTCTTCGACAGAGAACAAATCATGTCTTCCCATCTACCAGCACACAGAAAAATAATGTTTACTAAACATATTTTACTGTTGAGTAAAACAAGTACAGTTACATAACATACACAGCTACCAAATGAAACAGAGATACTTTGTAAAACATTTTAAACTTGCTTGTGACAGAAGCTCTTTCACCTTTTAATAACAGAAATATGATTCATAGTAGCTGAGACTGTCGGTCTCAGCTGAACATGTGAGTAATAGTATATTTTGGTATGAAATGGGCTGAGTAAGATCTTTGTACTCTAGGAAGCAGAAATAAATGCAATGATTCGTAACATTTTTGTACACTGCAGTGAACATTCATACATCAAAGTTCCTTCTCACTGCTGTAGCAACAAAGCAGGACAGAATAAGTATCATCTCCTAAATAGTTTGGAATGGTTTAGGAGGAAAAATGGGTCTAAAGATTTTTAAAAAGCCTTGACATAAACACTTGTATTTTCACAACTTTGTTTGGCTGTCAGGTTGCAGGGCCCACACCAATTCACACACTGGAGAAGAAGAAGCTTGATGTATGAAAATCTCCCAGCCAAACACAACCACCTCCCTGGTCAGGAGATAACAGGAAACAAAATAAGCTGACAAAATAGAGACTACTAAATACACTTTGAACATGACGTTCCATGATGTCCACTTTTATTCAGAAGTCATTTTCTGAGATATAAAATAACCATAGTCATCTGTAGTCATCCATTCTCAGGTTAAGATTTGCTCTTATTTTTGTAGTTTGGGGGATTTATTTTTTTTTTCCACTGGTATTTAAGAATGGTAGTACTAAATGTTTAAGTGTCAGAATAGTCACAGCCAAATTTCTTGAATATTGTCTGTTCATGCTCAGCCTGAACAGGGAGAGATGTAGACTTCACGGTACAAGCACACTGTGACTCTTACTTTCACAAACATTGGCCTGACGACGCGCACATTTGGCTTTAAATGGGCTGCTTATAACAATGAAAACTGGAGGTCAGAGGTCCGTTCAAAATCTGATAGCTCATCAAAAAGCTGTGGTTATTTAAACCTATTTTGTAAATATTTGTGCCCCAAAGTTCATTTACTGCTGAGCAAAATTTCAATACAAGTTGCAGGGGTGGACTGAAACTGCAGCGCACCGTGGAGAACACTCTATTATTCTCTGTCAGAGGTTTAAAGTTAATATTTATTGTAATAATGGCTAAAGCTTTTACACCAGGTATATCAGAAACTGAGCTCACAGTTGATAATTAAGCATCCAAAGGCCTATGTCTCTGAGATTAATAACTTTGTGTTTTATCTGGACATATAGAAAATCTCCTAATCTCCTACATATCTACCAAAAATATTTATATATGTATGTGGAAAGTTATTAAGCCAATATCCAAGGACAACTAGACGCTCTTTCTCCACTGACGGATAGGGGGAAATACAGAGCACATCTAAGATGAAAGTCAGATAAGACGATATACATTTTAATTAGGTAACTCATAGATAACACACAATATGCATCTAAATACTTGTGGGAGATCTCCCACGTTGTCCTCTGAAATCTGCTTCGTTTTGAACAAATAATTTTATATCCATTTCTGGACTACAGTCATTCTGCTTATGTCATGGCCCCATGAATATTGAATTATGGCTATAAAGGAGGAAAAACGCTAGCAAAAGGAAGAGGCCAACTTTCTGATAGTGCAACCTTAACCTCAGTTTTCTTCCTCAAGGCTGCTATCATTTGCTTTCATATTCTGAGACAATAAAATTGAAGTCTAAAACCACAAGAAGATAACAGACAAGAGGGAAACTCCCATTTTGCCCTCTTCTCTACTGAATTTAATTTTCATATAGCTTAAATACTCTTCTGATTTTCTGCTAGCATACTTGCTCATGCATTGCAAAAGTGTAAACAGGGGGAAAGGACTAATCATACCAAGGTCAATAGCCTAGCCTCTTGCAAAATATTGTAATGAAAGTTTTCTGAGTTATTGCTCAGAAAGGAAAATGGTGCCTACATAGACACGTGTGTTCCAGCAACTGAAGCAGCACACTGCCACCCAAATGGCTGATAACATTTAGGGTCTCAAAGGCCTCACCACCCTCTTACAGAAACGTCATTCAGAATGCACAGATGGATTCATATTTAATAAAGGAATAGATGTCCATAGTAAAAAGAGCGTGGAAGAAGTCCTTCTTATCACTCCTATGGAGACTACCAAATCAAGTAGTGACTTTGTGCATTCTCCAGCAACATTTTTCTAACTTTGTACAGATTCTTTTGTTTTTTAAAACGTACAGAGAAAAGGCACTTTAATCTTCAGGCTTTGTGGATGACAGAAATGCAAATTAATTCTCAAGCCTCCACTGATCAGTAAAACAGAGGTGGAAGAACAGAGGAGGAACAACAGTATAATGGGCAGCCTGCCATGCCCAAGTAATCTAGTGTAATATAGTATGCATATATATCCTTCATCACATTTGGCTTGTAAACTCATTGCCAATTTTCTCTCTGTTTTTAATCAGCTCCTCCCACTGGGATCTAGACAGTGCAGTAAGAGTTAACAGATGCAGATGATTTTAGTGTTCTTATATTCTTCCAATGACAGGAATGGAACAATATATTTTTATAAAGATGGATAAGGTGGAAATCACATTCTTGTCATGTCAACCTTGAGGGAGACTCTCAAAAATACAAGGACACATCAACATACTATTAGAACTGCAGGAAAAGGGAGCATGGCTGATTCTTTCACTCTCCTTGGAATTGTCACTAGTCTGTGACAGCCTTGACGTTTACCAGATGGAGTCAGATATGTCTCATGCACACACATAAGCAGAGTCAGGCTTCAGTTAAGCCAATGTTTTTCCTTTCAAAATATTGGCATTAACACCTTAGTTTTAAGTAAATATAAGCATGAACTAAAAAGAGAAATCTGAAGCTTCTCTGAAGCCGTGAAACACTGCTAAAGCTTTTTTGTGTGCAAGGGGACATGGAGTGATTTGTAACATTTAAAAAATTCATTTAAAGTCTGTAATAGACATCAAAAAGCTCCTTCAATAAAGATGAAAGAAGTGATGGGTTTAGCAGGTGAATTACTAGCTTTTAAATCATCTTTTCAAACTATGACCATAATTAGCCATTATTTCTGCTCAAATATTAAATCTAAATTATGTTGAGATTTATTTTTAAAAAAAAAAAAAAAAAGTGGAAGAAAATAGCTAAACATATTAGTCTTACAATTTTATTGCTGGAATCTGTTTCCCTAATATTTACAGGTAGTCAAATATACTAAGTACTTAACAGTTTTTTCACAGAAAAAATAAAAATTGCCTGATAGGTTGTGTGTTTCACTTTCATGTAAATAACACATACAGTTCTGTTCCATAATATTTTTTTCTGACAATAATTTAAGTGAGCATACTGAAATATCTTACTGAATTTATTTTACTTTCCACAGTTACTGCCTGAGTCAAGAAAAGCACAGAACTCTGTATCCAGATCAGTAATTACATATGTGTACACATATTGGTGTTTGTCCCAAGGAATTTACTAGATAAGATGATTAAGCAAAGAAATTAGATTTTTCATTTGTTTAAAGATATTTGTTTAAAGATACAGAATTTAGTATCTTACTAAATTGAAGTTTTCACATGAGAAATTTTAGAATAAATCTGACTACTTTGGCCTAATAATCTGATTTTAAGGGTGTAAAAAAATCTGTACTTTCTGCTCATAACTGGACATCATCAAAGATCTGAAAAGCAAATACATAGATTTGTTTGTTTGTTTGTTTTTTTGTAAGGAAATGAAATTGGATACAGCTTTTCTGGAAAAAAAAAATAAAATAAATAAATCCATGCCTCTTTTAATGTGAACAGTTATTAAAGATAATACTCCTCTGTTCTTCAACTGTGTTTGTTGATTTTAATACGGTAGGAATCCAAACTAATGCTATTTGACTTTCCCTATTTGAATTAGTATCCATAAAATAAAAAGGAAATAACAGATATTCTAAGAAGTCAGGATGTCTGAGTGACCTTTGTTAGCTCTTAAAATTTCCTCACTATAGGGAATGATGGTTTTGCTACATTTTTTTTAGAACAAATAACTATTCTTGGTGGAGTAGAAAGGGATGTAATACAAGTAATGAGTAATACTGCATACTAATGATGCAGAACCTTCTATAAAGATCTTGCTAAAAGTCTGTTTTTCAATCACATCAGACTCTGACTTTAATTGTTATTACTGGAAATTACTAGTAATATAACGGTTTCTTAACATAAAGCTAGTACTTAGGAAACTTCTTTGAGGACATTGCCTATTTCTATTGTATTTAAAATTTAATTCTCTGGAATAGATACCCAAGAAAAAGAGAAGACAGGTATTTATTTGTGTAGCTAAAAACAGAAAGAAAAAGTCTATTATTTTGAATAGTAGGTCTACAATGTTGATCACTCACTAAGGGGGCTAATTTGTTATTGCTGGGATTTGTTTGAGAAAGCTGCAGGGGACCTAAAATATATTTTAACAGAATAATTTAAAAAGGTAGTGATTGCCTCTGCATAGTAATGACATTTTAAACATGCATCACGAAAGCAAGTATCCAGAAAAATCACAGCAAACATACAAATCTCATCTTGCAGAAATATTGCCACACAGTTCTCTACAAGAAAGAATAGACAGAGACCTGAAAAAGCCAGTAGTGTTGAAAAGGACTTAGTATTATTTTCTGGTTTGTGTGATCCCCCATATCCAAAAAGAATATATTTTCAACCTAAAATTGCTCTCTATTAAGCAAAAAAAAAAAATTAAAAAAAACAAAACAAAACAACAACAACAAAAAAAAACACACTGCAATTCTGAAAACAAGAATGTACCTGTGCATTCTTGTGCATGTGCAACTGTAAATGTACATGTGCAATGCAAAGGAAGGAAAAGGCAGCCTAGGTACCTACAATTAACTCTGGGGATTTTTAATAACTATAATATACAATGTACATTGAAGTAGGGAGTAAGAAAGAAACACATTATTGATGTAAAAGAATATTTCAAGCATAGATAACTTCATCACTTCTGCCTTTTTGTCTAGCTCATCTCTGCTCCACCCTCTTCTAGTTTGCTGATCTCCATGCCTATCACCAGTGGCTGGCTTGCAAGTCCCTCTTCTCTGCTCACAACCAGGCCCCATGTTGAAACTCCAACAATCTTTTCTGATTCCCAAGACCTCCCCTCAATTTTCCAGCACAGTTTTGTTTATTTGTTTCTTTCTTTCTTTTAATGTCTGTTTGTTTGTGTTTTTTATGTTTTGTTTTGTTGTTGTTGTTGTTTCTTCCATTCGTCTACTCCACAAGTCCCAGTCTTTTCATTCTTGCCTACCCAAGTATGCTTTCTCACCTCATCCACCCATTCAGCCTTGTAGCTAAAGTGAACTTCTCTTTTGCCAGGGGAAGAATGGAACAATTGTCAAGAATTCAGGAATAATGGGTTGCCAGGTCTTGGATAGTGCTTTGTCCTACATGGCCCGCAAAACACAGTTTCACCCACCTAGACTGAAAAATCCGCAGTCTCTCTTGGCAAACAGTTCATATGCAACCTGGACACATGCTGATTCTTCAGAGAACATGTACCAGCAAATAATAGGCCATGGAAGTCATTACTGAACATGCCTGACTGCTAACAATCTTCAAAGGCTTATTAATCTGCCATACGTGGACAGATTTTAACAAGGACAAAAATTTCATATGTTTGATACAGAGGTCACTTGTCTACCATATTTTAAATTACTTAAAATGAAATAATACCAGGATTTTTTCAGCAGTACAAAACAATATGATTTTCCCTCGTTTCTCTTAAACACATGAGCTGTTTTGACTAAAACTTTCAAAAAAAAAACTTCAGAGAGAAGATCAGCAGGCCAGATTTCATTCCAATTAAGCAGAATTTGTCTAAATTTTCTCTGCTTCAGTGTTCTCTGAGTACCTGGATGTCTGGTGGCTTGATAACATGTAGTGTTGCCTGCCTCACTGCTCTAATGAAGAATACTCTGCCATCATTGTCTGTAATTTTTTTCCTCTTTTTTCCACCTTCAACTCATTAAAAGTTCAAAAGAGAAGATATGCTGTCATCAGCAGACAACATGTTGAACCTGCTATTATATTCTAAGTAGGAAGGTTTCACACATTCTTTTCTAGACGTCTGTCTAGAAGCAATAGCTGCAAGGGAAGAACACCAACATCACCAGTTTAAAAAGCAGTAATCTTGGTATTTTAAAAATAAAAAATAAAATAAAATGCCATATGTATCATTCACATTAACACACTTGGAAATTAAGACCTTGAGTTTTGGTGTATTTAAAACGTATACACCTTTCAGAATATTGCCAATCAAAAGGACAAGTGGGATACTCTATTGAACAAACAAAAGCAAAAACCTAACAATAAATCAATCAAACAAACCCCCCCACCCACACCAAAAAAAAAAAAAAAAAAAAAAAAGACATCTGAGTACTTCTTGATTCCCAGATTCCCAAAGGATTTCACATTTGAACATACTGGTGTACTGAAAGTTTAATAATTCAGTATCTATAAAGAGCATTTTTTAAAAAGTTCAATTCTGTGGGATATTTATGTGAAGAACAACCTTGAGATGGGTATATACACAGACAAGTAGAAAACAGAGAACTGAAATTTTACCACTAAGTAATAAATCAAGCTATTCAAAAATTAGATTGAACTAACTAAACATGCTGACAGTCATGAAGAGGAGATAGTGCATGAAAATACTGAGCTAAGAAATGCATGGATTTTGTTCTGCTGGTTATCAAATTTGTAGTTTTCATCATGAAAACAACAACAACAACAACATATTAATGAGTGAAATGAAAGAGGCAATAGCCTACAGTTGTTCTAAAATTTCACTGCGTCACCAAATGATTGAGGTAGATCATCTAGCCCACTGCAGATCATCTAGCCCATTCATTCCCCTGCCCAAAGCAGAGAAGGTTGTTCAGGGCCAGGTCCAGCTGGGTGTTGAGTCTCCAAGAATGGAGACTTAACAACTACTCTGGACAACCTCTTCCAGTCTCTTGACTGCCATCACAGTATAAAATGTTATTTTATATTTAAAAATAATTAAAAGATGTGTAAATGATGCAAGTTGTAGTGGTTATTGATCACATTTTGGACATCATATCTACCATAAAAGAAGACTTAAAACAGCAAAACTGCAGACAATTATTGGGCAGTGTCAAAAACTGCCGTAGTCATATTGTAAGATAGGATAGGTGCACACAGCCAATATAAATAGCAGCAACTAATCTTTTGGACTTGGATCACACCCATGAAAATGAAGAATTTCAGAATAAATTTTATTGTGTTAAAAGGATGAGGATTTGTTTTTAGCAGCAAAAATCCAATACTTTCTCACCGGAAAGAGCTTCCTCTTTGGTATGAATAGATTTGCTTTAGCAGTCCAATGAACTTCCCAGGTTCCATTCTAGTCTTTATAGAAGTTAATTTAATATACTGCATAACAGTAAAATAAACAAACAAACCTACAAGCCTGTGAATTTTGAAAAAGAATATCCTGTGATTTCCATGCAGGAGCTGAATTTTAACTGAATGCTGTAGATAAATAAAACAAGAAGGTAACATTTTGTTAACATCCAGGGAATACACTGTGGCTGAGCTTCATTCTTCCTTATCCAAAGACAAAGTAATTGGTCTACAATTAACTATAAGGCCACAATTTCAGTTCAGTTTCTTGCTGCCTCTGGACTGTAATAGTGCCCCTTAGTAGGCAAATTGTATCAACATATTCCTATTAACAACTTGGCACATCTGTAATCTTCCTCAGCACGCTGGCTAAATCAAAGCCAGCATGGACTGACAGGTTGCCATACTCCATATGGATGCAGATTTTCCTTTCAGAGTAAATCACACTCTGTTCTTCAGAAAGTTCTGTGCACAGGGAAAGCTGATGAAAACATTTTCTCTACAAAACCTTTCATGACTAAAAAATATGGTTTAATTTAAATCAAAATTCTAAGAAGAATGTGATTGTTGCTGAAAACATTTGACTTTGTTAGGAGATATGCATCTTTATTTCAGCTTTTTGGTTAAAATGAAAAATAACTCTATTGAAGGTATGTTAAAAATAACTACTGAAAATGTGGCAAGCTGTGTTTTGAAAAAAATAAAACAAAATCCAAAATAGTTTGAATGGAAAAGGTCTTTTCAAAACAGAGAAACCCAACCCTGTAGGTAAATATCAAGGTTATGAAGAGCACTGTGTAACTGACGTGAGAAAATAATTTGAATAACCCTTCTAAATTGATCTGTATATTAGATTAGTCAAAGTTGCTGTTTTGAAGTGTCCTTGAAAAGACTGTTTCCTGACCCATGACCCACTAGATTCTCCCAGAATAAATATCTCCCAGACTCACTTCTAAGGTATGACAGACCTTTCACCAGCACATTGGATGTGCACCAGCCAGGCAACCTAGCACAGACAAGTCCTCTCCTCTGATAAACAAGGTCATCATCCTGATGACCTGAGACCACTTTTAGGTCCAAAACAGAGATCTGCCTGGCCAAGTATTGGGGAGGAAATTAATTGTGTGAAAGGAAAAGAAAAGGTGATTGGAAAAACACTGTGGAACCAGAACCAGGAGCTCAGAACCCATTCCCTTCCAATGGCTGCAGGGCCTCTCCCAAAGAAATATTGCAGTGAGCTGGATCCAATCCTCAAGTTAGGAGATCAGAGCTTCTAGCTGATTTTGCGGTTAGGCTGCCTTGGGACTCCAAGCATTAATGTCCTCCTACCACTTGTCTGCTGGGTTTTATTGGGATTTTTTTTCTAATATATAAATATATTTTTTGATTCTTATTCTAGAGACAAGATTGGGCTACAGTTTTCTCCCCATGGGACAACATTGTATCTGGTACAAGTAGCGCTGATGAACTGGAGCTTCATGTGCCTGTGTAATACCAAATAACAAAAACACTAAAAAGTGAGGCTTGAGACAAAAAAAATCAGAAGGATTTTAGCAAAACCCTTATACAAAGGCTTTGAATCCTAAAGCACGCACTAGAAATATTCGTTACAAAAATGAGGCAAAAGCTTCAGGGCAACCCATTAAACACAGTGTGTTAATTAGAATTCACAGAGAAACGTGGCTGAAACCTGTGATATCTGACAAACATTTCTAATTTCAAAGGAATGAGATGATATTCTGCCAGTAATGACAATGTATGTGGCTGCATATAAGAACAGTTCTGATAGTTCTTTTATTTAAACCATATCCTTATAAAAATAAGTGTGGAAACAGTTTGGATGTTCTTCAAAGAACTCAGTGGGCTGCATAATAATATAAATTAAGGCCATTTCAACCAAATTGAAAGAGAGTATTTTCATTTTATTCCGTTTCTGTAATTTTTGATGTAATTTGAGCACTGTTGGAAACTTAAAGTAAATCTCATTAAGCCTAATTGAAACCTAATGTAATGCATCATTAATATGAAGTATATATCAGATATTTATCTGTTTAGTGTAATCAGCAAAAAGTTTGTTACAGACTGTCATATCTGATTCCTACATCTTCTCACGTAAATTCCATTAATTAGAGGTTTTCATTTCTTTACAACCTAATCACATATCAATGGTATTAACATATGCAATTAACTAAAACACAATAGTGTTCACATAGGTGAGGTCAAGAATTAGCTGTGAAATAATTTCCTTAGGGAGAGCCCATCTGTTTTTTTTTTGTCTGTTTGTTTTTTTTAATCTAAAAGTGATTGAAAATACATTTGGAGGAACATATATCTTATTTCTGCATAATTTACCCTCTGGCTCTTCCCAAACTGTAGGAAGAGTCCTTGGTACTAGTAATGGCACCACTGAAACTGTCCAAGCTACACAACGTAAAATGTTTGTGAATCAAAGATTGTCTTGATATCCTGAAGACTAAATTAGGTTTCTACAAATATCTTCAGCAATTTTCAAAGAATAAAATGATTTCAAAAGGCTAGGTTAAAACATTCTACTAGTCAGGGTGCTCTGGTCAAAGTCATCAAACAAATCCTGCTATGGAAATTACTTTGTTCAAAAGCACATTAGAAAAAAAAAAAAATTGAAGCTCAGCATTCGCACAGATCTTCTCTGGAGGGATGGTCTACAGTCAAAATGCTGGAGATGTCTGGAGATGTGAACCTCAAATGGAATAGCTGTCACAGCAATCGGTAAGTACATAACAGGTACCTGAAGGTATCCTTTCTGTTAAAGCACTGCAAGCCAGGCTTCTGTATAATCTGTTAGAAAGTTCAAAAGTTGAGGAATCTCAAAACATGTAGTGTAGCTTCTCCACCAATTTTATGGGAATTTACAGCAGAGTTCTTATTTGCAAATTGCACCATTGATAAACCATTCATTAAAAAAAAAAAAAAAAAAGTGAGTTTCTCACCATGTTTCTCAGTCAAACACTTCTCAGCACATGATGTGTATGCAGAGGTCACATCACAAAGACTTCAACCCATCTTACTGTATAGGTTGCTTGCTACCACACTTGGAATTGTCACATAAATAAGCAACTTATTACATTTTTCAAAGATGCAAACAAAATATGTTTTGCCATGTGATATTGATTTGTTTTGTTTGCTAATTTGCTCATCTGTAATTAGTGTACAACTTGGTCTTGCAGTCATTTATGGAATTGCTGTGATTCAGCAATACAACAGACATATACCTTGTGCCTTATCTATGAATTTGTTGTCTAAGAAAAAACTGACCCCCCCTTTTTTTTTTTTTAATATTTTCTCTCTGAAGCTCTAAACCACTGGGTGTTTGAGACTGAATCTGGTCATAATAATGCGGATCACTTTAAAATCCCTTTTTAAAGCCTCAATATTTTGATGTGACCATATAAATTGAGAATAAAACCTTCTTTTCCTTTTGTTGTTATATAAATACAAATATTACCAGTGTTTATAGTACAGAGAATGATTTAAGTTCCTGGCAGACATCTTTTCTTCCTAAATGGTTTGGCTTAGTTTTCTAAGCAGTGGCTTTCAACAGCAAGTCCATGAAACTCAAGGGAACTCTGCATTGCTTCTAAAGGGCTCTGAAGAGGCAACAAAGAAAAGTAAGATAAATATATTGCAAGGAGGTTTGTATCACCACAGGAAACCATTTCAAAATGCAGTATGTTTAAAACCAGAATTCTAAATCTGTACTATAAAACACTATTAAATCTTGTTATAGTTATATCTTGTGAATACACAAAACTTTATTTCCCCTTCCTAAACTTTGCACTATTTTCTTACTGATATTCTGTCTTATAGGGGTCGAAATAGGTCCTGTAAAACAAAAGTCGTTTGGCATTAACTGTGCACTGTCAGGATGTAAACAAACTGATGTTTCCAGGAACATTGACTGAACTTTATCATAATTCACTTCTTCATTCTCATCAGAACTGGCACATGGGTGTTAACAGAAATACTTGAAATGAATATAACCATGTCAGCAAATATAGACCAGATGTTCTGAGCTTGGTTAATGATATACCCTGATGTAGATTAACAAAAGCTAATGGAAAAAATGAATGTCATCTCAAAACACATCAATCATTTGTAAATAAAATTAAAATATATATATATATATATCTTTTCCTGACAGTGGCTGGTTTTGTTTCACTTATTAAAACATTCTTATTTTTCTATACAGCAGTAATTTCTTTCAATTTTACTAAAGAAAAAATGCATGGCTCATTATACTCTGTTATTCAACACTTGATCAAGTCAGGGATGTGATGCTTTCATTAAACAGGTCATATTCATTAAAGCGCTAATCAGTTTTTTAACTAAGCAGTAGAGAGAAGTATTTGTTGTCAAGACCTGTCTTACATTGATACATTCATATGCATCTGGGCATAAGCCTTATTTATTTACTTACTTACTTTTAAGTTTATGACATTTCTCTCCATGCTTGCTGTTGTGACACGCTAACTGCAACATAAATCTTTGCTATGCTTTATTTTTTATTCATTATGACCTATGTGATTATTTACATTTAGAGAAATACTATAGAATGGCTACACCTCGCCTTTATTGCGTATTGGTCATTTTGCCCTTATTCTGCCTCATTGTTGGTGAGTGTGGTAAAAGAGCTGCAAGTAAGTGATAAGTGATGAGAAATATGGTCGTTCTGTATCCTTCCCCAAGCATACTGACTTATGGGACAGTGACAAAGGCATCAATCAACAGGTTATAGAAAATGTAAAGTCTGTCCCAGAAGAGAAGAGTACATCTGATTCTAAGCTATATTTTAAGCTGAAATATCTTATTTGAGATATCTAAACTAATACCACACTTGGTGAAGCTTTCAGGTCACATTTGCTTTCGTTTTCTGCTAGATTTTTTTTTTTTTTTTTTGGGAGGGGGGTACATTTACACAGGCACAGGGAAACATAAGCAACATGAAGGATGAAGGAGAAAAATATTTGATGGCAACATAAATGTCAATGAACTCACAGCCATCTGGGCATTAAAAAGAACTATGTTTTTTATGAAACCAGCATATTTTAAAATAAACAAAGAAGTAAAATGCAAGCATACAAAACATTTGTACCATAACTGCCACATTTTACCTTTTCTTGTTATCCCTCACTGTAATTCCCATAATGCTCTTAGAAAGGCGTATGATACTGTAAAATAGCTTAGCATTTTTAAGGTAAATTGGCTTTTTCAAAATTGTAAAAATGGTCTATAATAGCTATTCATAGGTGTGGGGTTTTGTTGTTTTGATGTTGTTTTTAAAAATGCCAGTTTCATTTTCTGTCAAATCCTTATGGATACACACCTCAAGACTGCTAGATGTTGGCTAACCCATATGCATTGTGCAGAGCTTTATGCCTATATTTAACATTAAAGACACTAATAGTTTCACTACTTTCAAAATATGCATATACATTTGACATAAAATACTTTGTTGCATTAGTTATTAGTTTATGGATGGGGAGAGGAAAAATATATATATATGCATTTTTTAAATTTTCAACTAAACTACAAAGCAGTCTGACTTCTTTTTGACAAACATCAGGAAAACATTCAAAGTTATTTTAGTGGCAAGACATCTCTGTTCACTAGGCATGAGAGTATAAGGCTACATTATTTCTTAATTGAAAATAATTATAATAAAAATAGAAATAAAAATAAAAATAAGTAAAAATAAACAGAGCAACAGTTTAGGCCAGTTGGGTGATTCAGGCATAAGAAGTGGTATCTATGGCCTATCTCACGATCTAGGGACCTAAGATCAACCTTGTTCTTGTCCTGCATCAAACTACTGTTTTCTGGGATGGTTTACTAGTGTGGAAATTCTCCACCTGTAACTATACTGCAGTTAGTTTTGGATTCTGCCCTTTATATATCTGCTGATTCTTGTTCTGAGAGGACAAGGGCCTCTCTCCAACTTAAGCTCTTGTTTGTCAAGGTCTACTCAGACAAGCATGAGTTGTACTTCAGTTGCACAGAAAGGTCCCTCCAAAGCAGGTATGGTCAATACTGTGGCTAAAGGACTCATCCTTGAGGCAGAGAGATCTAGGATTTATATGTACTCTGTTTTCATAGCAATAAAATTGGATCTCCAGCAACACAGAGGACTACCCTCAACAGCTAGGCCATCAGCAAATGCAGTAGCCAACAGCACTCTTCTTCCGCTGCAGCTGTGCTTCTGTGCAGTCAAAACCTGCATCATCAGCTGAACAGCAGATAAAACAAAACCTGACCTAGGTGAGATGAGGACATTCAGCTGTGAGAACAGATCCAGCATTGCAGACCCAGCTACCTGGAAAGCGCATGTAATTTACATGAGATTTACTCAGAAGAAAACATTAAAAAAATAACATATAAAGGGCCCAGAGAGCAAAGGCCAGGACTCCTGCACCTCTCCACAGAGTGCCCTATCAGTGTGGCATTATTCAGGCTCTTTCTTCTCTGTACTATAGTTTCTCCTGCTGGGATTTGGATGAGTGCTGAGACAGAACTGAATTGCTAGTATTGGCTACCCTGAGCTTTTTGCTTAAATTGTTAAGAAGCAATAATATTCAGATATTAATAACATACTTTGGTGGGAAGAACGCTGACGATTTCTAGACTCTTCTGAAACAGTCTCATTGGGAACACCAGTGCAATCTGGATACCAGAGCTTTCCTTCCAAACCAGAATAACCCCAGGAAGCTGAGGTTGCTGCCATACAAGTTTCCTTTTGATAGACGATGCTTAGTTAAAAACATCTAGTGTTCCAATAATTTTACTTTGCTTTATAATAATTATAATAAAAATAAATAAATCCAAAAATAAAAGAGTTTTCAGAAATGGTAATTATGCTCATTTTAAATTTCATTGTGGAGTACAAAGTAGTGCAGAATTAAAAGAGTATTTTACTTTGGTTATTTCATAAGCCATTTGATTTGGAAATCAGCTAACCAGTATAATAGTATAATAGTCATGCCAAGACAGAAAATCCAAATAAGAATGAAGCCAAGATATTTCAAATAAGATGGAAATAGCTGCCAGAAGTATCCACATCAATACAAAACAAAAGTCCACTAAGCTTATGTTTATCCATTCATTCTGAATTAGGCCAGCAAAGGAAATGGAGCAGAGTGGAAGGACAGGACATTGTACAGACAGGAGCAAAGCAACAGTGGCATGCAGTAGCACTGGAATGCAGTACTAATGGCCCTGAAAAATAAGTAATGAAGGTTTAGGGGTAAAACAAACAACTGATGACTTTTTATTGGACACATTTACTCAAAGATTTTAAGGAAAAATATCAGTTTCATTTATAGCTTGGCCTAATGCTTCAAATATGCTTCAGCAGAAACAGGGCGGTCGAAACAGTAAGCCTGCTTGTAGCTTAACTGATGACCTTACACTGTGATTCCCCCCTTCCTGCCACATTTTGTTATGAGTCACTTGTGTTTAGTCATCTTAGTGCTTAAATTGTTATGAACATTCACTGTGTGGAAATGTACTCTGTAATACCATAAAAATGCATGGATAAGAAAAAGGAAGAAGGTGGTATGGAAAAAAATCAGGATTATATCGAAAAATAAGGTGGTGTTTTTTCACCTCCATAGGACTAACAGTTTCTTCTTAGCATTTTATGTGAGGGATTTTTCCAGTGTAGTTTTACATGGTTCAGTGATGGAGATTTCTCTTCGTCCTGGTATTCACCTCTCTTGCTTTGCCTAATTTCCTCCTGCTATTGTCAGATTTTTCCTAGGGCAACACGAAATAACTCCAGCCTCTTCTTGGTGTTTACACACTTCTTCAATGTCAAAGTTTCAGATAGTTTTTCTGTTAGAGTATCTGAAGTTATAAACACTTAAATAACAGAAATGGAGCTTACAGAAACAGACAGAATTATGGACATATGTAGGATTCCAGAAACAGAAAGCAATAGCTGAGCTTTTCAGAAAATCAGACATTTTAGTACTCCAAGCAGAATCTCATTTATAAAAACAGCAGCAACAAAAGAGATTGCATATGTTGGCATAGAGTTCTACTAAAATAATCAATGCAAATAAATCTATTTGTATATATATTTTTGAAGTGGATCTAACAATGATTTAAGATAATAGACATTTGATTTTCTTTTCTTTTAGGTGAGTAGTATATAGGACCTAGGTCATTACATTCAGTCTTCTGCTGTTATAGTAAATTACATCATATAATTCCTGTCAGGTTTCTACCATACTCAATTTTGAAAAACATCATTTTTTCCCCAAGTACTTGAATTTGAAAACTGTTCCATGACACCATTTCTCTGATGGTTTTAATTTCAGTCCCTAATGTTTTTCATGGTCATTTTATGTATATTTTTCTCTTCTTCCCTACTGTTCATTCCTCCCCATCAAACCCAATGCATTCATAAACATAAATTATATCCTCTCTCAACTTCCAATTCACTTGGCTAGGCAAGCTCTCCTGTTAACATATAAGGTAAACTCAGCATTCTCTTCACCACCCTAGAAATTCTGTATTTGTATTCCAACATGTTTAGTCATTTTTTTGTACTACAGAGTCCAGAATTGAGAACACAATTCCAGACAGCATGTTACCAATAACTGTAGCTAGTGGTATGAAAAATTCCCTTCCCTGGACATACTTTGTCCAACATCTACAAGATCACATTTGGCTTTTCAAACCATTTAAGAGTTCATCATATTCAACTTGTGATGAACGGGTATCATTTTCTCTTCTGTTATTTCTAGATGAGGCATCCCATATTTTATAAGCAAGCTGATTTACAATATCTTTTCTACTTTTTTTTTTTTTTTTTTTTTTTACTCTATAGACTTCGAAGATACTTTTCCATTAGGTTTGGATCCTTCTTTGATGATGCATCTCAGCTTCCTGATGTACAAATGCCATTGGCAAAAACCTTGTTGTGCTGCAGTAATTAATGAGTGTTAAACAAGATCCACTCCCAAATTAATCCTAGGGTAAGTCTTCCAGCAACTTGCCTCCAACCCTAGTTTAGGATTTCCTCATTCATGTTCTGTACACATCTTTCTAATCATGTTAAAATTCTGATTTTTTCTGCCTTAATAAATAGCTTTCCTGGTTGAATATTATCAAATTTACATCTTTGTTGGTGACATGGAGAGTGGTATCAAGTGCACCCTCACCAAGTTTGCCAATGCCACCAAGCTGTGTGGTGCAGTGGACACACAAGAGGGAAGGGATGCCATCCAGAGGGACCTGGATAGGCCTGTTAGTTTGGACTGTGTGAACCTCATGAGGTGTAAGTGTAAGGTCCTGGGACAAGCTGGGACAATCCTGAGCACAAATGCAGCCTGGGCAGAGAAAGGATTGAGAGCAGTATTGAGAAGGACCTGGAGGTGTTGGTTAATGAGAAGATTGACATGAGCCAGCAATGTGCACTTGCAGCCTGTGAAGAATCATGCATCAAAAGCAGTTAGGCCTGCAGGTCAAAGGAGGTGATTCTCCCACTCTGCACCACTCTCATGAGACCCCACCTGGAGTGCTGCGTTCACCTTTGGGACCCCCAGCATAATAAGTATATTGGTCTGTTAGAGCAGGACCAGAGGAGGGTCACGAGGATGATCAAAGGGTTGGAGCACCTCTCCTATGAAGGAAGTCTGAGAAAGTTGGGGTTGTTTCTTCTAGAGAAGAGAAGACTTCGGGGAGACATTATTGCAGCCTTCCAATATTTAAAGGAAACCTACAGGAAAGATAGGGAGAGAATCTTTACCTCTTTACTAGGGAGGGTAGTGACAGAACAACGGGTAACAGTTTTAAACTAAAAGAGGCTAGTTTTAGATTAGATATAAGGTATAAATACTTCACTGTGAGGGTGGTGAGGCCATGGCACAGGCTGCCCACAGAAGCTGTGGATTCCCCATCCCTGAAATTGTTCAAAGTCAGATTGAATGGGACTTTGAGCAACCTTGTCTCGTGGAAGGTATCCCTGCCCATGGCAGGGAAATTGGACTAGATTATCCTAAAGGTCCCTTCCAACCCAAACAATTTTATGATCCTATATGATTTTGTTCTATTATATTTCCTTTAGCAAGAAGGGAAACTGTCCCGTCAAAACAATAATTTAAAAGATCACTTTCTATATCACCATATCACTTTCTATTTCATTATTCACCTCTACATTCTTTATTTCAAAGTACATCATGAACAATTTTTAAAAGTTGTATAGCTCCTTGGATTATTTTTTTTTTTCTTCAGACATTTATAAAATGCTTTCTATGCTCTGTTCCTCCATTGCCATCCATAACTCGATGGTCATTAAAACTTTTGGCCTTAGTTTCACATACCAAATATTTTTCCCCATTCAGTACCCTAGGACCAAGAAAACCTAGTCTCTATTTACTAAGAATATTCTTGTTGCCTCTTGGATATGGTAATTTCCATTGCATGCACTCATTCTAACTATTTAGTTACCTAGCCTCTGACCCTGTACTGAACATCAATATCTTTACTGAATACTCAGTACCAAATACTCCTTACTCAATACCAAATTAGTCATTTAGTTCTGAGGTCACCCCAACTTTACCTTTAATCTTTATGTTACAATCATGTTATAACAATATCCCTTCTCTTCCCCCTCACCCCCTTATTTTATTTTCATACTTATAAAGAACTTACTGCAATGTCTCAAACGTTTTTGAAAAATAAGATTAACCCAGCTTCACTTTGGGAAGCTCTCTTTTTCACTGTACTTCCTGACCTTTAAAACAAACTTACATTACTGCCTACTCAATTCAATATTCTCTACATGTCTAAATATCAATTCTGAAATATCAATTTTTTTTTTAATATATATATATATTTTTTAAGGGAGTGGGGAGAGCAAGTTCTGAATCTTTATGCATTTTTGACTTAAAATAATCCCAAATTCTCCAACTCCCAAGTCTAGTTGAGCATTCTAACAAGTTTCCTTAATTCCTCAAAATTTGCTTTTTTAAAAAATGAAAGCTGCTATAAATCCACACTTCATTTAAATGAAAAGCTTGTGTGAACACATCAAACTTTTCTGCAAACAGCTCTCCTATATCTTCATGACATACCAAAATCAAATGTAAAACATTTATTGTTTCTGTTACTAGGTTCTGTTAGGTTCTACCTTTGTTAGTAAAATTTTTCTCCAGTCTGTAGCTGGTGACTAGTCTCCTATAATGACCCATTTATCAGAAGTATTTTCTCTCTACAAACTTTGAAGATTACATTAAAACCTGTATCTCAGCATTTTCTCAATTCAGTCCTTTTCCTGAAAGTGATATTGATCCAAATAAAATTCTTTTATCTACAGTCTGTGTTGTCTGTAACATAGTATAGACTGAACCCTTCAGTATCTGTGCCACCTCAGCCACATTCCTGTTAACACAATACCCAGTTTCAAACTGTACAGTAATTCACACACCCATTTTTTCACATTTAGGTACAAATCTTTGAGCTGAGATTTGTGGATCACAGCCAATTCCAGGCCATGTTCACTATGGTCCTTTCATTACCTGTACCATTTACCAGGAAAGCCCCATAAATGTTCGTTTTCTTTACCTTTGCCGCTTGTTGTCAAACCTACTGCTCTTTCATCTGGTTGCCACCTTTCTACTTATAAAAACAAGTAAGGAGACTACATGAGTTCTTCCCCCTACTTTATTTTAAAGCTCTTATTTGTGCCAAAGCCAGTATTCTAGTTGAACCACAGTCTAGAGACACATTTCTGTGAATGCAGTGTAAGCTTGTATAATTGGTAATTATCTATGTACCACATTATTAACATAAATTGTAATTGACTTTACCTTGACACATATATATATCTTTTTAATCTGAGCTACACCAGATACAATCTACTTCTCTGAAGTTTCATCTAATTCAGATGAAACAAAACTAAATATCCAGTTTTAGCAACTCATGATTGCACTGTTTCACCAGTCCAGCTCTAGGCCTTACCATTAACTTCTCTCCTAGTGCACATTTCAACAGGTAAAATCACAACAGCCCCTTCTATCAAGCCATCTAATAAGAAAGACTTATTCCATAAAGATTTGTTACACCAAAGTTAATTGTAAATGTCTCTCTATATGATATTGGAGTCTGAATCAAACCTCATTTGGTCATAGTGTTCGTTGCTTACAACATGGAGAAAGAGTTGAAGTGGAGACAAGTATGAACTCCTTTTTATTTTACAGGGTAAGAGGGAAAACATTCCCAATAAAGCAAATACCAGTTAAATATAACATGAAAGTGAACCTAATTCCATATGTTTGCTTTGATGTGGTACATCAAAAATATTAATGGTAATTGAGTTGACTATATAAAAATATATTTACTGGCTACTCCTCTGAAAACAGGTTTTGGCTGTGTGTTTGTTTTTTTCTGAAGTTGTTTTCTTATTCCTGAGGATTTCAAAATATAACTGAGTGATTGTTTCACCCGCCTCAGATGGGAAGACTATTTATGTGGTTTGGGAATTAACATGTTGCTGGTTTCTCCCCCTGACTTCTGTGTTTTAAAATGTTTGTATTTCATGGTTGTGCATCTCATGGCTAACAATGCTTTGGATTAATTCTGTTTTGCATTTGAGTGAAGAATACGACCGTACCTCCTGGAAAATGTACACCCAACCAACTCTAGCATCTGAGAAGCAGACACATGAAAGAATTGCATGTTAGAAAGAGGGGATATACTGCAGACTTTTCTATTCAATTGAGGAAGGATGTTATACCTTCTAGGTATTGAAGTGTAAGGACTCCACCCAAAGAATAAGGAGGGAAGATCTCTGGGGACCACACCCTTGAAGTTGTGCTGCAAAAACTGAAAGGAATATTTGGCCTGGGATGTGCTTTGTAACCTGAACTGAATACTGTTTGCTGTATGATATTTAGCTCTGTGCTCATGGAACAATGCTTAATTTTCTTCTTGATTCAGTTTATAACCTCTTTAACTACAGCAACTCTGCCTGCATGGCCTGAAATGAACTGCTGAGTATTGAGAGAGGCTTTTCATATAGTTTACTTGTTCTGCTCCAATTACACACCAATCATTTTAAAGCTACTATTCTCTAGAATACATTTTTTTTTGTATTTCTTCTTCCATCTCATGCTTCATTCAGAATGTATATCTATAAGTTTTAAAAGGTTAAACTAACAGAGACACACATAACTTGTCTTCAAGGCACTTGCTCTTTCATTAGCTTTCTATTTTGCATTAAAGAAAAAAAAAAAAGTTCACTAGACAAATCTCAAGAGAAGAGGGTTTTTTGTTTGTTTGTTTGTTTTTTACTTTTTTTGTTTGTTTGATTTTCCTTCTGTTGCAGTTAATAGGGTGTAAAAATCCTTCAGCTCATCGGCCAGAACACTGCCACCAGGGAACTCAGAAAAAAATAAATAAAATTTAAAAATTGCCTTTCTGAACTGGAAGCTGAAATTCCCCAGGGAAGACATATTTTGGAAAAGATATAAAAGAAGTAATTGCTGGCTGCCATGAGGACTTTGACAGCCTGCACAGAGCATCTCTTGAAGAGAAACAGAAGTTGCAGAAAGAATATCTGAAAGGACAGCTTTGAGATTTGATATAATTTTCACGCATTTCTGCTTGCAATTTCTGCTGTGTCATGTCAAAATGCAAAGTTTGCTATAACCTCCAGCATTCCTCAATGTCATCAGATCTGAAGATCATCTTCCAATTATCTTGAAGTTTGTATATAATTCACGTATAAAATCTAAAATTCTATTTGGAACTCAAATCTTATTAAAGAGAACAGCTCGTAATGTAAAACAGACAAAAGACAAAATTAAGCCTGTTAATAATAACAAAAAAAAAAAAAAAAAAAAAAAAAGCAAAAAGCTGAAATAGCAAGATACCTCATTTACATACAGTGAAATACTGATTCAGTGGACTAGGAAATCTGGAAATGTAATTTTCTACTGCAAGCTCTAATTAAGCAGCAGCTTAATTTCAAAACAAGGTCCAAGTATTCTTGCACATCTGAAATCATTCTTATTTGCCATTTTAAGCCAACAAAGCATCATGTGGTCATTTTGTAGGTATGAGACTGAGCTGCAGAGTGAAAATAGTAAGACTTCAATGACAACAGAGGATTGTGAGTCAAGGGCAGTGTACAAGGCTAGGCATATTTCTATTTGGGAAAAGGTTGTTTCGAATTAACACATGCAGAAGAGAGGCTGACTTGTAACAGGGACTAAAGGGCACTGAGATTATAGGGCATGTAACTCATTTTTAGACTTAATAAATCAAACTCCTCTTCCCTTCATGCCACCAGAAACCCATAACATTTGAGAACTCTTTCCTGAATATTTAACTAGATGAAATTACCTAGCTTCAAAAACATTTCACCACACATCCCTGATTCTTCTGTAAATTTCTTCCACCTGAACAGCTCTGTGTATCTCTCTCTCTCTCTCTCATACTGCTTTTATTTGCTGTGCTTCATGGCCTGGTAAAAATGCAAAAACTGTTTCAGGGAAAGAATCAATTTGTTAGAACAATACAGGGTACAGAAACACTAGTTAAGACTTCACCAGACCCCAGAATAAAAGCATTGTACACCACTAAAATGACTGGCCATGAAATGTGGGCTACTTCCTCTGATATGTTAACCTGTGCATGGATACCAGTTGAACGCATTTTCTGTAACAGATACATAGATTGAAGAAACCACTCTCCATTACTTTCAAGTTCATTCAAACAGCTGGCAATTCCAACAATATCCAGAAGATGGCAGGTGCCACATGCAATACAAAGGACTTGCACATATATACACAAAGGCCACCTGAAAAATACTGACAGTATTTACAAAAAGTTAACATGTCCTCATATATATATTCTTAATTGTGTAAATTACTGAAGGAAGAATCTCAATGTTGTTATCAGGCAAAGCTGAAACAAAACTAAAAGTTGTTTCAATCAATAGAAGCCACCTTTTTTTGCATTCTTAAAAAAGAGTTGCCTCCAATACGTCACAATTCATCGCGTGCTTTCTTTATATTGAAGAATTATTTAATTAAGAAAATATTGTATGTGCTCTATGTAATGCAAGAAGATATAATATGCAATGCTTTTATAAAGCCTGATATTAATTTTCAGGACCTTGTAATATTTATAAAAATATAATGAAATACACCAATTTTTAAGTGTTGAAATTTCATTAGAATTATAAATTCATTTATTTTCAAGTATAAATAGGTATAAAGGTTATCATTACTACTTTATGCAGCTGGAATGTACCAAAAATTATGGAATGTACCAAAATGTGATATCTGTCTCATTTTTTTTCCATATGAAATGGAAATATAACTATTCTTTAATAGCTGGAGATGTAGCCTCTGCTAACGTGGGCGGAAGTAACTGATGAAATTAGCAGGGGAAGGTCACAGTCAGTAACTGAATTGTCCAACCATGACTCATGACATTAATTGAGTTTTTAATGGCCTTGTGTGATCAGGCTTCATAACTCTCAAATCCCACTTGACTCTCCTTACCACCTGTCCCTGTTCACAACTGAACAGATAGGATAAATCCCCTCTTTCTAAATTTAAGAACCTTCCAAAAGCTCTTTTGAATCACAAATCTGGCAGTGTATATAAGTATCTGTAACACTGAAAAGAATCTTTAATAAACTAACTGATTTTCCAATGTTTCTTATCTTGTATTAATGTAATAAAAAAAATATTCTCGAGGAAAAAAATATCTATCTAGTTAGTATTAAGAAAAGTCTGTTTTTCTACCTTTCTTCAGCTAATGTAGTTAATGGCTTCTATTTACACTAATCCAATTATTGCAGTTTAATGTATTTTATTAAGTCTGTTGTCCATCACAATAGCAAAATTTTTGTTTAAGGTATGAATCTGCATAGATCAGATTATGAGTTGGGTTTCTAATACCATATTTATGAAGGTTCTTCGAAGATCTATTTTTATGTATTACATGCAAAATTCATAGCGCTTAACAAGGCCTGAAATCAGATATTATGTGCTACTCCAGAAGCTAACCTCTTGTCCTTTTTATGAAAGGGAAATACAGCTGTGGGTACAGGTGATGAGAGTAAAATATGTTTGACTTCCTTAAGCCTAAGGGTTTTTGAAGGGAAGACCTAAAAATAATTGTCTGTATCTTTTTTCCCCCTTCTTTCTGCTTCTAAATATTCTTTCAGCCCTACATAAAGTTATTTTTTTAAAAGAAACAACTCTCCCAGTTTCATGGAAAGAGCTTTTGATGTTTCTTAGCTGCTACAGGGTAATAAAAATCAAGTTTGAATAAAGCATGCTTTCTTCAGTGAAAAATACAATTATATGATCTCTTCTCTCAGCAAATAGAAGTCAGTGATAACTCTGTTTTATTTTTAATAAGTAAGACTCCTTGCTTTCAACATGACTGAATAATTAGCCAGGCACCAAGGCAGCATAGCATCTTCTGGGGATGCTGACATTTCATAAACATCTAGTATGGCATTAATTTTTTATTTATTTTTTTTTTTTTTTAAAAAAAAGGAATAAATATGAGCAGTCAAGGAATAGAATCAAAATTGTTTAACAAATTAGGAAAACTAGGAAGGTCTTCACTGATCAGTTCAAAGACATCAACAGCCAACTCCTCAACATCTTGTATTTTCTGTGCTGAACACAGATGACAAAACTATAGTGCTGTCCTTAAGTCAGTTCTTTACCTGTTTCCTCTCCTCTGAAAATCCAAACTATGCTGACAATTTGTACACACTGCCATCACAATATGTGTCATGGGGATGTCTGACCACTGAGAACTGAAGAGCAATCGCCAACTCTTTTCTACAGGGCGAACCTTGGCAAGGTATATTAATTTCCAATTGCTAACAGCTTGGCGTTCCTTCCAACAAGAGGTTACAATCATAGTTAAATTACAGTTCTCCAAGCCTTACACCTTCTCTCTATTTCTGAGCTCTGTGAGCTGTGAAAGGAATGACATGTAACATTTTTAAAGTAAATATCTGAGATGAGTGTTATTCCTTTGAAAATGCAGCACCCAGCTCATTACTTATCAGTAACATCAATCTCAGACACAATACGTGAGAATATTCTTTCCCAAGGTCAGACTCTTTCTAAGAATGTCTTACAAAGTGCAGCTCAGGCTGATAGCTGCGTATGCTCTTCTTGAAAATAAAGAAATAAATTTAAATCTCGTGTACTGCTGCTTTTGCTACAGTAATCCTCAACCTATCTGACTGAAAATGGTCAGTACAGGCCTAGGCAAAATGCAGGTAAAATGATAAAAAATATTAGAAAAAAACATTAGGGGCACATTCTATTTGCCAGCACAGGGCCACTACATGACTCCAGCACCCCCATGGAAGCTGAGCCCCAAAAGGCTCCTTCCTCCCTGTGAGGAGGAGCTGCTCCTGTGTCATGGCTTGTCAGCGCTCTCTGTGTGCCACCAGGAGTTCAAAACGAAGGGGTTGTGACTAAGGGCACTTAATGGACAGAAGGACTCTCATTCTGCTACAGCAAAAGGAACTTAAATACACACAGAAATACTCTGGTGAAGTGGTGTCTGGGGAGTACATAATGTAGACATACCTCATACTTCTCTTGCACCCTACAGTCTGACAAAAACACCGAATGCAGGTGCTATATTTTGCCAGCTCAGAGGGCCATGAATTCAACTGCTTCCTAGCAGTGTAGGAGCCCCACCGACCATAACAAAGTATTTGGGTAACAAGCCAGGGTAACTAGACACAGGAATTGCACCCGTTCCTTTTATGTGATTACCGTGACATTTCAGTCATCACAAGTGAAGGCTGTAGCATTGTCATCCTTTTCTCATGGCATACCTCATGGCAGCCTTGCACTGAATGTGCAGAGTTTAATGTATTGGTTACTCCTGTTATTATCAACGATGAATAATAACAATGTGCAAATTATGAGCACACATATAACAGATTGAGAGATAAAAATTGGCAGGTGCATTTAATTCTACATTGTTTGTAGTCATCCTAATTAAATGAAACATAATTTATATGCTGGTAATGTAACACATGTAAATTACTTCTGTGAAATAGATTCATGAAAAAAAAAAAAATGCACTTGGTGCTTTGAAAACAAGAAATGCTGAATTATTTCAAAATATTTCCAAAATACCAACATGAACTATAGAAATGTCATAGACTAATTACCTGCAAAAGTATCACTTGCACAATCGACTCTTTTATTGTAGATGATACATCCTCAATAAAAGCAAACAGAAAACCCCTGCATCTGTTCTGAAAATTAATGTGGTTTTAAAATTCCCCAAATTCTCCTTTATCTTTCATGCTTTTCATGCCTACTTCAGCATATTTGAAACACTGAAAAGGTTTGTGTATGTATAAGCTCTCTCTTGGCAGTACTTCTGATTAGCTTTATATACAGTAATCAAAACTAATTATAATTGTACCTTAAATAAAATTATTAAGAGTTTTATTTTTTTTTATTATTTTTTGGTAGGCTGTGGTGTCCCATGTGTTTTAAATGACCTAGAAGAAGACAGAAAGACACAGTTTTCTTCATCCCAAAGGTCTTCACTCTGGTAAAAGTTGGGACACAATGAGAAAGCTAGGGACATTTTCTTGGCAGAGAGTAAGTCTGACTACAAATGCCCTTTTTACACGTGGCCAAATCACAGTTTCCAGGCAGATTTGGCAAAGAATTCTGGATGGATGAAAATCCTGGAATGGGTTTTAGAGTTTTTTTAATTAAAAAAAAAAAAATGTTCCAACCTTTTGTTTAGAAAAGAGACTTTCCTTTCAGGATTGATCTTATTTAAAAAAAAGCTGTAGGAAAACTGACATCAGCTTTGTTCGATTAAAGCAAATGTTACTCTCTTTTTCTTCGCACAGCCTCAAAACCCAAACACTCATAACTTGTATTGTTCTATAAAGTACAAGTATAGACAAAAACTTTTGCAATGGCTGAAATAATGAGAACAGAGAAAACAACAACAAAAAAAAATCTGGTCACACAGTTACATTTTACCTGTGTAGTTTCAAGTATCTTCCTCCAAAAGGGAAAATTTTTGCTCAGTATGATCATTAAATTTTAACTTTATGGCAAAGCATCACCTGAACTCCATTATAGTTCTCCTTTCCAATCCAGTCCTTACTAAGTCTTTGACTTATTACTATATCAACAATATTTTTGTATATAGTGTTATAAAAGAAAGTGATGACTCCTTATGGTCAGAAGTAAATCTTGTTCCTGATTACATTAACTTTTATTATGCTTATATAAATCAATGATCTCCAATATAACCCTTCCAAATAAAAAGTTAAATATAATCCTGTTTATATAGCTACATGATAAATTTTACTTGAAAAGCATGATATTTTTTTAAAAAATTGGAATTATAATAGAAAGTAACAAATTAGGAAATTCCTGAATAAAGATGAAACTTAGCACCTGTTCTCAAGCTGAACACAATGGATCTATTATAGAAAAAGAAAGACTTGACTGAGTGTCAACAGACACATGGTTAATTTTACTCAAATCACTATTTACATATCAAAATTAAGAACAAATTTGACTCTTGTAATTTGAGTTCCCATTCATAATGAAAGTTCATACCTGACACACAGAAGTGTTTTCTAACAGTTTCCAATCATTTTCACTTAAGATTCTTTTTATTTTGAGTTATTCAAAGGCTAACATAATACAACGTATTGTAGTTGCAAAGCCAAACACTAAATTTTTTGGGAAATGTCAGAACTATAACTTTTTGCTTCACATTAATTCACATTTTTGTGTTTGTACTCCTAGCAATACCCTAGATAAAGGGGATAGCATTCTGTTTCTCTGTGATGTAGTAATCTACTTTACTGGTAAAAGCCAAGGCAATAAAGAAATTAAGCTAGATTTCAGAGTGCCCAATCTAGCATATTCATGTCCTACTTCTCTTTTAGATCTTAAGACTTAAGTGTCTACCAGATCTCTTGGCAACTTAATTTGTAAATTTAAGTGTTCAGCACTTTTACACAAAAGTCTTGTCTGTATCAAATGGATTTGTTAGAATAGGATAAAAACTTGACATCAAAGATAAAAATAAAAGCCATATACAGTGAGGCAGTGGCCAGGCCTAATATGCAATCCACTAGCTGACAGATGCAAAGGAAGTTTCCTTCTCATGATTTTCTGTCTAGTGGCTGTGGTCTACCCCAGCTGCATCAACTCAGTGAGGGTAAGGATTATGCAGTGGCTGCTTTCCATTCTCTCATATAGACTTTCCATTATTAATATCTGCCTATGTCAGCAGTCAGGGAGGTCTCTGTTCCTGTTGTGCTAAAAAAAAAAAAAAAAAAAAAAAAAAAGTATCTGAGTATCAAGGTATTTGAATAAGAATGGGAGAGAAGATGATAAATAAGTCCTACTGAACCAACTCCTAAGGATCTCTCTATAATCAGAGGCAAGGAGGAAATACTTCTGCAGGTTGCCTAACAGAGCTGCAGTCCACCTGAAGCTGGTATCTCTACTGTTTTTACAGCAATATAATGGGTCTGGAAACTAAGGATCTGTTTCTACTACTGAATATCTAATTCATTTTGCCCTCTTCAGAAAGCAGATGCCTAAGTTGGACAGCTGGACAGGTTGTTTTGTTTTCCTTTGCTTTGGTTTTGCCCTGTCAGTACCCCCCTTTCCCATAATAGACCTCAGGGTAGAGCAGCAGCCCTGGAGGGCAGCCCTTCTCAGGCTCCATGCTGGAAGAGTGCTTGATCACTAAGCTCTAGGTAATTCAGGAAAAAGCTGAAGCCAGCAAAGAGCAGGAAAGGGAAGTTCATCCTTAAGACAGATACTAAAATGAAATTCCAGGCCTGCACCATGAATACTTTTTCATGTGTACTGGGTCTGGCTGGGATGTTAACTTTCCCTGCAGCAGCCCATACAATGCTGCACTCTGCACTTGTAGCTAGAACAGCAGTGGTATCACACCGGTGTTGTGTCTGCTGCTGAGAAGTGCTGGCACAGCATCAGGACTCTCTCTGACCCTCCTAGGGGGTGGGCAAAAAAGGGAGAAAGAAACATCACCAGGGCAGCTGACCTAAACCAACCAAAGGGATATTCCATACCATGTGATGTCACACTCAGCAATAAAAGGTGGAAAAAGGAAGAAGAGGGGAGGGGTGAGCTCTCATTGCGAAAACGTCTGTCCTCCTCCCAAACACCGGCTACGTGCATTGAGGCCCTGCTTCAAGGACGTGGTCAAGCATCGCTCATTTGTGGGAAGTAGAGAGTAATTTCTTTCCTCTGCACTTCCACATAGCCTTTACTTGTTTTGTTTAGTTATTCCCTTTTCCCCTCCCTCTTCCCCTTTCCCTTTTTCCCTTTAGTTGAATTGTTTAATTAATAATAATATTTCCTTAATAATATATATATATATATTTTCTCTTTAATTAAATCATCCTTATCTCAACCCATGAGTTGTTCTTTCCTTTACTTCTTCCCCTCCTCATCTGAGGAGGGGGAGTGAGAGAGCGGTTGTGGTGTTCAACTGCCTAGCACGGTAAAACCACCACATCATGCTTTTTTCTTAGTATTAAATTGTTAATATGAAACAGTCCTGGAAGCAGCACCCAGAACTGTGGGATTGCCCACCTCTCCTAGTGGCAGCAGCCCTCTTACCTACTCAGTCTACCTGCTTTACAAGAGAGGAAGCAAACAATACATCTAGTTGTTGTCTGCCGTTAAAAACAAGCATGCAGCCTGATGAGTGTGTGCATGACACTCTGTGCACAAAACAGTTAACACTTCTCATTGTTTGCAGAAGGAGTTGATGCAAAGTAATGAATTAGAGCAAGATCTTCCAAACCGTACGGTCTGGGCACAGTGCTTATTACCAGATGTTGCCCCACTAACAACACACTGGCATTATCACAAGAACTAAAACAGTACATTTATACAAGGAAAATTTCAGTGAATGTCATGTGGAACAGGACTTCTGTGAAACTATGCTGTCTCTACCTACACGTGAACTTTCCACAGGCAGAAGAAGGGATGTGTACATTCTCCATGATGTTTTTTTAGAAGCTTGGAAAAAATGTTTGCCAGATTTTCTACCCTCTTCATATCTGTGCAGGATGTTATACACCAGAGGTAGGCATGTATGTGTCAGAATCATTTATGCACCCATTTAAGCACATTATGCTTGAATAGCATTCTGAAATGCTGTAACATTAAAAGAACTATAAAAATGCAAAATAGGATTGTTCTGAATGGTGGATATCTATGGGACTACAACAATAGCAATATATATTAATATATATTGTTGCTACATAGTACTGTAGACAGAGGTTCAGTGTGCTCTGCAGTGAAAGGCATGCTAAGAAATTTTGAGGTACTATTTTACCCAAAGTAAATCAAGGTTACTTCATCATTTCAGTTACAGAAAAATATAGATAAAACTTTCTGATACCAGTGGAAATCAGCATTAAATTTTAGAAAAATGCACTTTCTCTTCGTACCTTTTGGTCTGCTACACTGAGTAACTTCTAAGGTAACTTTAAAACTCTCCGTCTCTCAGTAATTAATGTGCGCCTGATGATGCCGATCACTGGACACCAAACGTGATTCTGAGTGCCCAGCAGCTCTGCTGCATGTAGCTCTTTCCTCAGCTGAGTGGTGAGGGTTTACTGGTCCTCCATTTCAAATGTTAAAGAGAAACAGGACTCTCATACTTAATTTATATTGCATTTATTCTGAGTAAAAAATGGGTAAAAGTTAAGCAAGCAGTTACTCTGACACTCTGAAGATTTAATTTATAATTATCTACCCTTTGATTTGGAGCTTTATGGCCTATGTATTCAGTTACTATAATAATAATGCTATAATAACAAACATAGTTGAAACAGTTTAATGAAAACATCAAAATACTATATTATATGAAAACCTACTTATTCCTTCTTAGTGTCATATACCTTTCTAAAATAAATGAAACTATTAAAAGTTGTCTCTATCAATATTTTTATAAATTGAAAATAAAAAGGAAGATTGTAAGTACAAGCAAAATATGATAAGTGCATCTATGCAGTTTAGTGAAGCTTTTGAATGTGAAGATATTTATTCTCTCGTTTATTTATTATTATTTTTTCAAATGGAACTGAATTTAAATAAGTTCCTTTCAAGGAACAATGGCATTCTTCATTCATAATTAAAACATTCATGGGAACAATAATTAAGAAAAAAGCACTCCACTTGCTTACTGATGAATTAAGAGCTATTTAAAAGTCCTTGGGACATAAAGTTTGTAAAACATCAACCTCCCTTCATAATTATTATTTCTATGAGCTATTTTGATTCCTCCAAATGCTATTAACAATATTTGTCTTCCTAGAAAATCAGAAGTACCATACATAAGTGAGTACAATATAAGAAAGGCTTTGTATGGAAGCCAGAGGTGCATTTATATCGTTTACATTTGGTCCATGGCGTATGGCACTATTTCTGAGCTGGCAACCACACTGCATTGCCCTGTGGGTGTTGCACTGACATGCTATACAGATCAGTTGCAGAAAGGGAAAAAATCAAGTACCCTCTTCTTTAAGCACAATATATCTAAGATGCAACATACAACTTTTCACCTGACAGCTACACACAGATTTTGGAATCAACTGTACACATCAAACACAATTTCATGAAAAATGTGCTTAGTACTTACCACTAATGTTTACTAATGTGATCTCTTTAAATGATTCATAAGAAATTGCTAAGGTAGCTATTAAGATCTACTGAATCATTCATGGAACATACTAAGCACAATTCTCTGGTAATGCAAGCTGATTTGAACAGATTAAATTTTAAATTCAAAGTGCATGTGAGCTGTAAAATAAATTACTCAATGTCATTGAAGCTTAACTTTCTATAGAAAACACCAGAAGCTCATCCTTTATTTATTTTTACTATTTGAAGGAGGAGGGATGGGAGGGAATAAAACAAGCAAAGAGGGCAAGAGAAAATTGAGACGCTAGTAAACTGATGAACATGTTTTCAATAATTAAATACTGCTTACAGAATGAAATTCAGAATGAAATCCATCCGTGTATAGAAAAATATATTGCATTTCATCTATGTATCAGGTCTTCAGATAGAAACTAAGTTTATCAAACTTGTGTAATGGCAAACATTTATGTAACATTACAAAGACCATTATACAGTACTTGTATATTTAATTTACTACCAATTTTTCAGATTTAGTTTTAATTCTTAGTACAGAATGAAGGATTCTATATTATATGCATATCTAATATGCAGGAATACTTATAATTATTAATTGAGATGTCCCCAAAAGACAGGAAAAAAATTCAGCATCATTTCTGCATTGATCATATCTGACTGAATAAGAAATCTTAAATTAGAATAAGAAGAAAGGAAGCTATATGCTACTACATTTCTTAGCCTTAGCAGTGTATTCTTATATCTAAGGTTACTCTTGAGATGTTGAATTCATCTGTGACCTTACAATGTTGTACTTCAAAGACATAAAATGTTGAATTCATCTAGGCAATACCTCCAGTATGCAGAATTCCTGCTGCCCTATCATAACAGGATTTTATTTCATAATTCCAGATAATACTCTAAGCAGTAACTGTAAAGGCTTATACATTGACAAGTTAATTACACTACAGTCTTAAGAATTCATTTGCAATAGCATATTAAATTGTGACTATCATCAAAGTCTTCCTGTGGGCCATTTTATCTAATTAGTAATATGTCAGATGCTTGACTCAGAATTTTATAGCCATCAGGTCAAACTACAGCATTCACATCTTTACATTAAGCAATAATCCCTCCCCCTCTCTCTCCCCCCTGTTCAATCAATGCTAGTGGTTAATGACTGGTACACAGCAAATGATGGGTTTCTAGCAGTGCCATGCATTCTAGAGTGGAAATGTGCATCACTTGGTGTATTATGGTAGAAGGAGAAAAAAAAAAAAAAAAAAAAAAAAAAAGTTTCTCAAAAAAAGAACAGAAATTGCATATGAAGAGCAATAACAGCCCAGAAAAGAAGAACACTAGAGAAGAGGAACTTATGAAAGAGAAGAGACAAAAGCCATTTTTGTTTCATGGTAGCCTGTTCTAAATCTTCAACATTACTTTTTTATGTACCTTGAGGATATATCTTCACATATTTTCTTGTGGGAAAAAAAAAAAAAAAATGTAGTGAAAAAGATAGATTTAAACCCACATAGTCTTCAAGTTTTCAAACTGTATTTTTATTTCTGATGCCCTGCAGGAGGGGTGGGTAGTTATTCAACAAGACCATGCAGTGAGAACCTAGGAAAAAAAAAAAAAAAAAAAAAAAGAAAAAAAAGAGAGAATTGCAAAATCTATGACAATTATAGGACAGATGTTTGTTAGCTAAATTATAGGCTGGAAGAAAAGCCTGTTGATTTATGTTCAGCCTGGATCAGACTCAGACTTGGTTGTATGAAGGAAAGCGCCTGGCAGATTACTTTTGTTCTACTTTTTTGTGTTGTGGTTCCCTCTCACTCCTCCCTCCCATTCAAGGCCTATCTGGTTATGGCCTGAAATGCCTTTTCTTCTCCCAGATCTGTTTGTCTTGATCCTTGTCACCTATTTCTTTTGATTATGGATCTTCCAAATTAACACACCGTTCCCTTGATTTCAGATTGGATTTCTGTCTTCTGTCAGGGCTCTCCTACAAACTCAATTTGATTCTAACATGGAATGTGAATTTGTGGATCAGTGTACCAAAAGATGTTATCAATGCATTACATAGATTTACACTTTCTTACTGTGAATCAATATTTTAGTTTTGTCCATATTTACCACAGTAACTAGGAAATCACAGGCTATGTATAACCTGATTTTCTTCACATACACAGGTATCTACTGTCATGCAGGATATAACTAAATCTTCACGAGGAACTATTTTACAGAAACACAGAACTTAGGAATTTATTTGGTCTTAGACAATAAAAAACAATGGGTGTTCTGTCTAAGTGATATTTATGAGGCCAACATCTGCTCTTATAAACTGTACTTTCTTCTATTTATTTAGTTTTCAGTACTTTGTGTGGTTCTGCACTTACCCAAGTACAGCTCTGCAGATTAGGCTGGAAATTGCAGGTAACAAAACTCACTTCAGCTGACTGGATTCTGCCATACCCCCAAGTAATCTCCCTCAGGAAGAACGAGATTTACCAGTCTCTCCACGTTCAAAGAAGAAAAAAAAATATTGCCAGAGGAAAATGAATATTTTTGGACTATATTGCTCTTTCTCACCTCTGTTTTGTCATCAATTAAGTAAAAGACAACCTACTTTGTTCTTAAGTGTATATCTGCACAGGATATTTAGAGCACGTGGAATGGACGTACAAGCAATGACAATTCTCACACCTGCAAGGCCTGAAGAATTATCTGTTATTTTTTTCTCCTCCCTTGTTACATGTATATTGGTTCACACTGATTGTAGGTAAGATGTCAAAGATTTTATCCAATATAAACATTAAACTATTTGTTAGGAAATGGAGAGTGGAGGACAGCCTAGCTGAGCGCTCCTTGTACAACTCAAAAATGCAGACACTGGCAACAGCAAAGTAGAGCGCTTCCTTGCCCAGAGGTTTGTATTTGAATGCTACGACAGTTTCAGTTTAGAGTTGTTGATAAGTCTAGTTCATTAAAATGTCTCAACCTCTGAAAGAGAAAATTATCACTCAAAGAGAAGTAAGCTAGGAAGACATATAGAGCTGATATGCGAAAAATGAAGCTACACATTTACAAATTAATCAATGCGCTCTTCATAAAAGGAAAGACACTATAGCAGCTCTGCCTCAGTGAGATCTTTTACATTAGAATAATGGAATGGGCATGGAGAGGGGGGAGCATTTTATCCAATTATCCATATTTAGGAGGGACAATTTCCACGCTGCTACATCTATAATCTAAAGCAACAGTTAAAGAGAACTGATGATTATTTAATTTCAACGTTACATATAGCTGAAAATATATAACAACAACAAAACTATATATATATAAAAAATAAGGCTTACTACCCTGATTTTTCAAGTATGCCACATAACCCTCATTTTTTTTTCTGCTTTTACCATATTCAGCGCTTTTGGTTTGTGATCTGAGATGAGGTCTACTCAAAAAAAAATTTAATAATAATAACACGTTATCTACTCTCTTCCATAATAAGACAATAGGCAATAATAAGAGACTGCCCAAAATTTTCAGTGGAAGAAGTTAAATTAAGCCCTTTAATGCTAGAAGAGAAGACAGTATTGCTGAATTTCTTAATGCAATATTGCATTAATTGGCCAGCTAGAACTGACTCTTCCAGATGTAGCTTAAAATGAATGTGGTGACTGCTGACCATCAATGCATGCCTGAAGTGGACAAGGACCCATCACAATGGTAAACTGTGACAGATGTTGGAACAACATATAAAAAGAGGAAAGGGAAATGAAAAGACTACCAAATTAAGTAAATTAATGAATGGAAGAGGGAGCTAAAATAAGCCAGTACTCAGAAGTTCTGTCTCATTTTAAACATTCAAATATTATGCTGGAGATTTGTTGAGAGTTACTGGAATTGTTTCTTAAAATATAAGGGGACAGACTGAACAACAGTGCAAATAAAGGGCAGAGAATATAAATACAGTGTTAACAGTATACAGCAGAAATGGAAAAAGGGAGCAACTGTGTAAGTAAAGTACAGTGGGTACCTGATAAACAAGCAAAGTCTTCAGAGAGAAGAAGCATTTAAAATTCACGCTCAGTTGAACAGATCTAACAGATCTAAGCATTATTTCTATGCCTGCCAAGCATATCCTACCACTGAAGTTCTTTAATGACAGGCATGCAAGGGTGCCATGTCTTGCTATGTGCTGTGGTGAAATGCAAAAAATTCTGCATCAGCTAAATACATAGGCTAAGAAGCACCAATACAAAGTATCAGGGCATCTTAACTACATGTCACTACCAGCTTGAACAAATGAAAACCATTTTTAATTGGGGTCCCTATATTTAGGGACTATGCTTCTGGTAAGTAAAGAAGAGAAAGTCTGACCCAAGGATTAAGTCTGACCCAGACTTAAAGGTCTGTGAGGGCTGGAAGCAGCTCTGAGGCACATATTTATTTAAAGAATCAGCTGTCAGTCCTGAAAGGAGGGTGAGAAGATGTCACTGGAAGAACAAGGCAGCTGAATCACTGCATGAGAAAAGTCAGGAACTTCCCTGTGGCAGTTTCTCACAGAAGAGATTATAGTCTATAGAGGTGGCCAGAGGAGAGGTTACAGAAATCTCCAAGTTTTTAAAATATGTCATAAGGCTAAATTATTTTATCCTGAACTCCACATAGGGATTTTTTCAGAGCATACAACATGCACTGCACAGAATTTCCATTTGGCATTAGCTTTCCTGCTATTTAGTGTTGCAAGTCCCTGAAGAACAGCCCTTTCATTAGCCTGCACTGCCAACTATATCTTCACATCCTGTAGTTATGATCTCTAGGATTAGATGCTGGACTTGTAAATTCCCTTGTTTTTTTTTTTTTTGTTGTGACCTTAGCTTTCCAGTATTCTTCTTTTTTAAGTAAAACCGTCTAATGTAATGATATTGAAAGCTTACTGACAGCAAAGGCTACAGTGTTTTTCACATCATTTTTATTTCATTTTTAAATTTGAAGGCCATTAAAACAATATTCATCTTCTGTGGCTTAGCTACACATTCTAGCTAGGTCAAATGATCTCTTTTATCATACAGAGCAGACAGTGTAGATAGATCAAGTTTTCTCTGTCTGTTTAAGATGCAGCTCACATTGACAGCTAGGCACTGATCTGGAGATCTAAAGACTCAGAAACCCAGATCAGTTAGTTTCTCCCTCTCTCACAAAGTGAATTAGATATTAAGGTTTTAATCAGGTGTATTGTCAGTGCTGCTAGATTGTTTGATTTGGAGGAGGGTGCTTCTTTGTCTTTGGAAAATTGTAAGAGGGAGAAGGGAAGCATGTCTTCAAGTGTGATTTACCATTTCTTTTTGATTCATCTCTCCCAAACATTACTTCAAATCACAGACATATGGGTTTTCATAGGTATATATTGACAAAATAATTTTCAGAGCTTGGAACAAACCCTCTTTCTGAAGCACTGTACAATTTGAGTATATAATTAATGGTTTCCAAAAATACTGGTAGCATCAGTGACTACCATAACAGCCAGAAAATTCAAAATTCAGAGTAGCTTGAAGAAGCTCCATATGAAAATAAATAAATAAATAAATAAAATCATGACTAACCTTTTTATTTAAATTGGCTTTGACATTATATTAACTGTAATTTGGTGAGGACTTGCTGACTGGATTATCTTGGTCAGATTAAACAAAATACAGTAAACCATGCTAAACAGAAGGATTTTTAAAGGTTATTTCTTTTGTTGTTTGAACTATTCAAACACTTAGCCCACTCATCACTGTTAGCATTCTAAAATATTCTTTGCTATTTCATGCACGTCTGTCACCTTATTATAGTTTCATCTTCCTCTGTCATGCTTTAACTCACTTAACTAGTAAAAACTGGATTGTTCCATGCTCCTGTAATAGCTCTTCATTGGCTTTTGTTTTGCAGTCATGCCTGTTTTCATGGGCATCTGCAGTGCTCAAGAGGGAATTTGGTATATGTATGCAGGAGTTATGCTATTCCTAATATGCTTCTGAAAATCTCTGTAAAACAGCCAGGAAACTTATTACTGTGTTCTTTCTTCATTTCATTTTTCCCCTTTAAAATCATTTTTTAGTTCTATCATCAAATTCAACATTGAGATTTTTCACTTCTCCATGCTGTTTTATTATCATTTTCTTACACAACTTGCTTAACATTTAACAAAAGAAAACATAAGACTTTCCTTCTCACCAAACAGCCAAAGTACCCTGCCCACAGTGCTGACTTAAGGCATGTGTCTAAAAAGTTTACGCTAAGCATATGACTAATTTCATACTATATGGGATTCCATCTGAAATAACAAAATAATCTGTCAATCAAATAAATAATTTGATCAAAATAATCAAAATAAGTCTGTCTACATGCATGAGATGGACCCCAGCCCCTGAGATGAACCCCAGCTTTTGGGCCTTGGCATCTCTGTAAGAATCTCTCTCAATAAAGCAGTAGTCTAGCATCAGAAACAGGGATACTTCTATTACTATCCTCGCAGGAGGTGTAAAAAACAAATTCAGAAATGTTATTATACTAAATATTGTAAAAATGGCATTTATTGATTTATTAGTAATCCAAAATACTAATTTCACCAGATATTTTGTGTTGGATGATAAGAATGCTCACTTGCATGACAACTGGAACAATATGTTCCTGTCTGATATTTTGGTGATTTCAAAACCAAAGTATGACTGTGATGATTACAATCACATCCTGAACATGCAATATTATGCTATCATTCTCATTCCGCATATACCAAAAAACACACAGAAGGTTTTTCTGCTCCTTAAAGCAGGTCTATTTTAGTTGCTTATTTATGGACCAATTCTCAAGGGTCAAAGTAAAGCTGGTCAGACCAAAGGAGGATCAATGGAGGCAGAGACAGGAGGGAAGAATGAAAATTGGAAGTCCCTGAGAAATTATTCAGCTGTCTAATAATTCTTTGTCTGGGAGTCAATTACAGCTTCAATCAGAACACAGATCCAAGTATGAGCAATGCAATTGTGCTGTTTTTTCTGCACCTCAGAGCAACTACACATGATGTTATATCTGTGATACCACTTGCTTGTGCAGGACATCTTAACAGAATTGACTCACAGTTAAAGAGCCTAGGATACACAATTCACGACTCAGCAATTTCAAAGAGTGCTAAACAGAAATAAAGATACACATTCCTAATAGGACCACTGGAGGTAGATGGCTGGATGTAAACCAACCCAGAGTGGAAACCTGTAAATCTTACTGCACACACAGATGCACTGCCTTAATTTTAAATGACAGCTGCTAACAGTAGCACATGATACTACCTCATCGAAGCTAAGACTTGTTATTTTTGCCACATTTTGCATCAAAAAGGACATCTAGGCTAATGATCCATCCTCATCACAAATCTTTTATTCGCTACATTCCATGACACTATCTTCTTAAAGAGAATAAATAAATAAATGAACAGATACCTGATCCTGATTAGGACTTGTGATCAGCACTGTAATATAAACATTAAAAAGAGCTATCCCTTGGGAAGTGGATCTGCACATGCACAGAGATGGAATGAGCTTTCTCAAGGGCATAGCAGTGCAAGTTTTTCCACAGCTCTGAGATATTAAAATGCATCCACATAAATCCACACAGAAAACAAACAAAAAAACTTCTTAGAAATTAAAACAAGGATGTCATTTTTGATTAAGTGGTACAGAATAAATAACTTATGTGCTGAATGGGTCCACACACATATCTTGGAATTCTGGTGGAGAACCCTTCAGTGGAGTACACTTCATTTTCAGCTGGGAAAAGCCCTAGACTGAAAGCAAAGGATGTCACAAGGGAAAAAATTTTAGTTTGTAAGAGCAAAACCCATAGGATCTTCTGTTTTCTGCAGGCTCTTCCTGTCAAAACCAGATATGATTTGGTTATTTACTGAGTGTGCGATTACACTATTACTTTCAAGATCCCACGTGGTTAGCTTAATCTACCAAAATAGAGCACAAGCACTCAATACTTCTGAGTGTTCAGACACCTAATCAGAATCAAGCCCTTTTATGCTAGAGATGTTTAATACTGCACAGGGTCATTCTTTTCTTTTTTTTACCTGAATGAAAGTTTCAATGTTCAAGGTACTCCAACTTCCACATTCCCACTGATTGCTTAAAACTGTACTAAATTAAGTGTCCGGTCGTGTGATGTGGTGGGCAATTGCAGTGTATGCTGACTGTCCAATCTACCATCAGCTTCACTCTCAGAATTTGTGAAAGAAAAGTGTAAAACAGCAACTGGCATGAGAATACAGCTATAAATTAAGTAACATTAAGCCAATCATATAAAGTAATTTAGACAAGGGTCTGCCAGCTACAAATCTTACTGCCCTCTAGCATGTATTTTCTGTATAGCCGCTAAGCAAGGGCAAATGCATAGTACATACTTTTTTTTTTTTTTTTTTACTTTGAGGAATATTGATCCTCTCTTCTTCATTATCTTGCTCCTGTGAGAATAATTCTGCACTGACATGTTGTTACTTCATCACTTAGACAAATTCTATATAATTAGTTTTTAATATGTCTTCATGAAATCTAAATCTTTAATCATCATCGATGGTTGTCTCTGAATTTCTTCCAGCTTTCTGGTGCCAGCTTGTCCAGAACTCAAGCTTACTCTTCACAGCACTGCAAAACAACAGGACAATTTTCTTCCGAGATCTCTGTGTATAGTAATATAGTGTGATATAGGGGGAAAGATGTTGGCTTGGGTATAATTTCTGAAGAACTGGCCTTCCAAACATGTACTGAAACAAATTTGTATTCTGATGCATAGAATCATAGAATATTCTAATTAGAATATGAGGCTTTTCCAGGCTTCAGTCAAATTCATACTCATAAAGGACATTAAAGGCTAACATTACTGCTAGTAAGAATATGCCTGATGCATTCAAATGTTCCTCTTATGCCAATGGTAAAAAAAAAATAATAAAATAATAAAAAAAAATAAAATAAGTTAGCAGCAAGGGCTCACACCATATAATGTTGTATCACATATAGACTTTTTATGAACTGAATGTTAATTCTCATTTACAGATCTAGCTTACACACAAGCAGCAGAGACATAGGAATCAGGTGGTGGTCCATGTCTATTATAAAAATGGCCACATGCTTCCATCCCAACTGCTAATCTCTCAGCAGACCTGTCCTAAAGCTCTCCTACCTTACCTTCTTTTGGAAGCTTTAATTAATTATCTTGTCAGAAATCTATGGACTATGGACTCCCATGATCTGTGAGGAGCTGACTAAAGCAGTATCTCAGGTGGATCCTAAGTGCAAATGTGGCAGTTGAGCTGGAGTAGCGTTAGACCGTAAATCAGTATAGGCTGACTGTTGTTAATTTGGGTGTTGTAGTAATGAATGAAGCAGTAGATGTTATCCTACAAAAGTCAAGAAGAAAAATGGATAGGCACCACGTCCATCTGGGAAGCTGCAATGGAGAAGAGATGGATGCAGTGTTGGGACCTCACATTTTCCAAGGGAAGAACAGAAATAAGGTGATTCATACAGCGGGACAGGTGGGCCATTACAGCCTTCCTTCCACAGATAATCCTTTCCTTCCCACTTGTCTTCAGCAACATCAAGGGAAAAGAGACATGGGGCAACATGGAAAGGATCATTTCTGAATGCCAGTCACTTTGTGTGAGCTGGGTGGAGGCTGAAGGGCAGCTCCAAGTGCCCTTGTCCTGATGGAACAGCCAGGATGTGGACTGATATGGGCTATTTTCAGAGAGAGGCAAGAGCTTTCTTTCTTTCCTTTGCTAACCACATCATTGGAAAGGAAGCATTGCGGTTTTGATGTGAGTGCTTCTGAGCTGAAAAAAATATCCCTTTGATGTCAGTATAGATGCAGGCATCCAGAGATATCTACCTCACCAGGAGAATCTGTCTTTCCTTTCTGTAATCCTAATCGAGTGAACCACTCTTACTGATAATGGCAAGCAAGTGTTGAAGTTAAGTATGTGTATAAGTCCTGCTGAATTTAATGTTAGGCACACAATTAAATGCCTTGCTGAAACTAGATGTAAGCATTCCTGCAAGCCTTTGGGTGACCTGAGGCCACAGCAAGGGGTGCAGAAACTACTGAAGCATAATAGCAACTACAGAACAGATTTTCTTGCTGCAGACAGCATTTGGGAGTGATCTTTTTCCCTTTATCTGCAAAGCAAAGACATGCTGAAAGCCAGTTTACTGTGATTTTTCAAAGGAGAGAGGAATAGTTCCTGTATCTGTAATTTAGTTAACATTTTTTTTTCAGCAGTGGGTACAAGATTAAATTTAAAGTAACATGCAAAAGCTAGGTTATGCTGAGATGTTTGGGAAGGAAAGTAAATCTTGCATTTGAGAAACAAAATCAACAGCCATAATAATAATTTAGTTTCCTCTAAAACAGCATAAATAAATAAGAACTGTGAAATGATCTCCCATAAATACAGCAAGTGAAGGCAATTAATATGAGCTGCAACTTGCAATTCCACACATGAACATAACTTGTCTCAGGCTATAGGATAGATGTCATGTTGTATCTGCCTAATCACGTAACTGTGACTAAACATCTCCATCATCATAAAAAACTGTTTAAATGTCACCACTCCACCACGAGAGTAACCATAACAGCTGTTTTTTAAGAGAATTAATAAAACATACTGCTAACTTAAGTGACATAGGGGCAGAATGTCTCAGGCACTCAGGTGAAAAGATGACCACCAGCAGGGCAATGGACTTGCATTAATGGATTATTAACTCCCCCATGAGGACTTTGCTAGCAGTCATTCAAAACTCCCCATTGTTAATTCAGAATTTTTCTTCTAATTGTCCCAAAACAGAACAACAACTAATGGTCATATTTTTCTTACTTCATTATTAGTGCTTACTATTTCTTTAGAACAGATTTAAACACTTCTCATTTCTGACACATATTCTTACCATATCACACTAACTACAATGGTGAAACTCACTTTCTTTACAAATATGCAACTAGGTATAACCAACACATCATATAAATGCAAGATGATTTATGCAAAGCTTATTTTTCTCTTTTTTTTTTTTTTTTCTACTTGTGTTATGTTATTTGATTCTGTAGAATGTGAATACAGACTATTAACATGATTTAACTAAATTCAGAACCTTTCCATATTATAACATATTTTTAAACCAAATGAGGCAATTTCAAAGGATCATTTAGATAGTGTGTAAAAAGCACATCTATTTTTTTTCCAGAGCAGTTGAAGAGAAAGCATTAGTACACAGAGAAGAAAGGTGTTTATTTTTTCCTTTTTTAGAGACATTTAATATCTTTCATTAGATATCTGATTAACATTTTATTTTTTCCCCAACTACATCAGGTGTACCTCTCATAATTACTTTTCCCTGCAGAAAGCTCATATTTTGTCCTTGACCGTTCACAGCTACAAACTACAACCAGAGTAGTGTGAGCAGCAAGTGGTAAAACAAGACACGTGCAAGAATTAGAGGAACTAAGCCAAAAAAGTTGCTTTGATGTTTCAACCTCTTCAATACTGGATAGAGGTGATGCACCCCTTTCCAGCCTAGTCACATGTAGGTTTTTTGGCAGAGTAAGAGGGAGGAGCTTTTCCTTATTTTTCCCTTGTCCTCTCAGTAACTAGAGATACAGTAGCATATGTTCCCTTACCTACAGAGGTATTTTAACAGGACATAATTTAGAGTCTATCAAATCATCATCATCCTGGGATCTTGATGTGATAACCTACTTTGTTATTATTTTATTATTAGATATTACATTATTTATTATTAGATATTTTGTATGGTGAAACTGTAGTCTCAAGCATCAGATTTTGGAAAGCATCAGGTTACACTCACATATATACATACCATTTGCTGTGTGTAACATCAAATCATGAAAACTGATGGCAAACAGGCTACTTGTGTTTTACAAGAGTAAATATATGGTTCTTACTCAATAAAACATCAGATTATAGAAGGTAATATATATATATATTATAATAATCTTAAATTACAGAGATACTGGGGAAAAATAATCTATTAGAATTGCTTTATAGGCATCTGATGAGGAGCAATTTCCTGAAGTCACCATAAATTATCCAGAAGAAACCATTAAAGTAACAGTAAGAAGTTGAACTATGACTCATTACAATGAGTTCTATCTGTGAGAAAGGCTAAATCTCTGTGTTTGAGAAGAAACATCAAAGGGTTTGGGGTTTTGGTCTCCCTATCCTAAAGTAACATGCAGCTCCACAGTTGTAAGGAAACAACTTTCTTGGCAGAACTTTCGGCTTGTGCTTTTACAATGTTGGAGCCCAAGGTGGCAGTGTTACCTTCAGGGATTGCCTCTGCATCCCAGAAAGGAGGCAGAAGCACCAGAGTGCTCAGCCAACTGCTTCAGACAAGCCTTTTCAATGAATCCCTCCCATAGAGCAAGAGCAATATTGTCTCAGGAAGAACTTCAGTCTCACTAATACTTGTTTCAAAGGATGCATGCTCATTAGAAAACATCTAAAACTAATTATCAGGCCACCTAAAACCTTCCCGTTTGAGGTCTTAATGACCTTAGCGTAAGATTTTGAACTGGGGGGGGGGGGGGGGGGTGTAGAGCCTATTTTCTAAATATCATATCATAAACAAGCTTCACAGAGAGTACAGCGGTATAAAAAATGTGTTACTTGTTGAGTCAACAGTGTTGTTTAAAGTGATTCTAATAACACACAGCATCCTTTTTATGGTGTTCACATTGATTCAGGATGAAGAAAGAATGGAAAACTGCAGTCTGTAAACCATCCCAGCATATGTCTTCAGCTCCACTACATAAGCAAAAACAGACCAAGCAAAATTCAAAGTAAGGCTCAGCATCATAAGAAATCTTGAAAACAGAACTTGGAAACTGCTTTGTTTGCCCTGAAATCCTCATGGGAAATGGTCTGCTCTGGAAAGATAAAGTGCATCATGTTACTTCTACTCAGTGTTCATTTAGGCTGAGTAGGAAAAGCAGAAAATATCAACGTAGGGAGCTCAGCACTAATGACAGAATCTTTTAATCAAATTTCAGCCACCTAAAAATTGGCATTTATGCTTGAGCTTTTCTTACAATTAATGGCAAGAGGTAGGTGGAGCAAATCTCCCTCCTAGGATTTCCATCTTTCTTTCTTTGCCATATGGAAATCCTAGGCAACTAATGTGGACTAGAAGCCTAACTTTTACACAACTAAGTTGAAATTAGATACGTCTACACCTAGGTACAAAAAATAATAATATAATAAGCCTGAAGGAACTCAAGATTTAAGAGGACTGTTCTCCACTGCACAATAAAATGCCCACTGATGTATCCGCTGTATTAGCAAAAATTAATTTTATAAAAGAGTGAGATTTAATTAAGGAGAAAAAAACTGCAGTTTATAAATATTCCTTCCCTTATTACTGACAACCAAAAGCAGTATTGTCAAATTAAGAAGAATTTAAGTTATAATCTATATTTTGATCAGAAATGTAACGGTTATTTTCTTCACGAGTGCTTCTTTAAAAATAAATTATCTGATCAGCATTAACTGATAAAAAACAATTCTGAAATTTCTCATTTTTAATTGTACTTTTCAGTATGTAGTTGTTTTAACCTACTAAGTTTTGACCATAGGAGGACCAACAGAGATAATTTAGCACAGATGCTATCCTGTATGCTACGAAGTAGGAATCTCTGGGAGCACCTTGTTAGCAAAACTGGTCCTCGAAGAGCTCAAAGGAATGGACAATTGCTGCTATGAAAACAGGCTTCAAAAGAAAAAGAAACTATTTTTTGCTGCTTGTAGTGCATATGAATCTTACAATTACCTAAACTTTATAATAAAATTCCCTTTGGTTTATGCATCACTTATGAGAGTACATTTTTTTTTATTTTTTTTTCCAACTGAAATCCTTGAATTTCGGAATTTCTCTAATCCACTAAGGACTGATTATTTAATTAAATTAGCTCCGTAAATACCAGTTTCTGCTACTTCAAAGAAAATGGTAAAGAGTACATTAAATCAAATAATAGAAATAAAATAATTTATTGTCTCAGTTGCAAGAAAAACTTCTTTATAATATCCATACTAAGAAGATCTTAGAATAGCTATGCTAGCAAATAAATTAGTATTTCCTCTATTTTTCTGTGTGGTTTTTCTGTTTGTTTGTTTGTTTGTTTTCAAGCACATATTTGTGTGTCAAAAATATTCAATTTAATACATGGTTCTGTTAGGGCTACGGGAAAGTTTAACAAATGATTCTGCTTAGAATTTTTTCTAAGAACATTTTTGGGTTTGTTTTTGTTTTTAAAATCAGGTGCTTTTAGAGAATGCTACTGTAACTTCTGAAGTCAAAATTAGAAATAAATGTCTCAATTTTCAATAGCAATAACAGATACTCTGATTCCAAGACCATATTTCTAACCTAGGTATACAGAAACAAACTGGAGAAGGGAGTTCACAACATTTGAATTCCATCCTCAATGCTGAAAAACTTGAGCACACACCTACATTGTAGTTGTCAAATTAGGAACATCTGTGTCGCCAGCATGGGTTGACTCAATAGTGACAGTTACTTTGTCATCAGCTGCATATGAGCCAAAGGTTGGTGTGATCTATTTTTCTAAAGTGTTTCTAATAGTGACAAACATAAAGGAGAACTAATATTCCAAAGCCCTAGACACCCACAAAATTGATGGAGAAAAGCATAATTGCTAGGAGTACATTATCAGCAAAAATGCATTCCAGCTTTAAAAGGCACAAACATTGTCTGCGTTCAGCAGGCCACACGCTAATGAGATTGCCCCTCACAATTGCAGTTGATATGGGAGCAGAATAACCCTCTAATTAGGTTTACTGACTGGGGGCCCATATTGTCTTCTGACTGCTAGCAAGGTGGGAATGCGACAATCTTTTGCAGTGAAAAGAAATTAGATGTCTTCCTTACTCCCCACAAAATCAAAACCATTTTATGTCAAGAGCACCATGGTCACTTCTCATTCATGGAGAAAAGGCAGTTACGTCAGTTCCATCTTTTTTACAAGCCTTGAAGTTATAGAAAGTAAATCGTAGGTAATTCATATTGACCTTATTGGCAATAGTAATCTACTTGATAATATTTTACTAATTTTTCCTCTTGGAAGTGGTAAAAATCCTCCTTGTTACAGGGTCAAAAAGTGTTACACATAAGCAAAACTGCCTCCTATTGCAACCTTCAAACAGATAAAATATTTCCAGAGATAACATATTTTCCACTTTTATTTCATCATCTTCTCTACAAAAGCATAGTAAAATCAGAAGGACAATTTCTTTATCTTTTAATATAGGAATGAAGCTGGCAGTGTATAGTGTTATATCATATCATCCCTACAGCCTGTGACCAGATTGATGTATATTAATACTTAAGTGGAAAATCTCTGGTTTACAGGTGCTTCTGTGCAGGCATCAGCGCATACCAGTAAGGAGCTAATTGTGGGTTCTTCCTTCTGCCTCTGATTCAAATGGCACAGCACTACATTTTAGGTCAATATAACATCTGGTTATAATGACCTAAATAGTCTTGCTCGCATAAATTTCTGGTTGAAATTGAACTTTGTAAAAACCATGGGGATGGTAGCATATAATATTAATATTGCCTGAACTTTGTTAGAAAATCTGTATTTCAGCAGTTTGTATTTTTGCCAAAATTCAGTTATTTGACTTGAAAATTTCCTTTTTTATTTTCTGCATTAAGTGACAGGGTTGTTTTTCCTGATAAAAATAATTTGAAATCTCATGAAGAAAAAGATCTAATTTCAGGAAAAATCTCCATAGCATTAATAATTGTGAGCATGAATATAAAAGCTGGCTTTTGTTTGTTCATTTTCTGTGTGTCAATTTGCCCAAATTTGTTGTTCAAAGACAATGAGGTAAATCAGTTTTTGTTTACTAACAACAATGTTGTCACACCCGCTAACACTCAAGTTCTCACTGAGCATCCTCACAACTGCTTCAAACATTGCAAGAATTTTATCCTAAGCTCTCATCCTTCCTGGAACATACCAGCCCTACCAAGACCCACTTCTTCATGACACCAGCATAGAAGAAAGTCACGCACTGCCTACTAAACAAAAGCATGCTGTACGCTACGACACTAGAGGTTAAAATTGACTCTCCACTGAAATCAATGTTGAAGTATATAGAGAAGAACATGAGGGGAAAAGGGTTGTACTTTCATGTCATCATAAGCTGCTGTGTACAAACTAATTAATGGTGACTGAAGTGTGTGGAGGGTATGTGGGAAGTCCAAGAAAAGCAAGCACTGCAACGAGATTGAAATTGCAGAATGTAGGTCAAGGATGAAGTTCACAGCACACACATGCTCTGAAATAAACTGATTTTCACTTTCCCTGGCATCATCCAATGACTAAATTGTACTCTAGTAGCAAATAATGCAAGGAGTTGCAAGAAGAGAAAATGCAGTGTTATGTTTACAGGAGTTCAGTGTTGTCTGGAGAATGGACTTTTACTCCTCCTTGTGCCGCAAAGTTTCTGTATGTTGCTAGTAATGTAAGACATTGCCTGTCCCTCATCTTCTGGATGCACACATAAAGTCCTGAGGTCGGCTGTGCAGAAGTGCTGAGCTGGTACAACAGTAGTGGAAGCCAGTGAGGTCTGTGCTCTGAATGTATGTCCTATATAATTCTGAATATTGACAAAAATCAGGGTCAAAGTATCTCTAATTGGACTTCTAAAATTACCCCAAACTGACCTTAGAGGTCCTTAGGTACTGATCCATAAAACATTAAAAACAAAAAACAACAACAACAAAAACATTGCCTCACTGGAAATATTACAAAAGTAGGTTGCAAGGGCAAATACACAGCTGCTGTAATGATAAATGTCAGAGAATAAGTCCCAAGAAAAGTAGTAAGTGTATCCTGTGCCTTGAGGGATATAGGATACTGAAGAAAACACATCTGACACCGTACTGAACACTTAATCCACACATACAGTATTGGAATATGCATACAGCACAGCATCTGAGACATTCAAAAATGTGACAGAAGAAAGAGAAATTACTGCAGTTCATTTTTACAAAATAATGATGTGCCTATGAACAGTTTCAGGATACCATCTCCCTCTACAGATTTTAGAGGGAGCCTCCTAGATCATAGATACACTACTCCTTTCCTATAATGGAGATGTCCAAGATAACTCTAGATTTAATTCCATATATGTATCAAAGAGAAAAATAAATTAAATTAAAACAGAATAAGAACTATGCCAACCAGTTTCAGGAATAGTTTTGCTGGGACGGAAAATTACCAAGTATAGTTTTTATAGTCTTTGTAATGCTTGTGATGCAGTATGACGACAAAGAACTATATTATTCTTCTATTTTAATGAAGATAAAGTAATTTGTTTTTTTTAAAAAATCAAGAATGTGATAGTATAATTAATGAAAAAAAAATCCAAAACTTACATTTAAAAATAAATCTAAAATATATGTTCTTAATGAATTGGTAAAGTATGATTTCATCAAAACCAAGAGATTAATTTCACTCACAGGGATTATCTGAAATGAGTTTTTCAATTAACGGTCACTAGCTGAAAAAAACCCTGAGGAGATGAGATCTTAGTCTATGTTACACTATACTACACAAATAAACTTGGCAAAAGCTGAAAAAGCAGTGAGACAAAGGTTCTCCTTGGTTTATCACAGGAAACCTGTTATGTGTGAAAACGTCTTATTTACTAATTGTAATGTAAAATTACTGTACAATCTTTTCAATAAAAAGATAATTATCTATAGGACACATGCTACTCCCTAGTACATTGATTTAAAATATTAGAAGCTCATCTTGAGATTCAATTTCAAGCTGAAAATAAGAGACTGGTATTGCCACATAGAGCTCTCACAACAACATCACACAAGTGTCAGTGACTTTCAGAATTATCAGAAGGGCTGAACACAGCTGACCAGCTGTGAGCCTCCTCTCTGCAGCCCCATACCAAGCACATCTTGCCTGGGCATAATTTCAGCTTGGTAATGTTGAGCTATATTCCTGGTCTCTGCAAGGACTGAGATGTGTTCATTATTTTAGCATAACCTCCCAAGCAATCCTATTTCTTCTAATTATTTGTAGCGTCAATGGGGCTCTCAATAGGTAAGTTTTAAAACTGTGTTTCCCCCTTTAACAAGGGAGCTCAAGTACAAAAGGCAGCCAGGGAAGAGCTATGAGAGCTGGCTGATGGAGGAGGTGCTCATATGATTTCACAGCTTCAGAGAAACCCAAGTGAAAACATTTCCCACTTTTCTCCTTTACAGCCTCACATTCACCAAGTCTAACGCTTTAGATTTAACATTCCTCAGAGCAGGTATTGGTTGGGGTGTCTTTATTGCTACCTCATATAAAAACCTTCAGGATTAGTCCTCATATATCATATTGAGTATGTAATATATTGGATTGCATACAAAGTGCTTTTTGAACCTTTCATGCTGACAATTCCTCGCTGTCTTACCCTATTTCCCAGTCCCAATCTCTATATTGTCCTGTCTTGTTTTCTCCTTCTCTCCTCATCCCCCTGTGTTCCATTTACAGCAGATAGGTTTTTAAGTTCTTAGAATTCATTCTAGGATTTTTTTCTATCATTTTTGTTGATGGTATAAAATATCTTCCTCAAGAGCAGGAGAAAAATAATGTTCTATTTAAAATAACAGAGAACACTCCATTTTAAATTGCTGAAAGGTGCAAATGTTCGTGATGGGCATAAAGGTAATTTGGAAAAATTTTCATGAAAAATAACTGCCATTTTGAAAAGCACTGTTACTGTTTCCTAAAGATGACATAGATCCACTGAACGCACTGACTGATGGGAACGGTCCCCAGAAGTGGTCATGGATTTTTATTGCACTCGTCTACGGAACAACCTCACTTAGTTCTACTGAAGATATATATCATCTACATTACAAAAAGAGTGGGTGAGAAAATAATCCTGGTAAAAAAACTATGCATGTAAGCGATTTGTTAGCCATCAGAAACATACTTCAATGGGAATATGCATGCTATGTGTCATTCCATCATTATTTGGAACAATATATGTATGCATGTACTATTTCTTAAGGCTGCAGTTCTATTGTTTGTTTTTAAGATACAGAACTAAATATTTATTTTAAATTGCATCAAATAAAAGCATTTAATTTTCATCTTTTGTCAAAAGGCAAGCATGTGCAGCAAAGGAAACATTATCCGTGTGAAAGAAATGTTGAACAGAATATGAATCCTGTGTAAAACCCAATTCAGCCTATAAATTTGTAACCTGAAATGCCCTTACTTGGTAGTATTCGTAGCTTTTTTAAAAAATAAGCAGTTGTAAACACAGATGTGCTTTTCAAAGGGGGGAAAAAAAATAAAAAATGGTATTTCTTTTAACTGGCATGCTTCTAATACAAACTTGATAATTATCATTGACAAATTATTGGAATCTTGTATTAAAATCTCTAAGCAGAGTACTTAGGTATGTATTTTCCTAGTCAGAATAGTATTTAATACAACTGTAAATTTTAAAACATTTTAGGTTGTATTAGGTAACTGATATTTAGGTATACTTAAGTTTTACTAATTCGGAGCCTCAAACATCAAGCTTCAAATTCATAATTATTCAGATCATGTAAAAAATCTCCTTGCAAGTTTTCCATATGCTGTAAATAGTTTTCTAAATGTTTGTCAGTCAACTGCTATACTTTTCATGAGTTTTTACATTGCATATACATACACAACAGCACTTAGCAGAAAATATGCTCTCTAAAACTTATCAACTCATCACTCTTCAGCAGCATCAGCACTACCAGGTATTTAAATGTTTGTTTGTTTGTTTGTTTTTTCCATGATGTCAATTCAAATAACTAAGATTAATAAAACCCACACAAAACGTATATTCCTAGACATTGCTATTAACCAGCTCTAGAGAATTTCCAGTAACTGAAATTCAGGAAATTCTCTGGCATTTCTTACAGTGTGCCCTACTTCCTTACCCTCCCACCTTTTGAACTCTGATATACTTTCAACAACTCCTCTTGTTGCTGTATTATAAACTGGCTGCAGTCAAGATGTTAGTTATGGGAAAAACAGACTGCAGAAGGCCACCCAGCTAGCACTAAAGGGATGTGTTTTCTTTGTATGAATACAAAGGTTTCTCTTTAATGTCTTTGATCACCTTTGAAATATTTTGAATGTCCAAGTGTGCTCAGGGATTAAACTTTACATTTCACATTCCAAAGAAATCAATAAACTTACATGAATTAATTGCTCTTTCTTTGCTAAAAAGAGACCAGTATTAATCCCCTGTCAGCAGTCATATGTTAATCACTATACACATTAATGTATGTGGTGTAACATGCCATATATGTTTGTTCTAGTAATATAATGGCTTTTGTGCAACAGGTTTCCAAAGTTATAAACACCCTTTCATAATTATCACATGTAAATCCATACAGCCACTTAAGACCCCATGACTTTCTAATCCTGTAAGCAATTATACATTTTCACTGCATATCCTGACAGCAAGAGGTGGTTTCAAAGCAATTGCTGCAACTCCTATCTTATGAGTTAAAGAAAATGAGACCTTTCCTATATAACAGAAAATGGCTTCCCAAGGCACCACTTTTGAAATGAGCTGAACTGGCAATAACTGCATCTCTCTCATGCAGTCCCCCCACCCTTTGTACCACCAGGGAACAAAACCTTCAAAGTCCTTTCCACTGACAATGCCCACTACATGTTTGTCAAAGCTGATCACAAGGTATATGATGACATGACAGATGGAAATTATATATGTGTTTTTGTAAATTATATATCTGGGAAAAAAAGTTTATTTTTGATTTGTGAACATTGTTCACTTGTGATACACCGTAGATATGTACTTCAAGAAGTAGGTGAAAGCACTCTGTAAGCACAGAGAAATATCAAAGCTGAAATGAGGAGCTGCAAGAGCCAGAGCTGTTGTGAACACCAGGCAGGCTTCAGAGATGGGGAAGAAACTTCCTGTACCCACAGGCAACTGGGCTGAGATTGCTGAATCTCAAAACGGCACAAAGGAAACTGAAAGCAAGTTTGGAAGCTGAACTCTATAACAACAAATGACCAGATGGAGAGAATATTATTACTCTTTTCATTTCAATTTTCTGACACACTGACCTTGAACTTTATTTTAAAAGTTACATTTTTTAAATTTATATTCTATTTAAACTTGTCTTTTTCCCACTCTGTAGGCACCTAGGAACAGCTACATCAAAGCTCTGGCTGATTCAGGATGTTGACATAAAGGGCAAAGCAAAACACATATAATTTTCATTCAGTGGTTGAACCAGTAAATAAGAGTTAAAGACTCATCTGTCAAACTGATTTCAGCTAGGGTTTCTTCGAAAGGGATATGTTCCTGTGTTTATTTTACTGGTAAATGGAAAACCCCAAAAACTAGGGCAGATTCTATTTCTAGGATGACTTGGAGCAAATTAATTCTTTTTTTTTTTTTTTTTTTTTTTTTAAGCAGACCTATACTTCAAAAAAAAAAAAAAAGAAAAGAAAACTTTAAAAGCCTTGTTAAAAGTAAACTAATATGAACCATTAAGCCATTCCTGAAATAAAATGCTTTGACTTTTTCAAAATTAATATATTAAAAAAAAAGCCTCTTTATCAACTTTAAACTTTTGACCAAAATCCAAGCCAAAATTTCAGTTTTCTCTTACCTAGCTGCTCACCAAAATAAATCTAACCTGCTTTTCTCTATAAGCACTGTTAGGGTGTCAGTTAATCTGACTAGCCCAGAATGCAGTGTTTCATACCTCGAAAGCACTCTGTAAGCCCAAAACATCTACCTGTTTCAAGTGACTTTGCTGGTTCCCAGAATCCAGATCAACATCCAGACATACCATGTTTTGTGGGATTCAGGAGACTGTCTCATATCATACATGGAGGTGAGAAGTCTCCCCCAGTTGCAATGTTAAGTGGTACCATGACTAGAGAAAGTAGTTGAGTAGTTTGCTATTAACGTGTTCTTCCTCCCTTTATGAATTAAGGCAACTATTTTTATATGTCTATTTTGTATATTCTCTGGCAAGTGGATTATTTTTTTCACTAGGCTCAGTCAACCAGCAAAGAGAACTAACTCTGTTGTTTCTAACAATTTATTGCTGCTACTGATTTCAAGGTACTTTTTTCTTCTCTTTCACTGGCAAATGATTCCATAAAGAGGAATGTTCCTTGTTTTTCAATTTACAGGTTCCCACTTGAATGAACAAAAGACCTATAGGCAGTTATCTTTCAAGGCAGAAAAATAATTACCAGATCAGCTGGAGATCTGAGCTCATTTGTTGTGTTTTTGTCTGTTTGTTGTGTTTGTTGTTTTTGAAGACAGAAGAAATAATCAAGTTTCAGCAGAAGAGGAGATAACATTAGAAAAATTGATATTCTTGTCTTTCATATTCCTTTCTGCACTGAGCTGAACATCAGCCAACATCTGTCCCCTGCCTACCGCACCCCTGCTTATTCTTATGTAAGAAGACCAAGTTTTGTTGCTGCAATTAACTCTTTCACGTTCATTAATTTACTGGACGGGCATCTGTTCTGACAAAAATCCACTACTGCTAGTATATTACGAATTTACAAGCACATTTCATATCCAATTTTTAAATGATTATGTTGGTTGTGCCTTTAACCTCCATGTAAGCATTTTAGATTGTTTTTAAAAGTTTCATTTGTTTTGTTTTTAATGTTTTGTTTGTTTGTTTTAACCACACATTTATTACACCATGTGTCACCATCACTTCCCAAAAGGTCTTTATTCCTTCAGCCCCAATACAGGCACTATTAACTTCAAAATAAGGTTCTCCTTTACTGCTTTATGAGCAAAATCTTCCTTTCTGTCTAGAAGACATGTAATGTTGGGGAGATCATCCTCAACAGTGAGTGTTATGACTAGCCTGTGGTGTTTGGAAGGGCTGGGTAGGTACACACAGGAGCAGTGCAACAACCATGGAACTTCATCATAGAAAATGGCAAAAGGAAGGGAGTGAGTTGTATCCAAACAAGTATGTTCGTGACATGATAGCACACATAATGCGTCTTCCACTTCCACACAGAATAACCCTGAAAAGCAAACTTCTGAATTACAATAGAGCAGAAATCTTCCTCTGGACTGAATATCTCCATGCATGTAATACTACACGGGAAAGCAAAACATGAAAATGAAGGCTGGAGTCTGACTTCACTTCTGTGTCACTCAGAATAGATTGAGCATATATTCCTGCAGTATTAATTTAATTCTGAAAGGTAGCCACATAAAAATAAGTGTATTTCTGTTATTCCAAGTAAACTTAAACACTTATTCTTGTTCTTTTATACTTGTCAATGAGTAGGTTAACAGGGCTTTTCAGAGAAAGACCTACACCACATCTTTAACTACAACTTGCTAAAAAATAGTATATAATCATGTAATAAAGGACTGTACCATAATGCAAATGCACAGATGCAAAGTAGAATCGCATGAACTACCTTAATTCTGACTCTAAATGATTGGCATTGTATTTGTGATACCATTCCCTTAATGCAATTCTTCAGCATTCAGTACTTCTCCTTCTAAAATAGGCATCAGCGTCCCAGCTAAGGATTGGTACAGTCTCCTTGTGTTGGCCATGGAGCAGAAAGGCTGTAAGTAGAGACATTTTCTATTTGAGATAGAAGACTACTCCTACACCACTGCTGATGCTTCTATTAAGACTCATCACAAGTGTTAAAATTGTAAGTAGGCACAGGAATCAAGACTAAATAACTGTGGACCAGAAAATGAAAATTAAAATGTTTAGTTGTTGTCGTTTGTTTCTTTCTGCTTGTTTTACAGGAGCAAAGCATGTACTGAAACAGATTTAAATGTTTATCCAAAAATCACAAAGGAAGTCTACACGACCTCGAGGATTTGAACCCATTACATCTCTGGATCCAGAAGCATACCCGGCATTAACAACCTAACTCAAAATGCATGCACTTTTGAAATGTCTCATATCTCAATAAAATCGTTATGATAGAGCCAGTATCCACCAAAATGCCAATAAAAAATAAAATAAAAAAGATTTTTTAAAAATGTTGCAATGCAGCACCAAACATCCCCAAATTAAAATAGCTATTTAACCATTACATGATATTACACAATACCACTTTAACACTGAAAACCAAATCAAATGGCCCTGACTTAGCGTGCAACTCAGCTGTCTGTGTTGTACATGATGAATCACTCCCTATTTGGAGCTGCTTTCCACACGTTGAAACTTGCATTCATAAATTCACATTAGGCAGCTAATGGGACAGAATCACAGTTGCTATGGCAACAGTGTGACGTGCCCTATCACTTAAGTGAGAAAATGAACACTAGTAATTATCACCAAGCAAATGGTATTTTTTGCCTTTTGTATATGGTATCTTTGGATGTTTGGTTTAGTTAATGACTGGATTTGTGCCATTTTACAAAGGTGAAAAATCTGACTGAAATGACAATTACCTGATCTCATCCTGGGAGAGAGCTAGAACACCTCAGCGAGCAAAGCCCATAGGACTGATGTATTTGCAAATATTTATTTATTTATTTGTAAATATTAGGAAACTACAGGCCTGATTTCAACAGTACAGTGCCTCATAGATGCAATTGATAGGGTGAAAAATAAACATGTGTCTCAATTTTGATTTCAATATGAAATTAAGATCTTTAGATACATGAAGCCCAGATAGTAATAAGGAGAATGCATCTTCCTTTCCCATTAGGGTTGCAACAGACAATATTTTGTCTTGCAGCAGAACACCCTGTCAGTGTTATTGCCAAAACCTTTGCTGTTTTTGTGCACTTGCTTTCTCTTCTTTGAAGGTCAGTCAGCCCTGACAACATCTCTTGCATTTAAAGGCACAGCAGCAAGAAAAATGCTGCTGGATTGCTGTTTGACAAATATTGAGTCATGATCTTATTGCTTTATGTTTCATCTTATCATTTATTACTTGTATAGTTTATTTGTTTCAAGCTAGTGTGCTAAGAAAAAGAGATCCATTCACATTTAAACTCTCTACCTTCCACCTTTGGTTTGACTTTCCTTTAACCTCCAAGAGCCTGAAAACCTGCTCTTTTATAAGCTTTCAACATGTTGGCAGATAATTTGAAACTGTTCCTTGTTTCATGGATGCTGAGCACAGCAGCTGCCTTTTTTATCTAAAATGGCCTAAAAGAATTGACTGCCACCCACTAAAACTGCCAGTGTCCAATACGTGGTCTGCCTTATAGCTTAAATAAGCATAGTGGTGTAACCAGCCTTCTGCCTCTCTTCAAACAGCTTCAAGAGACTGAATTAAGAATTCCTATCCCATGGTAACAACAGCATTCTGAAATTATGTGTACGGATTAGAAGAGTCTGAAGGGAAAAACAAAACAAAAACAAAACAAAAAAGCTTGACTGACAAATAGAATTCAAAGGACTTAGAGAGTAAGAATGGCACAAAATGAGTAAGACTCAATGGATGTAACCATTACCTGCTATGTACAGCACCGTAAAACAATAATACTTAGAAAGATGATAAACAAGAGTTTTATTATAGCTATTACATTCTTTATATATCATAAAATAGAAGACTTTTAGAAAGTATAAGGATGTAGATGTTGGTAAGTGTGCATTACAGGAATAAGGGTTTTTTGACTATATCCCAAGAGGCTGAAAAACAAACACCAAAAAACAGAAGCATGGTCAGGTAGTCAGAGATAAACATATTTCCCAACTTTCCCCAATATCTAGTTTACTAAACATTCCTATCAAGTTTAGTTTTGTATATAATATTGTATATATAATATTGTATATTATATATTTGTATATCCAAAGATGATTTTTCATCTAAACTAGGACTTGTTGGGTTTATTAAGTAGAGCTTAGCTGCAGTTGCTCTTTTTTCCTCACTCAAAATTTTTATCTGCAGTCTTGCAGGAAATCTTTTTCTTCAGATTTTAAAGCAAAATAATGTAATTTGCAGTTATAAAGCTGACTGGGGAGTTAAGGAGATTTAAGGGCTACATTTAAGATAAGTAATCTCTATTATGTGACCTTATGATCAGTGGCATTTTGTAGCCTAGACTGCAATTCCCACGATGTCAGTACAGACAGTTTTTGGCTCTAAACACTCTTCATTGCAGACTCCTTCCTCAGGCAAATTATTATAGTTGGTTGCTGTTCTTCTGTGTATTTAATGATTATACCACAGCCACTCAGAAAAGCAGATGACACCAATTGAATTCTAATGCAGAACATAAGCAACATTTTTTAAACAAGCAATAAATAATTTAAAATAAAGACATAGAATCCTGTTTTTCTACCTCAATGTAATCATCTCTTAGTATACAACTACATTCTGCACTTCATTCCCTTCATGAAATTGAAGATACCTTTATCTCAATACTTCTCAATACTGTGAAAGCATCTGTATTAATATATTGACAGAATCAGATGCCCCGTGCCTGCCAGTGTTCGAGGGGCATTTGGACAATGCCCTCAATAACATTCTTTAACTTTTGGCTAGCCCTGAAGTAGTCAGGCAGCCAGAATTGATGGTCTTTGAAGGTCCTTCCAACTCAACTATTCTATTCTGTCCTAAACAGTGCTAGAGGCAGACAACCATATATAGAGTGAGCATATGCCTACAGTATACCTGTATTTCAGTAAGTGCATATCCTGCAAATTGTCTATCTGTTTAGAAAAAGTCAAATATTTTCAGTGTAGATTCCAAAATAAAAGATGTTAAAAAACAAATTCTACCCCTGCATTAGAGCCAATGAGACTACAGAAGAGAAAAACTTGTTATCCTCTCTCCACAATAACACTATCATTGCATGCAAGACAAGCAGCAATAGAAACTTAAGTTCCTGATGCCAACATATGCACACAACTTTAAAGACATTTACTTAATACCATATTTCATGGAGCATAAGCAAAATTATGAACACAACCAAAGAGAAATTATACCTTTCCTAATATGGGCGCAAATGGTCTGCATTTCAGAGTTTTCTACATTTCACTTTCATAATTACAGAATCACAGAATAGTCTAGGTTGGAAGAGACCTCCAAGATCACCGAGTCCAACCTCTGACCTAATGCTAACAAGTCCTCCACTAAACCATATCCCTAAGCTCTACATCTAAACGTCTTTTAAAGACCTCCAGGGATGGTGACTCCACCACTTCCCTGGGCAGCCTATTCCAGTGACTAACAACCCGTTCAGTAAAGAAGTTCTTCCTAATGTCCAAGCTAAACCTCCCCTGGTGCAATGTTAGCCCATTCCCCCTCGTCCCGTCACCAGGCACGTGGGAGAATAGACCAACCGCCACCTCGCTACAGCCTCCTTTCAGGTACCTGTAGAGTGCAATAAGGTCGCCCCTGAGCCTCCTCTTCTCCAGGCTAAACAGACCCAGCTCCCTCAGCCGCTCCTCGTAAGACTTGTTCTCCTGACCCCTCACCAGTTTCATAGCCCTTCTCTGGACTCGCTCGAGCACCTCCATGTCCTTCTTGTAGTGAGGGGCCCAAAACTGAACACAGTACTCGAGGTGCGGCCTCACCAGAGCCGAGTACAGGGGGACAATCACTTCCCTGGACCTGCTGGCCACGCTGTTTCTTATACAAACCAGGTTGCTGCTGGCCTTCTTGGCTGCCTGAGCACACTGCTGGCTCATATTCAGCCGACTGTCAACCAATACTCCCAGGTCCTTCCCTGACAGGCAGCTTTCTAACCACACATCTCCCAGCCTGTAGCTCTGTTTGGGGTTGTGCCCCAGGTGCAGGACCCGGCACTTGGCCTTGTTGAACTTCATACCGTTGGCCTTGGCCCATCGGTCCAGCCTATCCAGATCCTCCTGCAGAGCCTTCCTACCCTTGAGCAGATCGACACACGCACCTAACTTCGTGTCGTCTGAAAACTTGCTGAGGGTGCACTCGATCCCCTTGTCCAGATCATCGATGAAGATGTTAAAGATGTTAAAGAGGAATTAAGATGTCAAAGAGGACTGGCCCCAGTACCGAGCCCTGGGGGACTCCACTAGTGACCGGCCTCCAACTGGATTTGACTCCATTCACCACAACTCTCTGGGCCCGGCCATCCATCCAGCAGATGGATAAGAAGTATTAAAACATTATGTTAACATTAATAATATAATAACAATTATAATAATATATAATAATAACAATTAACATTAATAATAATATAATAATGTTAACATTAACATTATTAATGTTAAAATGTTAAGGATAAGAAGTATTAAAATAAAAATCTCTGGGATCAGGAGGTCTTGATCTGCAAACCTATTTAAGCTGTTATAGGTTTTCAGTACTATAGTACGCTTAGCGGAAGATGAATGCAGGAACAAGGAGAAGAGATGAATTTTCAGTCTTTCCTTGCTTGTATTCAATGAGGAAGGGAGTTATTTGTTTGTGGACCTTCTCTGTGGGAATCCATAAATCCCGTATGTGCTATGCATTTGCTTCTTGTCAAGGAGACTGCTGTATGAAAACATGGGGTCATTTCAATATGAGGCTAAGTGCATTTAAACAGGAAAATAAACGTTAGCTACAGCTAGCACAGTAGCTTGCTCTTCAGAAACAGCAAGATGCCATTTGCCATACAATCCTGCCTTTGAAACAACAGTGAGCTCACTGATACTGTCAAAGTCTCTAAATACAAGGGAATGAGAACAGCTAGAAAGTGACCAAAGTCTTACTTTTAGTCTTGAAAAGAACAGTGTTTTTTGTTTTTTTTTGTTTGTTTGTTTTTAAGGAATGATTGATTCAGCAAGAATGCAACTGCTCAGAGCAAAATAATATTTGGAGAATATTTTTGTGAAAAAAAAAAAAAAAGAAAGAAAGAAATATGGCCTCTGTAACAAGGGAGGGAGAACGAAGAAATACCTTAGATTTCCATCCATCAAGTATGAGCAGGAGAGACTGTCCTGGAGTTCTGGCTGGCTGGTTTGCACCTGGAGCAGACCGCAGGAGTAGTAATGCTGTCACAGCTGTCCATATCTGATTCATTACTGGGAATATCCAGGGCAGTCTAGGAAGCCTTACCAAAGTGTCTTTGCAATTCACACATAAAAATCCTGTACAGGTGCTCCTCCATCTTGCTGTTGCTTGTGATTTTGAAAGGACCAGTCACCCAGAGACACTGTGGGGACACCGGAAAAAATACTTGTGGGGAAAATAAATAAATAAATAAAAATAAGACAGCATCTAGGCAGTATTGGGCTGCAAGACATTTTGGGCAAAGTCTGGAGCACCCCCAAATCAATATCTACAATTTTGCAGGTCTTTTTCTTGGCTGCAAGCCCACTATGAGCCTGTGCCCCAAGAATATTATTATTGCACTGTACCAGTGCATGCTGTTTTCACAGTGAGCCGCAAATACAGCCTTTGTGATTTATGGTCATTAAAGAATAGTATTTCTGAAGAAGAAGGACATTAACTGCATTACCATAACTGCTTTCCTGCTTTTCCACAATTGCTTTATGGATAAAAGGATGCAATAACCAGCTTTGGTCCAAAGCTCTTCACTTTCCCACACAGGTAAATCCTTCACTGGAAGGACTGTATCATTTTCTTCTCGCACACATGAGTCCCACTTGGGTGCTCTTCTCCCACCCCAGTCACCTAATAAAGATTGCCAGTCTCGCAGGGAAAATTAAATTGGTTCTGGACACAGCCCCATAGGCTGGAATTTGACTGTCCCTGGCACCTCTCCCCAAAAGGCTGAGCATACGGCAGAGATGTTGACGTCAACTGAGTGGTTATCGAAAGAAGAACGTACGCTTGAGGCGATCTCAGACGTGACAGCTCTCAGCACTCCATTCTCTCCTGGTGAGATCCCATCCTCCTGCCAGGGGCAGCACAGCACAGCCCATGGGTTCTGTGCCCATTGTCAGAGGCAGAAACTTCTACAGAGGGCCTACCACTGCTACATGTTCTGTTTGTGCTGCCTGTTTACCAGCCTAGCCATGGCAAGCACAGCGGTAATTGCTCCTTCATTTATGTGCACAGGGCAGTCATCCCCTTTGCATACCACTTGGATTGATACCATGGACTCCAGTGATCTGCATGTTTCCTTAGTCTGTACAAGATTCAGAGCTCCTCAACACTAGATAGGGATGTCAACTGTGCACATGAAAAGAAAGAAGTTCTGTATCTTTCTCCATGCAGCAGAACACGTTTCAATGACACTATCTCTCCTATAAGGGAATATCCCTGTAAAAGGGAATTTCAGAAGTAAAACAACCAGAAAAATCTGAAATATCAAAAACTGCGTTAGAGTTGTGCTTGATAATCTGTGCAAACATAAGTGAACAACTTTAAAACTGTCTGGTATCCTACACGAAGTCCATGCTTTCTTGCATTGTCAAAATGAAAACTTTGGAGAACAGGATAAACTGTAATTTGAGAGTATTACATTTAGCTGAAAAGGCAAAGGAGAGCACACAAGTGAAAAAAAAAAAAAAAAAAAAATGGCTACTGGGTCATAATTTGGCTAAGAAATGTGATCCTAATGCAGGTGCAATGAAAGCTTTCCACACAACTTTAAAATGTGCTCATACCAAATGTATTCACAAACCAGTCCACCAATAGCTACAAAACATCACCCTGCAAATCAGGCACTACGCCTGCAAAATGCCAGAGGACGTGACTAGTTGTCTAAGAAGTTTATGACAATTTATATATTTAAAAATAAATAAAACTGGATACTTCTACCTTTATATATAGATATACTTAGAGCCCTTATCCTCAGACTACTTAATTATTATTATTACCTCTATATTTGTTCACAAGAGTGCTTGTGGAAGGCTCTCAGGGAAGAAAAAATAAAATAAAATAAATCAGTACATATGAAACAATCTGTGTATCTGTTGGAAGTTTCATCAAAAAGCAGTTGAAAGTTTTGGAATTTCCACAGTTCTAATATAACCTTAATAATATTCAAAGAAAATCGTATCTAATAAAAAACTTTTTTATGTTGCTGAAAGGCTAATTTAAGCACATGAATTTAATGAATTTAAAACACAGAAACTATTTTCTAGAAGAAAATCCAATTAAAAAAAAAAAATCAAGGAAAATCCCAATTAGAAGACTTCAAACCAAAGGTAATAGCTTTGCAGCAAATAAAATGAAACCTTTGTAAGTTATTTGCATTAATATATATATATATATATATATCAATAGAAGCCTTGGGAAATAGAGCATAAAAAGTAGTACAGGAGATAAAATGATCCTTTCATGTTCTGATTAAGGGTTTGTGGATGATGACGTATTTTTGAGGCAAATACCAGAGCAATCTAGAAAAACAAAGAAAATATTTAACATATTAAAAATGAAATTTGCAAAAAAATAAGAACCAAACCTTTTTTTAAAAAAAATAAATAAATAAAGGAAAGAAGGAAAAAAAAAAAAAAAAAAAAAAAAGCAGAGGTTTTTAAGATTCGTGTAAAGACAGAACAGCAATATTTGTATTTCAGTACCTGAAAATTCTTTCCTCAGGTTACAAACTCCAGACATAAATTACAGAGAACACACTGGTCTCCTTGGGACTTAGGGGCAGAAATCAGTCTTTCAATGACAAATAGGAATGACATGATATATATGAAATTTCTTTTGGTAGAAAAAAAAAAAAATCAGTATTTGGAAAATACTGTAATATTTTTTGTTCATAGTAATACATTTCAGAGATTTCTCTCCTGATGCAGGATACAAATTTACATAACTAAACCAAATAATTACTTGGGTATCAATTCTGGATAAACATTTTTTACAGGGGTTGGTTATATCAGTGGGGTTGGTTATATCAGTGGGTCAAAGAGGTAAATTCATATACAATGCACTACTCACCATGTTATGCTCTACAGAACTGTTAAAATGATACTTGAATAGCTGTTCATTTCCTAATCGGAGGATGTAATTAAGAGTCTCAATGAGGTATGTAAAATGGTAGTAAGGAAGAAAAGAAAGGATGTCTGCCACAAACAGTGTCTATGGGTCAGTATCAGGTGACCTATATGAGATTTCGATGAATGTGTGTGAGTAACTAAGAACCAGTTAGTAGGACCTCATTCTGGTGACATGACCTTTTTACCTGAGTATTGACAGCACAAAACTTATACCTGGCAGAAAGAAAAACATACATTGAATTTATCTTGGGAAATGACCTTCATCCATAGTGGGATCTACGTTACTGAATTGATGGCATAACTTTGGACCTAGCCTGAGAAAAATTCCCAGCTGGAAAATCTCATCTGAGTGTAGATGGTGCTATCGAAGAGCAGTTGCTCATTTGTTTTGAATGTGTTTTGCAATAGCAACTTTCCCCAACAAAACAAAAAGGCCTGAATGTGTGACTTGCATTCTCCCTATGTTCTGTAAGCTGCTTAAGATCAGTACAAAATGTATGCAGGCAGAATACATGCATATCATCCAAAAGAATCATCACGTGATCATCCATCAATTTGTATTCTCAGTGATGATGGCTAGAGAAGGCCACAAGATACTCTATTGTCATTGTCATATGGAAAGAAACTATAAAAATTACTTATGAAGAAATGAGGAAACTTTCAGGTACAGATTCAATTACAATCCAACATGTAGGTACTTGTGTTTATCACATGGCTGACAAACCAGGCACAGTAATTAAGAATTTAGTTCTCTCCAGACAAGAAGCGTTTGTGTTTTTTTTGTTGTTTGTTTGTTTTGTTTCTCACTTGAGAAAACTGATCATACCCTTTCCATATTACCAATGCATGTCTCTTAACCATCTTTACCAGGGCAAAGCTGCAGCTCCTAATAAAGAATGACCTGCATTGCAGATAGCATTGCACATGTTGCTCTCTCTTTAACCGGTACTCTGCCCCTGTAATGAGTTCATTAGCACCTCTATCACCACAACTGCACCATGCACAGCTAGCTTCTGGCAGAATAGTTGCTTTCCCTCATTCACCAATACATGGATCTCCTGGGTTTGATTTACCAGACTACAAGCAGAGGAGATGGAGCCCTGACCTTGCCAACAGATGTAATGCTTTAAGCTGCACAAGGGGAAGCAGGAAAACCAGGAAGGGCTGCATGGGAATATTGGTTCAATAACACATGACTGCATATGAGATCAACATTCCCAATATGCTTCACAAAGAGCTGGATCTTGGTTTCTGGGACATTCCTTGTCTTCTCTTATGGTCATCTTTATTTAACATTCTTTTGCAATGAGATGAGACTGAACACAAATCCTTGGTGGAGGCCACGATCAACTTCCCTAGAACTGTCTCTTTTATTCACAGATCCAGGACTCTGAAGTAACTACATCACTCCTCCTCCTTCTTCTTCCCCCACCCCTAACTTGCAGAGCCCCAGTAGGAAAAAATAAAATAAAAGTCCAGAAGATAATACACAAAATTCCTAATTTCCTTCTTCACTAGGGCTGACATTAATAGACTATCATGGTCCTGGAAAAGGCCCTGAGGGAGCTCTTGTCAGATAGATCAAATGGTAATGATTAAAGTTCTTAAAGAAATAAAATAGGAGTTAAAAACCAAAGGGGGGGGGGAACAAAAAACATCTATGCAGAGCAAGGGACATGCTTGTAGAATATCTTCAGATGTTGCAAACAGAGCTCTTCTGTGTTTGCTTCTCATTGTGCAAGGCTGGCAACAGGATGGAGAACTGCCCTTGAGGGGAATGGGCTCCCCACTGCTCTGGGGATGTATGGTTCTATTCATGTCCCTGCCTTCCAGTTGTGATTGGTGGTTTTGGTTTTATTTTATTTTATTTCTTTTTTATAGTGGGAACAGGACTCATCTGTTCCACTAGTTGCTTTAATTGTCCCTTCTGGATAATTACAGAATAATTCAAGGTGGAAGAGACCTCGAGAGTGCTCTAGTGCAACCTACCTCTCAGAGGAGGGTCTGCTTAGATCAGGTTGCTCAGGGCTGTCCCCAGGTGGGTCTAGAAAACCTCCAAGGATGGCAACTGCACAATCTGTATGGACAATATCTTCTAGTACTTGACTATTATGCTGCTTTAAAAATGCATATAAAAATAAATAACAAACAAACACACACTTCCTTGCATCAACACAACTTCTCTTTTCTCAGATTATTCACAATTTCTCTATTTCCAGTTCCAGTAGGTACAAAGAGCCTGGCTCCATCTCCTTGATGCCCTCCTAGTAGGTGCTGGCAGACTACTGCTGGTTCCTCCCAAAACTGTCCCTTTTCTCGACCAAACAAGCCCCCACTCCTCACAGGGCAAATGCTCCAGCATCAACCATAATGGTGGTCTTCTGCTGAACTCACTCAGGTTTACTGATACCTTTCCTGGACAGAGGGCCCCAAACCAAGTGCAGTATTTTAGATGGGATCTCAAGAGTGCTGAGTGAAGAAGAAAATCACAATCACAGAATAGCAGGAGTTGGAAGGGACCTCAAGAGATCATTGAGTCCAACCCCGCTGTCAAAGCAGGTTCCCTAGAGCAGGTTGCCCAGGTAGACATCCAGATGGGTCCTTATAACTTCATTTCACTTGGCCTAGGTATGTGCCCATTCATACAATTGAGGATGTTGCCAGAGCACACTACTGGCTCATGCTTGCCTGGCTGCCTACCACAGCCCTAGTGGTTCCTCCAGAGATCTGCTCCCCAGACAGAAAACCTCCAGCATGTATCCTTACTGCGGTTTGTTCCTCAACAGGAGCAGGACTTGACATTTATCATCCCTGAATTTCATAAAGCTCTTATTGGCCCATTCCTTTGATTTGAAAGTCCCCTTGGACAGCAACTTTCTCCTTGACTGTTTTGACTTGTCCCACTTAATTTGGTGCAAACCTTATGAGCATGCACTTTGTCACCTCCTCCAGGTTAAGATACTGAACACAACAAGAATGGACCCTGAAGTGCTTCCCTTGATACTGGCCTCCAGGCAGAATCTGTCTGATGAACTACTGCTTCCCAGATAAAGAGCCAAACCATCTTTTCATCCACCAGACCACAAACATCCTCACAAAAGAATGCTGAATGAGACATCATAAAAGCCTTGCTAAAAATGGAGGTAAGTGGCATCCACTACTTCCCTCATCTGCAAATCCAGATATTTAGTCATACAATGTAATAAGTTTAATAAGTCATAATTTACCTTTGATAAATCAGTGCTGACTGTTCCCATGGATCACCACCATCTTCATGTGACCTGAACTCTGTTCCAAGATGACTTACACTATGATTTTCTCTAGCATCAAAAAAGTCCAGCTATAGCATTCCTACTAAAACTACAGATAACCTTTTTCTACCAGACTGGGAAAAATCACAAGTCTTATTCTGAACCCTACATGAAGTAGTACTGTGACAACTGAAGACAGCTGTTGACTCTGTGCCCTGGATTTCTTCCAGCTGTCACTTGCAAAGTGGCATTTTCTGTTGTGCTATTTCAGCTGGTGCTGTGGTCCAGTTTCCTTGCAGTAATTCCTCCTGGCAAGTCCCAGAACACTGCATAACCTTTGTTTTACACAAAACTGTTCTATGTGTTATTAAGAGAAATCAAAATAAATTTCCCTAAGCATCGAATCTCAGTGAGGAAGGATCCCTAAAGAAATAAATAAAATTGTTCCATTCTCATCAGTCAAAGCAATTTTAGCTTGAGAGAAATCATATTTGTAGTGCTATAGTGTCAGTGCTGCATATGGATTTGTCTAAATCAAAATGTATTTGCATTGATTTTTGCATTGGTGTGATGTCCGCGTGTTCAAATGGCCTGAACTTCCCAAAGAGAAGAGTAGTTGGCTTCAGCTGTGTCTCTGGCAATCTAAATTTACTGCCTAATGGAAGACCCTCTTGGGTTGAAAACATGTTTTGTTCAAAGACAGTTTGTTTATGTAAATCATACAGCTGGACACACGCATACCCATACCAAATAACTTCTGCGTCTCTCCCCTGAACAACATCAGAAAAGTCCCCAACATAAACTTTACAAAAGCTTCATTAGGAAATAACTACTCTTTGTATGGATAGATTTGTTATATAATTAGAAAGATTTACTTTTAAATAAGTGTGAAAAAGACATTTTAAATTTCTAAAGATTAATACCATTGTCAGTTCATTTTCTCCTGGTCTCCTCAGTAAACTTTCTGCAACAGATATCTGTGTGTGAGGAAGATGGTGGCTCCAATGCTGTAGAAAAACAGCTGATAAATTCAGAAATTGCCCATTTAAAATATTCTTTTTCTTGAAACATACAGTCTTTCCAAAATAAAGCCAGGCAATTAATTACATAGCACTTCCCAGATTAATATGTTTAGCTGCCTAGCTTTTAGTTCTACAATCTGAAAATAGCAGTTCTGTAGAATTTGGCCCCAAGATCATATGAAGACGCAATGTGCAAACATTAATTTCTGTGGATATCAAGAATCTATCAAAAAAGATTTTACACCTGCAACTGTAAAAGCCTAATGCTGGTAGCCAGTAGGGTTCACCTAAGCTCTACCTCCAAAGTAACAGAAGCACATTAATAACTACCATGAAGTCAGACAGAAATCAAAGCCACAACCTGCCATGTTGGATAAATGGTGAGGAAGAGAAAGATCACTGTCTCTCCTCTGACTTGGAGAACTGCTGAGCTCACTCTGTGATACCGCCATTATCCAGGTGCCATTCCTTGGGTAAGTGTCTGCCTCACCTCAGATATAAACTCTCCTGAGCCCTGCTGGGACGGTGAGGATCTAGAGAGGAAGGCATGTGTTCTGGGCAGTGGGTCTGGCGTGCTCATTCTGAGAGCATGGGCAGATTAAGAGCAGAACAAGAACAACCCACTTTCTCTTAATTTTCACCTCTAAACTGAGATTTCATTTTTCCTCTTCTAACCATAAAACAGCAGTGAACTGCAATAGCCCTCTACCCTTTGAAGTAGATTTGGAGCACAGATGCTGATTTTGCACCCTACTTAAAGACACGGCAAAGGCAATTAACATCTGAGTCTCCCTCCACCCCCTTCCTCTAGACCTTTTCAGAAACATTTTATCTGTCTGAGATACAACAGTTGCTGAGAGATGATTAATTTAGACAGCTCCTCCACATTTCCCCGCAGACTTAGCTTGAAGTCACAGACGTATATGCATGCATATACATGTTCCCTAGCAATCAGAGCTATGGCTGCTTCTAGCAGATGATGTTCAATAAGCAAAGAAGCTACCATAACCTGACATAATACCAGATAACTATGTCAAAGCTCAGAAAAGTTATGAATACCGTTAAATATTGAACTTGATTAATCTACACGGAATAAAAGAACGAACATCTCAGCAAGACATATTGAAGTAGAGCAATTACAGCTTTAATCATTCCTTTTCTCCAAATTCTGAAACTTCGCAGAAAGTATAAGGCTCTTTTTAAAATAGAACTGAAATTCACCCTAAAAAAATCCCCTAAAACTCTTTTTTTTTTTTTTTGGATTTTTTTTAATCTGATATTTGCTCTGTGTATCCTAAAGCATATCTACAGAACAGCTCAAATTTTGTATTGAAAGCCAGTACATTGGTTGAACAGCAAACAATAGCAACATTAATTGTGGCTATGACTGAAGCATCTGAAGAACACATTAAATTAGATAACATATTGAATCAAAAATATTATAGAAAAGACCTAGTCTAACTCTTTAACATTCTTTACCTCTCAGTTTTACATTATTTGCAGCATCTAACAAGTAAGTAGACTGTGAGTGATTTTAAAGACAGGATTAAATTAATAAAACCAACTTGCATGATTTGCCTGTTAATGCAAGTTAAAGAAGTTTGTAATGTAAGAATAGCCTTAATAGGAAAACCAGAATTCCTTTAGTACCTTATAACAGATATTAGAACAATTGTAGTTAAAATAGGAGTACAGAGTAAAGACAGCAGTTAAAACAAGACTTATGGTTACGCATAGTATTTAAAGGAAAGGAGAAAGAACATTGGCCTGAACTCCAGCCTGAAGAATAGAACAAGTATGGCAGAGGTAAAGCACATCTCTGTATGAGATACAAGTAACTTGTGTACTGAGTGCAAGTAGTCATCGGCAGATTTTAGTTAAGCCAAAACCGATATGAAATATAGCCAATTTTCAATTAGTCATGGAAAAAAATATCCAGGTTGCAGACTAACTGTAATACAAGCAGAAAAGACACAAGACTTTTTCCTTTTCTTTTTTAACCTTACATATCTTCATTTCAAGTTTAAATATGAATTATGTACAGAATGTTCCTGCAGCTATTTTACATATGTTTTAAATTTGTGGGTTTGCTTTATCTTCCTTATCCCACCTCATTTATTACCCAGAATAGCAGAGTCAATTGTAAATAAATACATGCCAAGTGTACTTGTCATTTTATTTTCATTTCAGTGGTTTTAGTTGCTGTTAAAATGAATCTCAGCAGATCAGATTTCTCTTTCTTTTACCAGAAGATTTGGAAGGCTGTAAATGAATTATCAGCTGCATTAGAGCATGGATCTATATGAGACATGATTAAGCAAGAAAGATGACTTACTATTTTTTAAACAGAATTTCTGAATGGTCTTCAGATGTTGCTAAACTCAGGCTACAACATTATAATCCAATCTGGCTGTGATAAAGATTGAGATAGGCTGATCAGGGAGAAAAGGTCACCCCTTACAGATAACGTACAATTAAGGACATACTTAAAGTATCTATCTTGGAAAAAAATATGGGGAGTATTCATCAAGACTTCTAAGCTGCTCAGCTTACTGAAAATGGTTGGTCAAAATCTTTCAAGAGAACAAACCCAATTCTTGTCATTTACAAATTTCTGTAACCTGACAAAATACTTCCATGTGATTTAGAGTAAGATCAATCTTCATCTCTGTCTTAATTTACTTAGATGACAGTAAACACATATTCTCGGAAGTCTGTTTTAGCAGAAGGGAATTTGGACTTTTAGCAGACTCTTGATCATACCCTATTTTTTATTTATTTATTTTTTTTAATGTGTAATCATGGGCAGAAACACGCTTGGCCTAATGGTGTCACTAGAAGGCATTAAAATTTTAATCCTGAATTGGTATAATAGTGCTTGTAGAACAGAAAAGCCATTGACTTTTAAATCCTTCAAAGAGAAGAGGATAGAAAAATTTAATCACCATTCTGGTACCCCTTGCTAAAACCCACAACCACAATAAAAATCGGAATAATAATAATAATAAAGGTCACTGTCATTTCAAAGGCTGCTGACAGATTTACTTGAGGAGAGATAATAGACCTATTGAACCTACTGAAGTATTCATAAACAGCGGTAATAATGAACTATAAGTTGGCATCACTCCTTTCTTGCTCCTGAAGAAAGTATCTGAGTGCACAGCCAAGCCTTATAATGTGAACATCCCCAGCTCTACAACATAAGGTTTATTCTGAATGTATCAGATTCGGAATAAGTCTCAGATTTTTGGTACTGAATCTGTTTGTCCAAGGTTTCCAGATGTTTGGCAGCCCAGCAGAGACCTGTCCAGGAGCAGCATTTTCACATGATTAAAAAATATTAAAAAAAAAAAAAAAAAAAAAAAAAAGATGTCTGGAAGACACAGACATGTAGCGGCTCTATTCTTGAACAGTTTATAGCAGCTCAGCATTTTATCCTAAGGAACAGAACCAAAATATTCATATCTCAATATGAATATATATATATATTATCAAGCATTATAAGTTACATGTTTTAGGAACTCACAACAGCAAGGCAATACAAATGAAATCATGACTGCCATGTAGATCTGCCACATTAAAAAAAAAAAAAAAAAAAAATAGGGCAGAATAATTGTGGATCCAAAATGATAGGACTTACAAAATAAAAGTATCTATCCATGTAAAATGTGTATATCCACCAATTTATGCTTTTCCAATGCCCACAGACTTTCTTTGTGAGCAGTAACACAGGGATTACACATGATTAGCTGCTGCAGTCATTGTGAGAAAAGAGGCAGAAGCCCTCCAGCACAGGCTGTCTGTGAGCAGAATAGGAAAGTGTTTCCTTTCCCTCTGAAGTAGACAGAGCTCAAACGACAGCTATATGCAGTTCAAAGACTTCAGAAAGCACATGCCATGGCTCAGGTTTTAGATGAATCTGAAAGTACCAGCTTCAGTAGACACTGGAGGTTTTAGGTCTTCAGGCATACAGTACTTTCAACAAATAATTAGAATTAAATGAATAAATCCATGTAACAGCAAAATGAAATTGTGAATTTAATCTTAGAAGTGAGCAAATCTAAAGCTAAAGATAACACCAGCAGGCTTACCAGCTCACCATGCACCTACATGTGATGCTTATATTCAGGTTGGACAATCTACATGGAATTTCCACACATGGCACACAAAAACCAGGTGAAGCAAGTTTACTGTGCAACCAACCTCTTCCTTGGCTCAGTGCTCTGATACAGCCGGCCCCCTAGCACTGCCAAATGGCATTTAGTAGCCTGCTTCTACCTTCAGGACATAATCACACAGGCACAGTGCCATGCTCATCCAGAGCTGTATCTTGCCTGGTACAAGCATAAACAAAAATGTAGTTGTGCCTTTGGAAAGCTGGTGGCCACGATACAGGGAGGCTGTGCCACTGCCCACAACACAAATGTGCATGACTGTAGACATCAACAAGCTGCCAGCACTGATACGTGACACTTCCTTCAACTGCTGAAGAGCTTGAAATTTGAAAGTTAAAAGTTCTTGGCTTCACGGAGGTGCACAGTGCTAACAGCAAACTAATGCCTTACTGCAATAATGATAGCAAGCTGCCTGGCCCCATGTTATGTGCTCGGGCCCAGCTGATGAACTTCAGCAATGCTGTAAACATTGAAATATGGTGGCAGAAATGGAAAGGGAAAAGGAATGGAGAGTGCAAGAACTTCTAACTAAACATGAGATCAACTAAAAGAACAATGTAATCAAAGGTAATGTTTTAGAAAGGTTAGAAGGTTTAAAAGTAGAGTGAAATATCTCAAACCTGATTATGTGGAAATCCCTTTCTTTTAAGCTGATTGCACTGAAAATAATGTATATTTTAATATATGCTTTTCTAGATGAGGGGTATATTTTACAATACTTTACAATGCTTGCATGCATATTTGGCACTTGATAATGAAAAATTTGCTAATTTTAGCATTTAAACAGCAAACCTGTGATTTAGCTATACTGTCTAAATCAACCCCTGACTTAGAAAAATTATCTCTGGTCAAACGTCCATTTCAGGACAAAATTCTGCCAAACCCTAGTTTTAGAATAAATCAATATAAAGGTTCATTAACTTCTGAAAATGACTTGCAAGAAAAATGCTAAACAATCTTAAATAGAGCAACTTATATCAAAGGAATGAATTTTTCCAGCCTGAGAAAAGAGTCAGTACCTAAGAGCATCATATCAACTCTTCTAGAAAGCACGGTACTTCTATATGTGTTGATTAGATCTTCCTTTAACAAAGTCCAGCCAGTTAGAAAGAGTTTTGATTTTTACCTCTCGTTCCTTGATTGCAATCATTTTTCTCAGAGAAAAGTCAGAGTGATCCAGAAGGCATGTTACACTGACACAATCCATTTCCTACAACACTTACAATTGTTTGGAAACCAAGGCTACAACAAAATAACCCAATTATCTTGAGGATTCACATCTGGAGTTTAAAGGCATAAGGATTAGCTACAAAGCTTCCCTTGGTTTCTTCCTCAACCCTTTTCTAATTTCCTACCCAACCTATATGGCCAAAATTAAACATCTCTCAGTTTAAAACAAACAAGCTTCTCTACCCCTTTACAAGAACCAATGGCTCAAATTTAGTGGCACCATGTTGCGATTCACTCCAGCAAGGTCTTTCTTGAAAGGCTCCAGACAGGAGACAGCCTGACAGCCTCAGGACAGGCAAGGATGCTCCCACTTATTTACTGCAGCTCATGGATGTTAAACAGTAATGATCCCGAACACCTCCAATCCTATTTGCATGTCTATTAAAATACAGTATATTGTCTGAATGGCATAATTCTCAAGTCTTATCATATTTGTGAATTTTATGAGTACATTGTGAATAAGCCTAATGTGATATGCCTGTATAAATTTCCCACTGTATCAGCTACTTGCTTGAAAGTCATTAAAAAAACAAGATCAGAATAGCAATAATGCATCAGCAAATTGATTCATTCTCCTTCAGTGCCTTCCAAATGTCTCTTTGCCTGTCAATTCTTGTTCTTTATAGGCACTTATTTATTTTTGAGGTCTGATAGAACTGTTTCCAAAGAGTACATTTAAATTAAATCATAAAACTCGTGTTGTATTAACCATATCATCCACCAGCAGTGGAAGCATGGTTATGTTGAAAGACTTTGACTTCTATACCTTACTGCAGTATTAAAAATAACAATAAAAGAAATATTACATGGATTTATATTTATATACAAAAATACACTGTTGACAGAATAAGATAACAAATGACACAAACATTGACAGTGCTACAGCAATTGCTGCATTTACAAAGTATTTTAAAGCTATAAGTGAATTTTCCAGAAAGATTAAATTAATAGTTACATGGTTGCAATTTTAATCTACATTTCCTCATTTACTATTAGCTTAAAAATGAGATAAACTTTAAAATATCAGATCAAAAAGGCTATCAGCAGAGACCAAAAATAGAAAAAGATGATCATTCTTTTTCATTGAGACTCCAGCCACACATAACTAGATTAGGAGTATGGGAAAGAGATTGTTAACATCATATCTTTGTTAGAAAGAGACATTCCAGAATGTCTCATTGAAAATACAGACAATTTTCATATATAGTGTAAGGCATGGAAAATTGAAAGTAGATAGCTAAATTCATTTAAGAAACACAATTTGGACTATAGCTATCAAGCCCCAGGGGAAAAAAAATAAACAGAAACACAAACCTCTTTAATTCAAAAGACTGAATTTTGTGATGAAAGATGAAAATAACATCTCTAGCTTAAAAATACCAAGTAAACTTTTAATTTAAATGCACGGAGCCTGCTCTCATTGCTATTTCATAAATTCACTGGGATCAAAAGCAAATCCTATTAAAATACATCAGTGTGCAAACATCAATACTGTTTCTTTTGCTCAAAGGTCAAACTCTATTGAAAATACTAGGAGCTTACACTAGAACAGTAAGTGCTTAAACTTCCATTTTCTTTTTATTCTCTCCTTTCTTGGGATAGGAATAGGATGCAATTATAAATTTATTTATTCCAGAAGCTATTTGATAGATGATAGTAAGTAATCTTTATACATGCGTATGTATATACCTTCCTGGCTGTGAGGGTGGGGATTACATGAGAAACAAGACAAAACATCCTTCAAAATTGCTCCTTTGGACCTTTATATGTTACATGGACAAGCTTTTTAAACACCGATGCCATTATGGTAGTGCAAAATGGCAGACCATATCCACTTGGAAAGGCTAGAAATGTAAAATATTGTGTTACCCATAGCTGCTTCTTTACCAACATTTTTGAATATTAAATATAAAGCATTTTGTACTTTTACTATGATATCCACACCAAACGTACTTGGGTGAGGAAACATTTTACACTCCCCCTTGAAGCTGAAAAATGGGCACTTTTTTATGTTAGCTTGAGAAACACCAACTGCAGAAAATAACTTCCGCAGATCAAATTTTATTCTCAGAGGCATATGTGTGACTTAAAGGTCTTTACATTTTGACTTCAGCTGTTCTCGGACAACAGCCTCTTATCTCCCAATGTAATTGCAGAGATTTAGCTAAAGGCAAAATTTTATCAATGCTGCACCCATAATTCTATAGAGCAAATTGATTTAGAAGCCACTAAGTATAACAACACTTAAGCCCCAAACAGTAAAGATAATTTAATTTGTATTTGTACAACCATAAATAGTCACACAAACTGTAGTAGCACACTGCAGTAGCAAAGATGCAGCCACTTGCAAGCAAGGATAATTATAATGGCTTCTCTGTCTTCTGTTATCGGGGCAGATTCTCTCACAAGCACTTGATCATCCAAACCGCACTGTGATCTAACCTACACAAGATCCTTTTGTCCTAATCAGTGCTGAATTCAACTGCACATGATTTGTTACTCAACATTATGACTTCATTTGCTAGTCTTCAGAACAGTGAGAAGGAAACACAGCAAGAATGGTGTGAGAAATATTTGTTGACCAAAGTTGCTGCAAGTCCAAGCCACCAAAATTCTTCCTTTAAAAATAAAATAAAAAAAGTAAAATGCTGTTTCCCAAATTAAATTAAGGGTTTTGAGACTATAAGCACCATAAAATGATGAGGAATCAGAAATCTTCACTAGAAACACCTATAAGTATATAACTGATGTCAAGATGGTTCTCTCTTGCTACATAAACTATTATGCTGAGAACACATAACATCACTTCACGTTCCTATTAACTATAACACTTTTATTTCACTTGAACTTCTATACTTGCATCTAACTCAGGGCTCAATCCACTTCAAACGTAAGAACTGCCTGTTTGTGCAGAGAGAAGTTCTTCAAACCTGCTAATATTCTAACAGATGTCACTTTAATTGTGACAAAATGTCATGAGGATGAGGTCCAGCCATCAAACAATGCACTGTACTACATTAAAAGAAAAGGTCATTTTCAGTAGATTCAAATATGTTGGTTGTCTTTTCATGACATCTGGAAGATTTCCTTCCCTCCTCCCTTCCCTCTTAGCTCAAGAATCTCATGGTTACCATTTGCAAAGCCAGGAATGCCCAAAGATCCCCTGCATTTTCATTTATCAGACAAATTCTGACTACGGCCACCCTTTTGAATCATGACTGAGACAATCCATGAACTGAAGAGGGAAAAAAAAAAAAAAGAAAAAAAAAGATACCAATGAATCATAGTCATTAATTTTGTCTTTACAGTCTGCCCAAGCAGATTTTGACCTCATACGCTGATTTCAGTGCAGAAATCATTTCTCTGTATAATTGTATATGGTGGCAAGCACAGTGTGGTCTGGTTTTACATTGGGTAGATTGGGGCTGCTAGATATCACTGTAAGACAAACACTACTGGCGAAATGCAAATAATAAAAAGGCAGTTAAGCCTTCCTGGTTTTACTGTTTTCTTCTTAAAGTCTATTCCTGTATAATTATCATCACCACCTATCCTCACTTAAAAAGAAAGAGAAATAATATTTTTCATGACATCTTAAATGAACTAAGAGCACTACAGCTAGCAAACATGAAAGAGGATATTTAAGTTAGATATGACACCTCAGTACATTTATTTCTTTGGAAGCAAAACCAACAAAATCTATCCTGTAACTGAACATGTTATCTAATGTTAAATCCTCACATTAAATGTCATTACATTTTTTGTACAACATAAAACAAAAAGTAGATACTAAGGAGTTATTTAAAAAATGTGAAAGGAAAATTTAAAAAAAAAAAAAAAATGCCATTCTCATTAAGCACTTGTTTTATTTAAAACAAATAGAGGAAGTGCTAAAAACATTCAGGCAAGCCTTTGAAATAACCATATCAGTGAAAATGAATCTGGTAAGATCAAGTCTTGAACATGACATCTCTTCTTCCCCAGAGAAAGCTGACTTTTCTGCACATTACTTTGACCATGTCTCTAAAAGAAAGCACAGCTACACATGCACTAACACCATCAAATTATGTCATTCTGTAGCATTCTAAATACTGTTGTTCTAACACTAAAAATACACTAGAGCATATCCAGTTTTTTGTTAGATTTACAGCCTTCAAATATCACATTTTATTCAGGACACTTACAAGCATATATGCCTGTGTTTAGTGGGGGCAAATAAAAAGATGCCTGGTATTGAAAAGCTTTTCAAGTAGATTAGGCACTCAAAAATATGCTGCTCACGTTTGTGTAGACAGCATTTTTTTCATTTTAGACTATGATTTGTATGTATACAAAAAGTATCTACCACCATGGGACTTCCTAGCCCTGACTATAACTCCAAAAGAGCTTCCTGAATATAAATTACTATGGGAAAAAATAATAATAAGAAGAATGCTAGTAATTACTTATTCATCCCTGGGGCAGCTGCTGGCAAGGCCGGGCCAAAGAGAAGTATTTGCATATGGCATGCAAACATCTAGCAGTGCTTGCCTGCAAAACGACAGCACTAAAGTAGGAGGATCTCCACCCTGAGTGATAGCAATGAATGGGCCGGATCCACCTGTACGCTCTTAGCAGCATTAGAAAAAACAAGAACCACCACTGCCACTACCAAAAACACCTTTATTCTCTAAACTTTAACAAAACTAGGATAAATAACCTAGAAGTGAAGCATTATGTTGAATGCTTAATTTAAACAAGCACTGCATGGACGTACTGTAAAAAGAAGAAGAAGAAAGAAAGAATATAGAATGTGGTAAAAAAAAAAAAAAAAAAAAAAACGAAAGACATACTCTTGAGATGAGCAAGAGTCAGCCAAATATTTATATTTGACAAGCTTAGGTCACAACTATTATCACAATTACAGCAATTTTAGGGTGTTTGGGCTATGGTGGGAGCATACATGCATTTCTAGCATTTCCCTTTCTGTCCATGTCCTAAGTCACACAAGATACTGCATTGCACAGACTCACAGGTGCTACTTTTATCCCTATGACTCTAACTTTTCAGTTATAGAGTCTATGAGTACAAAATCTAACTCTTCCCCTATTATATATGTCTTCCTATCCTTTGGAAGAAAGGCCACATTTTTTTTGGTCAAATCATGTCAGTCAAAGTACTGAACAATGGGGATACTGGATACCAAAAATTATTTCAACAATATCATAATTACTGGTTCAAATCAATACTTCAATACTGCAAGTTTTTCTCTTTTCCTCTTTTTTTTTTTTTTTTAAAGCTTATTTATAGACATCATTTATTAAAAAACAAGAAAAGCAAACAAACTATAAACTGCAAGGGAAAGCAAGTATCTGTTGCTTCTTAAAACAAATTTAGTTTCATGATCTTGTCTTAAAAATTTTATTCAAACCAGATAATGAGATACTTGTTATTTGTGTCAAGAATATAAAGAAAAAATGGTGAAAACTAATTTGAAAATTCCAGGATCTAGATAAAGACATTAAATACACATTCAATTACACTTTTTGCAGATTTTCATTCAAGGAAGACAATCTGTTCTTTTTTCCTGATAATCTAGTGCTTCAATTTCTTTTCAGTACCCTTTGGAGCTACACTGTCTGAAGAATCTAATTTAATCCTCACTGGAAATCAGCCTTGTGAAACTGTAGAATGATATTCTCATCTTCTGCATATATTTGAATATGAATGGAAGACTGGACTCTTATAACTTTCAAAAAATACCAAACTCCATGAAAGCAGAAAAAAATAACCCAACACTTGCATTTATCTGAAATTGACAGAAATATTAACATATCAGTGTAATTTCATCCTGAGAAAAACCTACGGTACCAGAGGTTTACTGCAGATGGGTTTTTAAACTAGCATGTAATTAATGCATGTGCATGTGAAAAATAAGACAGCAGCTGATTCTATGCTGGTGACATGAACTGGTTCGATAAGTTAATTTCCATACTACTTAGAAGCTAAGTTTCTACACTGCTTGAAGTCAATTCATTTATTAAAAACTAATACATATGACATACAGCAAGCATGAAAATTTAAGTTGCATGGAGATAAGGGACCAAATAAAAATACTGTGCAAATAAAGCTCAATCCAATATTAAGAAATTCAAGAATGATTGCAGTTGTCTCTAAGGAAATAAGTCTCATTATACTACATGCAATCCCCAGAATTCCATAAGTAGTTTTCCAATGGTCTTTCCACACAAATTGTGAAAGCAAACAGAAAACTCATCTTCATGAACTTTTTGTCTGTCTTCCTCATCCTCCACCTACAAGGCAGAGCTGCCTGTGACTGTGAAGAAAACAGATGGGGTTTTAAGAGAAGGAATGACTGGGAAAACTGCTCCTCTTCTACCCTGCTGCCATCAGTACTCTCTCCTTAAGGAGACATTCGTCTCGCCCCCACTGAGTTAGGCAGACGGCCAGTAGGGCAACAACCAGTTGGGGCACCCAAGAACATACAGAACACAGGTACCTTGCAATCACTAACTTCCCCCAGATCACAGCATTTCACAGAGTAAGAAAATCATTAAGGTTGGAAAAGACCTCCAAGATCATCTAGTCCAGCCATCCCCCTACCACCAATGTCACCCGCTAAACCATGTCCCTAAGCACCACATCCAACATTTCCTTAAACACCCCCAGGGATGGGGACTCCACCACCTCCCTGGGCAACCCATTCCAATGCCTGACTGCTCTTCCTCAGACGAAATTTCTCCTAATTTCCAACCTGAACCTCCCATGGCACAACTTCAGGCCATTCCCTCTTGTCCTATCACTAGTTGGAAGGGACCCTGAAAGATCATCAGGTCCAACCCCTGGCTTCACACAGAACCACCCAAAAATCAGACCCTTTGTCTGAAAGCATTGTCCAAACACTTCTTGAATTCTGGCAGGCTCAGTGTCATGGCCATTGCTCTGGGGAACTTGTACCAGTGCCCCATTTGGAAGAACAATTCTAACCCCTGGACCTATATCCACCCCTCCACTTTACCTAATGGATCTTCTTTTTATCAAGGCAGGCTGGGTGCAGTCTATCTTTAAGGCATAAGCTACAAAACTCTGGAAACATGGATCTAAAGAAACCTGTCCAGTTTCCAAAAGGAATATCACTGCCTAAGAAATAATACATAAGTAAAATCCAAATATCATCCTATGGCTAAAGTACCAGTTCAACTTGGCCCTCCTGTTAAACAAATTTTAAAATAAGCTAGATTTTATTAAGAATTAGGGGGCATTTTTAATGTTTCCTATGAAAGAGGCAGTGTTTAATCCAAATGATATTAAATACAGTTCAACCAACCTCTGAAGATTCAGCCTCATTTAGGGGCCTTACTCAAACAAAACACTATTTGGAAGAGATTTAATCTTACTTTCAAAGCAGTCTGCACTGTTGCCTCAATAAGAGAGCCAGGTAGGAACCCTCTTAGCAGCTTTTGGATGACTGGTTTTTTGGATTAATTATGGTGACTTTTTTCCACTTAACTGGTGCTCTCCAATAGGGGACACAAAGTATGTGGACTAAGACAGGCCTTGGGCAACTTTGGGAAAAGAGTATGGCTTTGCTTGGCAAACTGACTAGATTATTCTCAATAAGACCAACAGCTACAGATAGCTAACTTCTCGAATGTGACCCCAGGGCCCCAGTTTTGTCACAACCTGGATGCATGGACAAGAGTGCAGCTGATGATGACTTCAATTCTTACCAGTTGCAAGTAAACATGTATTATTTCTTTCCCAAACAAGATCAATATTAAGGGCTTTTTTCTTTAAAATTTTAGTACATTTTTTGTAAGACGATGTTACATCAAAAAATAGAGCAACCCTCAAAAAATTTAAAGGCTTTGCAGAAAGCCTGCCAAGATCACTGGAAAGATTCTCACTGTTATTTAAGAGGTCTGTCTAATGATAGCTTTAGAGTATTACCATGATGTATATAGTATAAATCTAAACACAACCTTAACCATAACACTGCCACCAATACTACAGCTCTTTAAAGAGTCCATATAGAGCTACTGGTCTGATTTTGAGAACTGGGTCACAACATAATTTACTATAAGAAGTATGTTGTGACAAACTTTCATGACACATGCCTGGAACACTTACCAGGATGTGTTTATAGGTACAGTACTAAGACAGTCACATAGCATGTTGCAAACATAAAGAATCCTTCCCTGTGCATGCAATCACCACACATTGTATTAAGATCTAAAAACTTTAAATGTTGCTAAAAACACTCCGAGAAATATTCAAATATAAAAAGGCTTTTGCCATGCACAGCTCCCACCCCTTCATTCTTTTTTTCTTTATTTCAACTCTTTAGATTCAAGTGCTGCACTTGTAAGAATATTATCTCCACAGCATTCCTAAACATATGCTGCATTAAAGAAAGGAAAAAATGGAGTTTAACACACTCAGATTACATCTTCTTAAGCACTATCTCATGAAAGGAACAAACTAGTATATTTTACAAATGTTAAATAGCAGTAAGGGATTCACCCCACCTCCCCTTCCCCAATGAGGTTTCATTTGTTGTTTTGTTAAGAAAAATCCTGCTAAGAAATAGAATAAATAAATGAGAAAAATATATATATATAGCATACACATTCTGATTTCCATGCAGGAGAGTCTCTGGTTTCCCTGGGTAACTGTCAGAGCAAGCAACCTCAGGTCTGAGAACCCTCCTTTACATGGGAAGAAAATCAAAATAAAAAAGGCAACCCCCCCTCCCCCCCAGCACATGCTCCATGATTTTACTTTCACCTCTTCTGAAACTGTACTGTTAAGCAGGCAAGCAGCACAGCCTGAGCTGTAAAATTAACAGTTTAAAACCAGTGAGTGAACTTACCTTGGAAAAAAATAATTCCTGAAGAACACAACTTCCAGCCTGTTACGCCAGCTGTTCTGCTAACAAATGACAACTCCGCCTTTTTTCTAGCTGTGCCATGAACTGACATATCAAGATAACACAACAAGATTTTTGACAGATCAAATTTGTATTGGCTACAGTTATTAGACATACATTGTGGAATAATGACTTTATTTCCTTTCATCATTTGATTGTTATAAACAAATAAGTAAAGGGCAAGAAAAAAAAGCATAACTACTGTTAAAGGTGTTTTGCAACTCTTTCTATGCTTAATGGTTTTTTTATAGCAACACAAACCAAAAGTGAACAAAATACACTAGGGAGGAGGAGGTAGGAGCAAAGCAGAAGATATTCACTATTTCTGCTTATGATGGGCTAAAATCAGCTCTGAGATCTCCATAATCACCCTGTGGCACTTTTGAAATACAGATCCACTCAGGAATTTTGCTCTTGGGATCATCTCTGTTTATAAAGTTTACATACCATTTTAGCTCATTACTGTCAAGCATTGGATAGTGTAGAATATTGAAGTCTTTTTTTCCAGATGTCAGTTAAGCACCAAAGCAAACTCCTTAACAGTCAGCTTTGACTTCTGAGTGCTGTTTTTATGCATTGTTTATTTCTTCTTTGTGGGTTGCACAATTCTGCAAATCAGCTTGCATTACTGGTATATATTTAAGAGAGCTCCTGCGGATTTTGAGCCAGAAAGCTCTTTTTACACCCAGACTGGTGCTACTCCAGAGCACATTGTTACCAGCTTCTGCTTTCAGAAAAGAACAAAATCCCAGTTGTCTAGACTGGCATAGGAAAACATTTGGAAAATTCTGTAATTTTCTTCTATTAACCTCTTTCTTCCATCTCCCCTACTGATCCACTCAAATCTCTTCCTCTTATATGGTTTGTTTAAATGGCCATTTGGAAATAAATAGAATGAGTAACTGGCATTGTAAGAAGTAGTCATGTGACAGTTGACAACAACAGGAAAGTGACATCTACTTTAGTTACATACTAAACTGAATGAATTAAGAACACAGTCTCTGCTTAACGCACAGCCAAACAGACCTTTGAAATTCTGAGATGACATTTAGATGACTACAGTGGAGAAAATCAGGAAATTAGAAGAAAATATAGATGTAATGTATTAACAGCCAAGGCATTATAATTTATTTTGGTGAGCATATCAGAAAGAGAAAGCCTGTGCAGGTCTTCCTTTGTGTACACAAACCTCTCCCTTCTCTCCCACTCATAGTAAAACCTAGTGCCTCAATGATGGGCAATTTTGTACAGACAACATATTCTATCTATAAAAAGGTGTATTCTGCTGTTGGGTATTAAATCCAAAAGGGGAATTAAGGGGAGTGACCAGCAAACTGTAAGGTCTTTAAGCCAGACAAAGTCTTTCTGTTCTGTGTTCATGCAGCGCCAGTACAAGAGCAAGACTCCTTTCTTCTGCTGCAAAGCAAATAAATAGCTGTAACTGCAGTGTATTTATTTTAAATACTAGCCAAGGATATTTGGCCTTCAATATGAGGATCTTAATGCTCTGAGAAAAATCAATGGTCAATGATTCAGATCTTTTAATTTTACAGATGGGTAAAACCAAGTTTAAGCAACTTCCCTGAGGGTATGAAGAAAACCGATGAAGCTAGAAGAGAAGCAGACCTTTAGCCTTTCTGTCTCAAGCTTTACTTGCATCATCCTTCCTACAGGGATACAGCAGCAACTGTAATATAGCAACAGACATATTTAAATTATTAATAAGCTATTGCATAACACAGACAGAGATGGTGTTTCACAAAGAAGTAATTGTTGTACTCCAAACACAGTAGATTCAAGCAAGCTAAATAACCACCTTATAGAATTTTTGGTTTCAATAGTGATCTGTTACCTCAAAGTTAAAAGTGACAATTGTTTAAAGTAATTTTTGTTTAAGTTAGCATACTCAGGGAAAAAAAGAAAAAAGGAGAAAGATCATCATCCAAGAAGTCAGTATGTACCTCAATCACCATACATCAAGTAAGAAGTATCTTCAAATATCAAAGCAAATTTGGTAGTAACCATAGTAGAATCTGTTTAAAATCATGCCCATCACTGCCCATCACAACTTGTATTAGGGCTTTGTAGATACTCATTAGAGTTCTAGAGGTTATTACGCTTGTGTGTTGTACTCTCCTTGATGGAAATCAGCCCTTCCAAATGACAAATTATAGACACAGTGTTTACACCACACAATTGTGTGTGTATATATATAAATATATACACACATATATATATGTATATATATGGGTTACAAAACCTCTGACATAAGGACACTATTTTCCAGAAATAAAATTAATAAGTAAATAATCAAGAAACAAATGGAATACAGAGGAAACAAAACATTTTAATATATGACTACATTGGAGATTGTCTTATACATGATTGTTCATATTACATGTTTATATGCTCACATGTTTATATACTCACTCAAAATATTCATATATGTAATTATGAATGTGTACATATACAGGAGTGTGAATGTATATGTGTATGTGTGCATGTATGCTGAAAACAAAATGATAAGCAGAGTTAACTTGAGCAAGGGGCGAGGGAAAATGAATACAAAGAGATAGAGGGCAAAAAACATGTGGCAAGGGTAGCAGGAAGATGACCGGTAAGGAGAATACACCTGACAGGAAGGAGAAAACAACAGCAGTAGTAACAAAAAAAAGAAAGGAGCAGACAAATATATATATGTATATATATATCAAGAGCCCAACCTATAAAGACAGCCTGCTGACTTGCATTTCCACCACAGGCCTATTTTGCCTTCCAGAAGGATAATGTTAAACTGGAACAGCAGCTGCTCTGCACCATAGCTTCAAGTAATGCCCTGGATGCCTGGATGCCAGGGGCTGTCCCTCTCCCCATGTTCAGTCACTCAGGTGAAAGTGCCATTAATGGAAATAGCTGTGCCTGATCCTGACCGTTCTAGAAGATATCAAGAAATTTTAATATTAAAAACTGTATGGGTTTTCTGTGCAGCAGTGCCTCATGAGACAAAAAAATATTACATCTAAAGATATTACAGACAAACAAAGTAACACTCTAAGGTTCAGTTTACTAACATGGAAGTACTCTGAAAGATTCTTCTGTGTGTGGGAGGGTTTGCTTTGTTTTGTTCCCCCTGCTCCCAAAATGTAGCTGTCAGGTAGAGGGAATATATTGGTATTAAACTCAGTAGCTCTATCAGCTTTTTCTTTTCTTTTAGCAAAGAAGCTTTGTTCATTTACTGCATCAAACATATATATATATATATATATATATATAGGTGTTTGTATATATACACATGCTTATATCAATTCAACATGGATATACTTGTGCTTGCTAGTAACCAACTGTGAGAGAAGAAATGAAAAAGAAAAAAAAGGGGGGGGGGGGGAATTTTGCACTAAAAAGAGATTTCTAACCATTTCCAAAGTTCCTTCCTACCTTTTCATTCTTTTGTACGTCAGCACAGGAGAAAAGCTAATACCAGTACCTAAGCACTGAAAAATAAAAAACAAACAGAAGATCTCCCAGCAGTATCCTTTAATTGGGATGCAGCAGGAATGCACTCCTAAGTTCAAGGTATAACAGAGTATAGCTTTCCACTCTGTGACAACATCCAGATTCGAGAGAGCTGCATTTAAGGGCTGCCCACATTATTACAAATGTGGCTTCAGCAATGTACCACTCTGCAGGTTGCTTTTTCTTTTCTCTACATGCATTTTCTTCAGTAAACATAAAAAAATAAAATAAAACAAAATAAAATAAAAATCTAGAAAACTCATTTAAGGAAGTTAGGCTTCTAGGCCTTAAACTTTTCTGTGCATCACTTCTGTAAATGTACCAAGCGTTATCAATCTTTTCTCATTCTCTTTATTCATACCATATATTTACATACTGCATCCAGGAAAACAAGACCTGGTTTGATGTGAGACTATTACTTGTTATTGGTAATCAGTCAATAATTCCACTAGATGCTTCCAGTCAGGAGTAAAAAAACAAACAAACAAACAAAAACACAGCAGATAGAGGTGTCCTCTCATACGTTGCTTAAGGCTAGACCTATCTAGAACAAATGTAAAAGGCTTTTAAAGCTCTGCTTTACAAGCAGGCACACAACAGGGTCTCACAAGAGACTTTATCACATACAAAATGCAGTCTAAAAGAGGTCTTTATATTCCCCGAAGGCAGATTGCAATAAATTCCCTCACTCCTTTATTTCTGATGCAGCAACAGTAGAAGATGCTGCTTCTTAAAATTTCAACAATAACAGTTTTGGGGGAATTAGAGAAGAAACTAGATGAGACTGCAAACCATGAGACCCAGATTCTATGGCACTTGCAATGTTTCAATTGCACCGCAAGAACACAGAGATACCCGACAGGGTGCAGAATCCTTGACCTGCATTTAGGTTCCAGTTAAAATCTCAAGGTAAGAGCACAGAATGATTTAGATAAAGTAGCCAAACAAACACAGTGACAACAACTACTTTTCCCAAACCCTTTGTAAACACAGCAGTAACCTTCACTTAATGTATATATAATTATCAAACAAATAAACAAAGCATTGTTAGTTACATTCAGATAAAAATTTCTCTAGCAATATATTTATTTAGTTAATTTTCCCTTCTTGGTCATTCAGAGATTTAAACTTCAGTCCAGAACTGGGATAAGAAGAAAGTTGACATTATTTCTACTTACTATTTGGAGTACATTTGGAGAGGAATTCTGGCTCTTAGTTTTTTAGTCTTTGTTGTACAGAGCCTGTTTAAAGTAGAAAACAATCCCATGGAAAGTTCAAAATTCATGGAAAGGGGGACATGAAAATAGGTTTTTACTCTGAATGTCCAACTTGATACAGGATCATCCACAAGATTTAATAAAATGCTTAAAATTAAATAAATAAATAAAGTTGGTAAGCAGGATAGATGGATAAAACAGGACAAAACACGTTATAGGACCATCCCTATTTTTATGCTCTTGCTTCAGACTGCAAAAGCCTTAAAAAGAAGTTTTTGAAGGTATGATCTCCATGTAGTTTTATGATAAAAATCCCCATCATCACAGTGCAAGACAAGGTATCACATAGGAACCTCAGCAAGGGTGGAGAACCTCTGTGCAACTGCTTCTCAAGCTTGTGCTCCCTCTTCAGAAGGAACGCACAGGACTGGGTCACACACTATTTCAGCAGCCCAACCCTTTCCTAATTGGCATTTCATACTCAAAGAGCAAAGACAATTTCAAGATGAATATTGCTTGCAACCAACTATTACCAGCTAAGCAAATATCATTCAGTAACACTTCCTAAAAATAATAACAGTAAGAACAATAAAATACTAACTACTACAGTGATTTCCTTATTTTGCAATGTCCTTGCAGAGAAATGGCAGAAAAAAGCCAAGTGATTTTATTTACTAGCTTATTTACTAGCTTAGCTATTTAGTATCACTTCAACTGTTTTGTCCCGAGGCTAAGAGCTTTATTTGGAAAATGTAGGGGGAACAGCAATCAAAAAAACAGGATTTATGGTGGAAAGCCTCTAGCGTTTCTTTTTTATTATTATTTATATACTTGGCAAATGAAAACATTACAGATAATTTGTAACCATCAAGGTTTCCCCCAGCAAACAGTGTAATCATGAGATATTGCATCCACAAATTTCATTGTTTTCTGCTTCCGAGCCCATGTATCTCTCTCTGGATTAGGTAAATCAGTTTGAGACAAGGTGCTTAAATCTACATTGTTATTAGTACATATACAAGAGTAACTGGTAGAAACAGTAAATTTTGCCTTTAGTAGTACTAGCAGACCTATAGGCCAGTAAGTAATTTTATCACTTTGGGGGGGGGGGGGGAGGTTGGGGGAAGTAACTAAGCCAAAGGAAAAAGACACCTTCCTCCTCTCACTCTGTAGTGCATGTCAAAATTTATGTGGTATGTGTACGTATAAAATAGTATTCATTTCAGCTATCTGATTACTCAAAAATCTGCCAGCACAACCAACTGCAAAGCAGCTGAACTTCTTCCAGCCAGGCGGTGCTGACACCCTGGTACAGCCTTTACCTGGTATTCCTAAACAAGTTTTTATCAGCTATCAGGCATGAGTTAACAGCAACAGTTTACAGATAAAAACGTTGAGTTGAAAGAAAAGCAACTGGCTGAGAAACCAAGACATATTCTTAAAATATAAAATACAATCAGTATTTTATCAGTATCTTTTAATAAAAACAACGAATCAGTATGTAATATCTTAGCTATTTTCAGCATTGGGTCAAAATACTGTTCTGCAATTGAGACTTTGTTGCAGATAGGTTAGGGAAGGCAAAGAAAAAGGGAAAAGAAAAAAAGGAGCAGAAAAAGAAATGGATACTCATATTTACATCATGGTTCTCTAATAAGAAAAACAAAACCTGTAAACATTCAGAGGGTGTGAACTTTAAGAATTATTAAATATCAGTTTCATATTCCATAAAATGATATTTAATACAATGTACTTAGCCTGTGAAGATTATTTTTTAAATTGGAACAACTGCACCAGCACAGTGCATGAAACAATTTCAGAGAGCAAGAGTCAGGTGGTGGGGCCCCAGGGAGGTTTGACAGTGAAGGAAATAATTCACGTGTTTCCAGTATAAATTTTGAAACAGAAAACTCATGGTGTGTGGAGGGAGACAGTCTAAGGGAAAGAAGGATGTAATATGTGACAGGCTGCTCTAGCAACAAATTTGGAAAGCAACCACAGTTTTATTCCCACAGCCTGTTCTTCCTTATCAGCTGGGTGGGTTCTTGCTGTCTCTGCCTAATTCAGAAGTATTAAAGAAAAAGCAACAGCAAAACAAGAAGAGAACAATCCTCTCCTTCCAACCCTGAAGAGTTCTCCCTATCCACTCACCTTATTTTTGGTTAAAACCCTGAATATATGTCCTGAAAAATAAAACCCACCAGCTGTTGTGAGATAAGGGATAACAGTGAACATTGAGCTTAATGGTTCTCTGACTCTTTGCTAGATTTCCAGAGTTGCAGTTGTTTGCAAAGCGTCTCCTGACAGAGACATGGATGGGCAGATGGACAAAACAACATAGAAGACACAAATATTTGTATCTATGTATACGTTTAAGAGGGACTGGGTGAGGAAAAGGGGGTGGGAGAGAAAACTCAGAGCTGTCTTGGAGGCAGACATAAAATCAGCAAGGGATAAATCAACCTTTTCGGGGAGAGAAGAAGCAACACCATCCTAGGTTCTCAGACAGAAGTGAGCTACTGAGCAGCAAAAGCAATAAACCTAGCCTACCCACTATTTAATGCTTTTATTGTTAAAAAACAGTTGTTGGCTGACTACATTAGTCATAAAAATGAGAACAGAGACATGAAAATGGGGAGTGCAGACAGAGCAGTATGAGCATGTTTGTGAGAACAAATTGTGCTGGTGGCCCAACTGTCTCATGACGACATCCAGTTTTCCAGAAATGTTGAATATTGACAATGATGAAGTAGGCAGGGCATAGAGGAACAATTGTTGTACATGCTGACTACTCCCATTTCAACCGTCCCTTCTAAACCTTCTCTCTTGATTTGATCCTTAAAGGCCTGTATATCAAGACTGCCTGATGCTTTTGATGGTAAACTCCTTTTTCATCCCATCAGCCAAAAGCTCTCTGATTATTGGATATTTAGTTAATCTGTAAATGACTACTGGGGAAAACAGCAGGGCTGTGCACACACTCAGTCCAAAACATCCAATAGTAGACAAGGCTTACTCAGTATTTCTTCTTATTAATTATGTTTAATTACTGCCCAGTAATAGAGTCATGGTATTTTTTAAAAAATCCTCTGAGTCCAGTGGCTCATCTACATACAGAAATACTGATGGAAATAATGTAACCAAGATTACTATACTTTGTCATATTTAACTTTAAAGTATATATTCAGGTGGTGATCAGGAATTGGTAAACTTCCCTTCACTTCCATTCAGTTTGGATTGGCCTCTAAACAGAAGAACTGAGGCCTCAGAATTCACCTGTCTTAAAAATACATCAAGAGCAAAGACCAAATATACAGGACACACAGAGTTTGCTTTCTTGTTGCTTAGGCTTTGGTTGAGAGATGTTATATGAGGGGGAAAAAAAAAAAAAAAAAAAAAAAAAAAAAAAAAAAAAAAAAAACTATCCCTTTGAGAATAGTAAGCATCCTGGACGTGCAAAAGTGCAGGCTGTATATCTGTGGTGTGAGTGGTGTAAACTGAGATTACACCAAATATTCCTGCTTTGTGAACTATCAGTATTGAACTATTGTTACTGCTGCATTCTGCACAATGGGCTACGAATCTAGACACACGTCACCTGGTGTGAGTTAGGACAGAAGCACAGAGGGTTTGTATTCCCTAAAACACTTTAGACAATGTAGAACATTAGAAAGCAGTAAATTAGTTAGCCCATGAAGCACATGTGCCAAATTTTTAAGAGATGAAGTACTACTGTCACCAGGAACCATTTTGTATGTTGCTGTAGTTCTGAAACAATTTTACAGGTTTAAACAAGGTCAAGTAGATAAATGATACTTGAGGGTATTGCAACCTGCGTTATTTGCCTGTTTGTTGCCTCACACATATCTGTATGCTCGCCGTGAAGTGCACTCTCAGGCTCCCACCGTCAGGCTCCAGACTTAAACAAGGCCACAGCTGCAGCATTGTTCAAAGCTTGGCTTTGGCTGCCTAGAGCAAGCAGGTGTTTTTCCAAGATACCAAATAACCCAGATAGTATGTCAAAGAAATGCCCATGATGGGACTTATTTTGGGGGGGGGGGGGGGGAGGAATATTAAAATTAAATGGCTAAAGTAGACAGGAAATTCTGGAAATGTAATTTACAGATTTGGCTAGCATAGACTCTGCAAGTAACAGCAGACTACAATTTTTTCCATGGATTTTGAAAACAGAATAATGCCACTGGATGATGAAATACAGATTAAGCAGTCTTCTCTGGGTTTTAAAATGGTTATTTACAGCAAGTTGGATATTGAAACCTGTTATTTGAACTAGTAGTTCATAGCTCTCACTGTCATTTACTGTGCACTGAAATCATGTATCTGCACATCCTACTGTAAACAGTGATAAATGCATTTGCTTCTTAATGGCATTCATGTCCCAAAGCCTTGAATATTATCATACCTTCAAAATAAGAAATTACAGTACACTGTAGGAATGACAATTAGATGCCGAAGCACTGCATTTAACCCAAAATGTTCATCCTGGAGCATGGGAGGGAAGAAGGATATGTTTTAGACTGAGATACCGTGGTCTTCAAGCAGATAAAGGTGATGGACATCCCAGACATGCACGTTCCAGCCCATTACCAGTTCCCTGAGGTTTCACTCCCAGGTAGAAAATTTTGCAGGTGGAAGCCTTATGCCTGTTTTGTATTGAAATCAATTGATTTGCATTCCTGTGATGTTCCTGAACTCTTTTTCTTCTCTGAACTGCCCACTGTTAGCCTGCCTCCCTTATTTCCTCAACTCTTCAGCCACAGAAATTGGACTACTGCTTCCACACAGGCACCAAAAGCTCTCACTCCATGGCTGAGCCTTGTGTTGTATGTAATGGCTCATACACGAGCCCAGAGGCACCTGCCAGGCCCACAAAAACAAGCATAATATTGACAGAAATCAATAAACCATTATGTCTTGCAGCTACAGAAAGACTAAGGAGCTTGATAGTTCTGCAGCCATAAAATTAGTATGTACGTCTTTAAAATGCAAGTGATAGCAGTTGATGTGTTTTGAGATAAGATGCATATCTGAATGCCATATAAACTTGACAGTTCATAAGTTAACAAAATGAAAATTATATATAGTTCTCTAAGCCCAATTACAGATCTAAGAAAAGCAACTATATAGCTTGTACTATCTTTTGAAATTATTAGAAAAGCTAAATGTCAAAGCACACCCTGCACTTTTTAAACCACCTGCAAAATTTTATATCCTTAATTAGCATAGTGTTGTTGTTTTTTATTTTCTAAATTCCCCATGGGGGAAAAAAAAAAAAAAAAAAAAAAAAAAAACACATGCCAGCAGCAATACTTTCTGCAGCAACTAAACAGTTGAGTCTTCCCAGAACACAAAGTCTTTCCTTTATGTGTGAGAACACAAGCTAACTAAGAAATTCAGCTTGACTTCTGCCTGGCCTGATCCAGGTAGACCAGCAGTAGGGCATCTATTTCAGCCAATGAATCAGACAATATTTTCCAAAATGTTCTGGTTTTATTTCACTTATTTCTGTTTAATGTATTTCTAAATAAACTTTACATTCAATGCAATGGAAAGAAATAGCCAAATTACTACTATGCTTTGTGTTTCTCATTGTTTTTGAAGCCTCATTTTATTAAAATATAACAGTAACCTCCTATTAAAAAAAAAAAAAAAAAAAAAAAAGCAGGCATTAGCACACCAAGCGTATGAAATTACTAGTTAGAATTCCTGTATGTAATGAAAGCTAACCAGATTTCTGTTTATGATCATGAACTGTGCCACAGGACCAGACATTTTTAGCAGCTACAGAGTCTTCGGTGGTTGTTTCATAGTTCTACAGCTGGATAAAATATCCTTACTCAAAGAAAAAATTGACCTCAAGGTACAACAGATCCTCTTTGAAACAATGTTTCTCCTCCTAAGCAATCTGAAGAATCAGCCTCTATAAGTGAATCTGCAAAATTCACTTAGATATGAAAAACCAGAATTTATTTTGAGAAGAAAAAAAAAAAATAAAGAGAGAGAAAAACACCCCCCCAGAGCATAATCAATTTCAGATCAGATAACCATGATTCAGAAAGCAGTGCAATGGATGTTGAAATTAACCCTAATATTTCTCAACTTCTCTTTTATGCAACAAAAGGGTGGGAGTTAGGAGCTGGAAACAGTCTCATGCTTTAAGCCAGTTATCTCCTGTTATGTACCTCTGTGTCTTTTCCATTACCAAGATCCTGCTCAAAGTCTGAATATATTTTCCCAATAATTTAATCATATGTGTTATCATTGTATATTTCCAGCAATTCTCCACTGTTTAAAAGGCTATCAGCTGTGACTGAATGACTTAGATTAAGAAATACAATTTTCAAAGGCACTAAAACCAAGTATTTAATTTTCCAGGACTTAAAACAGTTTCATTTATGCTGCTCATAAATTCCCCCAATTTGTATTTTCCCTAAATAAGATCAAAATTATTTGAAACAGTGGACAGTGGCTTTCATACCAATACTCCCTGCCAAAACCAGTAGTGCTTATTGTAACAAGCCTATGTAATAATAAAGTACATAATATGTACTTTAATACATTATTTTGATGTTAACAGCCTCATTGAACCTATGCAGTAATTCAAAGGCCACTCTATATCATTTTAAGGCCCAGTATTAAGTGCACAACAGCCACAAAGTGCTACCCCAGAATGACCTCTCTGCTGGCTGCAGAGCTCCCATTAGAGGCCAGGCACACCAGGAATAATATGTTCCAAGTCTGTAACCCCTCAGCTGGTACATCAAAAGACTAATAAAGCATGGGGAAATAGAAGACCTGAAGATGTTAAAAACCATCAGATTGAGATTATGAAATAATCATTATAAAAAAGTTTCCAGACCATAGTTTGAGTAAAACAGATGAACCAGGATGGTGAATTTTTTGAGACAGTCTGTTACAGAAGCGGGATTTCTGAAAGGATTTTCCATACTATGGAAATGGGAATTGCCTTGGGTACTGAAGGATGAAACTTGAACAAGTAATTATCTGAAAACCAAAATATATAAAACTACCAATAGGACACAACAAAAAGGGTCTATCCACAATAGGGTCTATCCTAAAGGACAAAGACCTCAAACGGTGTTAGGCTGATGTCAGACACTTATTTCAGCAGGTCTCTGTCACTAACACAGCATTGATAAGGAGCAACCGAGTAACAGTTCTGCCAAACAATTTGACAGACAAATCCAGGGAGCTTTTGACACAATTTACCATGCAATCAGGCAATATTAGAAACAAAATTACCAGACAATAAAGAAATTCAGTCCCCTAACAGCAGTTCACTTTCTGCATGATGGCATGCTTTTTCCTCAAAAGCACATTCATTTTCAGTTTACTAAAAACCAAAGAGTTTGCAAGCAGTTGCAATATAAATAAATTCAATTAAAAACAATCTTACCTTCTTTTGATCTTCTAGTTTGTGACTTACTGGATTCCTTCCATGTTTGTTCATCTCTGAAGATAAATCCATCACATTCACTCCTTGCCCTCGAAACAAGATCGGTTCAGCAATGCAGCAAACTAATCCAAAAAACAGGGGCTATAAACACACAGACAGGGTGTTTTTTCCATCACACACCATCTCTGAACATCAATGATTTGGAGAAATGCTGAAGAAACCCATTGATTGAGATGAAGAACACTTCACAGTTCACTCTCGGGACTTTCCAAATCACCATAGTGTTTAAAAAAGCTGATGCTTAAGAAGGGAAATAATTCATCCACGACTTAATTCCACTGCTATCTGTGCCTTTCTTCACAGGTTTCCATTTTACATAACGTCACATTCTGACTGTGAACCTGTTGAGGAAAAAAAATAATAAAAAAAAGAATAAGATCGATGTGCATTTTGTTGTCATTTTTGTAGATGACTATCTGTCTTCCTCAGGTATGGGGTTTTGTTTGTTTGATAGCCTTTTCATTTATTTGGTGAAGTTTTTTGTTGGTTTGTTAGTTGGTTGTTGGTTTGTTTGTTTGTTTTTGAAAGGAACTAATACTGTTTTGTGATATAATACTTGGCAGGCCGAACTGATACACGATCCCACTTGACCCCCTTCACATCACAGATGGCATACAGAATATTCACTTCAAAGAGATAATGAATTTGCACATAGCTATCCGAAAAAAGTTCAAGGAAAGAGAAGAGCAAAGACTATTTGAATGAAGACAGCATTGATGAAAATTTTGCATCATTGTCTTCTGATACATCCTCAGTGCATTCAAAAAGCAACAGCCAATATAAAACTGACAGGGTCACATGGAGAAAACCTGCAGTCAAAATACTATATCCTAGCCCATATGAAGACTTAAAAGAAAAATAATAATAATAATAATAAGTCCCTCCCTGTCCCCAAAAGTTCTCTTGAAGGGTGCAACCAGAGGGGGAGAAGGAAAAAAAAAAAGTCATTACAAACAAGATTTATTTGCCAGAAAGTTAAAGTTCTACTAGCAACAAGTAGAGAAAGCGCTAAAGTATCTTATCTGTAATTTTTGGCAATAGAATCATAGAATATTCATGCCCTCAGTGCAATTGAAAGCCAATTGTGTTTGAACTGAATTAACTGAGTAGATGATGTCTACATAAAAAATAATTTGAATTACATTTCAATTCATTTTAAATGCATATATGCTCACAATGTCTTCAATATTGCATATGGAATAAGAAATGTGTATATAGTGTATTAAATGGTACATACTAGGTCATGCAGTCTGTCTCTAATAAAATTACATTAAAAGGTGATTTTCTCTTAACAGGAAAACTCGTTATCACTGTCAGCTTAAGCTACCTTTTAGTAAGACCTAAAGTGCAAGTTTTACTCCAATGTAACTGATTTATAGTCAGGTCAAAAAATGTAAACCTGACAGCTGAAGTCTGCTTCCAAAGAAATCTGTATATAGGCATCTGTAATGATTTTTTTTTTTTTTTTCCCAGCAAGGTGCATAAATATGAGATTCAGAAATGAAGACTGAATTGACAGTCAAGTCTGAAAGCAGTTTCTAGGAGGATCTGAACCGACCTTCTGTACTTGCAGTGGAAGTCACGTTGTTGGGTTTTTGTTTGTTTTATAAGTGAAAATGACACTAGCCCACACCATGCCAAAACACACACATTGTTTCTTTTTGGTTTGGTTATTGGTAGAATCTTGGATTTCTCAGGCTATTTCCATTTTCATCTTTGTGTTTTCCACTCAAGCCTTAAAGGCAAAACATGCCGCAGTCCACAGATGACTCTCCTTTTTTGATAACTTTGAATTTAAACACCACCATCGCACCCCCAAAAAAGCAACAAACAAACAAAAAAATAAAAACATAAGAAAATAAATAAATAAATAAATAAATAAAATTAAAACAAAATCAGTGCTGATGCAAAGAGACACTGACAGCATGTTACCACCTGAGATAAAATTTATGCTTCAAATCTGGAATAAAATTTTTGTTATCCTCAATGCTAGAATTTAAGGCACCTCTTTCTTAATCATATTGATCTTTATATATTTGAATACAACAGAAGACTCATCACAAAATAAGCATGTCTGTTCAAAAATTTAAATAGAAGCAAATGGACGATGCATCAGCATTGTGAAATTATAGGAACATAAACAAGTGCACAAGAAACTACTACATGGCAGATAGAAGCTTGTTCCCAAACACAACCTTACCTAAGTAAATAACCCCTTCCATTTGCTGTTCTAACTTTTGAGAATCGCCTCCTACTGCAGGTGGCAAAGGTGAGCACTGTATGGCAAAAACACTTGACAAAGTAGGCTAATATGCTTGGGCAGTATCTTTCTATTCATTTTTTAGAGAATCCTGGGGAAGTCTGTGAAATAAATAACAAGACTGCTACTGACAAGCAGTCAATAACAGTGCATTGTTTAAAGCTTCCCATGATCTAGAATTTGTATTAGATTATCAGCAGCCCGGTTGCAGCAGTGTGTTACAACCCTCCCCAGCACGTGCACCCAGCTTTTCTCACCCTGTTTCTGCAGAGACTGAGGTGTGTCAGGACAGAGCCAAGGGGCCAATCACTCACAGACAGAGACCCTTTCCACTGCAACACAGGGCCTCTCAGACGCAAGCCGTATTTCCCCCCTGTTTGACAGTTAGGGGGATGCACAAAATCCACAGGTCCATAATGCCAGGATGCAGGAAGATGCAACAGGAGGTACTGTTGCAGCCACCACCACAGTGATTTAAAACTGCAGCAATTCTGAAGCCCGGATAAGTCAAAACCAAGCTGTTAAAACCAAGCAGTTTCCCTGGTTCATTGCTTGGTCAGACATGTAAATTATATTGCTCCCCATGCCTGGCAATTATGCTATACTAGGCAATTAAGCTATTCTGTGGAACTGTATGGTGTTTTCAAGCCAAAGTTGGACAGAATGCAAATAATTTTGTTTGGACTGCCCTCATTATTTTTAACATGCAAAGCACAGGGTGGCAATTCTTACTCATACCATTCAGCACGTTGTTCAGTGGTCTTCAGCCTTTTCAAAATAAACAGCTGTAATTAAATGATCTTGGCTAGATTTTTTTTTTTTTTTTTTTTTTTTTCCCAGTGGTACTCAATTTCTTTTTCAACATTTTACATGGATACTTAACATACACACAATCACAGAATAAAATATCCGGAGTCCTAGAAACCCTGAAGATCACATGCTAGATAACATAGATAGCATATGAGATAATCTACAGATATAGAAGACAAGAAGAATTAGAGCTTTTTAATAATTCTATTCCCTTAACAGACACATAACAGTCACTCAATGATAATCTCTAATCATTTGCAGATACTCATAATAAAATAGTCTGGCAAAATAAGCATTAGCACTGCAAGACCTAAAGTAAGCGAGCTAGCTCTCCAAGCAAGCCTTAAACCCATTAAACAGCACAAGGAGGAAAATATTTTGCAGCAGTATTTGACTGTGGGTTACTGAATCACTCCTTGAGAGACATGCCATGGAAGGCATTCAGGATGATTAAGCTTCTTGTTTAAGTACCTCTATTACATGCTTAAATTCAGATGGACTTAATTCAGATGAAACATGCCTGAAAAAAACTTCTTGTTTTACTTCACTACAAGCCATAAGTTACTTATTGACTGGGGCGCGCGGGGGGGGGGGGGAACCCTAGATAATATTCTGAGATATAGCCAGAGCTGTTCCTTCTATACTCCCCTTATTATCAACACGGGTAGTTCTTGAAAAGTTTACACGGACTGGATTTTCAGGAAGCAGTCAGCATTGTCAGGCTCTCTGAAGGCCTCTTCCATTTTTATGTCCCATCCTGTTCCTGTTACCTCCCCCGCCCCCACTCCCTAATGTTGCACACCGAGACACTGTTCTGTAGTACTCATTGCTGGCAAGGATGGGTATTGGAGCCCCCACAGATTAATATTTTTCCATAATCTGACTGTACCTCTCCACGTGGACATTCTCAGCTTTTGCCACAGCATTAAAGCTACTTTGCAGTGAGCTTGAGGTGGGTGCAGGTATGAAAGCATGGCTGTTATTTGTGCTTTTTCTTCATTTTTTCCTGTTTGTGTACAGGATAAACCACAGAGCTGCATGCTGAGCACTGCTAGCTGCATTGATTGGACTTCATTGTTAAAAGCATTTAGGAGTTGTGTTTTTTATTAAAGTATTTCTGAAAATACTGATACAGAAATAATTTTCTAGGTATGCTGATAGGAAGAGCCATACATGTTTTAGAGGGAAGGAATGCCCATTTTCTGTGTTTATAACTCATTATCAAAATGGAGCTTCTACTTAACATGCAGATATTAACGGTGTTGGTGCTCATAGAACTTGGTTTGTTGCATTTTTAGTATTTCTTTTCCATCAGAAAATGAACTGAGGCCACAGCGACCAGCACAGCAATGTAGAGAAGCACGGGACTTGAGTTAGGAGTGAAGAGACTTCAGGCCAAGTTCTAGACACAGATGGACTCCCATTATGAAACAGATAAGTGAAGCATACATGGGCATGTAATTTGCAAAGTGAGGGAGGGCACCAGCAAGAGAGACATTTTCACTGGCAGGAGCCCTTGTTTTCATGCTAAATTTGGGAGTTGGGATGGAGCAGAAATTGAATATCTCTTCACATCTTTCAAACCTGACATCGTCTATTTGCTTAAGCAAATGTCAGCTGCAAATCACAGTACAGAGCAAATACAAGACACAGCCCAGGTTAGTTCCTGCCCATTGGTGTTGCCAGGGCTGGCAACCCGGATGGTAGAGCACAGGTCAAGCTGGCGCAGCTCCATGACTCCTGTGAGATGAGCACCAGGGCACATTCTCATGCAGGAAGTCCTCTGCCCCACTGTCCAAAGGACTGATTCTTCAGTGCTATAAAATGACACTCACCACTTACATTTTACAACATTTTATAAAAGTTGTTCAGCTTTGTATTGCAATCAGTTCAGGGATACCAGAGATGTAACTTCCATCCTTGTTTGACACACTTCCATGAAACCTCTAGGCAACGTGGCACCCAAATATGACCCTAATAATTTATCTACAGCAATAGCTTCATAACGGTCTCAAAAAAATACCCTTATTCATGACAGCTTCTTAATATTCTTGTTGTTCTTTTCCACAGGGAGAAAGCATTTAGAAAGCATTATGCTTGCATAATGATCAGGCACACAAAGAGTTATTAGGAGAAGATGATGATGTTGACTCGGAGCATTAGAGAGCAGTACTGAAGAACCCTGCTTTCAGCCAGCATTCAGAATGAGAAGCCAGTATCTGTTCTCTGCAAACACGGATGATAGAAGTGCCATGGAAAGGCTTGTCTGCACCAGATAAAAGCAGTCTAGGGAAGCAGCTGGTAAGCCAACAAAATATCTCTCAGCAGTGAGGCCTGCCTACAAAATTATTTCTTCTGATACAAAATCATTTCTGGTTCCAACAGTAGTAAAACTGGTCCAAATATACTGATTCAGAGCAGAACAAAAAGCTGCAGTGTATACAGCTCTTCCCAATCAATGCAGCCCTGTTTATTCAGATGAAAAGCAACCACATAAAGACAAGTCCAGAGATGATACTTAACCAGCAAAAATAGGATAACAATTGTCTGCATAGTTCCTGGCTCAAGGCAATGCAAATTGAAATACTTATTCTCACATTTGTACATATTAAAGAAAATTTAAAAAATAATAATAATTTTTAAAAAAAGATTACAGGAGGAATCTAATACTTAATTTCTTGCACTGCTGTTTTGCAAAGCAGGATGCTGATTATTTCTACTTCAGACTAACTGAACAAGTTAACACTGGATCACATAACAATTTAGCTAACAAAGTTGAATTAATAGATATATCTATCTGACAGACAGACAGACAGAACGTCCTCTAGCAATATCTGGGAACAGCCAGATTCTAATATTCTCAGAAACTTTTACTACAACTGGTGCAGCAATTCCTGCTCCTTGTTTTTACATACAGCAGTTGCAGATCCATTCCAGAATGGAGTTGGCTTGGATTTAATAATATCTTATAACAAGAGTCAAATTAATTTATTTTGGATTTCTCAAATCCTTTTTATCTTTTGTAGCAGCCTCCATCAAACAGGATGGATGCTATGCACAGAACTTAGAACTGCTGTTATGTGTCGGTTTTATTTCAAACTTGGAATCAGTACCAGACAGAAATGTCTTATCTCTTCCATCACCCAATTCTTCGGCCACTGAGCATCAGAGATAAAGAAACACAAAGTATAATTTTTGAGAGAGAGTGTCCACTCCAGCCTTTTATGATGATCTTCAATAGATTTGATGTGAGGGATGACTGCTGTATACACAGTACTCTGTGCCAAGATAGATGACTGAGAATAAGACCTAAGTGAAATTTGGTTATCTTACCAAGCACTGTCCTGCTACAGATATAATACTTTTAAGTGATATCTAAAACATCTACATTTCACTGTGCATCTTACAGCACTTCTGTTGAGGTACTGTACTGGCCAAATTCTAGCTTGAATAGTTATTTCAATTCCTTATGTACAGTTTCTAATTTCAGTGGGTGTTTCTGCAATTTTGTCCACAAAATATATATATATATTGTTTGAGTGTTCCTTTATACTATTAAAATAGACAATATCTCTTCATAAAAGGAGTAAAATTTCATTTTTACATATATAACATTTGTGAACAATTGGAAGAATGAATATTCATTTTTTGTGTGCATGCTTGATAGCTTACCATGTTTCTATTATTATTTGTAACACAGCATGCACCACAAAAAGCTACCCTGAGAAAGAAGGAAGAGACATACTCTGTAGAATCTACCAACAATCTAGTTGGGATCTAAAAAAAAACGTACTGAGCTAGAAGGGGAAGATAGGAAGTATGTTCTAGTAACATTATGGAAAGAGTGGGCAAGACAATATAATTTAATCAAAAATTATTAAATAATAGTATACCTGTATGGATCTTAAATAGTTTTCTCATATAAAGAGACTGTTTCAGTGTATGGGATAGAGAATTTTATGAGGCTCATAAGAAAAAGAAAGGCTAATCAAAAATAATACAGCTTTCATACCTTTGAAATTGTGTTTTTAGGGAGTGATTAAACCTTCCTTTCTACGGAGAAAAAAAAAAAAAAAAAAGACACAGATGATCTGTGGTCATCCTTCTGGGACTTCTAGTCATTCATCTACAGCTATTGCTCCAACTGGATTACCAGGACACCAGAAATCCCAGACAAACTACTAAACACTTCTTTCTGCCCCCACTTTACACAATTTCCAGGAAGAAAAAGGCAATATGCTTTGGGAAATACCTGGATATATGGTAGGTTTATAGAAACTAATACATCTGGTATTTCTTGATACCCCATGTATTTAAAAATTTTGTTACCACCCCATGAACATCAGTGCTGTCCAACAGGAAAGGTGTTCTTTCTGGTTCCTAGGCTGCAAATAAAAGAACCAGGACAGACTAAAGATTCACATATATAACTGTTTTGAGCAATTTACATACTCGGTCACAGAAATAGCCTACTGAAGGTTCTCTGGTTACTCTTACACATAATAGTTAAGTCTACTTCCCCTACGCTACTGAAAATGAAAATATACAGTCCCAAATTTGATAAATCTTAATCCTTACATCTTAAAAAATACCATTAAGCCACACAGCCTCTGTTGGTCTACCATGACTTGCTAAATAACTCTACTGGATCAAAGCTAGTTGCTTTTTCAGAACATCTTCAAGTCTATAGCTGTTGCAAGTGATCATACCTATCTTTGCAGAACATGTCTCTGACAATTTCACGGGTACTTCAGAAGTTGATAATTAATTCCTTCAGTATCTGTTTAGTAGCAACCTTTTCAAGTGAACCCCATGCTTACCCCAAGAAATTACATATGGGTGCTGATCAAACATTGCAAGCAGTGCTTCACTATTCTTTATGCTTCAGTATTCTATACATGGCCAAACTAGTCTGCTGCAGTTAATGTGATTGATTCTAACAAATAAGCAGCTGAATCAACAAACAGCTCCTAGGGATGACTGAGCAGAAAGACAGCTGAGCAAGTGAAATGATTGGGGGGGTGGGGGTGAGCATGCAAAAGGATTTATATTTACAGAAACAGATCCAAGTGACTTCTTTATTTAAGGGAAAAAAAAAAAAAAAAAAAAAAAAAAAAGCAGCAGCAGCTGGTGTATCTTAGCTACAAGCTAAAAAGATGACTCTTAATGGTGGAGGTTTTTTCATCTTCACAATCATAGGACCACAAACTTGTTTAAATTCAAGCTAGGAAAGACCTTCTATGTAAGTTAGCTTCCAGATCTGCCAGTGCAGCATACATTTCTACAGTGTTTTTTCTAATGCTTTATTCTGGCATGACTTTAAATTCCCCAGTGATGGAGTTCACAGTGTTTCTCACAGGAGAATATTAAATAGCCCAATAGATCTGAACACTCTAGGAAGTTTCTTAAAAGCTAGGCATACAGAGTTAAATTTTAAGCTGAACTTTACATTTTTCAAGCATTCTGTATCACTCCTCACCAACCCAGACAATTGCTCACTCCATGCATTTTTACATATCAATTGTCTCTCCACAGTTTTAGACTACATTCAAATTCAAGCTTCTTCTGTTACCATGAGTATCTGAGGTCTTACTTAGACTTGAGTTTGGCTTACCTTGTTCTCAATCCATTCAAACAAAACTCAAGTAGACCTTGAGAACATCAAATATACAGCTGCATTTTAGTATGTCAAGGCACTTGGTCAGTCGTACCTGAGCACCTCAAAGCTGAAAATCTGTTACCTTAAAAAAGCTTAAAAGTCCCACATAACTGGAGGTAATGTGGGACTGGAAACACAGGAATATCCATACCCTCCAAAGCTTCATAGAAAATGTGGAATTACAAAGATTTAAGGTAAATCATGGAAAATAATCTTAACATTTTAATACCTGCCTGGCATATGATTACCACCAACTACATAGTAGCACTTTGTTGTTACGGAAAGGATATGGCTTAGTGCCTGCTTAGAACAAAGCACTCCTCCACTCCCAAATATCCTGAAACATGCCTAAAGAAAGTAAGGTAGCCAAACTACAAGTCATGCTCCACTTGTAAACAGATTTGCATCTCCAGAAAAAAAAACAAAGCACCCAGTGTCTGTGAGACCATCTTGGGTGGGATTCATCTTAAAACACACACCTGCATAAGTCTAAGCTAGTCACTTGGCGTCTCTGAAAATAAATAGGCATTTTTAGAATGTGATTCCTCTCATCTAAAAATAGCTCAGATGAATCATTATTGAAAATTCCTACCTCTTTCCACTGACTGCAGAAAGGCAACAAGGTAACTGTATAAAGCACAGATCTTTGATGATTGGTGTATAAAGTCAGGTGAGGAGAATCTCTTCCATGAGACCGCACTTCTTAAAGGACAGAATACATGAATTTGATACATTCAAACAAATTCCAAGATTAGGAAGTATTACAAAAAGAAGATGGGAAAAAATAAAATAACAAAAAGCCTAAACCCACCAAAACATCCAATAAAGTCCCACTGAAATAATTCCACATGAGTAATCTACTAGTAATTAGCATCTCTTAACTGAAAACAGAGAGCAGTTTGTTTCACTGCAGGAACATCTGATCATTACTTATTTGTCACAGCTGAGGAGTTTAGTTGCTCCATTAATTGAGCTACTCTGAGGAAACTATGGATCTGCTCCTTTCACACCTAAGTTGTCTACTACAATCCTTTCACTGAGTTTTATCCTTCTTCTTCCTTAACAGTTGAAGTTAGACTTGGAAAAAAGTCTATTAAGAGTCTCACCAAAATTTATTTGATTCCTTTTCTGTATAACTCTTAAATATTCCAAACCACTTCCTGAAGTTTTTGGGTTTTTTTTGCTCCATCTATTGTAAAGCTACTCAACTCAATGATAAACTTTGTGAAGACATAAAACAGGGCTTTCGTTATTTTTCTTTAAAGCTTGGAAATAGTTTTGAGTTGTTTTACTTCATAACATACAGAGCATATTTTGATACAGTCAAAAACTGGTCATCTTAGCTTGTCCTATTTTGAATGATACATGTTTGTCCCTCAGACAAGTTACCTGCCCTAAAAAGTAGCAGTAACAACTGTGCCAACCCTATGACTTCTAGCTGTGTAGGTAAGTACTGTTACCGTCCTAAGCTATCAGTAATACAGATGTAGCTGTCTCCTAACCCCCTATCCTCTCTTTATATTTAGAGGTTCATTGCCACACAGTGAGATTATAGAAGCTTAAGTAAAAGAAACTGCGAAACATGTTTTATAGCACTTGCAATGTCCTCTTTAATGCATGCATTATGTTATCTTTGTAGTGTTTTTTTAAATTTTGTTCCCCAATTCTAAGCACTTTTTACCATCCTGTTAGCATATGGTACCACAGAGTTTGTTAAGAGCCTGCAAGTGGAGCTGTAAGTGAATTGCTGCTGGTTGTTATCCACCTTCATCAAAGTTAACTGTAGGTTGTCTTATTTAGAAAGTATTACTTTCCCCATCTTTTGTCCCACCCTAAAAAAATGATATAACCAGACTTGAAAAATACAATTTTTTTCCACAGCTCTTAAAAGCTACAACTACTGTGAAAAGGGACTCGGAGACTGCTTTAGGCTGAAATTCAGCCTGTGAAAAGGAGTAGTGCAAGACCTCTGCATCAATGATGAGTTTAGCTGGCCCATAAAGCCTAGACAACACAAATCTCATTAACACCTGGGCATCACTTTGGATTTCAAGAAATACCTTTATGCAGTCTATAGCTGGCTATTTCAGTGTTTCCATTGGCTTTGTTAATATTCAGCATTCTAGGAATAATGTTTTAGTCTTTCCTTAAAAATATCATAAACAGCCTTTCCCAGAAGATTCGTATTATCAAATGACTACAGTTTAGTCTTAAGCCTATAAAACCATCTAGAAACATAAGACCTAAAGCGTACACAGCAACAAATGGTACCCTTAGCAGCCTTTCCTTGAGGCGTATGATAACTCAGAACAATACCATTAAATTTCCCTTCACTCTTAGGACCACAACGGCTACATGTATAGTGCTGATCTCAAACTCACCCAGTCAGAAAGATTTCCAGTGGGTATGTTCCTCTTTTTTGGACAAACACGTTCTAGCCCTTTGAAAAAGTGCCAAAAAAATAACTAAGTACGTTTGAAATGTGCTATAATTAAATTAAAAAAAAAAAGCTAATTAACAATGCAAACAATCTTTATTTCCTCTGTTGAGACAGCTGTCAAGTAATTTGCCCTCCCAATTATTATAACGTGACTCATGTCACAAACATGCTGCTGAATGAGACCCCAGACCTACACTGCTTGCACTGATGTATTTACAGCTAAATATTGTCAGTCTCGCAGAGATGATTAGTAATCACCACACATAACATGTTTCACTCAAAAGATAAACAAATGTGAAGGTCAGAGATCATCTGCATTGACAAAATAAGCACAATTACTTCATGTGATCAAACACACATACAGAGTCTAATAAAGGCTGTGAACATTTTTAAGTTGCATGTCATCAGTATAATGGTCTGAATTTACCATTAGCATTAGTTTTAATCACAAAGCATGTGTGAAATAACCCAGAAAGAGAGATTTAGCAGCTGGGATGAATATGTATTTTAAGAAAATCTGTTTTCTGAAATTATAAACTCAAGTTTAATTAATTTGTTCACCAGATGCTCAGATTGGCAAAAAGATTGAAACAATCCTGTAAAATGCACTACATAGTTTAATAAAGACATGCTACCCACCTGAATAACTTTCTGCAATTATTTGCACTAGAAAATTTTCTACTAATATAAAAGCGTCCCTTTTAAAAAACATAATAACATTCCCTAACTCTTTTAATTTTCTACAGCCCAAACCACCTTAGAATACAAGAGTAATTCTGAACATGTTGTTTCATTTAAAAATATAGCCAGTATATGCACAACATTATTGTTATGCATAAAAATTCTCCACATTTTTTAATGCAGTCACAAATAAGTAGATCATGCACGCAGACCTCAGATGCGTATAACTTAATGTTTATATTTACTTCAATTGCTTTTCAACAATTAAAAACATTTTTTTTTATTGTTAAAATCAATCAGCCCAAACAACCTCAACCAAAATATAGACCGTCACAGTTGTTACCATGTAACACTACCAACTACCTTGAAATATTGGCACAATATTGATGTATTTTTAATAGAACACTGCATCCAGATTCCAACAAATGTACACAAAGCAGCATGATATGAATGATGTCTCATTTTATAAAGGCTAATACATACCAGATAATGCATTAAGAATGCATAATTTGTTTCATCTTGTCACTGTAAGATTCTGCATGAAAATACTGCATTATTACTACTTACATATTTCTACATTCTTCCTGACTGTAGATTTAGAAAAAAAAAATCACAGAAGTGGAGGTTAGGATAGAAGAAAAGGCACAGAAAACAATATCTCTACCCAAGGAGTGGATCACATTGCACTGATAGAAATTTAATGGTTCTTCAGGAAGCATAATGAACAACCTTATCTCAGGAGACCTCTGTTCTCTACACACATCAAGAATGGTGACAGCTCATCCTTCCCAGAAACCAATACCAGGAAGAAAGTGCGCTGCCTGAGAACGTTAAACCTACGGCAATGTTAGATGCCTGCTGTCATCAGGGACAATATTACCATGCAGCCTACCAAGCTAAGCTCAGATGCTGCAATTCACACACAAAGACCTCTCTCTCATTTCTTAGCAACATGAATTGAGAGCATATCTGTTTAATTTGAGTGTGTTCGCCTCTCCTAGGCTGGCAGTCCACTACCTAACTCCCCACAGCACTGTACACAGGGCCAAGTCGGGTCTGTCCTTGGCAGGTGGTGGGGAGTCGCCGAGGCAGCCCCCTGCAGTGGAGGGGACTACAGGGCATTATCCTGCCAGATGAGGAGTGGCATCGACTGCCTGCAAGGATATTTTGTGCAGACGTCCTCCAGCAGGAGCTGGGTCTCTAATGTTGAACCCTCCAGTACAGAAATAAAAGGAGTGAGGGAAAGCTGTGAAATATTGAGGGTTACAGAAGCATTTGAATAATGTTTCTCCAAAACAAGAGCAGAAAATAAAACAGCCTAACTCAGCAGCTATGCATTTGCACACATAACATTCCCAGATAATAGAAAGCAGAACACGGGATTTTGCACGAGAATCATCATGAAATTCATGGCCTGGTCGATCAGCCTAACTGAAGTGAGCAAAAGGCTACATGCTTCATAAGAGCTTGAGGAAGAGACAGGTTAGCAAGTTCAAAAGCAGTAAGACATACTCCACTAGACTGTAAATAAATATTCACACACACACACACCAAAAAAAAAAATATAAATAAATAAAGTCTCAACCACCTCAGCTATATATTTCCGTGAATAACTTCTCAGTGTCTCAGTGCCAGGAATAAGTTCAAACTGTAGTCTAGTATTTACAGTCTGGATGAGATGATTCCTATTGCTAGAAGATCAGCATTAATTTGCTCAAGGCTTAGCTATACTGCACAAGATGCTATTAACACTACCATGCGGCACTAAACACCCAAGCTAAACATCAATACCTTAGCTGGAAGTTATCTTCTGCTTTTACTTTATCCGAATTAGTACATCAAGCAAACATCACTAAGAGCAGTATCAGGCTCTCGCCTCACGAGCCACAAAAGTAACTGCTATTCACAAGATTATTTATTTATTTATTTATTTATTTATTAAAAAAGCTTTTTTTATTTTTTATTATTACATGTATAAAAACAGGTTAAACTTACGGGGTCTCTGTAATATGAATGCACTTGTTTACCCCAATATGTTCATTCTTTTGTAAGAGTGAAAGAAAGTGTCATGACTCCACCACCCCTTTTCCTTCTTATCCTCTATGAAATTGAAATGGATTACAAATAGGCCATTTTCATGGCTGCCTCGTAATAGTAGCAATAACAATAACTTATCTTTGTAGTTTGGCACAGGTTTTAGCAGCATAACAAAGTCAAAATGTAGGGACCCATATTATAATATATGACCTGAAATGGTTTTCATTAGGTAGTGACATTTCTCCGCATATTTTCAGGAACAAAACAACCCAAACAATGTCAATGTTTTTATAAGCAAACCACTTTCTGTTCCAGCTTTTATAATCAGCCTAAGAATCATCTTAGCAGACATTTGCACTTACGAGAACACATTTTTCTATCTCCACATCAAATGGTGAAGAATTTGTAGTGGTGCCTATCAGATTCACATTTTAGCACCTTCATTTGTAGGATTATTATTTCCTTTATATAAAGGACTCCAGCTCAACAAGATTTTTTTATTTTTTTTTTTTAATCACTGTGTTCAACATTAGCATGGAATGAAAAATGAAATGGAGAAAGTCTTCATCCCGTTCACAGCAGGCAACCATCCACGTCAAAAAAGCTTCCATCACGGAAGCTGACATTCATGGGCAGCCTGACCAGAGCCAAGAGGCAAGCTGGAAGCTGGAGGCCAGCCATCTAGGACAGGGCAGAAGCACCGGTGGGATAAGTTGCAGTGCTACTGCCCATGGTGCGTATGTTCTGTGGGGAGCAGAGCAGCCAGTGCTGTCAATCTGGCACCTCAGCTGAGCCCGAGGTTCTCTCTCACAACGTGTAAAAATAGCTTGCTGTTTTCGTGATGACTTTCCCCATATATTCCATTTCTATGGTGCCTTCCAGCAGGCAATTTTCAAGCAGATAATATTAATTAATTCTCAAAAGGCTCCTGTGTAGCATTTCAATAATAGAGACAATCATTTCACCCACACTTCTATCCTCTGTAGCACAATGTGACAGCTTCTTAAGGAGCAAAATATAATAATAGATTGCCTAAAGCTGGTTAGGGTAAGTTTTCTTAAGCTCAGATTTTCAAAGCTTCATTCAAAGCCCCAGTGGACTCCCATGGGCTCCTTTGATTCTAGCTTTGCTAGTGAATCTAAAGTGCTTTTTTCAAAGAGAAAATAAAAAATCTCAGTTTTATTAAACCCTATTAAGTGCACATCTTTGCCCCATCCCTGTTTTTTTTTTTTTTCAAATTATTATTTTATATATATATATATTTTCTTTGTTCCTATATGAATATTTGGCACTCTTCCACTTTCTAGAATGATAACCTATTAGCACACCTCAGCCTTGGCAGTATTTTTCTGTTTTCCTTCATGTAAAATTCAAAATTTGAAATTAGCATCATACATAAAAACAGGATGGATTAGGAACAATGAAGGAAAATACTTCAACATTGTATTTAAAATTTCTGAAAAATCACCTGGCAGGTACACTATGTAATATTATAAAGCTGGTTTGTGCTTAAAAGGCTTAACATGTTAACAGTGATAATTAATTTACAGTTATCTGCAGTAAAGACATTTTTCTTATTCTCTGTGATATTAGATATACCATGTCTACTTTTGTAAATGGCAAACACTGCCACTAAATGTCTATTAGCACGTGCACCAGGAAGTGCATTGGAGGAGCAATAGAAAAGGATTTCAGACTTTCCTAAATAACCAGAAAGTCAATATCTAGTATGGATATGGAAATGAATATAAAATTATCAATGATGAAAGGAATAGCTAATGCTAATAACCAAGTTAAGCTGGTAAAATAGCCAGTTAAAATGTCATCTTTAATTAAAAGGCCAATTAAGGCAAAGGGATATTAAGATACAAGTAAGTTGCAAAAGAATTAAGATGTATAATGCTTATCACGATGCCTTTTCTTGAAGCATTTGCCAACAACAACAGAGTTTTACCAGAAATAAAAACTGGTTCTCATTGCCTTACTTTTAGACATTTGACATGCAAACTATTCCACAAGGTACAATGTAATAGTGCTACAACAGAAAAATAAATTAACCAGGTTCTAAGAAAGTAAGAAAGAAAGGTAGATAGATATATATCTCATGCACATTAATAATAATAATAATAATAATAATTTTAAAAAGGCAAATATGCTGGCCTGAGGTAAGCTTGGTAGGGCAGCAGATAAGAAAAGCATGCAGTTCCTCCTCTCCCTGCCCCCCCGCCAGCCTGCCTTTGGAAGGAAGTCTTCCTCAGATATCAAATCTTGTCTAATGAGGAGCCAATAAAACGTTATAATCTGCTAATGCCTATTACCACAGGGCTTCCTCTCCCTTCAATTAGCCCACATCACATAGATCACCATGGTTTACTAGATGATGCATGAGAACAGGGGATTATTCCACAATTGACATACAATAGCACACGCAATAGAAACAGAGCAATAATACTTCCAACAACCCCTGTAATTGTTGCTGAGATATTGTAATGACAGATCTGTTAGCACTAGGTCAGTGGGAAATATCTGGGTTTCAAGCTAGCAAGCCACAGACTTCTGGCCTGACCAAGAGTTCATAATTCTAAGATTCTTACTTTTTTTTTTTCTGGTTGCCCTCAGTGGGCTTTTGATCAAGTGAGAGGGTCATCATTTTGATACCTTAGTATTTCTGCCTTCAGTCAACAATAAATCCATGCATATAAACTAGCCCACCAGCCTGATATTATGCTATCTTTCTCCTCTTTCCTCATAACCAAAATTTAGCAAAAATAAACATAACCCAGAGAAACTTCACTCACAAGTCTGAGAACAGATTTCCAAAATCTAAAAAGTAACAGCTAATGAAAGAATGTGCAAATATGCATAATTATTATGTTTCAGCAAGTTCACTTTGGTTTCATCTCATCCTGGCCTTCTCCTGCTCTGCTACCCAACTCCCTTATGCCGTTTCAGGTAACGATCTCTCTAGACAAATGTAATTTATTTCCTGAATACGTGAGGCAGATAATCTGTTCATGGCCTCATCGGTCTGCCTCCTACGGTTTTACCTTCCAGAAAGAAGGTTATACTGGTAAAATGAAGGCTACTAAAAATGAGGTAAAATTACAAAAATGAAGGATTAGATGACTCAGGCTGTCTCCAGAGTTTACTGATAAACCATGAAAAACAAACAAATGAAATCCCTCAGTGCCTATTCGCCTATTCATTACCTTTAGTTGGAGCTTCTTTCTCTTCTGTAAGTTCAATTTATCACTATGCTATATTTCTAGTGCATAACATTAGCTAATCCACAAATCTCACATCTTTTTTCTTTTTTTTCCCAAACAAATGTTGGGATGCCTCTACATTTTTGCATTTCTGCTCCACGTGAACAAAACTGTATTCCAACCTGTTGTGAACTACTAAGAGAGGCTTTACCACTCTGCATCAAAATCTGCAGACCATCACTAGCAATGCTGTATCCACTTATTTAGCCTACTTCCTTATTATTTGTTGGCACTTAGTCTGCCCTTTGGCAATGAAAGATGCAAAATGAACACAGACCCATGAGGTTTACATTCCGCTTAAGAGTTTTGCTAAAGTTCAGCCACAGGGACAAAATTCTTGCAATGCACTCCTGCACTTCAGCCAGGCCATCAAGTATCAGACAGGTTGGGGGAAGAAGGAAAATTAGCTGCCTGCAAGTTATTGCTAAAGCTTCAGAAAAAATGTTTTCTGAATTGCTCATAAATTGAATACTAATGTATAGGTCACTTTGATAGCTCTTTCAAAGCTGGGTTGACAACTGAAAAGAGAACTCAGTTGTTTTATCTTTACAGTTGACTTTGTTTAGCAGATGTTTTTGGAGCACCGTAATAGCTGGCTTAATATGTCTTTACATTTGCTCAGTAATGCTATTGTACTTTATCTCTGTTTCATGTAGTTAGAATAAATGTTCAGAATTTGGCTTAAAATATCCTAACCATGTTGGCCACTTTGCAGTACCGAATATGGCCATTTTAAAACTGTGTTCACTTCAAAACAGATGCTTAGAAATTCTGGCATCCCTAAATTAGAGGCTAAATCTGCCAACATAGTCCAGCAGAAACAGAAGAAAAGGAGTAAAGTCACATTTATACCCAGTCCATTGGCCACAACAGATCCTTACTGCAAATTAAGGCAGCCTAGAGGTTGTTTTAAATTACAGTCATCTCCGTGCAAATCCAAGAGGCCTGCTTATCAGCCAAGGAACTGTAAAGTATAGGTACAGTCTCGCCAAAAGTCCCATTCTGCTAAAACCTCTCCAAACCTCATCCTGGCTGGAGATGAGATGGATCTACAAGGCTAGAGAAGTCCTAAGGGATCTCCCATCTCTGGAAAGCAGAACAGAACGGAGCTTGCAAGCAACCATGTGCTATCATATATAACACTAGGTCCAAAATATATATTACAAGGTGAAAGTCCCATGGTACTGTGTTTCTTTAGATGATAAAGTGCAATGATTAACAATGATGACTAAACTATTGGCAACTGTGAAGTGTATATATATATGTATGTATATATACATATATATATACAAGCTAACATCTGACTGAAGAAAGGTGGCACTAAAGTAAGTAGAAGGACTACTTTGGGAGACTCTGTAGCAAAAATTGACAGGACAAAAATCTCATCTGAGATCAGAAAGGTGTAAGTATCTATGGCTGAAGGAAGTGCATCAAAGCAGGCTGCAACTGTTAAATGGGACTTCAGTACATCAGAAACCCCCCAAGAGAAGAAAACAAACAAGCTATAACCAGCAGAAATAAAAGATCAAGTAGAATAGAGCCATCTAGTAGTAAGGTATACAGAAGAAAATAAATAAATAAATAAATAAATAAATAAATAAACAGAGAAGAAAAATCAGGTACAAAAAATGTGTCTAACCAAACGCTCCAGCTCTTCTCTACCAGACACCTGTTCTTTCCCTGCCTTTAGAAATATCTTTTTAACTTAGCTGTCCTTGGTTTCTACTAAATCAACTGACAGATCATTTGCTGAGGCATTACAAAATCCTTACTAGCAGAAGATCACCAATTCTGAGTGAGAAAAGAAGCAAGAATTGTGCAAATGAGGTTTAAGGTACTTGATTAGTACATCCGTGACCAGCAGGCTTGCATTATTGCTTTAAATATAGATTCTATATGTTATACTAAATAAGACTATATTAACTAATAACATCCTGCCTTTCTGGATTACTACATTTTCTGCTAGTAAGACAGAGAAATTGGAACTGACAAAAGCGTTAATATCTAAACAAGGCCAATGGAAACAAGTCAGTGATGGGATAAAAAAGAAAATACAGCTTCTGACAGTGAAATAACGAGTGCACCAAAGCACACAAAATGAAGAGAATTAGAGATAATGGAAGACTGGGATTTTTGGACTAGTGTCTTTTACTACACATATAGAATCCCATGCTACATATAAATTGTACATGTACTTAACATGCTTAGTTTCATTCTCAGATGTTGCTTCTTCAGAAAAGGTGAGAAAATACACCACTATGATGATTCAACAGTCACATTTACTGCCGCATGCAGAACTTATTCAATTCTGACTTCATGAGCTACTGTCCTGGGGATCAAGCTTTTCTCCATTCTTTGCTCTCTAGTTTGATCATGCTCTACACTTCCACATCATTTTGTCACCGGAGCTCTGTTCACCTGTACAGAGCAGACTGCTTTTCCAGCTTGCTCTTTTGACTCTGTCACTCTCCAGTACCCTCCTGCGTACTGTTCTGTCCGTTTGTCCTGGTCATTATGTAAGCCGCTTTATTTGCATCGTGTACGAATGCTCACTGAATATCTGTTAATGTATTTTTAGTGGCTTATATGTATGTAATGAGGCATTGCTCCATTCATCTCTATCCTTACACATGAGGATAGTACTCCATTTGACACACTTTCAAGAAATGCTGAAATCTTCACCCAGTTTGAGTTACTGCTTGAACTTTATACCTGTCCCTTACCAGCTTGTGCTGTACACTGTGTTAGCATGGGAAAGATTATTTTAAAGCACAAAAATTTCTTTTCACATCAACACACTGATACCACCACTACTAGATAACATGCACTTGATTTGCACATCCGTGTACACAGTGCTACTGTTGCAGTACATCTAGAGGTGATTAGTGATGTCTTGCCTGGCAATCATTCTCCTTATTCTTCAGGAAACAGAAAAGCACTACATAACTGGTAGAGCTTCTCTTGGCTCTACCAAGCTCTCTTACATTCATTAATCTACTGAAAATAAAGGACTAGAGACAGTCTCATTATGGAACCTACAAGCAGAAAGATTCCAAAAGCAGGTACCAATAGAAAGGGACGAGCATTTCTTCTAATATCCCATATATTTTCCCATCTCAATCATATTTCTTCTTTTGATGCAGCCAACAACCTTCTTTGGGTTGTAAAATAAGTTATCTTTCAATTGATGATGATCCTCATCAGAAAGTCCTTCAAAGCTCAGCCTAACATCTCCTGCACACCAGCATAAACACCTACTTTATACCTCACATATTCTTTGCAAAGCAAATTGTCCACATTGTCCTGTTCTCTCCCAACAGCTTCTGTCCTTCAAAAAATCCATGCTGTCGACCTAGGCTATGGCATATTTACAATTTTCTTCTTTGGAGTCTTCCAATGTTAAGAATGACTCTCTTCAAAGAGTTTAAGATTAGACACTACAACAAAGCATGCTTGCCCAAACAGCCTGCTGAAGATAAACATCCTGGAGATTCCAAGGTCCAGATGAATCCAACAAAGCCATCCTGGCAAACTTAATGTGATTTAAGAATATTACTATCACAGGAGGAAGGAAAAACAGCCATTTTGGCTGTGAGTGACCAACGTATTTGTATAACTGGAAAGCTGAATGGCACAATGAACAACATTGAGCCTAAGGGATTGCTATTATTAAGTCCTTAACTGAATCACACACGATCCATTTTGTCTGAGTGCAGTTACATACAAAGCTGAATCAAGATGTTTTAATGATTATTCATGTAAGGGTTAAAAAAAAATTAAGCCCAGTAGCATCTCTGCAGGCAGCAAAAGCCGTAGCTCAATAGAATACCTGACAAAACTCTGCATACCTCACAGTATCCCCACTTTTCTTATCAGGGCATCCAAGGATGGCTCCTTGCTGCCTCCACCCATGCCATGACTGCACTGATGAATCATAGGTCCTCTTCTCAGCAGATACAACACCCATTGCTTGGCCACTAGCTGTGGTAGTTATGCAGTGAGTCTGCATTTTTGACAGAGTTGCCAGCTCCAGGCTGAAATGAGAATGGTTTTTCTATTCGGGTTCTTGGCTCTAGCAAACTCAAAATTCAGCTACCAAAAAAGTAGCTCACCCCTAACAAAAGATTTCAATATTTTGTTTGCAAGTTGTAAGTTCAGCACTATATTTCCCTGAGTCAGGAATAGGGCTATTAGCAGCAATTCTCTTCCATCCTTTTTGCAATAACATTCTCATGGGAAATTAATTAAAAGCCTACCCTTTTCTACACTAAGACTTGCTGAATTTCAGTCTGGATAGTTCCCTCCCTCCTCTTCCCCCATCTCCACTGGGGAAGGATAATAAAATTAAAGAAAATTATTTTCAAGAAAAGTCAGATGTGATGCAGCATCCCAGATGTTCCTAGTTTTGTGGATATAATAGCAGAACAATTTATATTACTGCAAGTAGTGAAGAATGTAATATAAGAGACACACTACACCTATCAGATGCTTCTCAAGTAAAAATTACAAAATGAAGAAAATGACAGCTCTGTATTGTCTTGGATGTTCAGAAAATGCAATGAAGTCATGTGTTGCCAGGACAGAGTTGTGTCTTCTCATAATGTATATTCACGTAATAGACAAAGAGTAATTTTTCAAAGGCAGCCTGTGACAGCTTACGTGGGAATCAAGTAACATGTAGTGCATGACAAAGTTATTAAGAATGGCATTGTCCTACAGGCTGACAAAGAAGTTATTCATTTACTGTCCATTACACACTGGCTGGATGAGTCTGGATAGCTCTAAAGGAGAATATCTGTTTATGTTCTTACAAGACATTAATAGTTCACTGCACAACTAATAAGAATTTTTAAACAGAGCATAATGCTGAGTTGTTCCTTTAATTTCAGATAAGATAAAGCTGCATTTATGTACTCAGTGGTTTTTGTCCTAGGATAAAACAGTGCATTTTCCCATGATCTCTACTAGAGAAAAATCCAAGAACAAAAATGAAAACAAAATCATGTAGAGAAATCCATTTGTTCACAAGAGGGTCTTTATAAATCTTCAGATTTATTACCACATTACTTGTAGATATTACTGCACTTCCATGCCAACTATATGCTTCAACTACAAACTAAAACTTGAAAACACTTTTCAACATTTTACTTCTATATAATTACACATATAAACTGAAGACTTATTTCTGAGGCTTTCATAAATAACTATACATAGCAATTACTGTCAGAAGTGATCATTCTGACATTTTTTTATTTTTCTGAAATCACTACATGTTTGCACAGGTATTTGCAGGAAAGAGAAACTGAAGTTGGTGCTTTGGGAGGACTCCTTTTACTGTTCACATGGGATATGAGGCATGAAAAACAACAGGTCCAGCAATCAGCTGCAAACACGGGCATAAAAAAATTTCCACATTCTTCTGCATTGCCATCTGCAGTTCATATATCCAAAATGCCCCAAGGCATGACAGTTGTTTTCAAATGCTCAAAACCTGTACACGTTTTACACACCTGAAGGGCTAACCCCATAAAAAGTTAAATATGTAATGAAAAATAGCATAAATGTCAGGAATACATTGCAATTTTTCTTAATAATTTTGTTTAAACAAACAACAACAACAAAAAGGTTGTTTGTTTGCTTGTTTTTTTGTTTTTAAATACTACAGAATTGCTTTTGTTTAAGAGTTTTGGAAACATCAGAAAGATGCTTCCAGGATCAGGCAGATCCAACAAAAGAGACAGACCCATAATCAGATGCATATGTCCTGAAATGAGAATAGATCCCATGTAGGTTTAACATGTAAATTAGCATTTGCAAATATACATACATACATAAATAGGTAACAGTTAAGTGGAAAGAGAGTATATTTCTCTCTAGCACTCATCACAAAGTAAAAGCTCAAAACTGAAATGTCTTTTAACTTCTTTGACACACAGTATAGTATTTAATTGTCAGCTAATTAATTTTGTATGAGGTCCCTGAAAAGAGTGTGTGCATTTCTGACAGATTATTTATGGAAATCTACCTTGTCTATGTGTAAAATGATAATAATATTATAATAATAATAATAAAAAAGCAGTGCCACACATTGCCACTGACATCTAATTATGAAGACAAGATTCCAGAGCTGTGAATTGCTCCCAAAGTGATAACATGCAAAGACATAAAATTCAAGAACATGTAACATCAGTTTTGCAAACATCCAAAATATATGCAACTGGCAACTAAACCCACAAAGTAAAATCTAAATATTTTAATTCAAATTTTAACAGATATCAAAATAATTACACTTAAAAAATAAAAAAATAAAAAAAAAAAACAGACCTGTCAAATTGCTGATAAATGCAAATACATTGTTACTGAGGCAAAAAAAAAAAAAAAAAAATGAGAGACATATTACCACCTGTCAGGCCGGAGACTTTTATAAAAAGCTGTTAATATATGGAAGTCAGTCATACAAGAAGAGGTCATGAATAAGGAATATTAGCAGTTGAAAAATGGAGAACAATAAGTCGTCCCTATTAGAAGACTACAAATACGCTATATTATACACCCACAATATTACATTAAAGAATAAAATAACTCTTACAGTCTTAAATGAAGTATGCTTGAGTACCTAACCACACTGTATGAAAATACAAAGAAAACACAACTTCCAAAATAACGTTGTTATAAGCAAAAAGTAAGTGCTGCAGTCACAAACCCAGCCTCATCCACATGATAAAGCTAGGTTGTAAATGCGAGTTTAAGTGATAATAAAGGAAGTATCCATTCAACAAGAATAGTATTAAGCAACAGAAATATAAAAAATAAGCATGCATGTTAGCATAATAAACTGCCTCCACTTCTAGCATTTTTAGCTTTCTGGAAGAATTCGTTTTACCTTGAAATGAAACTCAGTTTTAAGCTGATATTAGTATGAAATACTGGAAGAGTGCTAACATGAGCACTGATGAGTGGGCTGCTAAGCAGGAATCCAACTGTATTTCTGGGCTATGAAACAAACATGAGAGCAACGTCTGGGCTGGTAAATCAGGGGAGCTCTGAGGCTCTCAGAAAGTCAAGGTACTTCAGATCTACGGCTTGCTTTGGGAAAGGAAAACAGAAAAATCCACACAAAAAGAATAGCTGCAAATCTCACTTATCTCTCTACCTTAGAAGTGATAATACAAGCAATCACGGTAAATAAATCTTACACTTGCCGGAAGATTCAATCTGTAGAAAGGATGATTATCAGAAGCTGCTGCAGAAAGCATTAACACCCCAATAACTGCATTTGTCTAGGGGAAAGGGCATGAGTCTGAAACAGTTTTCAACATCACATACTCAAATACATAGGTTAAGTGGGAAAGCCTGGTGGAGAAGAGGGTGGTAACGGAGTGGCACTGCCAGGATCACATCACAACTGCTCCCTTTCTCCTCACCAAGAAAGTGGTACTGAAACCTCTACAGCTGGCAAGAGGACACTGACCAAGTGACAAAGCCAAATAAGTAAAGAAAGGGGATAAAAGATTTTTTTCTGCCTGCAAACCTATTTTCTGTAGAACAGTTTGATAGACCACATTGCCGAGTTACCTCTACTCTTCAGGCTGGCTAGACAGAACAGTGACCCACTATTGACTACTGAACACAAGTAGCCTCATTTCTGTAGACTGAAGGAAAAGACACAACTTTCTCAAAGATCTTCCACAAAGTCCAGAGCAGCAGTGGAAGCATCCCACCTCACAGATTTACCACCCACACTGTTTTATCAGATTTACCACTGTTTTATCAGATTTACCACTGATTTGCTGGTTTCTAACCTGCAGGTGCAGAACAAACCACTGTAGAGGATTCACTCAGCACAGCACTGCAATAGCCTACAGAGACTGGGACTGGTGCTCATAGGATGACACTGCTTGGCAGGGGCTGCTGCTGCCACCTTATATCCCTATATAGCTTAAACCCCCTATTACCTGACACTTGATTCCTCCCATTTCCTCATTGGCTGAGTACTACAGGTTCACAAACTACTCAACACTTCTTACTATACATATGTGTACAATTTTATTTGAACAGCCATTTAATTTCTCCTTTTCCTTCTTTTTCCTTCTCTTGTGACTAGAGGGCCCATGATTTTTTAAAGGGGCCTTTTTTTTTTTTTTTTTTTTTTTTTTTTTTTTTTTTACCGATTTCACACTGCTTGTCTTGTTTTTCCTAGCTATCCTTATTTTGTGACAGTGGGACCTTTTCCTGCTTAGGTTGCCTTTCCCTGCTTAAGTATGCTTAGCATACTCCCCACTGTTATGCCACTGCTATGCCTGCACAATTGCTTTTGAATATGCAAGGTTAGTGGAATTTTACACTGCAGAAACACAACTTTGTTTCTCACAGTACTGAGCTTTCCCCAAATCTAGATTAGTGCTCTCATTTGTGAACAAGCTAAAAGAAAATCAATTAGGCAACATAAGAATTAATTACTGTTAACACGGGTCAACAGTTCCTGACTGGGTTTTGAATCATCACTCTGCACCTTTTCTTCACCAGAAGATGTGAAACAGGACAAGTTTAGTAATTAAACTGAATAAGTATTAAAAAAGCCATTAAAGTTGAACTTTAAGAATTCAGTCTTAAGACTGTCAGTATTTTCTACATTTAGGAACTTGGATCTAAACTACAAAGCGAGTATTCACTCAAAGATTTGGTAGGTTTTTTGTATGCTTTTGTATCACATTTTATAAAGTCAGTTCTCTGATGATTCAACGCTTTGTTCACCACCAAGATTTTTGAGTATACTTGATCTTATAAGCATATAACAGCATATAATATTGCTTTTGTTATAAGAAGAAAAGTAAACCAAACCTCATTTGGCAAATGACTCTATAAGGATTAAGAAGTTGAAACACTTATTTGCCATATACACATATGACAGACTATTTGCAAAATACAGACTATTTGCTCTTTTCTTCTAATTAAAAGCTCTAAAATATTACATTTTACTGCAAGATATGTATTTGCACTTAAAGTCATCATTGTTACATTACACAGAGCTTCAACACATGTAAAAGATGAGCTGAGAAGTCAAAAGAGGATTTATAAACTCAAGAAAACCTGTAGATTTAAGAAACCAGACATACTAGAAGACCAAGAACATATTTTGATCAGATATTTTAACTGAGATAATCATTTTCTATTAGAATAGAATTCCATTATATGATTTTGAAAACATTTAACTCCATTAAAAAATATCAACAATTTGGGAGAAAAGAAAAACTCTCACAAGAAGAGACGAGTAAATATTATGCAGCCTAAAAGTGAAAAATAAAATAGCAATAAATAAATAAATAAATATGGTTTATGAAATCAACTTAAATGTGTTTATATTGCATCTAAACATTTGATAGACTGAACAAAATTACAAAGCACACTTCTCAGTGAATGTGACAGGAAAATAGCCAACTTCTAATTATGTGGCAGCTGCATAACTAACATTACAGATGAGCTCACAATCCAAAGCAATTACCTACTTCTTCACTCTGAGTTTAAATGTCCAATATTTACAGACTTCAAAGTATATCAAAGTATATTTATAGGCTTCTTGGTTTTGTAGGACCTCCATCCCCTTAGTATGGCTGAATTCCTACATTCCTGTACTCCTTTACAGATAGAAGCTGCTTGCAATAAACCAGATTTTCACCTCAATCATGATGTGCAAGTTCACTTTCTGCAAAACCTCCAGCAGAGCATTAAATGAATCTGTGGACACAATATTGCTGACAGAAGTACTTCCTAGCAATTATTCCTCACAAAAATGCATAACATCACTACAGTAAATATGGGATTCACAATCAATTCCATATTTTGTTCAGCTACAACGTTTTTCCTCAAAAACAAATCTAGGAGAGACAGAATAGTTAATCAGTTTCCTGGTGTACCCTGCCACAAGAAAACAGTTTAGCAAAGCCTGCTTCTCCTACATTTTATCAGTAAGATTTCTTTGAAGGCACAGTAGTTCACTATTAATCCCTACCAAAGAGAAGAATCACCACTGAAATTTTAAAAGATCATTTAAATAGAAAATGCCCACACTAAAAGACAGACATAAAGCACATAGGGCAGCTTCTCAGGCCAGATTGGTACAACAGTTGATACTTGCTTCAGCATAAAACACCAGGGTTACCCAACCCCAGTAACTACAGGTGTATGTAAAGGCAGAATTTCTCTTTGTGCTTCTGTACTCAGTAACTGTATGGCATTGCAGTATTGACTCCATCTGAGTAGAAACTCCCAGGATAAACATATAGCAGATGGCTGGAACTGCAACATATATGCTGTATTCATTCACTCCTTTATTATTCATCCTGAAGTCCCTCATGACTAAACTGTAATTTCCAGGAAATTGCAATGATAATTGTGGGTAAGTGAACAAAAATTAAACCTAATGCAAATCAACTTCACCCATAAAATCTGATTCATGTTGGAGACCTTTTTTTCTTTTTTAAATAAGTGATCCACTTCTACATTCAGGTATGAACAAATAAACGTAAATAATTGCACAAACATAAAAGCTCAGGATGGTGGCTCTGCACACAATAGGGTCCATTGCTTGCATCCTATTCCTCTCAAAATCACCCCTTCAACTGATAGAACTATAATTAGGACCTGGAGGTTTGTTACTGTGTCACATGAATGAATTGATCTGCCAAGAAGCTAACAAAACGGAACGTGACTTGTAGAATAAAAAAGGCTTTAAGAGACCAATCTTCAGTGGACTTTGCAGCCACCAAATGCTGTTTCACAGGACTGAAGAAGCATCATGACACCTGCAAGCAGAAACTCGTTTAAAACAGCACAGGCTAAAGTGAATTGGAAGTAATTTTATATGTAAGAATAAATAAATAAATAAATAAATAAAGGTAGTTTGAAAGTTTCTATGGAACAGGGAGACAAACTGCTTTTGTACATGGATATTAAGTCACTTAAAATTTGAGTGATTTACAACAAGGGAAATTTAAAAGGAGTATTATTGTTCAAAAGGGAAGAAAATATATTAAAAAAAAATGTAAATATGGTCTAGTAGCTGGAAAACAAGAGCTGTAAGAACCAAATAGCAGTATTTCATAATGATATTTGTTGAAATGCAGACATATATAAAAAGGTTCCTTCTCTTGTAAGTAATTTTTCTTGGGCCAGCACATTGTAGTGGCTTATTTTGACAGTAATGCTACATACATATAGGGCAATCACAGTCTAATAAAAACAGCAATAGAAAGAGGTTAATAACTCTACAAGTCCATCACTCTGCCTGTGTGCAGAGTGCCTGTTCTTTCTGGCACATTTTGAAGTGCCCTATTTATTCAGTAAAAGATTATGCAAGAGTCTGATATGTATCAAATACTGTGATAGACACACATACACCAGATACTAAGCATTGTTACAAAACCTCAGTTTGTGCCAGAACTAAATGCTTATGTAACTTTCATCATTTTAGCAGGAACAGAAATTGATCACAATTGTTATTGCAGAGAACTTCATTTTTGCTCATGCAACCTTCCCACCAAAAAGTTCAATCTTGTATTTGCTATGGAACTGGTTCTTTAAACAGTCGCTTGAATTAGCACAACAAGGCTGAAGAAAATACACTTCTCTTTTCAAATGAGATTCATAGGATCATGAAGCAGCATAGTCAGGAAACAAACAACACTTAACTTACTAGAGAGTTATCTTCCAAATGAAATAATCAATCAAAAACAGAAAAGGAGAAAAACACTCTGCAACACTGCTGATTCACTTTGAATCTGTTTTATGTCATAGACAGAATACCACATGCAGCACTAAACCAATGGTATTTTTTCAAGATCACAACATAATTACCTTCTGGTTTTAGCAAACGTTACTCTTATTCTAACTGTGGTTACCTGTACAGAAGAGAAAGAAATTAAGGTCTAGAACCAGTCTGACTAAAAGCAGTCATACTAAAATAGGAGCTGTATCACTGCAAGGACAGGAAAAAAAAAAAAAAAAATCTAATACTAGAACCCACTTTCAAATTGTCATTATGTACATTGGATGAATTTTTAATAACAGAAAAGATACCAGAGAGATATCATCATAAGTACAGAAGAGTTACCTCGATATGACCAAGGTCTAGTAATAGTGTGAAAGGTCAGAGTATCATCGAATCACTTAGGTTGGAAAAGACCTCTAAGATCATCAAGTCCAACCATTAGTCTAGCACTGCAAAGTCTACCACTAAACCATGTTCCTCAGCACCACACCTATGTGTCTTTTGAAAGCCTCCAGAGATGATAACTTAACCCTTTCAGTGAATAATTTTTTTTTCCCAATATTCAACCTAAATCTCTCCTGGTACAACTTGAGGCCATTTCCTCTTGTCCTCATCCTCTTGCTTGTTGCTCAGGAGAAAAGATGGATCCCCCATGCTGCTACAGCCTCCTTTGCAGTAGTTGTAGAGCATGATAAGGTCTCCCCCAAGCATCCTTTTCTCTAGGCCAAACAACCCCAGTTCCCTCAGCCACTCCTCATAAGACCAGTTCTAGACCCTTCACCAGCTTTTTGAACTATTTGTGATATGAAGGATGTTTCACTACGATGAATATTAGTTCCCCCAGTTATTTAAGCCCTTTGAAAATACCTTTCTATAGCTCAGAGATTGACTGATGAATGCTTTGGAAGCCCAAGTGGCTATTCATTTAGTTGGCCACAGCAAGAACCAGAAAATAACTTGCTGTCCAACAGTTTTGCAAGTGCCCAGGCACAAGGAACTCCCATTAATAAAAGTTAAAACTGTTTCTATACAACTTGATTCAAAGGAGCTGTCAGTTTGAGTTTTCAATGGCATTGGCAAGAAATGTCTCTTTCTGGAAACACCAAAATTTCTCTGCCTCATTCCGGGATTTCATTTTCTGCAGTGGTCTGGAAAGCATCTAATACAGTGCTTCTCTGGTTGAGAGTTATTTTTCAAAACTTATTCTGTGGTATTACCATGAAACTCTAGCCAAGACCATGATTCCTATGCTAAATGCTGCCTAACAAATAGCAAAGTCCTTTTCCTGAAAATTTTAGCATTATCCAATAAGAGTCATGGCAAAATCCACTCAACGTACAGGGATCTTATCAATGCTAATATTCATCACCACATACTACTTAAAGACACTCATTTACAAGTAAATCTAGATTTGCAAAGACCTACAAGTACCTAATCAGACTCAACACATCATCCAAATTTTTGTGCAGATCCTGCCCTGTTACTGCTCAAGCCCCCAGAGCTTTTCAGTTTTCCCATCAACATTTGCAAGGCCTCCCACATTCTGATAATTTCTGCTGCTTTCCAGGATTAAAAATAAAAATAAAAATAATAACACCCCCCTTTAAGATAGCCTCAGCTCTGAAGAAAGTGCTTAGAACACAACTAAGTCTCCACACTTCTCAGACTCTGAAGCAGGCTATATTCACCCAACACCTATGTTCAAAGGTGGCTGGGGAAATAAGGTTATCATATGCATGTCCTGCTGAGCACAACTTTCAGTTTGAATACAGTAGGCAAAGGTACAATTCCCTATTCTGCCTGACTTGGAGCATATGCACTGGAAATGCTACAGAATTTCTGATTCTGCATAGAAATGAGGGTTCTGCTGTTCTGCTTGTTGCATCTCCCACAGAGCAGGAAGTGATCTAAAAATAGAGCAACCAAGTAAATCATACAGATTAATCTTGGCAAGTATAGACTTAACCCTACCAAGGCTCTTTATGAGAACTATATGAAAGAAGAAAATGGTTTTCACAGTAACAAACACCAACGGAGAGACTCAGAAAGAAAGATCTGGCAAGGGTAGAAAGTTAAACGGATTGTAAAATTTAACCACATTCCAACCCCCAAAGAAAGGTCTCGTACATAAGCATGCAAAGAGTGATATTAAAACATTTCTCTTTTATTTTATTTTCTTTTTAGGATAAGCACTCCAAAGTTGAAGTACTTGAGTAGCCCTGTGTCTCAAATAACAACCACACATCTACACTGCAACCAGTGCTTGATACAAGCCAGTTCACCTCTCAAAACACAAATGCAGGATATTTAGAAGATGTCCATTCAACTGTCATTAGTTGCATGACTGACACCAGTGGTAGACAATGTTATTCTGTCACAATCACAATCTGATTTCAACAAATACATATTTCTATTGCTAACAAAGAGAATAAAGAACATGGGAGAATATATAGTTTAACAACTTCTCATTAAGATTGTTTTTTGCAGAAGGCAGGAACTAAAACTAGACATTTGTTAAGCTCTCATTATCAAAAATTCATGAATCCTATAAGTGTCAGTACCCAATCATTGCCAACTGACATCCCCTTACCAAGAGATGCTCCAAGATAGCAAAAGAAAGCAAAATGGAAGACACTTATCTTTGCAGCTGCTGTGGGTGCCTCTTCTATGCCAAAATCACTCCTAGTACTGCCTACACAAAAGCTGCTTCATCTTAAACGGTTTCCATCAATGGCTTATTTCATAAAATCTTCTGATCTCATAGCGTCCTTTTTTAAATTATGGCCATAGTCCCCAAAATAAACTCAACAACAACAACAAAAAGATTAAAAGAAACAGATGCTTAAATATTGTATTTACTCAAATCCAAAACAATCCCAAATTTAAAAACGATTCCATAGGCCCTTACAGGTTGCTTAGAAAAAATACTTCCTAAAGCTAGAGACTAACAATATAGCTCTTGTATTTTATAATATGGGAGGCACCTAAGGAGAAGGAACAAAATGTTCAGTTCTCAAAGATCTTTTTTGTAGTCACGTAATTTTAACAAAGCAAGTCACTAAATATGTTTTTGTTTAACAACAGTACATTACTGGGAATGGCTACTTTTCCTCTTACCATACCTCTTTACAGCAACTAATTTTCTTCCCTTTCAGTGTTACTGTCCACAAGAAACAAGAATAAAAATTAAATTTTACTGGATTCCCTGTTTCAGATGCAGATCCATTTTGGTACAATAATTATTGTACCACTTGAACTGCAGAGCAGATGCAACAGCTCAGAAACAGAGATGGCACTTATAAAAATCCCAAATAATAAAAATGTTTGATTGGGCAGAATAACTACCTCAAATTTCCTTGCATTTGCTATCACGAAAGAGCGCATATGAATGCATTCAACTGGAACAAACACTACCTAAAGAACAGCAAGCACTTATTTCTGTGTCAGTCTAAAATGACCCTCAGTTTTTAAATATCCAGAAATAAATACAAAAGGGAAAAAAAAAAAAAAAAAAAAGGACTTGGATAAATAAGCTACATACAGTACATAAGCCAGCGGATTAACAGTCTGCAACATGGTTTCATGATCCATCCATTCAAAGATTGCAAATCTATTTTACTTAAGATTACAGCAGTGAGTTAGAAGGTAAGATTAAAAAAATGAGTTGTAAAACAGAAAAGAAAATAATTCCTGCTGCTGTTAGGCAATAGAGTCACTTCTACTGATGGTAGACTGACTGTCACATTTTCCTGGGGATAGTACTGCTATGACTGCCTTGGATTTTTTCCACATAAGAAAGATGAATAATTTGCCAGAAGGAGAAATTAAGCTATAGATACACACTATATTACCATTGTGTCATTAACAAAGAAGCTCCAAATCTGCTGTCTCTCCCATCTCTATCGCTACCTGACAAAACACAGGCTGAAGCACTCCAGGACAGCAAGAGCAGGTACATGGCACAGGGCCAAGCCAGGCACAATCACCCAGCAGCCTGGGCCCACTGTCTCCGAGCAGGACCACGGCAGCAGTGTCAGCCCCATCAAGCCCCAGGGATGGCTGGAGGCAAGGACAGAAGGCATCAGGGCCAGGCCTTCCCTGGGGAGATGCTGCCAGTGACGCTGCCTCAGCCAGGCCCTCATTCCCCACCAGCACTGAGCTACTTGGCCTGCCTTACATTGTGCCACATGCCCAGCCATGTTGGCTTGACAAGCCCTATTCTTTTGCTGTTTTTTTTAACAGACCCAGCTTCAGAGGAACAGGAGATGCAGATGGTCCATAGGGTGGACGAGAGGCTTGACCACCACCTGCCACTACTTGTATGGGGAAGATACACAACAGGACAACACACCTCATTGGCAAAATGGCTTCTCTCCCTTGGTGGCACCACCAGCCATCAATGGGCCTGCTGTGGCAAAATGAAAAGGGTCATTACTGAAGTATGCCTGACAGTGGGAGTAGAGAATTATAGAGAATTACAGGTGATGATTTCCCTTGAAAGCCTTTCTGCAAGCCAAGTAGACAGTGACAGTGGGATCTCTTCAGTTCTGTTTCATCCCTGGAGGTCTTCAAGAAACATGTAGATGTAAAACATATGAGCATGGTTTAGTGGTGGACTTGTCAGTACTAGGTTAAAGGTCGGACTAGATGATCTTGGAGGTCTTTTCCAACCTGAATGATTTTGTGATTCTATGATTTCCTCCAGCAGCCCATGGAGAGCCTGCTGGCCCCCACATCCACTACCACTTTGTCTTTCATTTCATTGTTCCCTTTATTAGCCTCTTGCTTGTTTGTTTGTGTCCAACAGAGTAAGACCTAGATTGAAGTTTCCAGTTTTGAGCTCATTTTTTTTTCCTGTTGTGCAGCATCATGAAAAGTGTCTGTCCTGCTGGAATTGGCTTTTCCTTTTCTCTGTGGCTGCAAAGAATCAGACACACTGCTTCCCCAGTAGTCCAGAGGAGGAGCAAAGGGAATTAATTTAGTTCATTTTGTTGTGGCCTGATTTCTATCCTATTAATGAGATCACAATAAAGTCACACCTTACTGTGATGTTTATAACTAATGATTATAAACTTGGTGTTTATAACTAATGAAATTTTTGCTTTTGAAATGCTGCACTGTATCACCAAATTAATACCTCGTGACAAAAATTTAAAAAAAAATTAAAAAAAATTCTTTTTTAAAGGAACTGATCCTTCTGATATTCAACATGTGAATCATTTAAATTAGAAACATAAGAATAATGGAATGAGAAATAAATGAAAAAACAGCATTCGTTCCTAATATAAACATCTCCCCAGAAGGAAGTGTTTCAGATCATTTACATTCATATGCTGATTAACTACATTGAAACTAGAACAAATCTTAAGTTGCAGGAGGTTGGGGTGGTGTTTTATTGTTTTGTGTGTGTGTTTTGTTGTTCTGTTTTCTTTAAATCAAACTATCTCTGCTTTTAATTTTGCTTACTTATTTTTCTTGTGGTTAGTCATTCAGCCAAATACAGGCTACAAAGCTAACCTAGGTGTACCCAATGCCAGTTCAGCTTTATCATTTCATTACCATGAGGAACTAAATAACAATATAGCCTTTATAGTACAAGTTATTCAAGGGTATTTGTTAAGACTGGCAAATCCCACAAAACTAGTAGATAAGAATATTTGTTTACTTTGACCATATAGGAACCTGTATAAATTCTGTGATCAAAAACAAAGATTCAGAGAAAGATTTCAGTCACATGGGTTTAACTTACAATATGTGGTCTAAACGTTTGCTACATAAACATTTGTAATTCCATATAAAACAAGTTAATCACATGCTGATAGAAATATCTGCTGATTTCTCATTTGTGTTCCACCCCCCCCCCCCCTCCCCCCAACAAGTGTTTAAAATGGGTATGTTAAGAAGCCTAACTTTTAATTACTGGAAAGACATGCCATGTAATTGGAAAAATGAATTATAGATTTATTTATTTTTTTTAAACAACAACAACAAAAAAAAGGCAGGCATTTCTAATGCAAATTACAGACAGAGCACAGAAAGTGTTTGATTTCTGCAAATGTATGTCACCTTGGTAGCTGTGACTGACTAAAAGAAAAACATGCAATAATGTGTTCTTGTAGATACACCGACATTAACGACGTATCTTGTAGATACACAGACATTTGTGCATCTCACAGCACTTAAAACAGACACATTGGATTGGGCAATCATGTTTTGTTGTCTGCCCCAAGTCACCTGCTCTTACTTCCTTCTGCAAAAGCACTAAAGAGCCAGGCCACATCATTCCTTCCTCAGCTCCTCTGTCAAGCAAAATCCCAAACTTTTCTATAAGAAAGTGGTTCAAGAAAAGCTGATAATTTGATGTGCAAAAGGAAGGTAACTTTTTTTTTTTTTTCTTCAACAAGTTATTCAGTTAGTTACAGAAACTCTCAAGCACCTGGGCAAATAGAGGTGGGACCATCAAGCTATCCAGCCAATACTCATTGAAATTCCGTATAGGCAACTAGTATTCTACAATTATCAGCTATTAGTTTTAAGTGTGAATTTAAGCCCACAGTAAAGATCTCAGAATCAGCTTGGATTCAACAGGGTGACCTTTATCTTATGACAGTGACATATAAACACTCCTATATGTTTCCAGAGTACAGTTGAAAATTTTCAGGTCAGAAATTTTACTTTAATAACCTTTTAAAGTGCTAGATAATCTTTTGTTTTCCCTTCACTCTCATCACAGGTTACAATTAAGCATCAAGATAATCCAAAAGATTTAGAACTTTGTAAATGGTGTATTCTAAACTAAAGCACATAGCAGTACTATAATGGAGCTTGGAAGAAAAAAAGGATAAGTATTGTCTGATTAACACGGAATCAACACACCACACAGTGAAGACATGAGAAATTTTTTGCTGCTGCAAGAAAATGTATAAGGTGGTCTCAGTTAAGCCTTCAGTACTTTTCTACCCCTCCAACAGTAACCATAGTGACAAGAACTCAAATTTATGCATCAAGAGTGTTTTAATGAACCTGTGGTCATTGAACCAGTACACATAAAAGCAGAAGAGACAAAATTCCACAATGAAGAGTTCACAAATTCTGTAATCCTCATGTAAGAAATATGAAAAAAAAAAATGTGGGAGAGGGAGAAAAGCCAAACAAATTTTAAATCCTTGAATTTGCAGACTGCCTGCATATTTAGTAATTGAATTTAAGGAGAGTTCCTGCTTATTTAAAGATAAGACATCGTACAATACACCACTCAGTACAGATACAATAACCTGTAGCTGCTGAATCATTTTTTTTTTGCCATTTAGCTTCAGACTTTGATATCATAGATTACTATTCATTTAATTAAAATGTTTGGGTTGTTTATGTGATGAGTAAACCTTTTTGTAAAATTTCAATGGTGGGCATCTGTTCTGTGATAGATAAACATGTATTAACTCTCTTGCAATATTAAAGTGAATATTTAAGAATATAGTAAGTCTGTATTAGTCTTTGAATTGAAATCAAAAATAATAAAAAATTAGATGGATGAATTGTCTGTCACCACAGTCACCTGTACCAATAATTGGCCCATTACTATTTCCACTGAACAAAATGGAGAAATAAACTTTATTGTAATTCTCTGTTAAGATCTTTCACAGAGATTTTGCAATCAAGTGTGCAAAAGGAAGATTTTGTATTTGAAAGACATTGATTACAGAACATATTTTTTTCATTACAGAAAATTTTCTGCTTAATTGATCTCCCATAGTTTACATGAAACTTAAGAAATGGAATCCCGTGTCCCTAAAACATCTGCATTGCTTTAAAATTTGAAGTTGGTATGCAGTCCAGTGATTCATTAAGTCACAAATGAAGTTGAACTTTATTCACTATATATAACTGCATCCAGATCATGTTTGTTCTGCCCATTCACATTTCTTTCCAATTATCTTTAATTTTGAAAACAGGCCTGTTACCACGGGTTGAGGTACTTTCCTTTACCTCGCATCAGGCATAAGTCTTCCCAACAGAGGGAAGAAAGTGGGTAATGTCATTTGTCACTGATCAGTCAATGGATGTAACTGTCTGGTAGCGGAAGTAGGAATGATGCTACTGCCAAAAACATAATAATGCCAGGAGAAAAAATAAGCCTGAATATAATGATCCACAGATGAAATCCATGCCAACTTCTAAAGAGATTGTGTGAGACATCTTGTGCAGTAGAGAGGAAATGTCTGTCTCTTGCTGAGCTCAGTATCACACTTCTGGTGAAAAAATAAAAATAAAAAAAAAATAAAAAAAAATCAAGGTCCATTCTGTAGCTGAAATGGGCAAAGGTAGCATCTCCCTGAAGGGTCTGGATCTTCAGTCCAGGGGAGTAGAGAAAAATATATCATTGGAGAAAAATATATTGTTAACTACTTTTCAAAGAAAACTAACATATTTGTGGATAAATCCTCTTACATCAATTCCACTCACAACAGAGGTTTGGAAAAAAAAAAAAAAAATTAGTCCAAAGTACAGGAAACGGATATTTTACAGCTCTTCTGACCAGAACAGCATTAGCTGTTCCTAATCAGTTCCTTGGCATATATTTTTTAAGCTTCACATCTTGTTTTGGTAAAACCAAATATTGTCAATTAACCCTCATTTCAAGTAACCCTTGATATGTTTTTCACCTTTCTGACAATTACATGAAAATTTCTGTGATAGTATTATACTTATTTCTGAATAAGCCTGCCCAACAAGACTTCTTAAGACCTTTCATGTCCTATATAATTAGGAGAAATCACTCCTAAGTGAGTAAATGACCTTCCTTTGGGGGAGTGGGTGAGGACTAGTTTATTTTATTATTGAAGAAATTCAGATTTACCTTATGAGTTAAGGATGTTGGTTACAGATGTGACATTTTAAGAAACCTGAAAAGTTATTTCAGACACTTTTTCAGCCTAGCAGTCAGACTTAAAATGTTAGAAACACACATGATTTTCTACACCAAGCAGTTTTTAATCCCCTGGCTTGTTATTTGATGCTGAAGTATATGATGTAAGTGACTTACAGGTACTTACTAAATCATGACAGTTTTACAGAAATTCCTCGATAAGGCAATGATCTCCTAAGGAAGTTTTTTGAGAAATAAAATAAAATATATACATAATAATATATTTTATTATTATTATTATTTTTTTTAAAAAAATGAAAACAAAAACAGACATCCTTTTCTCTGAACATCTATAACATTTAATTGTTTTTGATCAGTGGACAAAGTCCAAATTTTAGCAGAAGTTTACAAAAAAAAAAAAAACACTGAGCATTAAATGTCAAAGTATTTAGTTTCTTCTCTACCTTCATGAAGAAGAGGTCTACAAAGTAGAATGGTGGAGTATCCCCAGGTCTGGGTCTTTAACTGCACTGTAACAAAGAAATAAGAATTTGAGCAATGAGAGTTGATCCCTCTGATAACTATAGAAACTGATTGTTAAGAGATAAAGACTACATTCTTCTATCAAGTAATAATAATTTGATAGTCTATCCTATGCCCTTGCTTCACATTGGACAGATTTATATAACTCGAGACTGAAAGGCCAGGTCAGGTTCACTAGTTTGGCTTACTGTACGGAAGCCCTACAGAAAGGGCCACCACATTTGGGATTGAATGCAGTAACTTGTGATGATTAGCACAGACCTTTGAGATATGTATCCAACCTTGATCCAGCCCAGACACATGGACACAGTTCATTTCAGTCCCACAGTTTCAGGCTCCATTGGCAAGGGCACAATTTAAATAAAATGTAGAAATCATAAGAATTCAGTCCTTAGGCAGTGAAAAAAAATCTAGATACTGTTCGGGAAACTATCCTCCTGAAACAAATGCATTTTTTCCTGAGATAAACATCCGAAGATGGTTTTTGCTATTAGAATATTTAGTTTCTAAGTTTTCCTATTAGAAATTTTATTAGTCCTGCCCTTATCCTCACAATACAAAATAAATAAATAAATAAATAAAGTCTCAGTTATAGAATGGTGTGGGTTGGAAAGGACCTTAAAGATTGTCTAGTGCCAACCCCCTGCTAAAAGGGCAGGGACATCTTCCACTAGATTAGCCTGCCCAAAACCCCATCCAACCTGGCCTTGAACGTTTCTGGGGATAGAACTTCCACAGCTTCTCTGGGCAACCTGTTCCAGTGCCTCACCACCCTCATAGTAAAGAATTTCTTCCGAATATCTAATCAGAACCTACCCTCTTTTAGTTTAAAGCTGTTGTCCCTTGTTCTGTCACCACCATCCCCGATTAAGAGTCTCTCCCCATCTTTTCTGTAGGTACCACTTAGATACTGAAAAGTCACTATAAGGTCTCCCCGGAGCCTTTTCTTCTCCAAGATTAACAACCTCAACTTCAGCCTCTCATTATAGGACAGGTGCTCCAGCCCTTTGTTCATCTTCACAGCTCTCCTCTAGACTAGCTCTAACAGGTCCATGTCTGTCTTATTTTTTTACATCCCAGAGCTGAATGCAGCACTCCATATGGGGTCTCATGAGAGTGGACTAGATGAGGAGAATCACCTCCCTCGATCTGCTGGCCACACTTTTTAAGATGCAATCCGGTTTGGCTTTCTGGGCTGGTTCACATAGGCCCACCTCTCAAGCCTATCAAGGTCCCTCTGGATTGTATTCTTTCCCTTCAGCATGTCAACCACTCAGCTTGATATCATTTGCAAACTTGCTGTCCATGCCACCAAAGATGTTAAATAGTGCTGGTCCCAATACCAGCCCCTGAGGATCACTACTCGCCATTGGACTCCACCTGGATATTTTGACACTCACCACAGCTCTTTGAGTGCAACCATTTAGCCAATTCCGTACCCATCGAGTGGTCCATCTATCAGATTAATGTCTCTCCAATTTAGAGACAAGGATGTCGTGCAGGACAGTGGCAAATGCTTCGCACAAGTCCAGGTAGACAACAAAACTTGCTCTTCCCCAATCCACCAATGCTGCAACCCCACTGTAGAAGGCCACCAGATTTGTCAGACATAATCTGCCCTTAGTGAAGCCATGTTGGCTGTCACCAATCACTCCTCTGTTCTCTATGTGCCTTAGCATAGTTTCCAGAAGGACCTACTCCATGATCTTGCACAGGAGTAAGACTGGCCGACAGACGCATTGAACCAACAGAATCCTCAACTTCAGACACTGGAATAAAAAATGTTACAGAACATTTCTAAAGCAATGTTCTAAAGCAACTCAGTGAATTCTCTTGGAAAATATCTACACTTCAGCATAAGTGGACATTTTCAGTTCAGATCACAGTATTAGAATTACTCTTTTTCATATCTTAGGCAATAATCATTGTGAACAATGCCTATCCACACAGAGATTAATAAATTACAATTATTTATTAATTTTCAATCTTGCTTCAAATAAAGATTGAATACATTTTGCATTAATCTATGTCTGAAAAATATTTCATGAATAATTCATGCAATGATAACTCCTCCAATCAATCACAGAATGATTTAAAGACATTTTACTAGTGTTGGACTAACTCTGTTCATTATTACTCCACTGAATTCCACATAAAAAGTACCCAAATTGCTCCAAACTCTACTATTATTAGCAACTAAAATTATTCTTACACCAGAGTGGAACAAAAGGAACAAAAATTCACACTGCCTATAAAAAAATTCCCTACTGCTATCCAGATACATATAAAAATAAATAAATAAATATCTCTAGGGAGGAATGGGAGGTCTGTTGACAGACTTAGGGATGCAAACTCAGTAGGAGAGAGGTGCATTCCAAATCTATTATCATCCAAACAAACCCTAGCTTTTGTACATGCCTCTTGCAGTTGTGGGTTTGAAAGTTTACCCCTCGGAGCATACCTGGCAGCTGAAAATGGTAAATGCTCCAAATCCACTTCATGTAATCACAACCGTGACCTCCCTGCCTATGTCCTCGAGCAATGATTCTGAGGCACACGCCATGTGAGGAAAGCTGAAACTAAATTGATTATTCATTTGTGTTATCATCATCCCCTCCTGCATTAAATGAGGCTTCTATTACACGGCAGACTTCTGCTTCACTAAATCCTTTTTTTAAAACTTTGCTTTTTCAGATTCAGTTTTATCCTTCTTTTTCCCTCTTGTGTAAGCCTTATTGTCTTCCTTTTCAACTGCAATTATCACTTTTCAATACTAATCCTTTCCCAAGAAGCCTAGATTTTCACCCCTTTGTACTGAACCAGATTCCTCCCCATTTGATCCAGTAACTAGCTTACTTCACCCTCTAATCCCTTATTTGCCACCTCTGCATACAACCTCAATCATTCCCAACCTAAGCACACCATTTTCCACACACTCATTACCTCTTTTGTACTTTTCACCTCATTCTCTCTCTAGTGCATAGAATTACCAGTTCCTTTTCTGCGCAATAAACCTTGTTCTTTTCATGTTTTACCTCTAATCTTATTTTCTTCAAATATATTTCAAGTCTTTTTTTACATTCAATTCATGTTTAATGCTTAGGCTTTAGATGAGTCTTTTGAGCTGTCACTTGGTGTGGTATAACAAAGAAAAACAATGGTAATTACAAAGTATACAAAAATACATAAAACAGAAATAGAAATGATTTGTTCCAATGGGTTGTATGCATATATAGCATAGTAACATATAGTATATGTTAATCTATATTATCTCCCTGTTGCGCCCTGATGAACCTCCATCTGTAGCAGAACACAAAAATAGAAAAGCCTATTGTACTGTATGGGAATACAAAGGAGTCGAGCTTTTAAGTACCTGACATTCAGGTAAAATTACCAGCCATTTTTAAGGCTAGAACCATTTTTATAACACAAACAACTACATTTGGATTAGACTGCCAGTATCACCAAAGACAGACAGTCTGAATATTACCATAGTCAAATTTATTAAACTCCCAAGAAAATGTGATGTGTTCATCTAGACTTCACCGACTCCCCGCTTTTGCTGCCCCAAATGTAGCTTCTCTTTGAATTGAAGGATGCAAAGAGAGAGGACAGAGAGCACAGCAGAGAACAGCTAAACAAGACACAGAAGAATTTCTTTATTTAATTGCAATAAAGATTTTATACATGGATTCCTTTCATATATCAGAAGAGCTCCACTTTTTTCTTCCCTGGCACCAATAGCTTTAATTAGATGGCAGAAGATTATCCACCTTTAGGGACAAGAACCACAGGTAGGATATGCCAAGGCACTCCTGCCCCAGATCCCACATTTAGGATGATAGCTCATGGGTACCACCTTTGTGATATAGAGAGGCAAGGGTATGGAACTGGTTCATTTTAAGGTTTGTGACATCTACTTCAATCAAAAGTTTATACCACTAAACAGATATTTCCTCAAAGACAAAGCTCTGAAGATGAGCCATCCTCCCCCCCCACAAGCACACCCCAAACACATCATACCTTGGACTGCATTATTTCAGAACATCTGCAGTAATACAAACATCACAATGAAAGTGGAATACATTGCAAGTATTTAAACATGCACTAATGTTAGTTTTATTCTTTTTACAGTTTCACGCAAAAAGCCAGGAATAACCAAAGCCATTGGGGTAAGATAGGTTAATGGGATTAATTTGCAAGACTATATACATTTCCATAATCTTATGATAGAAATGATAGAATTTTCCTCAAATGTAAGGATTACCATCGGATGTCTAGAGGGCAAGCACCAAGGAACAGAAACATGAGAGCCTTTATCAGGTTATCTTTAATGTGCAGTATTGTTAAAAATAATGTAATTAAGGATAGTAATATGGATTTCTCAAATAAATTATGCTAATTATATTATCATTTTAAAATTATAATTAAATATTCAATTATAAGAAACACAAAGGATATTCAACAATTACATGGCATGTCTTTGTCATGGTAAATGTTTTAAATTAACATAGCAGCTCATTAAAACGGCTGATTTTATGGAACTACATTTGACAGTTTTACTATGTACTCCCACTGACTTTGAAGTCAGAATCAATGTACAGTAATATGAATGGAGACACTTCCATCCTTCTTGCTTAAGCTGATGTGTTTTTTAAATTGATGCAACTTTGTTCAAATAGACGGGGACATTTTGTGCCACGATTTTTTACCCAGCTTTTTTCCACTGAGATCATTTACAGTGCAGCTCCACAAATACTTCTACCATGCCAATGAATAAATAGCAAAATTTTATGCAGGAGGGAACCAGGGCAAACAGGAATTTCTTAAAATGACTTCGCCCCCAAATCCAGCGTCTCCTATGCTACTTAAACTGTAAGCCTCAATGCTCAGGCAAACTTCCCGAAATCTCCTTTGACATAGTTATCCAAATATTGCTCTACTGTTAATAATTAATTGGGAACTTAGTACATACAGTAATTGGTTTCAGGATAAATAGGCATTATGCATATAATTCAATTTAGACTCAACAAAACCCCTTTTGCTTTCCCACTTTGAAATAAAAGGAGTTCAAGCAAGGTGCAAGTGATCGGAAGATTATCCCATTAATTTCCTTCCATTCCATCTTCAATATATTGTAAATAAGCATGTTACTGTGTGCTTTTGAAAATATACTAAGCAGAATAAAAGGAAAACAAAGCTTATCTTAATTCTGCTAAGGTGCTTAAGGGCATTATTTCTTCCTAAATTTCTCTTTATTTTTTTTTTTTCTTTTTATGATAGGAGAAACGATATAAAAAGTAGTAGGGTCAAATGTAAGCATTTGATTTTTGACTAGCTACTCAACAATTTAACTAATTTCTAAAAATCATTCAAAGTATTGCATTTAAGTAAAGCCCTAAAGCCTCAGTTCAAACAGAATTTGCAGCCTAAGTCAACTCTGTAAATAAAGAGAATCTGAAACTGGTAATAAAGTCTTTGTTTACTTTGGATAAGGTCATCCACAAATACTGCAGATTTTGCTCACTCAAGTGTCTTCTTTTGTCCCTGAAAATTCTGCATAAATATCTATATCCAATGTTCTTGAGCGGAAGTTACATTCCACTTAAATGCATGTGAATTCTATGTACAAGATGAAACAAAACATGAAAATCATGTAATTTGTATAACCTGGTTTAGTGAAACAGCCTCTAAGAACCATCAGTTTAGATGCTTCCTGATAGGTAGGACTTCAGTCATTTTAAGTAGACTCCAGTATTCCAATTATATTATCTTAAATAAAGATTAAGTGCCCCTCATACCCATTATTGTCACTTCAAGAAAAGCACCACAGTTAGTAATATGATAGCCAAAATAATATGATATTGTATGCAAAGATAAGATCACAGTCATATTGTGGAATGAAAAAAAGGACACGTGTATGCGCTATGAGAACATCTACTTTTCAGGACTCTCAGAGTGCTTGCAGTTACATCTGGCTATGTTGCTCAACATCATTAGCCTTTTCCTGTACTTCTTTAAGAACAGAAGCTTTTAACTTAAAAGACTACAAACAAACAACACTGACTATAACTTCTGCACCATTCAAGCTGTTGCTGTTCTCACAGTACCTTCCTTAATTGGCTGCCAAATATACTATTTCACCTCATCTTAAGTGGCTATAAAGCAAACTGCCACTAAATTCTCATAAACTGGAATATTGTGCAAAAACCTGGCAAGCATTTTCACACTGCATAGTTAATGCAGGCAATACTGTCTTTCTGTCTTTTATGTGGAGGGTACCGTGCCATAAGCTGACACAGCTCAAGTCCCCCCACATTCTCACATTTTGAGAGCTGCTTTGAGTGCCTGAGGATTTATCTTATAGTTTTGTTCACAGACAAGTTCACAGACAAGTTTGGTGGTTTTGTTTTGTTTTTCCCCAGTCATATTATCTATTTCAGAACTTACCAGATACTTTTATGCGAAAGAAAAATTTAGCATACTGGTGAAAAGTGATTTTATCTTTCTTAATACTACTGAGTGGGTTCTTTTGTGGGTAAAATCTTAAACTAGAGTAAAATCCAACATCTAATCAACAGCTCCAGGGGTTATCTTAAGCCAAACTAAAGAAACTGTAAACCTGCTGTGAAACTGCTTAGAGAAATCTGGAGGAAGGTCTAGACAAAGCCCTTGGAAGAGCCAGGCCATCAGCCTGAAACAGGAAAATCCATCTGGTGAAGATGCCCCAGAAGTTTGAGATGAGATAGTTCCCCTTTCCAGGATCAAAGAAAAGATGATGTCTTTATTTCTCCCACACTCCATTTGTTTGTTTGTTTGTTTGGTGTTTTTGTTTGTTTGTTTGTTTTTCTTTTACTGTTTTTGCTAGTCTTCCTCATGCAAGTAACACACTGGAAGAGGAGGTTAAATTTATAATTGTATTTTATCTGTACACTTAAAAAAAAAAAAAAAAGAAGTCAAATATCACAAAATATTTACAAGGAAAGTTATTTAACAAACCTGTTGACCTGTTGTCAGGCCTAATCAGGTATTTTTTGTCCATCATTTAATAATTAACATTTGTTCCTAATGCACCCTGGACTTCAGGTGATAGGAACATTTGTTAGTCAACACACAAAATTTGGTTAATCACAATGGATCATTTTCCAGGACTGGCCTCTTCACAGCTGCTATCCCTCCTCCCACTGACATGTTTGCAAGTCAAATGTGAAGCTGTTATTAGAAACTCAGTTACAGTATCACATGTTCTTGATTGTGACTTTTCCAGAAAGCAAAAAGAAATATCCAGGCCTCAACAAGCAAAGAAGGGAAAGGCTCACTAAGATCCCTGGAGTAAGAAACAGGAATTTCAAGCACTGTCTTATTCACAGAGCTGCCCAGCAAATCATTTGCTGAAATTTGGTGCTTCCAAATTAAATCATTTACTGAAATCATTAAATTAAATTTTACTGAATTTTACTATTTTACTAAATTTTACTATCATTTACTGAAATCATCAAATCATTTGCTGAAATTTGGTGCTTCCCCTCCTTCTCCCTGTAATTTACAGCATAAGAAAACCCTATGGAAAATCAGTCTGTTGAGTAGTGACTTATTTTCAACCAGCAAATGCACTCTCCCTTCCCAATTTTTTCCATGTACAATATCTGCAAATAGCTCAGTGTCTTGCAGATGAACAAGATCACACACATGGCCCATGAAACCATCTAATTTTACCTCTGGCAACAGAAAAATTCTGCTAAGGCTCAAGATCATACTGAGCACCAGCTACAATGCTGCCCACGGAACGATAAGACTCAGTGCTCTCGGCCCTGGGCCAGCAAAGGCTGGGACTCTGATGAACCAGAAGGTCTCACACAAGTATGTCTATTCTCTGCTTAAGAAACACAAGTGCTAACAACAATGCCAGACATTTCTTATTCTGAGGCTGAGAGCTTTCCTCACCCACCTGCCTGGTGCTGACCTACTAATGACACCAAAGAGAAAGCACACCTTTTGCCCTCCCCTTCGTCCTCGCTGCTTTCTCCAGGAAGGTATTATTCACAGCAATGAAAAGTAAAGTCAAAAAGGACAGCTACATTTTTCTGGCTTTTGTGCTCCCTTTCTGCTTTTTTCAGATAATGATATCTGGGAATAGCTCAACAGCTTGTTGACAAACTAGATCATGATTGCCCAGCCTGTGCCTAGCCCAATACAGACAAGCATTCAACTTGCTCCACCTCATCCTTCATCTCAGAGATGTGAAATCTCTGCATTTTAAAGCAGCACAAACATACACTTGAAATAGATATACAGCCAGCAGTCCCCAACATTTTCAGGTCTGAATTACTCAACTGGGAAGATAATAGTAGGTTTTGTATCTACTGTATGAAGTGCCATATTCTTGACAATGAAGGATTTTTTTTGCTCCTAGTTTTATTACACGAAAGCACAAAATGCATTTTCAGACAATAAACAGCACCTTCAGTCCCCTTAATTCTACCTCTGGTATCACATAGAAGGAATGACTATACTCTTCCTCAACAAAGTTAGAACCAGCAGATCCAAATCTAGTCTTAAACTTTTTTTTTTCTTTTTTTTTTTTTTCTTTTTTTTTTCCTAGAGAAAAAAAAATATACAGTTTATGCAAACATTAGCCCTGGTGACCTGGTGAGGCCACACCTGGAGTGCTGGGTTCCCCGGTACAGGAGGGGCATGGAACTACTGGGGAGAGTCTAGATGATATAAAGCTACAAAAATGATAAGGGACTGGAGCATCCCTAATACAAGTAGTGGTTGAGAGAGATGGGCCTATTTAGTTTAGAAAAGAGAATTTTGAGAGGGGATCTTATCAATGTCTATATCTGAAGGGAGGGTGTCAAGATGATGTGGCTGGACTGGTTTTGGTGGTGCCTAGTGATAGGACAAGAAGCAACAGGCACAACCTGAAACACAGGAAAGTACATCTGAATATGAAAACAAACAAACAAACAAACAAAAAACCAACAACAACAACAACAAAAAAAACTTCTTCACTGTGAGGGTGACAGAGTTCTGGCACAGGTTGCCCAGAGAGGCTGTGGAGTCTCCGTCTCTGGAGATATTTTAAACCCACCTGGATGTGATCCTGTGCAATGTGCTCTAGGGGACCCTGCTTGGCAGGGGGTTGGACCAAATCAGAATATCCAAGTTAGAAGGGACCCACAAGGATCATCAAGTCCAAATCCTGGCTCCCTGAAGAACCAACCCCCCCCCCCCAAAAAAAAAAAAAAAAAAAAGGTGGAGAGGGGGGCTGACGCCCAGAGCTCTCTTCCAACCTCAACCTTTCTGTGTTCGTGTAATTACTTTCTCCTGCATAACAACCTGAATAAGGCCATTTCATCTAAACAGAGCAGAGTCATCCCTCAGATAAAGTGGGGATATGTTGCATTATCAGACTCACAAGGAAAAAAAAAAAATCAAAACTAGATTTTCAGTAGGCAGAAGAGGGAAGGAGCGTGACAAAAGTTACTGCTCTCTGAAGAAAATTGGACTCTTTCTACAGACTTCATGATTAAGAACTAGAGCAAAGTTTTTCCTACTGTAAGGATCCTTCCATTCTTCCCAGTTCACTAGGACATTTACACATGCACATGCCATGAGGAAGAGTGTGGGAATATTTGACTTAGCAATGCGTATTTTATCCACACACAAATGCAATTTCTGAAAGCTAAGGCAACCATGTTTCATTATTGGTATATCTGCTATGTCTTCAGTTAAAAACAAAGTCTAAAAAGGTACTAAACAGCCATGTACCTTAATCGAGTTTCTATGATTTCGCATTACTGCTAGCAAGTAAAGAAAATAAGGTAGTACAATACCCAGTGACACAGAAGATGGTGTATTATATTGCTTTGCTTATTATGTTACTACAGCTATTCCTATGCCACCTGCAACAGCAACTGGGAATTACAACTTCATCACCCTCCTTATTTCCTACCTGCTCTCACATCCACACCCCATTCTGAAGTAGATGATCATTTCTTGGGTTATAAAATGACAGCCTAAGTAACTTCCACACATTTTGGTGGAGCTCAGTGAGACACAAATCTGTGTAACAGCCATGACATGACTGAGACGCAGCCTTTTATTCTGTTCCTTTTCATACTCTAGAAACTCATATGGGACACAAAGCTATCTTAACTCCATGCACCTATGAAAGTCCTGATGGTCTGCTATTACTAGCGTAAGTTAGAGCTGTCTTCATCCACCCCATGCTGTGTGAAAGTTGGACAAATCCCTCTTTGCTCTATGTAGGGTGAGGTATCATCCCAAAACACTTGCATTTAGTACATTTTACATTCATCTGAAAACTTGGCCCAAATACTTGTATTTGAATTCTCTTTCTTAGTGACACAAAAATGAAGAAAAATTAATATTTAAGCCCTTCCTGGTCTTTATACAATCTGAATAAGATCCTGTTGAGACTGACTTTTTTTCCCCATGTGACTCTTACCATATCATACTTTGAAGCAATAGAATTACATACAGATGGTGTGTTCCTCATCACAGCTGAATTTGATCTCTGTTGTGATATTTTAATAACAAGGTAAAAACAGCATGCATATAATAGCAGGCTGAGCAGTTTAAAAATAAGTCTTCTCTTCAAAAGTAATAATAGCAGCAAATTCTCTTCTCTGCTTCTTCTTTAGGTAATGACTTTATTTGGATACCAACTGTCAGATTCATGGAAACATTTTGAAGACTGAGAATGTTGAAATACTTTCGATAACAGTGATCACAACAGTAATGAAAATGACAGCAAATGACTTCTCAAGTGAAGCACAAGACAGAAAAGACATTTCATAAATGTTAGTCTCAGATGTTACCTGCATAACTCACTCCCCCTAGGTAAAAGTTTCTATCCATTTGAATTCAACTTTTTTATTGATTACAAGAAATAAAATATAGCTTAAATATATATATATATAAAGCCCCATGTCAACTATTAGCAGAATGTTAAAGTGAACTCTGACACTGAACTATAGCTATGATTCTTTTCACTACTGTAGAACTTTCAAAGTGGTAACAAAGAAAGATGTTATATGTGCAAAGTTAACTATAATGATTATGTATTTCACAACAGTAAAAGAGTTCAATACTTTTTAATTCAAATTCTTCTTCACATTTCTTCATTGTTTTCTTATATGAATGAGGTTGTAATGGACTTCAGCCAATAACACACAGATAATCTCACACATAAGGATATTTTAATATATATTAAGTATTAAATACAGCTATTACCAACTTTTTTGATGCCTTCTATTTGTAAACAGTTTCAAGGCTATTTATTTTCCAAATCATAGATTTCACTTTCACAGCAAGTCCCAAATTCAAGTAGTACAGAAGAAATACAATCTAAACTAAGCCAGTGTCAAGAGGGATCGGTAATACTTGGAACATATATTGTTCTGATGACGTGCAGTAATAGCTAATCTCTATCTTGCATGCATAGTGTATATTACCAACTTGAAGTGGAAAGGAAATATGTTAAAGTGTGATCTATGGTAACCTTGAAATATATCCATTTTCACACATTTTGAAATTTTAAAAGAATAAGCAGAAGGAAAAAAAAAAAAAAAAAAACTTCTTTGTTAATGAGCAGTCTCATTTCTAAGAAGCCTCTTACATGATACAAAGTCATAATGAGCTACACAACTAATTCGCTAAGAAAATCAGCTAGAACTCATCAGACACAATCACAAAGAAATTGTGTAAAATCCCTGAAAGCATTTGAAAACTATGCTTTAATAATATGAAGGTGCAGAGATCTCAATAATAAGAGAAGAACCCATAAACATTAAAATCTTTTTTTCACAGAGACCAGTATGCTCCTGTGCTTAATATATGCAACCCTCTCCCTCAAACAAACATAACAGAATTGAAATGTGAAATGACCAGCAAGAAAAACTCAAGGGTTGACAAGATGCCATTAAAATTCTGGGACTGGGAAGCAATAATCTCTCAATGTAAAGATCTCCTTCCTAGGCTCTCACCAGGTAGTTCAGACTCCAGCCTCAGCCCCACCTGCAGCTATTTTGGAGCACCTGGTTAAAGTATAGTTATCACCTCTGCTGCTGGGACCAGCCACTTTTCAGGGATGTGGATGTCTGGTTAGGATCAGCTCTAAGACTTGAAGCCTACTCTCCAGCCAGCCATAACATGCCATCAGATATCCAGAGACAAATTTTTAAGCAAACTCTTATCTAAAACTCCAGTCTTATGGGTATGACCTACCTCTCTACCATCACCTACCTCTTCAAAATACGTAAGAGCTAAAATTAATTAGTAAAGGCTTCTGTCACAGCTTTAATTTGGAGATAACATACACTCAAACAAAAAAAGGAAATATTTTTATTCCTTATTTCATTTCTCTTGACACACTTAATCATTCTGGAGCATGCTCACACATCATCTTTGTCTTTAACCTCCTTCCGTGTCCTCCATGGCTGCGGAAAGACTGGAAAATTTCCTCTCATAAAGTTAAGAATTTGTGCTTTTGCCCTGCCAGTATCTTTAGTACTGTTTAGTACTGTTCAGGTGCATGGATTCAAAAATAAATTAGTTCTGACAGCAAAAACACCCAACCCAAACACATTCAGTGACTCAAAATGTGGGGCACCAATTGCCTAGTCTCATTCACAGTAGGTGTTTCTAGAAAGAAATAAAGCCATTGGGGTTGGATAAAATGATTCTAAATTAAATCAATAAGTTGAATGAAATAATATTTCATAAAACTAAAGCAGATGTCTCTCATATTTTCCCAAATCATCTTTTTCTGGTGATCTGCTTTCCCACTTAATGAAAATGGATATCATGCAGTTCTTTAGTCTGACTGCTCAAATGAGCTAAATGGGGAAAAAGTCTTCTGAAAATCTTATCAAAGATCCCATTTTTCATTTTAGGTATGTGTAAATGGATTCATATTTGAATAATTCTCACGGGAATTAGTAATGGTTTAAAGATCTCCATCCCAACTTTTTGGTGGTCCCTAGAATGTCCCAAATAATTTAATCTTTTTACTCTTAAGTAAGTTTTCACTTATTCTCTATGTTTTTTGTTTGTTTGTTTGTTTCATTTTTTCTTCCATTTTTTTTTCTTTTTTTTTTTCTTTTGTTTCTTTTTTTTTTCTGTTAGGAAGTTAAAATGAATTACAATGACCTTTTTTTTGGCTCTGTAAAAGAAGGTTTTTTTTCATCATCATCATAAAGAAAGGAACTAGATTTTTAAAAGGCAAAAAAAGTAAAGCTTTTCATTTTCTATCAGAGGCATCGACTTTGCATAAGTGCATTCCTTTATAGAACATCAACCAGAATGAATAATTATTCCCCTCTCATTTGACAAAACTAAAATGGTTGGCTGGCTCATATATGAGATTTTTTAATATGGGGACATAAATCTCCCCTGATTCCTTTACATCCAAGTGACAAATCTTTGCCTTTTATTATTATTATTTTACTGTGTCTGAGAGCTCTGAATTCTATTTATACACAGGAATAAAACTGTTCTTCATTTCCCACGCAAAGGTCTCCTCTTAGCAGTCCACTATTATAGTTTTTCTTTTGCAAAAGTGGATTTCTTTTATCTTTCCTATCCTTTTCCATTTTCCCAAGTATCAGTCCTTATATAATATCACATATATTCACTCAGCTGTATTCCATTAGCCATTAAAAACATCTCTGTATATCCTTTCACAGTGCTGAGACAGCATTCATTGAAAAACTAATTGAGAAAACTAGGAGTTATACATTTACTTGAAGTCTATGGGCTTTGATGCGCATACTTTTCTTGCAAAGAAAAGATAGTAAGAAATAGATAGGGCAGGGAGGAGTGGGGAAAGAGTGTTCTAGGCCAAACCATAGGATTATAAAAAGCCTGAGATTGTAGAGACCTCCAGAGGCCATTTAGTCCAATTGCTAATGTCAAAGTCAGACCACGCTGCTCAGGTCCTGCCCAGTTGTGTTTAAAGGACCTCTGAGGGTCCCCAGCCTGCTTGCTTCAGGCTCAGACACATTCATGCACTGTGGCAGCCACCAGATCCCGAGGAGCTGCATAGCAGTACCATCGAAAGGGAGCACCGAGAGCCGAGAGAGTCTCTTGTCATCATGGCACTCTACACATTGCATTTGTGTGGTTAATGACTGGAAATTACAAGCAGCAAGTACAATGTCTCCCAGATTATTTAACATTCAAGTGAAGCAGAAGCCTAGGAGGGACATTAAATACCCAAAGAATTAATTTCCCATGACCCTGTGATTAAAATACTAAAATTTAGTAATAACCTTTTCTATTCATATATCATAGCCATTCCTCAGGGGTGCTCAAAATACTAAAAGCATCAAGCAACCCTCCCTATCTTTTCTAGTGGGAAAATATTTTTATTCCTAAATCAAGAATGAGTAAAGCAGGGCAGAAAGCTGACCAACCACTCCTGCTGCAGTCTTGCACTGGAGACAGCAAAGGAGCTGCAGGAGCTTCCATACATCTGTATCTGTAACATTCACTACTCCAGTTCTTCCTGTCCCAACAAAACAGATGAAATTCACATAAACACCCAGTGTTGATCTACCAATGCTCAAAGCAAAGCCAGTGGATCTCTCAGTGTCTTTACTTGGGCAGCCAAATTCCAAGGCAGCATTTTTCCATTAAAATTTCTAACTACTAGCATCAGTGCTACTAAAACTGCACAGAGATTTGTCATCACTGTGATCTGCAAGTATCTAATTTGACAGAACAGACTGTCACCTCATTTGATAATAGTTCAGTCCTCAATAATTTCCCCAGTGCTTGTTCACACAAAGAAAATTTATTCCTCTGACCTTTGCTTCCAAAAATTAAGCAGAATAATTGGAGGAATTGTTCTATAATTGAAACTCTCAGCATGATTATTGGCAGCTCAACTCCAGAGATTTTTACCTTTAATCTACACCTCATCATATCTGTAATGAATATCACAATTTAATACACCAGGCAACAACAATAATAATAATATGGTGTGGTTTAAGAAGGGCAGTAATGTTATTCTGTGCTGTCAGTACCATAAACAGAATGCACGGGAGAATAATCTGATAATAATGAATTCATGACTAGCATTCATATTTTTGAACTTCCTTTCAATGAATATTTTGAGTAAATATATATATCTATACATATATATATATATATGACAGAGTTAGCAATTCTCCTTTGAACATCAGGAGACAAAACAGACAAGTGAGACACGTGGAGCATATTTAACATGGCTGACACTACTGTATTAGAAATTAATCTGGCTTTTGAGAGTAGGGGAGAAAAAAAATGCCTATGGAATATTTTTCTCCATTTCCATTTTCTTTTCCTCATGTAATGCAGACATGCAAACAAGAGACCACAGGTAAACACTTCCTAGAGTCTCCCACCACCACCACAACCTCAAATATAATTAACTATTTTGTCTTTTCCCACCTCAGTTTAGCTCCCTTTACACATGCGGATTTCTAATATGAACTCTCAAACACATTTTATTTTTTTCCTGTTTAGACAAACCTCAGTTATAGCAGAAGAAAAATAAAATAAAAAGTAGAAAATCCATACAATGACTAAATAAATAAATAAATAAGGGTTGCTTCCTGATGCTTTTTTTAGTGACTTTCTAGAGAAAGAATTTATACAGCAGCAAAATCAAAATATTTCAATTGTCTGTCCATTGACAGCACGATACCTATAGTTACTGATGTCACCACCATTTGCAGATGTTTTGGGACTGACTTGAACTAGGTGGAACATGTAAACTGCATACCATCAGCTCTCCAAAATAAGGAGACTTTGTCTGATGGGTCCCTGGCTGCACATGACCTATTTTGTCTTACTCTCAACACCCCAAAGAAAACCAAAAGGGCTTTAAGTCCTAAGTGTTGTTTGTTTGTTGCTGTGTTTTTGTTGTTGTTGTTTGTTTGTTTATTTTCATCTTCCCATGTATTCACATTCCGCCTCTGGGAACAAACCTTCATCCTCTTTCCACAGCCAGGACAAGGCAAACATGTCTTCTTCCCTGAAGCCCCACCAGAGGCAAGAGAACAAAAGAATAAGTAGTTATATGCCCATGACTCTTAAACAGACTTGTTCCTTTAGCAGTGAATGATTTAACTAGGACTGGAGGGCTTTAGAGTTAATATAATGTCCCAGCATTCATTGCCAGTTTTAACAGGTCCATGCTCTTTGCTATCAATCTGCAATTCCACCTACATGTATACAGCCTTCAAGACAGTTCACAAAGGCTGAATTAAACAGGCAGATAAGCCAAGTCATTTGCATTTATTCTTTTGTCTTATTTTCGAGGGCAGTTAAATCTACAAAAGGTTGCCAGGCTTACAATGCATGCTAAGTTTCATGTCCACTAGATATTTCCAAACCACATACACACAGGAGGGGGAGGAAAAAGAAAAAGAAAACAAGAAAAGGATCATAAACTGGTAGAATTAAAGTGGCAAAAAACCACCACTGAGACAACCAGTCCCCTGATGGCAGAAAGCCAGGCACAGGCTATTCTTACAGTTTTGTGCTTACATTTGGGCTGGCAATGTGCAGGAGTGGATACAGGGTAGGAGTGGGGGGCGGATGGCTGAGCAGTAGCCCTCTCCCCCCAGTGATGAACAGTAACTAGCAACTCTTCACTCCAAGACCACTATCTAAACAACAGCACGCATAGATTTGACCCTGAGAATATGTATATACCGTAGAGTCACTAAACAAGCAGTGAAATCTCACACTAAGGCAGTCCCATATATGAGGCCTGCCTTTTTTTTCCTGGCTTTTCCATGTCCTGGCTAAAAAAGAAAATTCATGAACCACCATATTTCAAGACATAGAACAAGTCCATTCCCATATTTGCTTTTGCTGGATTCTCTTCTCTATTTTCCTCCCTCTTACAGGAGGTTCTTGTCTTATCTCTACATAGAAAGGCATCTGAACATCTGGTTCAGCTACTTGGCAAGTTCACAGACCTTCATGCAGATTCAAACTACTCCTTCTCTCCTTGTAAAAAGGAAGGGTGATGTATTATAGGCCTTAAGTTCTTTACAGAAAAGCCACAAGAATCTCAATAGCCTGATCTTGCCCAGTTATCTCCAAAACTCCCCGCCTAAACTTTAAATTTACAGGAAATAAAGACATGGATAGCAGCCAGCTGATGTATATTGTTATAGTTATGTGCTAGAATATGGATTCAATTTCCCGATCTGATACCAGTTTCCTCTGGGATTTTGCATGAGCCTCAAATTCTCTTCATCTTCAAGTCTGTACACTTAAGAATATTAGAATTTCCCTGCATCCTGCAGAGGTTCCAGGTAGGTTTTCAAAAACTTAGGCTGTAGGCTACTACAGAGACAAAGGCAATGTCAAAATCTCTCTATGGAAAAGAATATCCAAATCAAGATTTATCATTAATAAAAAGTATGTTTCTTAAACTTGTTTATGTGATACTGAAGCTGTAGGAGAGATCTGCAAGAGAGAAAATAATAAATAAATAAATAAATAAAATAACAACTCATTTGAACTGAAGTATCTCAAGTGACCAGAAAACACTTAATGGCCTCATTTTCAGATCAAAAACTTCAGCTTTTCATATATAAAATGAAATGTGGTCTACACTGGACAGGAGCAAAATTTTAAAGAAATCTAATGGGTAGTCGTAAACTTTGTATTTGAAGATGCAAACTGAATTTACTTAAAGATTTGGTCTCTGAGACCAATTTTTAAACTGTAGCAGATATGCAAGTAAAAAAGTGGAAAGTCACTTTACAATGCACCTTTAAGTCAAGGTTTAGAAACACCAAATAAGACTCCAGATCTCAACAAAGCACAATACAATTCAATTTATTTTTAAAAATAATAACAATAATAATCCTTATATTTGAATGACAGCCAAGCTTTTTGTTTGATTGTTCTGTTTTCTTTGATAGAATGAAGAATATTACCATTTTTTCCTCCTGTTTTTAGAGAATACTGCTATTGTCTACAACTAGACACTGGTAAAGCTAACAATAACTAAGTGGTGCTAAGTATTCAGCATTTTTCTGGTCCCTTGAGAACAGAATTCATTCTTAAGAAAATACTTTCACCATCTGCTTAGGATAAAACTAATCTTACCCCACCGTTATTTTTAAATCCTAAAACATGAAAACAAATTCAGAGAGAAACAGAATATGAAAATGTGAAAACTACTAGATCAAACTTTAAATTCATAACAAGAATAAAAAAGCATTTCAGAAAAAGTCCAGAGCATGCACTTCAGATTTTTCTTCAAGCTTATATATAAGTAACCTTATTATATTTAGCATTTTTATTCCTCGACAGAGCTAGGAATCTTGCCAGTGATTTTGGCACTGTTATCACTATCAGTTCATTTGAAGCCAAATTTGCACCTGGTTTCTGATTGCTAGCATCCATTTACAAGTTTAAATCAATGAAACCTATTAGCATGTTCTCTGTGATGCACTTTAATTTTTATAGTAATGTATTATTAATGTAATCATCTCAATAAGCCTTACACTGTATAAAAAGGAAGGATTCAAGATACAGAAATTTAACAAACTAGGAAGTTATTTCACTGTATATTACTTTAATACTAAAACTTAAGTAATTTGCTGAATATTCACTGAAACTTAAATAATTGACTTACTGGAAGAAATGTAAGTAAAGCTAACCAAAAAGTAACAAAGAATCAGACAAAATCAGAACCTCATGCAATCTATGTATATAGATTATTCTATGTGACTAGATCATCAGATTTTATTGTTATGGGATTTCTGTGCTGAAACAAAACTAGTCTTCCTCCAGAGACAAGCATATGCAGTGCATGTATTAGATACTCAAATAGTCTTCTCTTACCTAGATTTGACAATGGGGAATTACTTCTGGAAAAATAAAAATAAAAATAGGTAGGTTGCTGATGAAATGCCCTTAGCAGCATCATTGCCTAAGCAAAAGTGATGAAGTAATTTTAAATTCAAAAATGCATTTTCTGAAAGGCAGGGGACTGAGTGCTGAGTGTCACTCAAACCACAGTGTTGAAGTCCTGCACACCTGTCAGTATTAGAAAGTTTTTTCAGTGCTAAGGATTTGGTCCAAGATCACGATCATTGTCTCAAATTCTGACAAACAAATTATCAAAATGATCTCCTATTTCTTCTTAACCTATTAAAATATCATTCTGTTAAAATCAACCAACTAAAAGCCAGATTTCATTACTTTTTCTTTGTATTTGCTTATGGGTATATCTTCCAACTACTACAGACCCCCAGTTCTTCCCATCTTTTTGTAGAGGTTGTTCTCTAAATACGTACCTATAGCCTATGTTCAGCTAATGATCACCTTTAAGTAATCTCATTTTAACTAAAGGTCAAAAATTGATATTCTCTAGTGTAAGCAGGACTGCAGAAAATTGAACTAAGCCATATGATTTATTAATGCACCAGATTCCAAATCATTCTTGAGCCTTGTTTTCACTTTTAGAATTAATTAGCTTTAGAATTTTATAAGCCATTGCTAGTTGAACTTATTGTTAATTGGTTGTATTTCAACAGGGGGGATATCTTTGGAAATGCCAATTTATGAAATACAGTTATTTGTTTATCATCCCATTAGAGCAATAAGCATACACCATCTGATACCTGTAGCACAGAAAGCAAATGCTATTTCATGTTTCACAGGATCTACTAATCATAGCAGATCCTCTCATAGGCTGCATCACATCCTTGGATCAGTACCAGTGGGAGATTTTATCCTAACTACATATCAGTACCAGAGCAGGTGGTGCTGGCAATTTAAGAATATGCTTAGAAGTGGGAGTGTGCTCAAGTCAGCTGAAACCTGTGCATAAGAGGTTTTGTGACAGGACCCAAATGGAACTGCAAAGGACCCAGGGCTACAATCCCCATGGCTTCCATAGTACAGGCCCCCGCACATTCTCTCCTCTCAGAGAACTGCGGTTTGGCACATGGGGCCCAATACAAAACGATCTAGCACTCTTCAAGAGGCAAAGGACCCTCACCTTTCTTCAAAGGCAGTAGCAAAGAAGCAAGCATGATTAGCATTGCACAGCAAGGCTTACAGAGAACACAATGATCAAAAATTGTATGCATCATAGTCAGTCAGTCAGCTACACCTTCACCCACAGAAGCTCTGAATACAAGATTCACTCTGTGAAGAAGAGTTGGTCAATTTGTCCATTGGTCAAAACACACAGTCAGCTTGAATTAAAGGTTGAAGCGCATCAGAGCATCTTGTGCAACCTTTAGCTCGTGCTATCCAGCACAGCCATAGAGGAGGAAAGACTGTAATTTTGGAAAGCCAGACCCACCAACTGTTCATATTTCTTGAAAGTCAGATTGACCAACATATTACCCAGTGCTGCCAACTCTCTATTTTCCCCTAAATACCAGGATCTGTGATGGGAGTTAACCTACCTCATAGGCACTTGGAAAACTACAAAATCGGAAGGGAAAGCTTCTGTGTCATCTTGTAGCCTACAAAAACAGGTTGATCAATACATTTTAATCACCAGATACACCACATACAATGACTGAAGAACGGTTCATTGAAATTCACAATCTTCACTGAGGGAAAAAATCCCATAGCAGATGTTCACAAAATAAAGAACAGTGCAAGTATAAAGCTATCCAACTCACCCTGCCAGTTTCAAGCAACCTCCAGCTAGGTGAAACCTCCAAGATGAAGGTTACATTTGAGTAAGTGTAATAGCACCCATTCTAAATTTCTGTTGGCATGTCTAAACCCCCTTGAAGCCATTTATATTTCTGATCTGCTCAGTATGCTGGAGCAACTAATTACACAAATATGACATGCCTGAGAATTCAAAATAAAAATCACAGATTTTGGTTCAATTGCCTAACTTTGAGTCTCACATGATTTTAAATCCTTGAAATATATGATTCTGAATGAACAGACTTAGATTTAAACTACACAAGTACACAGACTAAAATATAATCCTATCAAAAGAAAAAAAAAAAATTACTTCTCCTTCCACGCTCACTGGGACTGCAAAGGTGATAAGTCATTGAGAGCACATGCACAGGGCTAAGTAGAACTGGAAGTCAAACATGAAATATTTTATTATATTATATACATGTGAATATCTGAAAGTCTTGCTCATTCAAAGCCGCTCATAAGGCTAGAAAAAAAAAAAAAAAAAAAAAAACTAAGCTAACCATGGATCGAGTATTGTCTCAGTAGCAAACAGGATTTTATTCATCCTTTTTTGTAATGTCTATCCAATCTCACTTCTAACCTTTTCTCCTTTGTTCTGATTTACTCAAGAACTATTACCAGAGAAAGCCAAAAAGGTTAGACATAATTTCAAAGTCAGAGGTGGAAAAAAGCCCCCCTCCAAACCCTCCAATCCTCAATATGCATCTGATTTACTGTTTGAATCAGAATGTGCACAGGAGTATTAGCCATCTGTGTCGCTCTGTGCAATTCCACAGACACACGCAGTGCCCATGCTACTAGAAGGGTGGAGAGGACTGGTGCCTGATGGTTCATAATCTGCACTGAAAGAATTGCATTTTTTTTCACATCTCTTTAGATGCACTTGGAAGCATATTGGAAAGGTGTAACTGCAGAGAAGAAAGGAAAAATTAAAAAGTTCATTGAGAGGGGACAGGAAAGACTGGATCCAGTGAGAAGAGGTGAACATCTTGACAAGGAGAGAAAATGCAGGAATGAGGAGGAAGAATAAGAACAATTGAAAGATGCAAGAAGGCAAATAAAGAAGTGGTTAAGAAGGAAGTGAAAGGAAGAGAAGGATTAAAAGTCACTGGAGACTGAAAGGAGAATGTAATGCAGGAACATGATTTTTTTTTTTCTTTCCTTTTAGTAGCTATGAAGAAATGAAGGATAGAGGGAGAGAAGAAAGGAAGGAGGACAGAGTATGTGAGAACTCCCATCTTTGCAAAAGAGATGAAAGGACAAGGTGAGAAAGAGTAGAGGGTGAGTAGAGATAAATGGAAACAAAAATGAACACTAACATCTATTGGGTTTTGTATTAAAAAAAAAAAAAAAAAAGAGAGAGAGAAAGCAACCAATTCTGATTCATGACAAGTCTACTAGCTAGTAGTCCTAGAGACAATTATTTAAAAGTCCAAAGAAGAAAAACTACTTTTCTATACCACTGTTCCTGACTATTCTCTGATCCCATCAGCCATTTACCAATCAGCAAATCAGTCAAAAGATATTTCCCAGATGACTTGTTATTGTCTATGTGTTTTGGGCACAACATACACTTTCTACTTTCATTATTTCTTTAGATTTATAGAAGATGTCAGCCATTCCAGAGGGGCCTTTTCTATGCTCTAACATCTTTTGCAACATCGAATTCCACAATTTTATCAATATCATTGCAATAAACAGAATTGCTCAGTGCTCACTAAACACTTAATTCTAATAATGGTCTACAGGCAAAATAAAATACTGGAGAAACATAAACACTCCCATGTCGTTTCTGGTAATTTTTGAGAGGCTTTCACAAAGATAACACAATAACTGCCCTATCTCATCCAAAATTACAAGTCCCTGCATCTTTGTTACTACTATTAGAAACAGTCTACATAACGTCTCTCTTAACCAAGTCACAAAACACTTACAGCTTTCAAATTGTTAATAATAATAAAATACAGTAAAACAAACCACACAAGGATCTTACTTTAACATGCATATTGAAAACACAACTCCCCAGGCACCAGCACTGCTGCTTTTGGCAGACTTTACTTGAGACCACTGCTGCTCTTACCTAGCACATAAGAGCAGTGGGTCTGTGAGGTGGCAGACACATGCAGGAGCAGCGTACGGTCAGCCTGCTGAACAGATGATATCACTTAACTTACTGTCTTAGGTAGACAAAAGATACACAGTCCTTGTTCCAGTAGTTGTCCAAAAGTCTGCCAACCTAAATACTAAGCTAGTGAATGAAACAAAGGATGCTAATAGCAGGTTTGTTGCAGGTGTTCTTAACATACACCATGATTGTCTAAATGTCTTGCCCATTTAGAAGACTGACCTCCTTGGAAATTTATAAATAATACACTGCACCCCAATATTTGCATTGCTCCATCAGTTTTATGACTGTGCTATGTACATGGAGTCCTGATTTGTGGATAGCTGACATCTTTCTGCACCGGACTGTCATTTAGGAATTTCAATTCATATTTTATCATTGCTTTAAGCCATATAAATACCTCATCTTTTTATCTACACGTTGAGAAAATGCTGTTTGGGTCTTTTTTAGTTTTAAGTCTATTGCATGTTCACTTATGGCAGCTTTGATGTTCAGCTACTTGGTCCCTTGCATGTTTTACCTCATTAACATAGAATTCAGAAGCCCTAGTGAATAATTAGCTGGGGTAGGATCCTTGACTTCCATATATGCATTCTTAATGTGACATTTAAATTAACATCAGATTATGGTGGCTTCATTCAAAAGTAATACAAGGGAGAAAAAAAAAGTGGCAACCTACACAAGAATACATTCACACACACATACAAAAAAAAAAAAAAAAAAAAAAAAAAAGTCTGCTAGATATGCCACACAAAACCTCTGGGTTATTTATGGAATTAATTCTATTGCACTGTTCAAGGAAAAGCAGATTGAGGCTGTGCCAAAAATAAATCAAGAGGAGGGAAACCTGTCACAAGACAGCAAACAAACAACTGTTATTAAAATATTTTTTCTAACTGTGGATAGCAATGGGTGATCCACTTTTCATGAAGAGCAGCTCTGAAGAAGACATCCCAGGCTAACTCTGGAAGCATTGAAGCGATTATGTCACTCCAGTGAAGAATCCTTCACAATTCACTTATGTACTGACAAGGAACCACTTCTTACCATCACAGCTACAAAGCTTGTTACCTTTCTCAGACTCTTCAATCTACTTACCATGGTCAAATAAGCATACAATGTTACTCAGGTATGTATTTCTAGTAATAACTAAAAGGAGGCATAGATATCTTAGATCTTATTTGGCATCTACAACTTCAGTATTGCTTTTTCCAGTTTCTGTTGAGAAGCCACAGATGGAGATAAAAAGGAAAGGGTAAAGGTGGCTGCACAGCTGTGTCTGCTACTTCTTTATCAAATTGTATTTCTACAGTTGAATTTGACAAATTAAACTATATAAATCCTGGATTATTAGCATGGAAGCCTAGTTTCAACGGACAATGAAACCTATTACCTTCATGTTAATGAAGATCATGTACTGCACACCAGGTGAAGACTGTCCAACTTGTTAGCCTATAGCAAAATTGAGTTGCAAAGTTGTGAAGGACTCTGGCTCGGCCTGTAAGCTGAAGTTGCCTATATCCTGTCATGGCTGTTCCAGAACTTTGAATTGGATAGTAAATCTGACATTAATGCCTGTACCCAAACTGCATGGACTGTATGACACAAATCACTGATCCAATCTAAGCTCAAACAATTCTGACAGTTCAACTTGTACAGCTGCTTTACACCAGATAAGGTATCACCGTATCTGTAATACTCTATCAGGTACTGTATCTGTCATAAAACTGTGAAGCTAAAATAAAGCTCGACCATATTTTCTGACTAATACAACAGGAACATGTCTGCATGAACACAATTGTCACTGAAACATCTGAGATACAAACAGGCAGGCATAATACCTTGTCTTGCAAAGTCCTGATATTCTTCCAATCACTACAACACACACGGTCTTTTTTTATTTTATTTTATTTTTTTCTGGATTTGGTATACAAACAGCAGTTTGCTGTACTGGGTTGACTACTGACTGGGGACGGTTTATAAATGCAAGGACCCTGAAAAAGCAGAGGCTTTCTGCCACTGTACTTGGTAACAAATCATAAAGAATTTCTCTCCTGGCCACAGTAATTGTATATTTGTACAAAACCTCACTATAAACTGCTTCACCAAATGTCACAGCCAGTTCTTGTATTTACTCAGCTCAAGCACTCCAACAGAAATTCTGCTTTGGTGAGCCAAGAAGAACAAAGTGACATAAGGTCACACAAGTGAAAGGCCTTTCTCAGGTGTGGCAGGAAGAAGATTCCTGAATCCTAGCAGATTTTCTTAAATACTCATTTTAAAATGCTAGTTAATATTAATGATATTATCTAGAAGCTAAACTAAGGCTGAAAACAGGAGGGGGAGCTCTCACTGCACCATGTAGGAAGGAAAACAGGGCAGAAGTGGTACTTTTGCCCATCAGGAGAGCCCAGACAATGCCTGCTGTTTCCCAGTGCCATCCTTTCAGCAAGCCTGGTGGCAGTGGGAAGGGTGCATAACTCTTCCAGCTAGCTCCTTATCTTTAAAGTATTTCCCATTTGCTGTAACCACAATTTTTAATTTATGGTTTTTAATCTAATCTTTTAACTTATTTCCTCTCCCAGGAGCAAGAAAATAATCACATTTTGCCATACAGAAGTCTACTCCTCTCTTCCTTCCCTGTACTTTGTCTGAATGCTGAGAGAGAAAGTCTGCACACATTTTGCTCTGTTACAATTATATGTTCTCATTTTCCATTACTTGTCTTTAGTGACACTTGTTTTGATGACTGTTGCAAAGAAGTGCATTCAATACCAAAATAAAAGCCAAAATGCTCTATCATCTGTGGCACTCTGCAGTAGACTTATATCTCAAAACCCCCACGACTTTGGTTCCCACAGTTACTCAGCTACACTGCATGTATATATTAACACATCAGAGCTCAGCAGTGCTGATAAGTATACAGCACTACTACAGTACAAGTGTGTAAAAATCATAGTTGCTTTGGTAACCATCACTTTGTTGTTTTTTTTTGTTTGTTTGTTTGTTTTTTGTTTTTTTTTTTTTTACCCCCGCCCCCTCCCCCTTCTTGCTTTCATATTCTTGGCCATAACTCTACACCAACTCAGGTGCCTGGACTGATATTCATAAGACCTAAATAAAATATAGTTTCCCCGACATTGCAGCCTAACAATAGAAATGTTCTCATTTGAAGCATATTACCCCATATGTATTTGAAATTATTTTCAAGTTGGCTCATGCTGAGCTGAGGCAAAACTGCATAGAACGGTGGTTTCTACTTTGGAGGTTTGTCTGTGCAGGTGCTCACAAATAAATACCAGCTACAACTCCAGAGTCGGTTGAACACTCTCCTTACATTTCCCTAATACATAAGATACAGCAGTGGTACAGGGAGCACCTAGGGAACTGCCTCCTAAAAATTCCCCTTGTCACTCCTAATACCAGTGCTAATCACACATACACAACCAAGCTTTACTACTGATCCTACCAATCTGGATAAGTTTGCTAAGGAAATACATGCACTGCTAATAAAAGCAATATCTACCACCTTTAGAGGAATTCAGGCTCTTTCTTATTTCATAGATTATTCATATGTTTAATTTTATTGATTACCTATTTGACTGGCATATGGAAAAAAAAAAAAATCTGTTGTATGAAATTAATCAAGAATCCTTTTAACCACTATTTCCTTTATCTGTGTAACATCAGTATTCCACTGCTGAAAAAGATATTTGAATGTTTAGAGCAATAAAGAGCAGAAAAAAAAAAAAAAAAAGAAAAAAAAAAAGAGAAAAAAAAAAAAAAGCAGCTATCACAGAATGAAGACAGCAAATCCAAGGCAAGAAGGCAAGAGCTTTCAGACTCAACACAACTCAGAAATACTATTTATAGCTGATCTTGACTAAGGAGAATGATGTCAAATTAACTATTTACAGAACTTCTGCCTCCAACAAAGATTTCATAGGAATGGATGAAATTGTACAGTGATTCAGAAAACAGTATGTGAATTGCATTAAACAGGGAACCTGATTTTCTCTTAACAGACATCTTAACAGACTGGAATAAATCCTGCTGGGGGGAAGCGGGGGCAGAGCGCACACATACACACAGAAAATCACAATTTTTCTCAATTGCTCAAGACTACTTATTCTCCTAGACAAAAATCATTGAGGTGATGTTTGCATACAGCCTACATATTGCCTACATCACATTTAACTCTATGTGGGCTTTTAGAGGACTTAATTATAGTCAGGAACAAAAGTATCCACAAGCTGCAAAAACCCAGCACTGGTAAAGACACAATGATAAGAACAGGGAGGAAGCAATGGGCAAGGCAGAACCAGTTGAGTGAAGCACTCCAATATGCTGCTGGTGGTGGTTTAACTGGAAATGCAGGGAGACACCAGACCTCTCAAAACACATCTCACTGCTGAGCCATCAGCTCCGAGAACAAGCCACCCATGAGGAAACCAAGCTCCACACGGTCTGTCGTCATTCTAAAGGTTATGCTAACCTTCAATCAGGTGCAGCTAGTTTGGATTTGCAGAAGGAATAACTTGAGTTTACAGACAAGATGGAGGAAAATCGAGACCCTGTGGTCTTGGTGATACACAGACATTAATCCTTTCCCCAGTGCATACACGCTTCAAATAGCACATAAAGCCCATTGGAATGGAACTTAAAACATTTTGCTGGTTCAAATCACCCACAAAATGACAGAAAACAAAGAGAATCACCTTAAACCATAATTACACTCAAGGAGCAGAGGGAGAAGAGCTAGTTTGCACCCTTTTCTCAGTGGGAATGTCACAGGGAATAGGTGACATTCACCTGCATCCTTGCCAAAAGACTGAATGGAAGTCCATGTCCCATGCCTGGGTCCCTCACAGGCAGGGTTGCAAGTGGCCTGAGGAGAGAAAACTTGGACCATCACAGATCATCCACAGTATCTAACTTGTGGATGAAAAGATGACACCTGAAAGCCACCCTGAGTCACCTTGGCATTCAAACTAAGCACCTCAAACCTACTTACAAAACTGTAAGGATTACACGATATCTGAAACAGTGCAACTGCTGAGCAAATGAAAAATCCAGACCCTACTCTTTAAGAAAGAATTTATTTTTAAACTCTGCCCATTTTACATATCATTTAACCTTTTTTATTATTATTTTATTAAAAAAAAAAAAAACTCCTGACAAGTGGAACCAAATACTAATGGTTCAAGTCTTGCTTTTACTACCTTGCTATTACAATAAGACATATCAAAACAGATTAAGGAGGCTAATGCAGAATTATGCAGAATTCAGTAAGATAGAATTACAGTGGGAAAACCAAGTACTTTGTCAAACTGCCTATAGAGAACTTGGAAGTATCTGGGGCATTTGCCAGACAATAACCACTGAGTATTTCTTTCGACAGAACCATCTGTCATTCTAATTTTTTTAGGATCTCAGAAGTCACTAACATAGAATGTTTCCACAGATTTTTTTCTTTGTTGAAATATAACAGTATGGTGGACAAATGTCACATTTCAATTTATGCTTGGGGAATAACTTTGGACTGTTGATCACTTAAAAGAAAGCTGAAATGACCCATCTGCAAACCTGTTATTTTTCATGTTGGTTTCCCAACAGGACAAAGCACCCCTCCCCAGAAATGAGTTTGAAGTGCAGCTCCACTTTATAACACCGTCTGCCATAATAGGACACCCAGGTTGAAAGCCAGTAGTTGAACAGCTCTATCTGAAGCATCTGGGAAATTCTTCACCTCCTCTTCTCTAGCCTAAATAAATCAAAACGCAAACAGTTTAGGCCAAATTACAGAAACCATGCAGAGCCAAAGGTAGATGTACAACAGGTACAGATCAAGAGGCATGATTTCCACTTTGGGGATTTCAGAGATTGTAGCCCTAGTTCCTGAGAGGTACCTGGACAAGCAAGGCCATGGGAAGCAATTCCCAAGGCCTCCTGGTGCTCCAGCCAGACCCTCAATGCCTCCATCCTCCAATGCCTCAATGCTGTTCCCACTGCAGTCACCACCAGTGGTCCGATCGCCTCCTGGCTCCAATCAAACCACATTTGTTTTCCACTAGCAAAACTCATTTCCTTGATGCTGGCACTCTCTCTGCATAAATCTCCCCATATATCTGATTTGTATCACATTTTGCATACAGATACATTTTTCATGACACCCTGTGCCCACGGCAGTTGCTTTACCCAGTCAGGTTTTGCTTTACCGACTGAATTAGGTTTCCGTAATGAAATAACAGATTGGCATTCTTAGGGAGTTTTATCAGAAATATTCCACAGGCACCTAGGTATATCAAGCTTGATAGATAGGAACAGTTCTTATAACTGCATGATACAGGGTAGCTCTATAGGTAGCTCAAGAGCAGGAATGAATCTGGTCTATCATATCTTCCTTACATAGTCCAAAAAGCCAAGCTCCTACTGACTTTTTTTGCTGATGTGCTATTTATGAGTGCAGCTGCTGCTTAAATTAGCAAGTTAAGTAAATTGGTTGAGGCTAAGCTGACTATTCAATCTCAGTATGGAGTTCCAGTTCACAAGCATAGGGTAGCTGTCTTCAGTATTTGCTGAAACTGTCATTTTAATAACTAATCTTTTTTTTTTTTTCTATGAAAATATGAATGATATTCCTATGTCATCAAACTTCCTTCATATTAGTTGAAATACTTCAGATAAAAGCTGTTATTTCTCTGGAAACTGAGCATGCTATTACTTAGTTAAAAATAAATAAATAATTCTTTCTTATTCATTACATTAAAAGAGAGTTACCAAACCTAATTTATCAGTTACCTGTAAAATTACAGTACACTTCAGAAATCTATCCTCTAAATCTCCAGTGACTTCTTCCTACCCACCTCCCTGTGAACTGTTGCAAAAAGCTTAATGTAATTAAACTAGTACTTCTGGCTACCATGCTAACTCAGAGGTGGTGCTCCAGCTGGCAACCTGCAAAAGGCCCTCCCTGTGGGCAGCACAGAACACACACAGGAGATTCCCCCAGGCAATCATACCTGGGTCACCTAAGCCACTGAACATCAGCATCTCTCACCTGCCACATAACAGAAGAGCAGGCAAAGAATTAACACAGAATCCAAAGATTTCACATTGGCAGCAACTGGAGAACCCCAAAAGACTTCAGATAACCTCCTACTAGTTAAAGAGAAAGCAAAAGATTATCTTGTGCTATGAATCACACCCTTGCAACTCCATAATATGTTCTAGTTATTTTCAAGTTACTAGAAATAACCAAGAGCAGATTTTGTCCCTAATTAATCCCTGGTGCCATTGAAGCATTTATTTTAGAATTCAGCCATTAGGCAGTGATGTAATGAAACTAATTTCTATTCATTGAAGTTGTAACTTCTTGCTTTGGACACTTACAACTAGACATTATTTTTGTATCTGATTTGGGCTTTGTTACAGATAAATTGTATTAGTTGAACAATTATTCTTTTTTATATGTATGTATAGATTACATTGTGTGTATCAAGACAAGTTAAACTGATGACGCCTGTTAACTACACAAATGCTCACAAATTATCTTTGCAAACCCTCCTTTCTGTAGGCCAATAAATGGAATAATACTGAGGAACAACTTTGTTTCTCCATGTTAGAGGTTCCCTATTCAACATAAGAACACCCAGAATAAATCAATATGATCTTTTTGTAAATGTGTGCACAGATGATCTTTATGAGATATGGAAATATCAAATTTAAGATTTGCCCTTTTTCCATAATCCAAATACCAATAAGGAACAGATGAAACATTTCTCAGCACTCCCTTTCACAGGAGACTTTGAACGTTTCAAACCATGCAACTTAAGTAACGACTCATGAATGTATCAAAGAAAATGTGGGAGTTCCTCCTTATCTCCTTATACCCTTTCAACCTCACATCTTCACATTTCACATTGAAAGAAAATCCAATTTCTAGTCGTGGAAACTGGGGGGGGGGGCGCGCGGGGCAGGAGGGTGTATAGCCCAAATAATGTAATTCATTCATACCACCCATATGTATGCATTTCTCCATAATACACATTGCTTCAACCATGTCTGAATAGTCCTTTGGGGCATTGTGAGAAAACAGTGGCTTCTTTCCCCGAGATTCTTAACTTAAACAAATAAATAAGTGTAAATTTTGTTGTCCTTCCTCTTAATGTACAAACAAGATGATAAGCATGTTAGCAAAATAGGTCAGCAGAAGCAGGAAATCAGGGAAAAAAAAAAAAAAAAAAAAAAAAAAAAAAAAAAGCTTTGAAAGACTCAATTAAAAATAAATGAAAAACAAGTATACATTTTAATTTATAGTAGATTTTCATTTGTGGTCAAAACAGCAGTAGACATTAAGAACTCTTTATCGGATTTTAACACTAATTAAGAATCTCGAACCCTTCCACTATCCCCACCTCCCAAGAAAACCCCAAGCAAACAGCTGCTATGAGGCGAATTTATTTACGACTTTAATAACTTCAGAATGTATTAGTAAGCATGGTCCAAAGCCCACTAAAATACCAATAACTGGTCCCACCTCAAGAAGTCACTCCTCAGGTTTCATTCTTCAGTGCTCATGTGTGTACCTCAATTGTTTCTAGACTGAGTCTCCCTAATTTAAGACTGATTTGTGTAGGGATACAGACCTAACATTGGAAAACTCAGCCTAGTGAGTCGTTGTCTTTGGCAGACAGAGTTCTTTCAATAGAGAAGCTGTCATGAAGAAATATATATATATGCATATATAAAATTTATGTATATATATATATATGCAGTAATCTTCAACATTATAAATTATTTATGCTGTGGAACTTGGCTAAATTTGGAAAATTTATTCCCAATTGTGGGGCCAGATAACAAGTTCAATAATTAAGAATAAGGCAAAAAAAAATAAATAAAAAAATCCACTATTTGCAGTGTGAAGGTTTTTCTAACCAACAGGGATAAAAAACAGTGAAAGATGACTTTTGTCATTAAAATAAATGAATGAAACAGACTAAAAATATAGATCAGTTCTCCTGAGTAGAAAGGTGTAATTTTATAGTCATGTTTCAGTTCAGAACCGAAGCACATTTATCTTCTCAGATAAAGCTACCTTACCATTTTTTCCTTACAACTCTCCTGACAAATTAAAGAAAAAAAGACCAATAGCTTTGCAAAACCCACAAGGATTAAATAAAAATAAAAATGATAATAACATGTAAAATATATTTCATTTTGTGCTCACAATGCGGTATGTGTTACAGATTCCCCCTTCCATAAAATATATGTTTCATAGTAATTGAACAATAGGATATATTCATGGTTTATTGCAATATGTCCCCAAGTATCTTTGGTTTTGTTTTGTTTTCTTTTTTTAAAAAAAACACATTTCTATTGTTCTGAGCATCTGAATGTTTCACATTACTTTAGTATCCCTTAAACCCTTCATTAGATACAAAAATATTCTTCAAATCATTAATCCTCTAAACATGTATCTTGTTCTGTCCTGTTAAACTATCGTTATCTCAGACCATGAGTTTTAGCTTTTTTCCTCAAATATCTCCCTCACGCTACTGGTGGGGAGTGAGCAAATGGCTGTGTGGTACTTAGCTGCCTGATAGGTTAAACCCCAACACTACCCCATAACATGTCGATAAATATATATACTTTAAAATAAGGTGAGTTTTTGTTGTTGTGGTTTGGTTGTGGTTTTTTGTTTTTAGTTGTTTTGTTTTGTTTTTAGCATTTAAAGTCATTAAACTAGATAAAAATGTCTAAGTTTCTACGAACATTTATCTGATTTCACACAGTTCTGTCTCCCCTCTCTAATCAGAAGATGATATTTAAGGTAATAACAGCTGAAAAGCTACCTGGCTCTTCTTTTGAGACATCATAAAAGAAAGGTGTCTGGAACTGAAATGTTAGAACTGCAAGCAAAAAAAAGAAGTGCCCTTCAGTAAGTCCACATTGCAGCACAAAGGAATCATAGTTAAATATTTAATATGATTTATAACATGAAGAACAACACCCTACTCATGATAGATTAATATTAATACCATGGGTATCAATATTAATATTAATATTAATACCATGGGTATCAATCCTGTCATGTTTTGACATGTTACCTTTGCAAGCATCACCTAACTTTCCTGTAGAATCCTACAATATTTACATACACCCACCTATACAAAACATTTTTTCACAAAGACAGAAACTGTGAGCTTCCAAGCTGAGGAGGCAATTTTTACCTACTCCTCTAAATCTTTGTACATATAAAATTCTTTCTTTCATCCTCAAAGCTAATAAAGAGGTAAAACTTATATAATAATGCCTTATTTTTTGTTAGCATTCAGAAGCAAAATGCTCATATGCCAAGTCATTCCAAGTGAACAGATGAATTGGATCTCCAAATCTAAATCTGAGAAGAGGAAATGAGGAAACAAACAAACAAAAAAAAAAAAATCCATACATTGGGGTGAGGGGAGGAAGCTGCAGTTTGGTAGAAGAGAAAGGGAAGAGGGGGAGCAAGTGAACAAACATAAAAAACAGAGAAGTTCAACATCTTTTGGAGCAAACACAAATGAACACAAGCTCAGCAGGAGTGCACACATTTTCTGGTTTACTATATTTTGCATGAGGCTTAGAGCTGTCTGCCCTCTAAAACAAAAATCCCAGACAAGTAGACAGCCAGGTCAGTGATATCAGTGAGGCTAACACAATGATGAGTCTGCTGGATGCAGTGGTGGCACCTCACAATGCATCTGAACAACCTGTCCAGGAGAGCTGGGGTGCAGACAGTGGTTTTGCCCATGTTCCATAACAAAAGGAGAGATCAAAGACAAGGGTCTGAAGGAAAAAAAAAAAAAAAAAAAAAAAAAAAAAAAAAAAAAAAAAAGAAAAAAAAAAAGCAAGATGCCTAAAAGCAGCCACATAAAACCACCCCAAAATAATAATTTTGTATGTGTGCTTGATTAAAAAATAGAAGCAATTATGATGGAACTCACATGCAAATAACACACCCTCAATTCCGGCAACTTAAATGTAAAATAAAGATTAATCATTAATCTATAGTTTGAAGAACAGTTCCTAAGGGCATACCAGCAATAATAAGTTTTAATTATTTTAAAATAAATTAATAAAAAGCTTACAAGAGAGCTTGCGTGGCCAGAAACAGATAGCAAAAGGGCTGTAAGATTGTTTTTTACACCAGGAGATAATGAAAGATGCCATATTAGGTCTTTCTATATGTAGAAAGAGAAACTGTCATAAATTAAAGTGTTAGTAGAGTAGCTGTAGAACAGATCAATAAAAAATGGTAACAAATTGCCAAGACAGATGGTGTTCATCAAGGAGATATGAAAGAGTTCTTATATGAAATTGCCAAAGTATTGTCATAACTATTGTACAGTATCCCATTTGTAGAATCTATCCCTTAAATCAGTTTAATTGCTGGAAACTACAATAATGCATCAGTAGATAAATGAATATCTATGGTATGCAAGAGAAGGACCAGCATGTCTTTAGTGAAAGAATTGACAGCACACAAAAATTTTAAAAGTTCTTTCAAGGAATTAGCTAGCAGGTGAATTAAAGGCCATCTTCTGAATTTACAAAATGCCTTTGATCAGGAGGTGGGATGGCAGTCACAAAAGCAGTAATGTTCCATACAAAAAGATCTGATAAACACAGCTATCTTGAAATAGGAGGAAAGATCAATTCACAGACTAATACGTTCTTTAAGACAGAAGGATTATGAATGAAAAGGATGTTCAGTAACCCTGAGCGATTCTTAAAAAACTAAAGCTATAAAGAGTTACAGAAAAGTCTTAGAATACTGAGCAAATAGACAATAAAATGGCAAGTGAGATTCAAATGTCAAAGTCAGTCACATAGCCAAAACTAACACTGGTTGTCATTAGCTAGTAACGGACTCCAAATTTATCAACACCATTTAGGAATGGTAGTTTAGGTTCACCAAAAGTTCCATTTGAGGGGGAAAAACATTACTCAGTTTTGGATGACTGTCCAGAGTACCATATAGAATATTAGGAAGGATTAAAACGAAAAACAAAATTTCAGCATGCAACTTTTTACATACATCACATGTTCTCACAGTTGAGTAACTTCATCAACTCTGGTGTCTTCAAAAACTATAATCAAAAAAGCCTCAGCATAATAATAGATGAATAGAGAGCTAGTCAACTAATTAATGGAAAATACTTTCCTATTAGCAGCACTGTGTGTTAATACTGTTCAGTCTGAGTGTAGGAAGGAAGACAATAGTGATATAAAATTCTGTAAAATCATTAATGATCTAGAGAAGTACATAGAAAATAATAGTCTACAATTCCAATAAGATATGAAGCATCAAATAAAATTAAATTAGCAAGCAGAAGTTTGAAACAAAACCACTAGGTCTGGAAAAAAAAAAAAAAAAAAAAAAAAAAAAGTACATTATTAATACAATTACACATGAATTAAAATATGTTAAAAGCCTAAAATAGGTGCACGAACTTCTCAGGCAAGTGCATTGATTAAAATTCAGCATCCATTAAAGTATGTGACTTTGGTTCAGGAAAGCTGTAAATTGAGCAAAAGCTGGGAGAGCATACTATAAAAGAATAATTTCAACAGTTGTGGTCATGTATCTCTTCTTTACACTTTTTCTTTTTGTCCATTAGTAAACACTGTCACTTGCAAAATGTAGAAGATTGATCAAATGCCAGGTCTCGTGTTCTTAACGACTATTGCAATAGTCCCTAACTCAGAAAAGCCTCCTTGGACACACCAGTACCTGTCTGAGGTAATTCCACATTTGCCATCTGTTACCTCTTGGAGAACAAATTTCCAGATGCCTGGAAAGGACGTATTTAGCATCTATATGGGGTTAGGGGAGGAAAGGCACTTACAGGCGAAAACTGTATACCGCTCTGTTAAAACCCAGTGCCTGTGAAGTTACTCAATGTTGAGCTACTTTTAAGTATTTAGAAGAAAACAAATGACATTCGTTACAGCCAATATGAAGGCAAGGTCAATCTAATTGCTGTCGGTCAAGAAGGAACAAAGCACTTAGACTAGTGAAGAAAGCATAAATATTACATACCTTGTCTTTAATAAATATTATTGACAATTTCTACCTAACCAAGCTAAGGATCAGATGACTGACTCATCACTCACTCGGTAAATATGTGGTCAACCAGGAAAATGGAGAACAGATCTTATTTTTTAAATAAATAAATAAATCACTCTGTATCCTACATATAGCACTACTCAATTTTGTTTTGATAGTTAACAAATCCTTACCATTATTGAAACGCACAACACATATTAAGCATGCCAGTGCTTTTAAATACCAGAAATAACGAAAGTCATGAAGTAATCCTGCACTGTTCAGCACCCAGTCTTATATATTTCATTTCAATAAAGATGTGGACCCTCCAAAGAAAGCCCAATTAGTGGCTGTGAGGATATTCAGGGATCTAAAAAACAGATCTCAAAAGGAAACACCAAAAAAAAAAAAAAAAAGATACACAAAATAATGCAAGCTTCAGGAAATTTTTCCAGGACTAAGGATAAGCATCCAGAAGTGAACAGCGGAAATGTTGTAATTGATTGATCTGCTACTAAAACAAGCAAACAAACAAACAAACAAAAACCCACCTTCAGACAGCAGAAGAAAGCAATTTAGGTTGATCATGTGCTAAGACACAGTGGTCATAAGGCCAGGTCCCTTGCCATCCCAGTTTCTTAGGATTTAGTTCATTAATAGCTAATGTACTACACTTTATGAAACAATAGTTGTCAACATTTGATGCCTGACACCAAAACAACTGAAGTAAAATATGCAGTACTACCTCAAACACAAATATACATACAAATTGGAAGTGAAGCAAGCAGGTGAAATTATATATAAATTTCTCCCCTTCCCTTAAATTAGCTATCACTGTAAAGTTCTTTTAATATTGTTCCTTGGAAGCAGTAAATGTAGAAGTTAAATTTGCAAGTTTTATAATCTTCTTTCAACAGTATTTAATGTGAGATGGTATTTGAAATTAAAACAGAAAAATATCAAACCAGTCATTATGTTTTTTATATACAAAAATTAGACTTGTTATTAACAGGTAAAAAAATACTTTCTGGGAAAAATAACTTTTTTTCAGTTACACTTGCTGCAAGTAGAGAGATTGTACAACATATTTCTCTAAATTATTTTCATATTGTAGTCAAATTCTATCCCTAGACCACAGAGAAATCAATCCATGACAGTGCTGTGAATAATTAAACAAACGATTAGCTTAAATAATAAATGATACATAGATATAGATCTCTAGACTAGAGTTGTTCACTTAAGGTCTATGATGATTAACGATAGTTGAACTTTGACCATTTTAAAATAATGGAATTTTAATAATATTTCCTATTAAAACTACTGGACTTAAACCTTTTTGAAAAATAGATTTTAGAGGGTAATTATTAAAGTTATGAAACACTGAGTATTTCAGGAGAGAAAAAATAAATGTCAGTTTCTGAGCTCTTCTCCCTTGGAAAGCTCTGGAGGATACAGAAAGAATATCATTCAATTACATACATGTAAGGGGAATTTTTAAAAAATAGAGAAATTATTGTAACCATAATTCCATACCAAGCTACCTCTGAAACCAATGGTATTTTTTTAATTAAACTTCAGTAATTTTTCTCAAGCATGCATAAATAACCTGGCTTTATGTTAAAGCAGAATTTACCAAAAGTAAGAGCATTGATTGAATAAGGTCAGACTGCTACTCTGGACAGCTTACTGTCAATCATCCTGGTTTTCAGAACATAGTAAAAGACAAAGAAATTAACTATATTCAGCAAACCTGTTACCTTACTATTGAAGACATAGGTTCCATGCTTCTGTTCCAATAAATTTATTACTGTAGTCTCATACTTCCCATAATGCTTCAAATGTATCAACATATCCCAAAAACATGGTATGTTGAGACTAATTGTTTAATAATCTTGTTGCAGCTGTTCTTCTTGAACCAGGATGCTCACATCCTGTTACCCCTTTCAGGGATATTGCTCATAGCAGAGTGATTAAACACTGAGACACAGCCAGAGCAATGAATACTCATAAAAGCTGTTCTTGCCATACCACCATAAATACTATTTTACTATACAACAGGGAAAACATGAATCAAACTATAATAGTATTTAAATTGTACATTTTCATACCGCAGGAGAATTAAAGTGAAGAGCTTTTGCTGCCACAGACAATGCATAACTGTCTGAAATAGGTGAGTAATTGTAAAGAAGTAACTGTTCAATGACTATCCCTTTGGACTGCTTCCACCGGACACAATGAATTAGTTTCTTAGAACTGAGCAAGACCACAACCTTGAAGCATCATCAGAGTCTGCCAGTAAAGGAAGAGAGATGGCTCTAGTTTCAAAAGATGCTTCACCAGTGGTCATAGGCCACAATATATTTTAAAATAATACACTTACTGGAAGAAGCTAGTTTGGGAATAATCCAACAGCACTGTGGACAGCATTTAGCTTTCCTGCAATGACAAGGACCAAAGAATCAAACTCTGGTAGAGCAGGGAGGGAGGCATCATTGTAACTTGTAACACCCAGAGCTTAAACAAAAACAGGGGGCTTTTCTTTCCTCAACAAAATTATAAGAAGAATTGCTTCTCTTGTTTAAAAACAAACAAAACCTTCAATATCAAAACCATAAATCAGAGTATTTCCCTCAAAACATCTTTTCAAAAAGTTTTAATAAACATTTATACCAAGAATTGTCAGCATTTTTGCCTACATTTCCAGTTTTATCTCCTTCATGGAAACAGTAGCGCAGTGGTCACTGAGTATTCAACTTCATTTAATATACAGGTATTAAAATAATATTTCTATTTCATAAGCAGTTCAAGAGCCCCGGTAACATTATTTTTATTGCTATCTCAAGAGGAAATTTCTGTTTAATGTGTTCACTGAGGTAATACACAAAGGTTCTTATGTGATCAAGATTTTGTGGTGTTAATGAGTAACTGGGCTTACAGTAAAGTACAAGTTGAGACGAGATTCAATTAACAGGTTGTAATATGACAAATAAAACAAGTAAGAGAATATGAAATTAACAGTGGCACAGATTCACAATGTTATTTACCAAAAAATCCACAACCTAAACAAAAAATAAGTAAATAAAAACAAGTAATGCAAAATTATGTAAATTATTATTCTTCTGTAGTATAAAAAGAGATATGGCTTAGAATAGATCAATATTATTTCTACATTAGTTGTAGAAATAGTATTTTCAGAGAACCTACAAAATCTGACAGGGATCAGGGAGTTACCGCTGGATGCAGTACACACCAGAGCAGTAGTGAGGCACAGGAGGATGACAGGTACCAGAGAAGTAACAAGAGAAAAGGAAAAGGCAGTATTAGGAAAACGCAACACTAACTGTCTCCTTCTTCTCCCACTCTGGAGCTACCCATCATTGTTCATACGACGTTCACACAGGTGAGAGCTCAAGCCAGCAACAACACCCAGGATTAACAGGCAGGGTATTTGCAGGCATGGCTGGAGGTGTGCCAGAAAGTCATGACAAGTCATCTGAGCACCTTCGCACTTCAGCTCCATTTAATATGTAAACATATATCTCAACAGCAGAGAAGCCAGTCCTCCTTGGAACCAGGACATTCATGGCCCTGGCATTTTGGAAGTAAATATCTTAATAAATAATGAAATAAATTTAGTTTAAAATCACAGTGTTTCTCAATAATGGTGGTATGAGGAAAACATCTCATTGGACTTTTCTTTGATCTCAAGAAATATAGCAGTGGAAAGAGGGAACAAGTACATTTTGCAGCATCATTAAGGATTAAGTTTTCCAATAACTAAATAAAAGCTGATTGATTTAGGGACTTGTTGCCACCATCTTCTTGATATATATATATATATTTTTCTCTAAGTACAAAAAGAGAGAAATAAGAAGAGCATGGGTACTTTATACACATGATTTTGCATGGCACACTGGTGAGTCACCCCTACACATGGACAGAGGAACTCAACTCTGCACAAGTATAATAAGAAAAAGGTCACAAAACAGTTCTACAAACTTGAAACCCAGTTATTATCTACCTGAGCATACAATACATCTTTGTTAGGTTCTCAAGCATGCAAGCCCAGGTTAGCCAAACATTTAACACAGAGCATTTTCTCTGAAACATTATGATGAGGACCAGATGTGCTGCAAGCCACAGGTCTTACAAGTGCTATTCTTATGATTATTAATATGGATAATGCAATTTCACTGCTATTTAGACACATATTTGCATATAGAAGTCCTGAGGCAAAAGGATCTCTAAGCTGCCAAGGCACAAAAGTATAAGCTGCTGACCTTAGCTAATGGCTTTCACAAGGTGTTTTAGATATGAACAGACTATTCAATGCAGACCTCACTGTGTGATTATCACTTGCACTCGTGACAAAGCAAGACCTCTACCTCTACAAGGAGAGGGATATTTTATTAGTTTAGACCCCAAAAGTGAAACCAAACTGTACCCCCTAGATGAGACTTTTTTTTTGGCTCATCTAGGCTTTTGGGTATTTCCCCTTCTATTGTCCCCTGAGTCCAGAGGAACCCTCTGTGTTCTTCTTGGCAGTGCTTTCAGGCTTCACCAAGAAGCAGCACAGCCCAACAGTGTATTTGTAGTGTGAATGAGCTGGTGTTCAAGACATGACACTGACAGTACACATATAGCATGGGAGATAAACTATTTCTAAATAAATCCACAGACTGAATATACATGGATGGTTGGAGCACTTCATCTGGTTTCATTTCATCCACGTAGGGCATGGTCCAATACTGGTCTGTGAACCAAAGTGAAAATACTCTTTTCAAATGTGTATCCATAACCCAAGTCCAAACATTAACAGAGGCATATGCTAAACATGGAGTCAGCCAAAAGGCTATCAATACAAGCCTCACGATCAAAAGTTGTATCTCCTGTTCTTTACAACTATTTTCTTTTTCAATGCGTGAAGCATTAGATAATATCATTATATAATAGGAGAACCTATCCACTACCCATTTAAAATCCAGGTAAGAACCATGAAAGAAATGTCCTGGTTCTTATAAGTTTATGGTCTGTTCCTAACATGCCACAGTTGATGGCTTAATTGCTTCTTGAGTCTAAGAAGAAGGGCACGTTTGTGTTTGGGAAGAAGGTGACAGCATGCAAATAAGAACTCCCCAAAAAGCAATACCATTTCCAGAGACTGTGGTACATCTCACTCCCACCTTGAGTCACTCTGGATTTCCGTTCATTCTAATTTGCATGTGTTGCTATCTACATAGTACAATCTATATGCCACCTGCTCTGTGACTACACATGCACAAGAAGACATGGGGACAGATTCCTAAGCATGAACTGTCTTTTCACACCAACTGAGATAGCAAAGAGAGGCTCTTATCCTGCCAAACTTCAGGAAATCTCTGAGAAGAAGATTTTGGCTGGTGCTAGCACACATCTGCCAATGCCAAGCCTTGGTCTCAACATTTTTCTGCCCTGCATTGTGAACAACATGTTTGGAGCGAACAAAGAACATATTTGTTCTCCATTCCATGAAAGAAACTACTGAAAGATCAGACTCCACTGACCTAGAGCTATGTGAAGAGTTAAAGTTGAAATGAATTCCCACTGTGTAAAACCTGGCTCTTGTCAGAGAAAATCTGTACTTGCATTAGTATCCCCCATTCAGAAGTGGTAATTTTAGCCATTGTGGATACTGGTTGATGTGCCATCTGGCTCTGAGGGGCAACGCTTCCAAAATGAAACTCTTTCTGCCATCTAAAAGGTTTCAAAGAGATTGGGAAATGGAGATTGGTCACAGCTGTTCCAATTAAAATAAAGCAGATAGGGTTTTGAGGGCAAAATGAAATGCTTTGTCCTGTCACAGGTCCTTGGACTGCAGTCTACCTCCTGTAGTAACCATAGAATAAGAGACTTTATCTTTCTTGTTATATATAAATTTCCATGAAACATCTTGAAAACTGTGAAAAATGCACAGTTAAATACTGTTACTTGAATGCCGTCAACAAGATGCTATTTTTGAGAGTATGTGTGACATGATGTAATTCTTGTATGCTATGCTGAATTTTAATACTCTCTTATAAGTTCTACACAAATTGATTTTTTATTTCCATTTTTTTTGGAATCTGAGAAAATAAAGTCAGTATTTTTGGTGAACTGCCTCCCAGAATTTTCTTCATGACTCATATGGGATATGTGGGCTCCAATGTTTATATAAAACTAACTAGCTTTAGCTTTACCCTGATAGAATGACTGACCGGGGTAGAGAGGTATTGAAAAAGCCTAGTCGGTGCAGAACTAGCTGTATTGCAAGACATCCAAAAGTGGTCATATGGATAACTTCAGTGTAACCAAGAACAGTGGAAATTTATGATTAATATTCTTTTAATGGTACTGGTGCAGAAGTGTTTTTTTATGAAGTTAGCAGGCCTTGGCTGACGAAGCACACAGAGAAGTAATTATGATTTTGTACATACACACACCATGCAGTCCAATGCACAAAAGTGATAGACCATAAAAAACCTTCATTCATTACACTTTTAGAAATGAGCTGTATGCAAGCTTGGATCTCATCGTAGTGGACCATGCCTATTTTCCATTTCCAGTGGTTATCAAGAAACCACAAAGGAAACATGCATCCTTATCACTTATGTGTCCAAATCTGTGGCTTCCAAGCAATGCTACTCAGAGATCTCAGACACTGTAACCAGGATTAATAGCTGATTCATACCAGCTTGATGAGATTGGGCTAGAAAATTGTCCTCCCCATGGTCCTTCCTTGATTCTGTAACTTATCAGGTAGAATCAGTATCCCACATGGTCAGTATCACTGACCCACTATGGAAGAGCGTGACAAAGTCTGGCGACACAAAGTCACCATGTCAGTAATTACTACCACATTATTTCTGCACAGTTAGGGCCTTTCTAGCACTCTGCCTCCTTAAGTCCATCATTACTGAGATACAGCACAACTGCACTATGCTAACCAAATAGTTAACCAAACAGTGCTTGCCAAGAAAGGTATATGAAAGCATCCCAGAGCATCCTACTCATTTAGGGTTCAACATTAATCAGCATGCTTGCTCTCACAGAGCTGCTTTGAACAGTAATCAAGGAAGAACTGGCCATGACAGAGAATAGAGCACAAACTTTAATTAGCATCTGTATGAAGACAGACAATTTTGAACTATGCACTCAAAGTCTAGGACAATAATCTTTCTTTGTGGAATGAGATGTTAGCAAAATTTTGAATGAATGCGTATTTCTCCTAAGTAGAAGCATACCTGTATGGGTGCTGAATCTTGGAAAAGAAAAAAGAGGAAGAATAAACAACCACAGCATGAGAGACTCAGAAAAAGGCTGCACATGGAAAACAGTTAACAAATAAATATAAGGTGAGGAAAGCCAGCTACAAGACAGCAATCTGAAAAAAAAAATCAGACTTTTAAGAATAAAGTTCTAGAAAGAAAATCTTAGATTCTGGCCCAGTTTCCAAAGAGTCCTTCAGAGAAGTGGGGATGGAAAAAACAGCTAGGACTTTCTAAAATGAGAAGTGCTGAACCCTTTGCAAGGAATACATCTGTTTGCTTTCCTTACTGTATGATCCTAAACACACATCCTACCATCACACACTTTTCCAGATCCAATTCTTGATCTACTTAGGAGTTTGGAGAAGTGAGTAATGGTAACAGAGCTTTGCTGAGGAGATCAAAAGTTCTTGTCTTTCTCAGCTCTCCAGAGAGGGTTCAAAACAGGGGGAAGCTAATGAAACAAGTGACTGCAGCTTACCACCTCAATATTTATCATACAAACAGCTCTTTCTGCATGCTGCCTTCATTTGGTTTGGGCCAAGGCCTTCAGTTAGCCCACAACAAAGTGTGGTTATACCAGCTACATTTGCCCCACACCAACTGAAGGTTAAACGCACATATTGCACTTCTAACTTCTGCATGTCAGCTAAGCCACAATAACCTCAGCCACAGCCTGAGCCCCGACACCCTGACTCTTGCTGAGAAATCAACAGCCAGTGACAACACCTTATGTGTGCTCAGTCTCAGGAAGTCCAGAAATACATATTCAGGTTCTATAGGATCTAAATACAGAAGCCTAAGGAATGATCCATAACTGTTGTGATAACTGTTACCTTCCTACTTGCCACTTTTCAACACAGTGTGATAACATGGAATGTTCTGTAAAGTGTTTTAATGGTTTTCCTAACAGCACTTGATCAGTTTTCTTTCTGGTATTTATCTTCAATTCTTTATTGTGCTTTGCCTTGTATATTTATACGAAAATGCATCCTTCCCACTAGGAGATCTTGAAAGAACACTATAATCAAAAACATTTAAACACAAACAAAGCATGCATGACAAATTCTAGCAAGAAAAAGCTACCACATACATAACTATATGAAGCAGTAAAAAGAAAAAGAAAAAGAAAAAGAAAAAGAAAAAGAAAAAGAAAAAGAAAAAGAAAAAGAAAAAGAAAAAGAAAAAGAAAAAGAAAA